>NC_092194.1:11398297-12031297 GCF_043641665.1 Enoplosus armatus
GCGCCTGTCGCGTGGAGGAGTGCACACATCTCGACAGTGGCGCAGGGACTCTTGTAGCAGCGTCGACCCTACGGGGCGTGGTCTATACACCCCCAAACAGCAGTGATGTGGTGTCACAAAAAGGGGGGGTGAACTGTGATCTCCTGGGGGTGAACACGCAGCTGAAATACCTACAAAATCTGACAAATACTTAGTGGCGTTTACATGCTTGCAATGCAGTCTGGTGCTACAACTAACATTATTTTTATTATCTATGAATCAGCCAATTATTATTTTTTGATTATTCAGGTAATCCTTATGTCTATAAATTGTCAGTGAATAATAAAAAAATGCCCATTATAATTTCCCAGAGGCCAAGGTAGCGTATAACCCCAAAGACATTTAGTTTACTGTCATATATGACAAGCAAAGGTGGCAAATCCTCATATTTGAGAAGCTGCAATCAGAGAAAGTTTTGCATTTTTGTTAAAATTGACTCAAATTAACTGATTATCAAAATTGTTGCTGATTAATTTTCTATTGATGGATTTATTGATTATTTATTTTATTACACAGTTCAGCTCTGATGCAGTCACACGTAAAAAAAAATGTTATGTAAACTGAGTTTAGCAGCCAGTCAGCATTCATAACTTCGTTAGTGTGAAATAATGAAGTTCAGATCTCTGTGAGTAGTGTTATTGGGCACGTTTTACGATCATTACAAGCTCTGCCTGGAAAAAACACAATCGCAGATTTCGCACGAGTTCATCTGTTTGGAATGCATTTATTTTCTTTGTGAAAATGAAAACTACTGATTCAAGGTAGAAAGTAGCTCTGATGTAACCAGTCTTTGGCCTGGACTAAAATACATCTGGTCTGTCGCTCTCCTCCTCTCGGTCCACCTCCCGCCTCTCTTCAGTCTCTCCTGTGGTCCAGATGGGACTCTCTCTGCTCTCTGAGCAACAGCCATCGAGGCCTGGCTCTATTGTAACGTGAGAGGCTGCAGCAGGCACACGGGCAGGCAGGAAGCACTGGGAGAGATGGACGGATGGGGGAGATGAGGTGGCCAGATTGGACTGGGAGACAAAAGCACCATGGCTGCCCGAGTGCCTTCCAGGCTGGTCATGGAGTGGCCACTCCAAGCCTCCCTGGAGGCCGGCCCTCCTCACACCACTCCTCCACAACACACAGCTGGCTGCAGGAGATGAGACAGGAGGTAGAGGACGGAGGTGGACAGCTGAGATATGGAAATATATATTATGCTATAACCTACAACTATAATGTAGACAACTCAAGCAACTAGTCATGTGAAGTTGTTAAAAGTCCACTTATTTTCTGTTCGAGTTGAACCACTCAGATCTTTTGGCCAGCGTGACAACCACCAACCAGTTGGCAGTGTGGAAAAGTTGGCTGCAGTTAAACTTTTGGGCTATATTGCCCGTTGGCATACAATCACACGTTAACATTGCAGTGTCGCCCACCTATCACTGCGGCACAGCTGTCACTGCAGCTCGCAGTCTGTACCCCAGTAATCAGATATCTGCATATCTCCACTTTCACACAGGGAGTATGACAGTGTGGTATCTAGTCGAACGTACTGTCAGAAGATGATTATTGAAATCTGATTTTTTTTATGCAGCAGGGAGGACGGAGGTGAGGTGGTGTCTGTACGTACCTTACGTTAGGGTGCTTTTATCTGTCAGAGTTATGTTTCAGAAAATGATCAACATTAACATTTGGTGTTAATGACCAGTGAGTCAGTTGCTGTGGGGATGTAACAGGTGCAGGTACAGTGTAATGTCTTTTCACTGGGCCTTTGCTTGTCAGCTCTAACGGAAGCCTTAGTGAGTGAATTGATGAAGTTGGTGTCATTTCAATCCCAGTGTGCAGGCAGTCAGGTTCCTCTATTCCAAGGGGAATTGAGACTGTATGTGAGACCTGAAACTAGCTTCTGATACCACCTTAGCCTGAGACTTCTTGGATTCTGCGGTAACACGGTTTAGTGTGTGAGTGTCTTGAAGACGGCGTGTGTCAAACGGTCCACACTGAAGCTGCATTTAATTTCAGGGAACTTCACCCGTGTATATGTCGTTGATCGCTGCTCTTTCACAGTGTTTCACTTTTGTATTTAAGAACAAAAATGAGATTGTTCAAGACTGTTGTGCCCGTACTATTATTACATTTATCCCAGTTTCATTAAAGCCATCGTAAATATGTTGCAACTGAAAGTTCATTCTTGATCTTGAAGCCAGTAGTGGACAAAACAATCTCACCACAAGTTCTGGAGCTTTCGATCTTATCACGCGATCTTCTTCAACAGACCTCAGTTCAAGAATGACCTTTTCAGTCAAAGTACTAGTAGTACTAGTACATTTGAACATCTACAGCTCCATGACAACTGGGAAAACCCCATCTGCTGAGGAAAACCATGTGATGTGATTAAAAGCTACTAAATGGTCCTTGTGGTGAGATTGTTTTGTCAGCCATCATAAATATGATATACTGCACATACTGTAATGACAGTTGATTCTTCTAGCATACCACATGTGCCATGTAAAATAAAATATGCCATTTTTGCTGAACAGAGATGCACAAGCTAATAAATCCATCAAAGTCCTTCTTAAATTCTTAGTAACAACGAGCTAGTCTCAAACGAGTGATTCTGTAAATCTGGTTGCACAATTTAAACTTTTTTTAAACGTTTTAGCTAGTAAAGACTCAAGTCATGTGTCAGTTGGTTGCTAAACATCTATAGCGCTGTCCAATCAAGCAACCAACTACGTAAACAGGAATTCACTGTAGCATCACAAGCTGTAGCATGACTTCCAAAAATGAATAAAATGTTTTAGGAGGCCAGATGATATACTTAACTAATGTAGGTATACACTAACTTTGTTTTATTTATATCATCATACATGGAGAAATGTGGTTCGCAGTAAAGTGGGGAAATATCAAATTTTGCTAACCTTGCTGATGCTAATAGATCATTTAGGCTAATGCTAGTGGTAGCTGTAAGTTTGTTATTCCAGCTATGCAATGTTATTATTGTGAAATGTAATTAGTTTATCATTCAGGTCAGATGTGTCCTTATTGCCTCCTCACTCTAAACGGGTCATGTGTTAGCTAATGTTAATTTTGTCAGTTAGCTCAGTTACATTAGCTAAGCGACAGCTACACCCGGCAGTTACTGGGTTTAAATATTTAGTCACAGCTTATCGCGTTTTAATTGTAGTGATGCGTAAATCTCCTCTTAGTAAGAACTTATGTTATAACCAGTTTGAGCTTGTGTGTTCGGGTCATGGTCCACTATTGTGTCCCTCTCCGACTCGTGCAGACACAACAGAGCAGGAGCAGGACAACACTTTGGACTGAGCCCCCCCTCAGCAGAACTCTGCTTCCTGCTGCATCTGTATCTCTTTGTTGCAGCAGAGCCCACTTCCTTATAACCCTAAACCCTCTGACCACAGTCATCTCGCTCTTACTCAATCTTTATCTATTTATACGGCGCAGAGGGAAGAGAGAGTTAATGTAGGAAACACACTTTCTGTGAAAACGGAGAACGGGTCAGTCATGGCTGATTCATTGCTCTGTCCTGTGCCTTCTCTGACCACCCATGCTGCTGTTGTTTCCACTCAGGTAAATTATATGTTTGGTGTTTGGAAAATAAAATGTATTCAGGTGTAATATGGGAGCTGGAAAAGGCACGCACACATTCATAACGCCTCAAGACATCTTTAAATGAGATTCAATGACAGAAGAAGCTACAGTGTCTTTTGATGCTTTTGTGGGTTTTAATAAACATGGCCATACTAAAGAAACGTCTATACTAATACAGAGTATGTCATATTTTTCAATCCCACAAGCATTTTCTCATCATTCTCTAAAAATCTTCCATCCAAACTGAAATGCCAAAACGATAGAAAAACACTTAAATCTTTTCTATTCTAAGCCAAATGCTTGACACTATTACTGCCAAGATGCTTTCCACTCTCTTTGAAGCGTTATTTATTGTTTACAGAGCAAGTGTGAAAAATGTAGCGCACCAGCAAGTCCAGATTCTCCCAACTGTATCACATGTTGGTGAGAGTGGTGTCCGAAGTCATTCACTCAATCTCTCATTCACTATTTTGCCATTATCATAAAGGCAGTTCTGCGTAGAGGACAGGGCAGGAACCAGGACATTAGAAATACTGAAGTCATAAGTCAAAGTCACACCAGACACCAAAAGGAAAGGCTCTAAATTATTTGAATTTATTATATTTTACGCAACTTGTATTTAAATGGAGTTGATTTTAAAGCAAATTCTTCTGTAGGTGAAAAAGTCTACAAAGCACCCAGGAAGTCTTTTAGGTGTGTCGGATCAAAAACTGACTACGAAAAGAACCAAAAACATCCTGCACACTCTCGATCACATGAGATCACATTTTATTTACAATCTTCTTCTGGTCCCAAAACATAAAGTGAGTGTGGGTGATCAACAGTGTGCAGGATTTTTTTCAGTCAAGGAAATTCCTCTGGAAATCAACAAGTCAACACAATTAAATTCAAATAACTGTGTCAGATGTTTGTCTCTATTCTCCTTGTAATTGGTAGCAGATTACATCATTCTTTCCAGGAAACTATTGGACCAGTGAAATAAGCTGTTTCAACGCCCTCTCAACTCAGGAATTTAAATTCTGGTGGGAAAATACCAGATCATTTATTTATTATGTTGACCTCAAAGCAGTGTCAAATTTAAAGCTGCAATATTTCTATATCAACAATGGATGAAATTACTTTTTCACTCGTAGTGTCGATCCCACAGATAATTATCGCCCAACTCTACAGTTCCTCTCAGCTTTACGGAGCGTTTCAGCCTCATTGTTTTGCTTTTTACGGCCCGCAGCTTCACTGTTTTGGTTCACTCTCGCCGCTCTCGTTGCGTCATTTTGCTTCACAGCAGGCAGCTGTTGTTAGTGAAAAGGTTCATTTGACTCCTTTATAGTTTATAATTCTCACTAGAAATATGGAGAATAGTGAAGGATTTCGGACACAGCATTTCCAAAGGAGCACTTTTCTCCGTTCACACTGCAATGCGACACTTTTATTTCCAGACTTGAGCCTTTTGCAGAGACTTTTAGATAAACAGTCATCAAAAAATTTAAAATTTGCCCGAGTCGCTGCAGACGTGGCCTTGCGTGCTTCGCTCTGTTTCAAAGAGCTGCTGAAGGCGACTTGTCATCCCTCGCATGCATATTTTTGCTGCTGTAAGCACGCTGAAGTGGTCAGGTGGATCATTGAGAGCCAGTGCTTTTAACTGATCACAACAAGAAAGGTTCTCACGGCCCTAATCCTCTTTGGCTCTTATCTCTCACCCCTCCCCACCCGTCACCCATCTCATCGGCTCACGTAGGATCAGACCTAGCAGCGCAGACTTTCTCATGCCTTTCTCTTTTGGCATTCTCTTAACATCCCTATTACCTCTTTCCTCCCTCTCAGATTATCTGTCTTGCGCGTCTTTTTTTTTCAGTCTCAGTTTTTCTTTTTCCACCTCTCTCACTTTTACCAGTTTGTCTGTTCTTTTCCACCAAGGGCATCTGGGTCTTAAAGGACCCTCTTCACCCTTTTGACTAACAAAAGCTGAGTCACTTTTGAAATGAAGAGTCTTTGAGCGACGCTTGCTAAGCCCCATTTGAAGAGAAGCTTCAGTCTCTTATCAACAATAGATTCAGCCCCTGTGTGTGGACTATGATCAAGCATAAGGCGGTTCATTCAGGATGGTGGGAAACTAAGCGGCAGCGGGAGGGAAAAAGCATTTGAATAACAACTTTCTTCAGCTGTGGCATCTTTACATCTTTGTGCTGTAATTATATTAAATCCTCAAAACCTGCTGTGTTTCATATTGCCACCAGTTTTTACTTCCTCACTATGGCAAGCTCCACTACAGTCAGTCCCAGCCAACACAGGTTAATGTGGCCATTTGCTTTTATATCAGTAGAATGAATCAACCTTTAAAGGCTATTAGTGTTATTAAAAATACCCCAGAGGGAGCAGCTATGGCTCGTGTATTTCCAGCGTCTGTGTTGCAGTTAGCTTTAGATTATTGGGACTTATTGGAGTAACAAGCTAATGGAATTAAGGTGCTGGATTTCATGCGCCGTTGCCAAGATTCAGCATTAAAAGGATGTGTGCTGAATAAATAGTGCTTTAAGTAGATGAGATTCCGACACAGGAGAGATTCGCTTGTCAGAGCAGCATTGTTTGCTTGGCTCCTCAGCCAGTGAAACTGTCAAGTGTGCTTGTGGCCACGGATAGACGGATGGATGGAGGATTCAGAGAGCGGATTTCTCCTCTTAAAGTGCATTTTTAGAAGCTGAAGTTGACAAACTCTTCAAATGCCGAAGGCGAATAAACTTTCCTCTCATATCTAGTTTACACATGGAGCAGTTCTGAAAGGAGCTGCTGGAAGCACACCTAAAGAGACCAACACCCTCTTGATGAAAAAAGCAAGGATTTCTATACCAATCTATATTTGCCAGCTAATTACGTACATGAAAAGCAGAATCAAACTGAAATCCAAATATTTACCAAAATAAACTCATGTTTTGTTTCATTTCTCCGTCAGCGGTGCCAGAACAGAGTCCTCTCCATTACAGATAATTCATCTGATGTTTGTGTTTGTTGGTGGATTAGCTGGGAGGCGTTGCTGTTGGCCCAGGCTGTAAAACGCTCTCATCTGTATTTTAATGGACTACGAAGCAGTGGGAGGATGTGGCTCCGTGCCACAATTTCACAGTGAAAGAGGGGATCGTATGTAGCAGGTAATCTATTTGTGAGAGTGTTTTATCCGTATAAATGGAATTAGTGGATGGTTTGACAACACATTAAAAAGGCAACACTGAGTGAGTGTGTACGTGTGCGCCTCTGTGCTCGAGGAGCCATGTTTGATCGACCCTAATTGAGATTTCTGTGCAAAATCTTTCTTTGCTTTAATGATGCTGGGGATGTGAGGTGAAATAAAAATGAAATTAGAGTGTGCACAGACTTGAAGTGGGAGGGGATTCACAAAATACACATGGCATGAAATCAACACTGAAAGAGATACAGCTGTATGTAGATGTATGTGTGAAGTACATTAGCTACTGTAAATAAGATGGCAGTGATTGTGTTAGGTGGTGTGATGGTGTCTTTTCACAGAAGTGGCTATACATTTGATTTAAATGCTCAATCATCCCTGCCAGTTTCCTGCAAAGATGAAGAAGCTGGTCACAGAGCCTGCAGATGCTTTATTTCCTACATTTCACAGCAAACGTTTCAAAGTTGAAAGCAAAAATGACAGCATGCACACGCATACGAATACACACACAGAGCTTGCAGATGGTAGGGTCTCTCTAACCCGACTCTTTGTAGCCCTCTCACAGTGTGAGTAGAGGAAGAAAAGACTCGTCTTTTATCAGGCACCGAACGCAGCAGTGTTGACATTGGGATGGCACCTAATTAGGTTAGGCCCAGCGCAGCATGCATGGTTAACTAGGCTGGCCCAGGCCTCAGGCTCCACAGATCCCAAGGTGAATGCCACACCACAAGCTGAGGAATGATACCTATGACTGCTAATGTACTTTTAACGCTATCTGTCTTCTAAAAATATGACCACAGGAAATACACACAGCCACAGTTATTTTTCCTCTCCCTGTGCAATTAGCAGGTAAAACTCTTGGTGCTGGCAGAGTTTGATGAATATGGTGGGAGGTGGGATTTAAACCGAAGCCAGGTTTTGTCTGTCAGAGTTACAGTTCCTATTGCTTTTTATAAAACAGTCTAATGTACTAAATAGACTGCTCATATTTTGTTAACATTATGACTTTGACATACTTCCTGTAGCACTTCCTATTTTCCTTTTCCAAATGAGTTTGACTAACCTGGGAGTTTGTCTACAACCTGTTTGTTTCCCCGGCAGGATACATTTTTAGAGATGTTGCTGCTTCTTGAGATGTCAGCATTTACTTTGGTGAGTATAATGTTATCGTAGCTGGAAGAACTGATGGTCATGAAAGCCACGAAAATAAATTCCAAGTTTTAATAAACCATAGTTTTTCTTTGAGGCAGAGTGAGGTCCCAGTAAGCTAGGTTAAAACTGGGCTACATTTGGTTGAAAAGTAAAATACTTTTTCAACATAAGAGTTACAAATAAACATCGTTTTTATAACATTTCATTGTTTTGTTAATGTTTTCTTTTCATTGTTTTTTTAAGTATTTGACATATAGACAATTAAATGCCAGTGAAAAAACTGTTGATGTAATCTATCTAATTATTTAATTTAAATCAAAGGATATGTCTGGTAATATTGTATACTAAACCAACACATTAGTTCATCTCTCAGTACTTTCTGACTACTAGATAATTTGCTAAAACAGATGGGTGCTGTAGTTTTTCAGCAAACGTTTCTCAAACAGGAGTAAATAGTGCATTTGTTTGGGACGGTTTTTTAGTTGGGATTTGGTGCTCTGGTGAGTGTTTACGGCAGCAGGACAATGTTTGTGGCGTTGGATCAAAATAAACTACATTGCACATGTTCATCATGATGAAGGAACGCCTCATTGATGGGATTTTTGGAGTGGAGGTCTGTGGCACAGAGAGGGATAAGCTTACAAAAGATATGATGATAAGCTACATCAGCTACACAGACAATACCTTTTGGTTTTGGCCTTTTATTGCCAGTAAGAAAAATAAAGAATATCTCAAGACGTGTCCTTTAAATTGTCTGTTTTAAAAGTTGTCGTCAGTTTCACCGACTCTTGAGCTAGAAGTTCACAAAACCATGCATACTGGGGTGCACCAGTTTATAGTCCTGTCACTAACAGGGCTGTAAAAAGAAAAAGCCTTTCATTGCAGTTTCCTATTTGTCCACCGACTAAAGGACCAAGTGCGACAGAGGGAGGCTGACAGAAGCTCTGTTTGTGTTTAGTTTCACAGTCCTCTTACTTCCCCCAAGGGGCTGCGCTTTGTAGCATCATTAACAGTTTCCTTGTGTGGAATCCCCTCCTCTGATTCCATTTCCGCTTTATTGCCAGTTTGGCCTCATTGAAGTGAGATGGTCAAACTGGAAAGGGGATGTGAGCTGAAAAAAAGAGGATGTGGTCTGGGAGTATCCAATCTTTGTGCTGACATGTGACACTGATGATTAAAAAACCAAAAACATTTTGACTCATTGCTGCTTCAGTGTATAAATGTAATGTATCCGTGTTGATGGGGATGGAGATGCACATGTGTGTATAGTAAAATGGCAACACAACATTTCAACCACTTAAGGTCACATTAGCTCTTCGCAGGTGTCAGGGAATGAAATGAGATCATTTG
Organism: Enoplosus armatus; assembly: GCF_043641665.1. Taxonomy (NCBI): domain Eukaryota; kingdom Metazoa; phylum Chordata; class Actinopteri; order Centrarchiformes; family Enoplosidae; genus Enoplosus; species Enoplosus armatus. The sequence continues at coordinate 11,407,614 of NC_092194.1, forward strand.
AATGTCTGAGAGTGGGTAAAGGGAGGAGAGGAGAGTGTCTGGGCTGCTTGTAAAGAAAGACAGAAGGAGAGAGGAGGAGGAGGAGGAGGGAGAGAGAGTAATAGGAAGAGAACAGGAGGGAAGGAGGAGGAGGGGGTGTCCGGTCATGCTCAAGCCCGGCTTCTTTGAGAGAGAAGAGGGGAAAGACACAGGGAGAAAGAGGGGGAAAAAAGAAAGGAGAGCGCTTTGCAAGCCACCCAGGCTTCATTACCACGTCAATCTGAAGAGAGAGAGATAGAGAGGGAGAAACAGGCCGGCCAGAGCCCAGCAGTGGGGCCGGATCCATATGGTGCTGCCGGCTCTGGAATGAATAGTGAATGGAGCGGCTGGGCGCTGGGCTGCTGGAATCTGCCTCCAAGCCTTTGTGAACAGGATGACCAAAGACAAGAGGGAGCTTTGCAGATGGCCCGGGCTATAAATAGGTAGCTAGTCTATCTCCGTGCTGTCACTCTTCTTGTCTATCTGCCTCCCAGCTTCCCCTCACCCCACCCTCACCCCACCCCACATGCTGCCAGGCCCCTGGACACCCCTAAACCCAGGAAATAAAAGCCTATGGTTGCATGCCTCTATGATATCGCCACTGGGCTGAGAATCAGAGTTGTCTTCTCTTTTTTCCCCCAGCCCCCCAACCCTGTCTTCAAACATTTATCATTCAGACTTGTTACAGATGCAGAGAGGTATGGGACTCAATGTGTGGGAAAGTGTGCGAGCGAGTGAGAGAGTTGCTAAGTTGCTCAAACATGAGCCCGAGGAAGGCAGAGAGATTGTGCAGTTGTGTTTTCAGTCCAAACTTCTCGCAGATGGACTTTAAAGTGAGTGATAAATCCGTGTCCAGATTGAGGGTCCTTTTGTCATTAAACTAAGCCTTAGCACTGCTGTCCATCTGGCTCTGTGTATATGTGTGTGTGTGTGTGCGTGTGTGCATGCGCATGTTTGTAGTGTGTCTTTGTGTGTACACGCTGGACATGATCCGGTAGCGGGAAGAGCACTTCAAGCCTTCCTTTTAAAGTGTTGCTGACTGTAGCACACTATAAGCTAGCCTTCTGCTCTTACTTCTCATACATTTTCTTTCTCACACACTTCTCTCTCACACACACACACACACACACACACACACACACTTTACCCCCAGTTCTTGTAAACATCTCCAGGCCAGCGTGTGCTTCGTCTGTAACAGACTCGGAGGTGCCCAATGTGTGAGCTAACACCAAAGATAATTGTTAGGAGTGATGGAGCTCAGAACCAGACCTGTGGAGACAGAGATGACGTGTGTGTGTGTGTGTGTGTGTGTGTGTGTGTAAGAAGTAACCCACTAGTAAATAGAGTGAAGCAAGTGGCCTGGATGACTTACGTCTGGACCACACAGAGTAGAAGGCATCAATCAGGCTGGTGCTGCGTAAAAGCTGTGGCATCGCAACCGAGGCTGGGCGGTACCAGAGAGAGAGAGACAGGCAGAAAGACAGACAGACAGGCAGGCAGGCAGACAGTGAGAGAGAGCTCTTTCCAAATTGACCAGGTTTCTGTACCATCCAATGCATCATGTTCCAAGTTTTATTGTTTTGTCCAGTTGGAGTTGCATAGCAGCTGATGGCTCTGTATGTGTGTGTGTGTAATGCGCTCTAAACACCTTCCCGACATGTAATGGCTCTCTTGTGGTGAAAGCAGCCAGGTGCTCACCGCAGGCGACATCATCGGGGTCAGCCGCTGATGTGATGCACCGGCTCGGCTTGATGACATCATCGCCCTCCTTCTCCTTGACAGACTTGGGTTGGGCCGACCAAGCAGCTTGTGTGTGTGCACGCAACGAAAAAAAAAAAACTTAATTAAGTGATTAAATCTAGTATTGAGAACATTAAAATCATATTTTTCCCAGAACCAATGACAACGATTTTCCAAAAGCTAATTAGCAGATAATTTCAGTTGTTTCCAATACGTATCAAATTGTTTCAAGATTTTCCCGAGGTCAAGTCATTTTTTGAACATATTTTCACCCATTTTGAAGTCAAACTGTTTTGGAAACAATTACCTCTTCCTCACAGCAGGTATTGTTCTGCCTCTAAATGAAACCAAGATTGTAAGATTGAATATGAGAATAAAAGGCTTGTTAAGGCAGACATATTTTGCTGTGTTTTTTTTGTTTTTTTTGAAGGAAACTCTTTAAAAGGCCTTCCCAGTAGAGGCCCTCCATCTGTTTAAACTCCAGCAGACACCTTGTATCTGTATCTTCACTCCTAGAAGATGGTACAGAGCAGAGACAGATGAATTTGCGCATGTTATCCGGGCCAAACAGTCAGATATGCTGCTGGGAAAAATGAAAAATACAGTGTTTATCAGCTGGAGTGACTTTTTTGTTTTGGTGTGAGGCAACAGTCATTATCCATCACAGCGGTGTTGTGTTGTGTCACGGCAACCCAGAGGTTGTTAAACGTCTGCTACTGTTGCTGTGGTGCTCATCTATGAGAATGGGCTATTATCAAGCATGCTCTACGCGGATGAACATAAAAATATCTGTGCAGTGGCGCCATGACATCACAGACGCTCTATTTGGGTGGGGAAAAGGTCATGTAATTGCAACATACTCTGTCATTAAAAGGCCAGAGTGTCATTATATTACATGAGTTACTACAATGATAAAAACACATTCTTCTCCTGCTTTGACCTCAACTTTCTGCTGGTGTTTTCCCATTTTGTCTCTCTGGCTGTCCGTCTGCTAAAAGCTTCAGCTCCCAGCTGGCCTGGGTGTGATTCAGCTCACCTCCGTGCTGTTCAGGCTTTAGGACGGTGAGGGACTTAGTAGGTTTAGACCACAGCAAACAGGAGACCACCAAAGAGGGAGGGATGAAGGAGATAGAGGGAGTTGTGAGAAGCAGGACAGATGGGACAGGGATCAAGGCCCCGCGTCCCTCCGTCCGCCTGCCTCTCTGCCACTCTTTGACTTGTCTTCCATTCTTGGTTCAGGTCTTTTAGCCATTATGTGGGACCAGATGACAACCAGCCTGTGAGTCTCTCTCATTATGCCCACAGATGTCCTCTCACCGTTGCTCTTAAACTGTTGTGATTTTACTATTTCTATCACATTATGACTTTCTATTTCTAAGATGTTGTTTTTTATTTTGCACGCTACTTTGGGCGTAAAGGATTTTACCCTGCAGAGCTTAATCTGGCAACCTGCCTTTCCCATGACCCCCCTCCCTCGCCACCACCACTGACACATGCACATAGAAAGCACCAGAAAATGACAGACAGTGAGACAGAAGTTGTTTTTGTCTTTTCCTTTTTCTCCCTCGCTTCCGCATATGGTCATCCGTTCTGCCTGTCTATCTGTCTGTCTGTCATTACAGTAAATCAGAGGGCTCTTCGGCTTTATCCGAGCGTCCTTCTGGCTGGGACGGCTGCAGCAGATGTTGGAGCCTGGGACAAAATGGATTTCCCCCCGCTGAGAGCAGCTTTTCTTGCCCTCCTTAATGGAGGCTCCTTGAAATGCTAATGCCCCACCATTAGTATAGTGGTGGTCTAGCATAGTGATGGTGGGAAAAAAAGGAAAGACCGCGATCCCGACTGAAAAAGACCTTTGTCGCTGAACAACCCCTGGAAAATATACTTTGCTGATCCAGACAGACAAGCGTCTCGTAGAGGTTTGAGAAAGAGAAGGCGAGAGAGGGAGATATTTGTCCCACCACACACAGAGTTAGGGTGTGTGATGGCATCTTGTCCACTGGCCTCCTCCCCCTTTCCTCCCCTGTCTCTCCACCCCCTCCATCCCTTCCTCTAAATGCAGCTCAAAAGAGGGATAATGATGATCGAGCATATGAATGGAGCAAAAAAAAAGCAAAGAAAAAAAGAACCAATTTCTACTTTGCCCCAAGCACTGGCATTTCAAGGATCAGGCGGCGATTCTCGAAATTAGAAGGCTTAACTCGTCGAAAACATATGATGATCAGGCGCTGCTCACTGTTATCGGAGGAATCGAACGGCGAAAAAAAGCAAAGCTACTTTGCTTGAACAGCATGTACCACATGTTTTCACTCCTGGATGCACACTGTACACTGTAGGTAGGAGGACAGCAGTTGTGGGAATTTATATTTCTGTTTTGTAAGGCAGCTTACGAGCAGATGAAAGGGTTTGCAGGTACGAGTGAGGCAAGCTTTGACAAGGATATCAGGCTAACTTCATACTTTCATGCAAATCGGTGACTGTTACGCTATACAGTGACTTCTGTGTAGCATGTGAGGCTAGAAGAGGCTTTTTGCTCTTTTGCTATTTCTTCCCTAACCCCACTCCCTCACACACACACACACACACACACACACACACACACACACACACACACACACATGCTCACAGATTTATCGCTCTGGACACTCTTGTCCCTGTCAGCAGCTGGCGGGCTGAGTCTTGTTTGAGATTGTGTGTGTTTCAATGCTTGTGCATGAATGTGTGTGTGTGTGTATGTGTGTGTGTGTGCAGAGCCCCAGTAAAGCCTGCTGCTCTGCTCTGCTGTGCTGGCCAGGCCATGTGGCCACTTTAAAGCTCCTTTCTGAGAGTCCTGTGAAGTTGTTAAGGAGCTCCACTACACTGGCAGTTGGCTCTGGGAATCCCTCTGCCAGCTGTAGCCTGCACACACCCCTCCCTGCTTCACTTCCCTCTCTCTGTCTCTCATGTTCTCCCTCTTACGCTTACACTTGCTCTGTGTTTGCTCCCATCTCTGTCCTCTCTTCCTGTCTGTATTTGTTTGTCGCCTGCTTTCCGTCTCCTGTTTCTCGCGTTCTCTTTCTCCCTCTCCCCGCTCTTCTCTCTCTGTCTGTTCCTCGTTCTGACCGCGGTATCTGCATAATCTATGTAGTGAAACATCATTGCGGACCTTCTGTCTCTTCTGGCACTGGTCCGCCTGCACATGTTTCCTCCTGTATACCTGCTCAGATCGCTGGAAATGCACTTTGGCAACCAACTCAAAGCCACGTGTGGCAATGATGGCTATTTAGAAAAAACAGTCTGTGGTGAAGATGAGCTGCAGGGAATAGACTGCAGCACTAATTCTGCAATAGATATTTACTGTACATATCCAGACTATATATTTAACATAATGGTTATTGTGTCACTCTCTCACACTTTTAGCTTTTTTTTTTACAGGCTCACACACAAACGCTGGAAGGTTGCATCTCTCTCTGAATTTGGCTGACCTTTCATCTAGAGCAGAGAACAGGTGCACCTGTGTCCTGTTCCCTGGCTTATACTCCCAAGGTCTGCAGTGCACATCTGCTTGAGTGCACTTGCTTGCACACACAAGGAGGACATTTGCTTGTATTGTCATCAACTCCATTTGCGGAGGAAGTCCCTGGCTGCAGGGTTATGGATGTATTGTTGAAGAAGGCCAACGTCTCCAGTATCTATTCACTGATCTGCTGATATCCACTGAGGGCACTTGTGAACGTTTTTTTCCCGCAGAGGTACTTTTTATTCTGTATAGATCACACAGAAGCGCTTATACAAATGAACTCATCACTATGGCAGACATTACCAATACTTTTATTTATGGCTTTTATGTTCAAGGTTTATGTTCTCAAAGTCACCACGAAATCGCATGCAATTATCGCTCAGCTTGCTCATTATCAACTTAATATGGTGGGTCAGGAGTACGACATCAACAGATCCCTGAAAGAATGTTAATCTTGAAAAGTGACGGAAACTTATCAATTGATGGGATAACAAATAGTTAATTATTTTCTTATTTGTCTGAAAAACAAAGAATACTTATTGTGAAATAAGGTTATAATTTGAGACTTTGGGAACGGGCTGTGTTTGGAAAGATTTAAAGTTGACTGCCATGTTCACTTATTTTACTTCAGGACTCGATTGAGCAACTTGTTCAGATTAAACATTTTCATCTCTGTCTAAACTAGACGGGACTTCTCCTCTAATTATCGGCTGACAGACAAGGTTTGGAGCTCCTGCCGACTCTCCTCCATCCTCCTGCCCGTTCCTCTTCCTCTTCCTACTCCTCTCCTCTCCTCATCCTCTCCTCCTCCCATCCTCTTCTTTCTCCAGAGACGGCCATGCAAGCTGGCGTCCTTTCACTCCACAGATGTCTCTGTTCCTATAGGGCTCTCGCTGCGAGGAGATGTGTTGGCAATCCTGTGAAACACACCTAACACACGCGCCCGGGCACACACACACATTCACAGACGCTCGCAGAAACACCCAAACACACGGTGTGATACTGCTGTTGTCGCTGCTGGAGTCGATGTCTGTGCAGACTCTCATCTTCGCTCCCTCACTCTCTTGTTCCTTCCTTTTCCTGTGTGTCTCTGTTCAAAAGAAAGAGAGAAAAGTGAAGAGAAGAAGCAGAACATGTGTGTGTGTGTGTGTGTGTGTGTGTGTGTGTGTGTGTGTGCACACAACACATCCTGTGTGACAACCTGGCGTAGCCTAGATCCGCCAGAGCTCTCAAGTTGGGTGTGAGAAGGTTGTCACCACATACCTGAGGCTGGCAGGATTAACACCTGTTCTGAGCGCGAGTGTGTCATGTATGTTCGTCAGTGAGCATCTCGCTGTATTCTTTGTGGATTTTACATTTTAGGCATTTAGCTGAGATTTTATGCAAAGAAACTTGCAATGAATCACTCAAGCAAGGCTCAGCTCCTTGATTAAACCATAGGAAGAAGTTCTCTGTGGAGTCAAGAGACAATGGATGCAGCTGATAAATATGACGTCTTGTGAAGTGAACTTTGGCGCGTCTAGTTTTGTTTGCACATTTCATCCGTTGTGTGTGAGTCCGTGCCGCCTGTTTAGGCTAGCATGTTGGTGTGTTTTTCTGTTTTCAGCAGTCGTGCTCTGATATGTTCTCTTGCTGGCTGTACTGTTGTGTGTCACTCTTCGTGTGCGTGAGTTTGTGTGTGTGTGTGTCCACAGCATGGCAGTCCATCTGTCTCCAGGAGAGCAGCTTCCTGTTCTCTCCCTCTCATCTCTGCCACTGCAGGAACGCACAACCTGGTCTGACATCCGCTCACACACACACACACACACACACACACACACACACATATACACACGCACGCACAAACACACATGTATATATACCTTCTGTCTGTCTATCTGTCTGTCTGTTTGCCGACACACATTTGTCTGTCTGTCTTTCCTCTTACATCCCCATAAAGCTCATCAAAGCCAGTCATCTGCCTTCCTTCTGTCTCTCTGTCTGCCTGCGTGTCTGCCCATCTATTTGTCTGTCATCCAAACGGTCACAAATGAAGGGGGGGGGGGGGGGGGGGTTCACACGTGCCATTTGGCATCCCCAGCTGAAGCTCAATAGAGTGCTAAATGGCAGGGACACAAAATGGCTGCAACAAAGTAGCCGCTGCAAAATGGCGACGGATGGGAGGTGTGACGTCGAGTCAAAGGTTTCAGGATCTCTCCGGCCTTCTCTAGGTTGTGATTATTTTGAAGGCCGAGTGAAGTTCAAGGAGGATGCAACAGCCGCGTTGACTCTGTACGAGACAAGATGATCGATCGCCTTCGCTGCTGGCCGCAGTGGTTTACAATGATTGTTCCACAGACCCTTGTTTGCTGGAGAACAGCGGTGCCGGGGGTGTATGCGAGCGTAGCATGTGTGTGTGTGTGTGTGTGTGTGTCCGAGGGGGACATTGATTGGAGCTATTTCTGCTTTGCCACATGACAGATGCAGCCTGTTCACAGCAGAAACGTCAATGCCCACACCTGCTTGGGTGGTGAATGTGAGGCATCACTGACGATTGCCTCTGTGGAGCCAGACTGAGAGACTGACAAAGTAGGAAGAGGAAGGACTTTGTTAGGACGCAGATATCTAGTAGAATTATCGCTCTGGCACCCCATCAGCACTTTAAGCATGTTTCTCTTAAAGTCAATCGTTATCGTAAAATATCCACTCTGTCCTGGGTGTGCCACAAACACAGTCAGTAACATGGGCTCTCAACATGATTTCAAATGATGAGTTGTTTATTGTTGCTATGAGTGCAATATATAGACCAAAACAGTGCAATATTATGAAAATAAATATTATTGTGTATGACTCTCCTTTACAGTTGGTGAAAATTACCGTCCGCCGCATGTTTCGCCTGCATTTCTGTCCAGTACTATCAGCTTCCAGCTCTGCGCCATCGTGGGGCAATCTGTTGACTGTTGATTTAAAGGAAAGATAACCCTATATCGTATTATCCCTGCACATATGTGTCAACCACGCAGTTTGCAGATTAAAAATACAGAGAGAGAAAGAGAGACAGAGAAAATCGTGATGAGGACTTTTCTGGCACATAGAACTGTTTTAAATGAGGCGAAGAAAAAAAAAAAAAGAGCCAGCCCTAAGCGTTGGGGCGTGTTTGACGCAGGTAGGATTATAGGCCCTAATAAGTTATAAATGATAGTAATGGCCATCTGTTCGCCTATAGGGAGCTCCTAGCCAGCTCTGATTTGGCACGCCGAGCCGCGGCACGACAGACACTCCTTTGAGCATTGGGCATTTAGAACGCAGCCACCTCGTGCCTGGGCATTTGCTAAATTCAGACGTGACACTCTGACAGCAGATGCTCAAAGCTAGACTTCAAGACGAGGATAAGTAGAGATTTTTCCCTCCTCACCAGGAGCATTATGAACGCTGTAGTTATGGAACTGTCAAATGTGCCTCCTCCATGGCCGATTAATACCAACCAATTAGGACTGATAGTTGCAGCATGGAGACAGAAAATCCACACACCGCAGGAAATACACAGTTCTAAATGGAAATATGGTTTGAAACTGTACAAAAACACCTGAATGTCACACTGCTTAGGCAGTAATCGAGTGACTGCTTTGTCCATGGTAACTGTGGCCTCTCCATCTGTGTGTGTTTGTGCGTCAGGGCTCTGGTCTTAGCCCTGTGGCAGGTGTCTCATCCCAGTGCAGTGTTTGCAGTCTGGCCCCTTTAAGCGCTGTAGCCTGTCTGAGGCAGATTACACACACAAGGAGCAGATGGGTGCAGACCTAAGCACCCACAAATACACAAAGCAAGGCCAGGCCAGCTGAATGTACTGGATCCATAAGAGAGTGTGTGTGTATATACATATATATATATCTGAAATTATGCATATGCAACACGTCTGTTCTTTCACGATTGCATGTATAGTATCTACATTATGTGTGTCAGAGTGTGTATGTATTTGTGTGTGTGTTTCTTGCTTCAGCGTAGCTAAAGACATTAGCGGGTAAACATTCTAATCCTGCTGCCCAGAGATGAGGAGAAGAGTCTCTCTGCTTCTTCGTCTATCTCCCACACACGTCTTGTCCCATATCAAGGCTAGCTTAACTGGCATGGCTGGCTAAGATATTTCTCTCGTCCTCCTCAGGTTCGCTCATATCAAAACAGGAATAACTAGCCTGGCTGGCTAAGATGCTACACTAATGCACCACATGTCTTCTCTCTTATCAGACCTTGTGTGGCTGGGATAAAATGCTACGCCTTGCTAAATGTTAAAGTGCCCAAGGCTAGAACCGTGCCAAAGCTTGCTGACACAAGAACATGGGTGGAAATGCTGTTGTAAATCTAGACAGGCATCTTAAGGGTCATATATGCTTAAAGCTACACTAGGCATTTTTTTTAATGTGAAAGTACTCCGGTCAGATCAGGATAATCCACAAAGAGGACCCATATTTCCCTTCACTGAAGCACTCGATTCACCTTATTTCCTACAGGGATTTTTTTGGTCTTGCCATTATGGGCTCACAACAAATAAATCAATCTTTGAGAGGAAGACCTTTACGCCCAAGGAGTGCACAGTAAATCAAACCAGTATACTGGATTTATGGTTATTGAATCCACTGTAAATAAAGTTTATTATCATTATCACTGCAGCTACAGTCTGAATGGTTTTCTCAGTGATAGTAAAATGTTTACCAGTTAAGAATGGCAAACATACCGTTAATAGTCAGGTGGTTGTCAGCCTGCATACACAATCTGTAACCCAAACATGTTAATACACTATGTGGCCAAAGGTATGCAGACACCTGGACAAAATATGTGGACGCATAAACATTACACCCATATTTGGTTGTTAAACATCTTATTCCAAAACATAAAAACAGGCTATGCTAGGATAAGCCAGGCTAGGCTAATGGTTATTGGGCAGCTAGCAGCAGGCTTTCAGCATACCTGCACCTGAACTGAACCACCTTTCAACTCCAACAACAAACTCCCCAGACAATCTTCTACCCCTTACTTTTAAACAGGAAGCATCCTCCTACAGACAAACCAAAGTTAGTTCATAATCAATTAAGACATTCAAACAACATTTCTATGTAAAAACAATAAAGATATGTTCTAATCGTTATTCCAATTGTCCTAATATGGAAATATTAACAATATCGGTATGCTTAGGATACTTTAAAACATGGACCCCCACCATCTGTACTCTACTCAACATGGTACAGTCTGACTTCCTCTTCCCATTGGATGGTCTCACTTCCTGTTTGGCAGTTTGACCAGCATGTGATATGGATGGGAGCTCATGCAACAAACATTTGGTTAACTGAAGTTGAATAAAGCCAATACATTCATATGAATGTAAAAATAGAATAGAATTGCAGAAACTAGAATATGTGTGGCCAGTGTGCAGCCCAATTCTTATAGGGCACAGGTTAGTACTGATAATTCATAATTAATAATATTAATAATTCACCCTTTTTACGTGGGATTATGTGCCAAACTATTTCTTTCTACTGGTTGGCTGGTAAGTGGTCTCAGTTATGGACCTCGCTTTGTGAAGGGGGGCATTGTCATGTTGAAACAGAGAAGGGCCTTCCCCAAACTGTTGCCACAAAGTTGGAAGCACACTATTGTCTATTTGGCCCTAGCCCAAACCATGAATGATGGCCTGAGACCAAAAGTACACTAAAATATGTAGACAGGGGTTTGTACGTACTTTTGGCCATAAAGTTTACAGTACATGTCATTCAGTACACAGTCAGTAGTGTGATTAATCATGTGATTTGTGATGCCTGTTGTTCAGCACAGTGGTAATATTTGGGTATTTCCAACAGACTCAACTCAAGTTCTTTGGGAAGTACCAATTTTCTTACCTCCCAAACTAAAACAAACTGAATGTAATAAAAGAAAATATCCCATTTTGATCCAGCTGCTCCAAACAAAGTAGGTGTGAGACCTTGCTTTGCCTTTTTTTTTTGTCTCGATACTTTGTGACAGTTGGCTCATCCTGCTCAGTGATGCAGCTGTGGTTTTACACCGATTTGTTGCATTTTTTTCTTCTGTCACAGTCATTTTCTGGATACTGTAGTTTCACAGAGATGACAAGGTGATGTCAGAAGAAACTTGTTTGGCTCAGACTAAACTGACAAGAACATGCACACATACATATTCTCACACCCATGTGTACATACAGATGCTCCTCTGTGTGTTTCTCACAGCTGCTGTTAGATCGTTCATGTGACCATGGGCTGCTAGTCACACATGAAAAGGAGAATGTGTCACCAACGAGGCTGATATATGGGACCTTATAGGCGACACTGTGTGATTGTGGATGCAGTGAGAGGGAGCTAGCTTTGTCCCGTCCCCAGCTGTGTGTGTCCTCGGGGGCCTGATGTCCAAACAGGAAGAGGTGTCAGATGGCCCGGGGACCCATCACTGGGACACAACAACTGGAGAACTGTCTGTCTATCTGTCTGTCTTCTACACACACACACACACACACACACGTGCAAACTGTCATCTATACGTCACAGCAGCAGTTTGTCTTCATTCCCCCAGCGCCCTGCATGGATGCTCAGTGGACAGCAGCCTCCCTCCTGCCGAGTGTGTGCCTGCCTCCTGTTTGCATCTGTTGGCACATACACACACACACACACGTATACATATCCATACACACGCCCGTTGAAGCTCAGATAATGACTAATTAGCCGACCAAACAGGTACTGCCTCAGCTAATGGCTGAGGGTGCAATATTGAATCTAGGAGGTAGGAAGGTGTTGGGGAAGAGAAGGAGGGAGGAGGAAACCTCCTCTTTCATCATCCAATGGAATAAGGTGATTGGTTGATTGATGCCTGACATCCACCACAGGAGCAGTGTCCTTTTGTGACATCAGATTCATATTGTTTGATACTATAATTCATAGCTGTCATGTCAGATTACTGTCACTCATCACCATTTGGAATTGAGATTGGACATGGCTATGGTTTATATGTGTGTGAGCACGCATGTGTGTGTATTTGTGTTGTTTTTCCTGTTCTTACATTCTTCCACCTCTCTCATCCTCGCTCTGTTGATGTCGTGTTTATGCTTGCGGGTGTGAGAAAGTGTGTGTGTGTCAGTGTGTGAGTGTATCCTTGTATTTTTGTATGTTGGGACAAATTAGTTTTCAGCTTGACTGCTTGTGTGTGTAAATGAGTTTGAAAGGCTATGTAATCACCCAAGATGGGGACTAAGTGTGCCCTGTGTGTGTGTTTGTGTGTATGTGAAGGCAGCTGGACCTTAGCCAAACCCTTGCCAGGTCCTTTTTCGTACATCCTCTCAAGAATGAAGCATGCACTTGAGAGAGAGAGAGAGAGAGAGAGAAAGTGTGTGAATGTGTGCAAGAGAAAGAGAGCATTGAGGGTCTTATAACATAATTAACATCAAGAAAATGTCCATCTCCCTTCTCTCTCCAAGCTACAAACAAGAAACAAAATCCAATTTTGATGTCACAGAGCGCTAACCTGCCATTCAGTCCTAATAACTATATATACGCCATGGAAAGTAAGTTTGGTAAATGTTGAGCGTGGGTGCAGAGGTGGGTTATGGGAAATTCCTGCTAATCTTTTTGAAAGATGTAGCAGGCCTGACTCAACCAAACATCTGGGATGGAAAGTGCCCCCTACATAACCCCACTAACACACCCACACTCAGCCCTCATCCTCAAACATCCAGTTAGCTTGCTGTCTACATACAGATAGAGCTGTCCAAAAATAGGACAAAGGACAGTGTTGTATAGTCGTAGTAAGCGGGGTAGAGTACGAGGTCAGTACAGTCCGCAGGCAGAAGCTCTCGCTCTGACAGAAGAGGAACCACCCTTTGTACAAACTTGGCTAGTTGGTCAACTACTGTAGCTGGTGAGCTAATGGCTAACACTCAAGAAAGCCAGGAACCTGCTAGCGCTAGTCAGTCACAATAGCTCTCTGAGCGTCTCTCTATTTTTCTGTACTGTACCGTTTACTCCCCCCTGACATTTTGTTCTCAGTATTGTACATCATTACATTCAATTAACAGTTATTGAAGAGTGAAAAAAGCTCACCGAGCCAACAAGCTTGCTAACTATTGGCTTGGTTGCTGTCGTGACAGTTCACAGTTACCAAAGTTGAACTTGGTGCAAAAAAATTGCAAGAATTTACTTTGCCCTCACAAGCTAATCCACTAGTTACAGCAATTCCAATTGACTGAACATGAATTGATTTTGCTGTGAAATTTAGCTGTTTTAAATGCGGTGTGACTGGTCCTTAAAGCATTTGCGCTTCACACAACACTCTTATGTCCATATTTACATCTCACTTCATTCTTTTCACAATATGCAAAACATTTACTTACTTTTGTGTCTCCTTTGTGTGAGTTCACAAAGGAACCTTTTGGTCTGAAATCTTTATGCTGTTTCTTAATTTTTTCCCTTTTCAATTGTCAAGTTTTGTTGTATCATATACACTTTATCTATCATCCATCCTTGCATCCATCTATCCATTTAAATGTTCCCACACTACCCATGGTTGAATTCTTTTCCATTTCACTCATTCCTTCTCTCTCAATTGCTTTCTCACCATTTCCACTGTTGTTCTTGCTTCTCTCTCCTCTGATATATTTAAACCATCCCCCTGGGGAGAACAGAAGCCCGCCTCAATCTGGAACCAATTGTTTTGTTCGGTTCACGAATCCAGAACCAAACCCTGACAAAAGAACTCTTGTAAGGACTGTTGTGTTATTTGTTTTTGCCCGAGTTACAGATTGTGCTGTTATCAAAGTATTTATTGTGCCGCCGTGCTACAGTTGTGGATGGGAAGAGGGCCTGGTGCCTCGCAGCACATCAAAGCTGTCATAAATATGGAGCAGGGGCCAAATGGCAAGAAATGCTGTGGGCGCAAATGGAATAAGCCCGAACTGTTACTGATAAGAAGCCACTTTTAAAGGCTCTCTCAGTGTTGTAGTGATTGTGCTCTGCAAGTTTGGGCCACTGGTTAAATATTCTCACACTCCTATCACTTTGCTGACTTGTCAGAGTTTAGTTCCATTCACATTTTCAAAGGGTGAACTAATTGGAAATAAGCTTGGCATTGCAGAACAATGATAAGCCACTGATTAATAAGCTGAACTTGGACTTGTTCCTCCGTCAAACTAAATGAGTAATAACAAACTCAGGCCTTGCTCTACTTCAGTTCCCATCAGAGGAGTCTTATGCAGTAGCACATGTGAGATCAGGGAATTACAGACGAGAGCAGACTGCAGGAGGTCTATCCCCTGGAGGTCATCTCGGACAGGACCTCTGGCTGTGTGCTCATGGCTGATGTAGGTGTGTGAGTATACATGTGCATGTGTACGTCTGTTACAGGCTGAGCCACTCAGCTGGGAGCCTGTCAACATATGCTAACAAGCTGAGTAATGCTGCTGAGAGTTATCTTAGTGAGTGGAGCCACCTGACCCCAATAGGTCACCTCATGACCTTTACTTCAGATGTGGAGCTGCAGACACAGGGTCCAAAATTACCAACTGTCAAGTGTCAAATGCGAGGTCAATCAATAAGGGTCAGCCACAATAACATTTAAATGTCTTTGTTTGTGTCCCTGCTGGCCACCGTACGCTCTCTTTGACCACCAGCAAGTCAAAACAAATAAAACAAATAGCTATTTATTTCAAGTTGCATTACATTTCACTTACATTAACATTTAACAGGCTACCACTGTGCTGTGTTTTGGTGACTTCTTGGCTCCTTGACCTCTCACACGTCACCCTGTGCAGTCACATGCGGAGACAGGAGGGCTCAGGTCTGGACAGAAGCGCAGGAGGATATCCGACTGCTCTTAAACCCATTAAGGCCACCTGGGTGTGTAGCCATGCGTGGCTAGAAAGATGGCCAGGAGGTGTGCGAGTGTGTGTGTATTTGTGTGTGCCCGGGCCAAGAGGTGGCCAGGAGGAGCAGGCTGTTCGGCAAGATTAGCAGGCTCTCACATGTTGCATAACAGATTCCCCGTCTCGTGAAAAACCTGCCTGCATGCTGCCGCCCGCTAAGCGGGATGGCCTTTCACTAACGCCCTGTGTACTCACACACAGACACGCATGCATGAACACACCCACCACTTTGCCAATTCATTGTTAAGCCTCACCACCAAGATGCTTCTGCTGCTTTGTTGTGCATCATTTACATGGCTGTAAGTTTCTCTGTTCATATCAGTGATGTGTGAGGAGGAAAGGTAGCCAGACTGGCCTCCTCACTCATGCAGGTTGAGTCAAAGCCTTAACAAATGTCATTATCCAGACCAGCCTGGAGGTGATTAGGTAGTGTGCTGCTTATGGCTCTGTGTTCAGCATGGGCCTGCTGCATCCATCCAGGCCAACTGCTGTGTGTGTGTTTGTGCATATGGATCCGATGGGTCCTATAACACCAAATCAAACACAGAGGGAGACGCAGCCTGCCTATTTCTCTGTCATAGTGTGTGTGTGTGTGTGTTTGTGAGCAAGGGGGGTTAAGTAATAAACAAGGTCTCCATGGTGACAACAGATGCAGCTGCAGCAAAGAATGAAGTTGAGTGTCAGCAGTAAGGACCCACTGTGTGCATGTGTGTTTGTGTGTGCGGGAAAAAACACCAGCAGTAGGGGCCCAGTGAGAATCGTAAACACCAGCAGGCCATGACTTCCACAAATAGACCTCTTAGGAAAAAAAAGGAAAGCTGGAGAAGGGGGGGGGGGTTGATTTCACACACAACACAAAAAGAAAGACGCGTAGCACAAGAATGCTCGGAACGTAATGACTCTACAATAGTTAAAGGCAAATTAAAAAACTAGCTTACTTTAAAGAAAACAAGCAATCAATTGTATAAGTAAAGCTGAAAGAAATCTGCACATTTCTTTGCACTGGAAATCCTGAGCTCTGGCATCCACGCTTGGAAATGTCAAGTTCCTCATAGAGGCTTGTCGTCCTCCCTCCCCCATAGCTAAAGCGCCAACAATCTATTCATCAGTCTTCATCATCTTTCATCATTATATGGTAATCCTCCCAGCTCACTCAGGGTCTGTCTTGACAGCCCCCTGCAGTGTCTCTTTCTAGTCCTGTTGTGTGGTGAGTGTGCCATCTTGATTCACACATCCTGTCAGTGGTTCATAATCCGTCCTTTATGGAGGCAGAATAACACACTGCTGTCTCACTTCAACGCCTAACTTCAAGGCCAGATATCCGTGCAGCAGCCTCGCGATGCGCTCTCATTGTTGGAGCACCTCTGCTGGCAGTCCACATCTCACCCCAGCATGACCCCCCTCCCCTTGCCCAGGCTATTTTCCAATATTATTTATGCAGGGACTCCTTTAGTCCTCTCTAAGCTGGCTTTTTCAAGGCTTTTCACTAAAAGGCTAAAAACATACAAATCCCCCCCCAAAACCCTCCGAAAAACCATATGGAGCACTATACCTTAATCAGAGCAGTCACTGTGTGTGTGTGTGTGTGTGCTCACTAATATTAGAATAATCCCCGGTGATTATGGGAGTGGTTATTAGGATGAATATGGCAGCAGGGTTGGGTCGGGCTGAGCTGAGCTGAGCCCAGGCTGTGGTGAGAAACAGATGTCAGTTGACCCACATCTGCCGAGCATGCTGGGACGTTGGAGTGTCAGGTCACAGCTCTGATCACCTCAGGGACACTGTACATCTGGGCCCCCGAAAGATCATTGGCTTTTTCTCTTGGTTCACAGTGTCCCCTGAAAGCTGTCACTAACTGTCTCTCTCTCTCTCTCTCTCTCTCTCTCTAACTGTCTGTCTCTCTGTCATGCCCATATACACAAATACAAAGACACGTACACACTTTGTACAAATACAAACATTTCTGGCATAAAGAACAAGTTCCAGACTCTGATCTCGAGATCAAAGTTTTTGGCTGGTCTACCCTCTTGGATTGTGACCCAGACAGTAAGTCTAGGGGTGCGTGAATATAAACACTCACTGGTGCAACACTGTGGTTGAAAGGGAAATGTGTTTCTTTACATCTTTGACCCCATCTCTCTGTGCACGCAGCCAGGCACCAGCTGCCATTCCTTTACTGGTCACCTACTAGAACTAGACTAAATCTAGAACTAGGATTAATCCAAACCCAGTACTCCACCTCGTGTGCTGCAGCAGGCTGAGATTCATCAGCTCACGCAGGAGCAAAGTTTTGACATATGTACATTACAAACTCTATAATTCACGACTTGAAGCAGAAAAATATCTTTACATGAGCTGTCATGTAGAGGTGAAAAGCAGCAGACCAGTACATGGACATGTGATAAAATTGGCAATATGTGCAGCTGCAGTGAAGCATTAGGCACGGAGTCAAGCCGTGAAGGTCCTGTTAGAATTACACGGTCCTCTCCAGATGTTACAACTTCATTCATTTTGTGCTTTATACACTTTATGCCATTATTTGTATATTGTCTGTCTGCCTTTATTCGCTCTTTTTCTTTTCTCCTTTCTGTAAAGAACTTTGTACCTATTGTTGTCAAATAAATAAAATGTGCTTGTCTGACAGCCAATACCAATACATACCAATAATCCCATTGTTGTATTTTGTATTCCTTGCAATTATTACAGCTTTCTATTCCTTTTTTGTAATTGTGATTTTCCAAACCTATGACTCCTCTTGCACCCCCAGCTGCCTGTCCCTTAGGCTGAGTCAGGAGCCGTAGCTTTTGGAGACAAGTCCACAGAGACATTGCATGTGATGTAAGTCTATACAAATAAACTTGACTTCACTTAACTATTAAAGTACTGCTGCACTCATGCCCCATTCCCAAGAGAACATCTTTCAAGAAGTATATTTGTATTTGCTTATGAATTTATTTTGATTTTAACGTGGACATATTATGTTCTCTCTCTAGGCAGTGGCATTTTACATCATCTGGTGGTCGCTGTAGTTGAGTGAGTTAGTTTTGTATCACGTTTTCATAACATGACATCACTGCTAAAACCTAAAAGAAAGTCTGCTGTACCACTGAAGGATAGATATAACACACATGCATGTTAGAGGACTTCTGCAGTGGCTACCACTGACAAGAGAAAGAAGATTCCCTCATGGCCAAACCAAACATTGTGGCTTTAAGTTATGGTTGCATTTACTTGAAATGATGCGGTAGACCAACGCTGAAAATCAGCGAGCACTAATTGAAAACAGCTTTCTGGAGCTCCAGTGAATACTGACTGTGGGATAGAGACTCTTTTTCTATTGTGTTCTAATGTACTGGTTCCCTGGTCATTCCTCTGTGTTCCCAGGAGGCCTGAGGGGTTACGGTCCTAGATAGCTGGAGGATGACTCATACGGGCCTTTCTGGCCTTCAAATAAAAAAGTTCACACAGTGTCATATTGCCTACTAAGGAGAGGGACATCAAATTTTTCATTTCCCAAGATAGATGGCTCCATGGTGAAGCCCAAATTGAAAAGTGAATAGCTGCAATTCTCACTCCTTAAATAAATAATCAGGTTGCAAACAACTTACTCACTGCTTTCCTTCTTTCTGTCCACCAACTCTCCCCCTCTGTCTGCCTGTCTTCACTTTACTCATTTCTCCCTGTCTAATTTCTCTCTCCTGCCTCTCCATCACTCCTCCTTGTCCTTCTCTCTCTCTCTCTTCAGTAGGATTAAGGCCCATCCTTGTCATCCCATAGGGCAGAGTGGTTTGATTGACAGCTGGGTTCAGCATCTTGACACAGGTCCGTGCCCCCGTCATCATCGCTGATCGTCCCATGCTGGCCCTCAGAGTGACAGGCGCCTGCAGAGCCATTTACTCCTGGTGCAGCCGAAAAAAGCCCTCCTCGATCACTGGCTTTCACCGGCACTGCAGACGCACACCCTCCCCCTCCCCCCTTCCTTTCCCTCCTCCCCTTCCTTACCTCTTCTTCATAACTTATTTCCTTTCCATTAAACAGTCCATTCCCTTTTGTTTCTTAGTCGGCAACCAATATTTCCTCATCACTTTTTTCATTGCTTTTTTAATATTTTTCATTTATTTGTCTCACCCCACCTTTCTACTCCTCTTCTTGATCTTCTCTAATCCTCTTGTTTCGCCTCTGATCAACTCTCTTGTATCTAGTACAAGCTACTATTAATCTAAAGGAATCTGCCAGATCTTAATTAGGGTAATTACTGTGTTTGTTTTAACTTAACACTGATGACTCCACTTGAGCTACTATCTTTGAGCAGGCCATAACAGATGGGGTGCTTAGTACTCTTTTGGGAAGGCTGACAGGAGTCAGGATGGAGCTGTATGATTTTTTTGAGCTTGATGTTTGTCAGCTTTATTTACCTTGCTAAACTGTTTAGTAAGGAATTCCTCCTAAACCTTTCCACATAGGAGGTGAAGCCTCTTCAGGCGACAGTAATATGCAAGAAATGAAACAGAAATAGTTATGTTTGCACTGGCAAAATGGCCGGTTTGTGACCAAAATGAAGTGTCACATTTGTTTTGACTGATGGAGAGTGAACAGGCCCGTTGGCAAAACTAGTTAAGCTTTATTCACTGCCCTCATACGACGTCGCCTGAAACCGGTCAGTAATGTCACAATGTGTTGCATTTTTCACATGTCTGTCGGGCCACAAGTTTCTGGTTTATTTCCTGTGTCAACATTGTTTTCTTGTTCATCCATTATTTCTTAGATAAATAAAAGTTTTAGGAAGGACTTCATAAAGTGGTGAGCGTATTTATGAACTTATATGACATAATTCAGCTTGTATGGGTAAAGTTTTACAATCATTCAAAATTCACAGGAAAGTATGAAACAAATATACATAATTATTTGTGGCAGAAGTATATTTTTCAGCTGTCTTGTTTTGTGTATCACACAACCTCTCAGATTCATCTTGCACCCTGTTGTGGGGGTGCCGAGGTCAAGGTTAGCAACCACTGAACTATATAATAAAGACCCAGAGTGTCTCTTCCTCTCTTGTAGTTCACTCTAAAATTAGGAAACCCCCAGGCTGCAGTAGTCATGTTATTTAAGAAACATTTCAAGTCACTCTGAGTATGCAGGCCTTTGCTTCTTGCTTCAAGTTTCTTGCTTGTGTAATTTAATTTCTACTCTCTGTCTTTTAAGGGGGCTGCCACAGGGCGACTCTCAATCTGAAACAAAGATACAGGTTGTTGTACACACTGTAATATGACAGTACGGTTATGACCAAGTTACATGTTGTGTGTGTGTGTGTGTGTGTGACAGAGTGCAGAAGGACAGGAGGGCATCAGATGAGTACAGACTGTTTCCACCTGCCAGGTGCCTGGTCTCTAATCCCCCCTCTCTGTCTGATTAAACACACACTCACACACACACACACACACACACACACACACACACACACACACACACACACACACACACACAGGCGCAACAAGGTCATCTCTCTGTCAACCATACAATAGCGCTGTGTACCCATCTGGCCTACATCCTAAATACTTCCTCTTTAGAAAACAAATAAAGAAAGGAGAAGATAGCTAACACTTCGTGCCTTAGAAACAGGTCACAAGTAAATTACTATTATTCATTTAGTCACAACAATACATTTGTATTGTATTTATTTCATGCAGTTAACACATATTCCTTATTTGTCAGTCATCATGCAGACATCGTCTCGGTGACTGTGAGAAAGGAGACAGGCACTTTTTTTTTGTCTCATGTCCTCTCTGACTTGCTCTCTCCTCTCCTGAAACTCTGAGTTCACCTCAGTGAGGAGGACGCCTCGCATAATACTTTCTTTGTATGATATCAAAAACATCTTTTAAGAGCGCTGTTGTGCGCCCGTGCACTGCCAAAACCGCATGAAATCCCAAGCCCCCCTTTTACAATGATAATTCATTCTTTCATTCTTTTTCTTTCTTTCTTTCTTTCTTTCTTACTTTCTTTCTTTCTTTCTTTCTTACTTTACTTTGGCATTGGACAAGCTCCCCCTGTGTTGAGTCATATCATTCTGACAACATTTTATGCTGGGAGTACAGCGCTTTGATATCTGGAGGATAAGAGGGCTTTGTAGAGACAGTGACACCCATCCTCCTTCCTTGTCCTCCTCCGTCTCCTCCCACTCCTATGCTTTTCCTTCCCCTGGGGAGGTTTGGCTTCTTCTGGCCCCTCCGACGGCTTTCATGTCTGACGAGGTTCTATACTGTCGAGGTGAGGACGAGGTCAGACTACTTCAAACGCTGAGGAACATCACATTGTAAATGAATAAAGATTAATGCACTAATGTTTGTGTACACTTGAACAAATGCCTGAACACTGTGGTTTTTGTCTTGCATTGGATTTAATCCTGTTAGTAAGTCACTGAAAGTAAATGCTTCCACACTGTTACATGATATAGTGTGATGTATTTTACTACCATATGTGCTGGAATATGCACTGTGCATTATTTACTGTATTTAGTATCACAGTAGAGAGCAGTATATATTTACCATAAATCCTGGATACTGTGTGTGTGGTTTGATCTACATTATGATAGTGTAGGAATTCCATGTGGTGCCATGCTGTCTGCTTACCCTGCCGTCTCCTCTCCTCACCTGTTGAGGCTGTGATTAGATACTGTCAACCCCCGGGCCATAGCTATCACATACAGGTAGAGTACAGTCAAGCTATAGCTTTCCCTTATGCTGTGGGATGGGAGAGAACTGGTGAACTCCAGAAACTGCAGACGGTGCTGAAAGTTTGTGTCACACTAATGAGCAATCTGTCAACAAGTGTGCACTACAGGGAACTTGGGGAAAAATGGTTTGAAAAAATGTAGATTATATGGCGGAAATCCTTGTATGAATCCCCCTCCCAACCACACACACACACACCAACAGACATTTTTTTTAGGTGTATTGGTTCTAACTCTCACAATTTTTGATGTTTATTTGATTTGATTTAAAGGAATAATTCAACATTAGTGGACTGCGCTTATTCGCTTTCCCCCTTAGAGCTAAATGAGATCATCGATACCACTCTCATGTCTGTGTGTTAAGTATGGAGCTGGAGCCAGGAGGCGATTAGCCTAGCTTAGCACAAAGACTAGAAGCAGGGGGAAACACCTAGCTTTCTCCAGTGTTCAAAAATACACCTGTCAACACCTCTAATGCCAGGTAGTTTATTTATTTATTTTAATTTAGTTGATTTTGTTTATAATTTAGTTTGTAAACCTCTGAACGCAATACAAACAATACATTGCTTTAACAAAATAATCACTTACTACTCATTAGCTATTTTCTTTAGTTGGGTGGTTGGACATTAAGTCAAAAATATCATAAATATTTTTGACAAGTTACATTGGTGACATGATACTTCCCTTTTCCAGTACTGGGTTAAAACCAGCATTAAAAAACACTCACATTACACATATTACAGAAAATGAACAAGCCTGGGGTTGTTCGGTCAAATGGCCTCCTGTAGTTACACTTAAACAAAAGGAAGTCAGCTTGACTTCAGCTGTTCTGTGATTCTTTTTTCTCGTAACTGTTGACGTTGAAAATTGATCCCCTTCCCCCAGCATAAAAAAAATGAATCAATGTGGTTGTACACATTTGCCTTGCAAAACATGTGAAGTGAAATTAAAATATTTAACTATCTAGTGTCCAAAATCAAACTAACTTCCTCTTGCCAGAAAAAAAAAACAGCGGCGCCTTTTTCCTCTGGGTGGGTTTGTTTACATGATGTTAAACTTAACGTTAGGTACCTCAAGCATTTGGACCGAAACAAAACCTCGTGTTTACGCTATTGTTTATATTTTATGTGGTCAAATGTTTTTCTCTGCTGAAACTCCACCGTGTCCGCAAACCCTCTTTTTTTAAATCACATCAGTTATCAGACTGGAAAGCAAGGTACGTGGCCTGTTTGTATTGAACAACACCGTTAAAGTGATATAAGTTAGCTAAAGTAGATTTTATTCTCCGCAGCTTTTACAGTTTGCTCTCGTATGCTGTCAAATGTGTGGGATGGGTTATCTTCTGACTTTGTTGTTAGCAAAAGAGAACTCCGACGTGCTAACAGTAAGCTAGCTACGTCATCTTCCTGCTTTAGCAAACGACATTTCATATTCTGACCTGGAAACTGGTCTGCTACTACTTCATCTCTGCCACTCAGTATTTCTTTGTCCATAGAATAATACTGCTATCCTCCACCTTATACCCATTATTTGGACGCCCAGCATGTCTCCAGTATATTAAAGGGATTGTTCATCCAAATTACAAAAACTTTACTTTGTGAGCATGCAAAGAGTATTTTATGAGATATGCATCTATGAGATTTATGCCTCTCCCCAGTATAATGGAGGTGACTGGAATTTAGTTGGTTCTGCTTGCACTGTTGCAAAATTACGTTTGAAAAATTCAACAGGAAAAAGTTCCCCCATTAGTCTGTATAACACCCAACACACTGCCAACAGTCTTCACTGTGACTTTTTCTTCAGTAGAAAGTTGTTAATTTCATTCACCTCCACTGTGTTGAGGTTCAGGCAGAAATCTCAGTGATATCTCAGAACCTCTGCAAATAAATCATCTGCATGGCTACATACCACCAGGGGGAAAGGAAGAAGGAAATGTGTGTTTTTGTAATTTGGGTGAAACAACCCTGTAAATATAATTGCTTTTAGCCTAAAAGCAGCTATATATCATTGACCCCACAATCTCTTGCACAAGATGGTTCCTGATTGTGCACTGAAGTGACTCATCTTGCAGGCAGGGAGGCTGACAAAGTGGGCCTGACCCTGGGCTGAGGTTTGTTATGGCGCTGCGTCTCTGGAGGGCTTGTCTGGAGGTTGGCTGTGCTCTGTCTGGGCCGCGCTGCTCTCTAATCACCCTGACACTGCACTTACAGGGCTGACAGCTATGGCGCCAGAGAGAGAGAGAGAGAGAGAGTGTTCACGTGACAAGGCCCACCTTGGCTCTCCACTTGTTCCCTCTCAAGATAATCACTTTCTATTGATTTTCTTGGAGCACACAGATCCCTGTTACCTTTCAACCTCTCTGATGCTGCTTGTCAAAATAGCAAAGGACCACAGAATGGAGACCTGTTACCTATTACCTTTCCCGATCCACTTAATAATTGATAATGCATGCGAATGAAAGAAGTAGGATAGTGAAGCTGCTGCAGGCCTTCGTTTTCGCGCCATGATCAATAATGAAACTTAATCGTAAGCGCAAATTGTATCCATCCCTTTTGAAAATAATCAGGGCTATTATTGAGGCTAGGGGGTGGGGGTGAGTGTGTGGTGAAACATAAACCCAAACTGTGTGTGCGAGTATGTGTGTGCAGTCGATGCTTCATTCCTTTACAACTCGTATCAGTGAGCTGAGGCGTCACAGCCGGCGCCCTCTGCTACTTACCTAATTAGCTCTAGGAGCCCTTGCATTATTAACAGACCCCCTAAATCATTCAGAGGGGCCCTAATGTGTGTGTGTGTGTGTGTGTGTGTGTGTGTGTGTGTGTGTGTGCGTGCAAGGGTACACACAGAGGGGGTACGGAGGATCACTGCGATAATGTCCCTCCCTATTCACGACATGTCAGACGTAATTATTCACCCTGGGAAGACACGGGTCCAGAACACTGGTAATGGCACTCTTCTTATCCCCTCCTCCGTCCCCCCCCCCCCCCCCCCCCCCCCCACACACTGCTTTTATGACTGACAAGGTGCTAGATGGCTCAGACACACTCTATAGATAGACAAATAGTGGAGGACGGTCGGCATTGTTAGGCAAGAATGTTCATGTTACAAAGGTCATGCGTTAATGTGGGGAGATCAGCAGGAATAGATGGATAATGTTTATTTTATTGTGTACATGGATCTCATTAACGCGAGCAGCTATGTCATTTGTAGGCCTCATTTGGTTATATTACATGTAATGTACTAATCATTTTAGAGGAATATTACTGTGATAATGGTGTGAGTGCCATTTAGCTACTTTAACCACTGCATGACTCACAATTGTGGCTGTAGAGCAACAGAAGTGCTTGATTTTTTATTTTTGCATTTCAGAAACAAAATGCAGCTGAATCATGTTCAGCAGAATGTGGTTGTTTTCTCTAGGTTTAGCAGCTGGAAGTGGTTTGGTCCTTTTGTCAGCAGAGTCAGCAAGACACAAATGAAAAGTCAATATACATCACTTCCTCCCTCTCAGCCAATAGCTGCTGTGTTGGGGGGGTTGATATTGTTCTGTATGAGATAATATTTGGCTAGGCTGGTGACCAGGAGCTCTTGCCCTGGTAATTCCACATGTGTTTACAGGAATGTGACTGTTTCCTGAAGCTCTGCAGTAGCGCTGGTATGTGGGTTGAATGCCAAAGCATTGCTTCCCTTCTTTGCGGCATAGTTCACTCTCCCACATAGACTTTGTAGAGTATTATGGATGAGGTTTGTGGAGACTAGGAAATTATGGCTTTCATTTCTGTAAAAATATTTGCACAGCGCTCTAACATGTAATGCTAGTTTCTAGTAATATTGGTGGCTGTATGTGAAATTCTATGAATTCTGGCATTTTTTTTCTTTCCACAATGCTCCTTCAAAAACTGACATAAAGTTCTTTTCAGTCAATTTTGTATTTACTGTAGAAATATTTTGCTAGTATGTGCACGTCTGCAGTGGGCATTACTCTAACATAGTCCCTTTTTACAGAGAAAGATGATGCTCCAGTAGTCTTACTCTGGACTGAACCCAACAGTGTTAGCAGGGCGATCATGATTGTGCGGGTGCATGTATTATTGTGTTTGGGGTACATGTGCATAATGTACAGCTGCTTTAACATATGCAGCACATAACAGGGCACATATGAATAGGAAGTTGATTCCAGTGATGGTAAATCAGATAAATTTGGCATAGCAACATGCACACTAAAGGTCCATAATGGCATATTGTGTAAACAAAGGTGTTACAATACAGCAGTGGACATGCACAACACTAGGATACTCTGATGTAAAACGCTTCCATATTCTGGCAACAGAATGCCTCAGTGGTATTGGTGGTTGTGTTTGAATGGTCACATTTTGTTAAGAAAACATAAAGGTGTTGCTTGTGTGAATGACAATCTATTTGGTCAATGCCAGTGAAGATGTACGTGTGAAAAGGGCTATAGGCTTTTGGCAAACAAGCATTTCAGAGCACAAGCGGCAGACCAGCAGTACTGTTCTTCAGAAATGTTTTGGCGTAACCCTGTCTCGATTTTAAGATGGGTGTGAGGCTAAGTAGATTACAGGCTTTTTACTGCAGTTGCAGGATGGGAAAAATGATGGTGAGAACTGTAATGGGAAAAAGAATTAGACAAGATAAAAGTCTCAAGAAGAGAAGAGGAGAGTGAGAGTGAGAGAGAGGGGGAGAGAGAAACACTCCTTTCCATCGTTAATCTGGTCGGCCCCTCCCCCCTCTGTTTCAATTAAGAAAATTACTTTTTAGTTCAATTAACAATAATTCACGGTTAACTGAATAAAGTTTATTACACAATCAAGGCGACAACAGAGCAAGTGAGAGGGACACATGCGCGCACACTTGTACACTTGCACACTTGCACACTTGCACTCACAAGTGAATACACACACACACACACACACACACACACACACACACACACAGGACCTCCTTGTTGTAGCAGGTGTCAGGGCCCCCTGATCTGTTGACCCATGTGGGCTTTGGTGAACTGTGGCTGGGGGAGGCAGGATGCTGCAGAGGGCCTGATGCTGGAGGTCGGGGGAGGACGATGTTGTTAGGGGATGTTAGGGAGAAATGTGTCATCACACTCTTAGGTGGAGGGGCCCTTCTATCCTCTATCCTTGGCCTCAGGCAGCAGCTTGCATCACAGCGATTAGCTCCCAAACACAGACAATAACACTAGCAGCCACATTGTCATAATCGCCATTATCCCCCCCACCACCATCACCACAAAACATGGCAGGGACTCATTTCGAGAAGCTTCCGCCCTCTTTTATGCAACTACAGATGAGCTGTCTGCCTATAAACATTTAGAAAAATGAAATAGCGCAGCATAAATTGCCCTCTTTTACATTTACATACCAACAATAAGGTGTTCTTTGCTTCAGCCGTGGTTCATCTGCCTTTGTTCCATCCCTCCTCCTCCTCTTCTCTCCTTCTTTCTCCCCCCTTCTGAAATGATTTACGCTGCTACAATTATTGGGTAATCTCCACTGTCATTACTCTTAACATCTGCTCTGTCACAATGCTAAGGGCTTTTGGCTGTGCTCTGCGACAGTTATTCTATGTGCTTACAGTCCTGTGATGCAGACAGGCAGCCCCCCCCCCCTCCTCATCCACTGCCTTCTCTCTGTATGTGCTATCTACATTAGAGACATTAAATGGCTTTTATATGAGTGGGAGCAGTATGGTGGGGTGATTTTGCCTGTGCTGGTGTGGGAGTAAGAGAAAAGAAGAATCTGATTGGAGGTATGAGGCTGAGTTGTAGACTTAGCTGATAGCTGCATTAGAGGTCAAAGGTCAGCTTATGATCTGATGAGTCAAAAGTCAGACATCAGCTGAGGGGAACCTTTCTATATCAGATCAAGAAGGCAAAGCTAACTGATATGACTTTTTTCCATTTGAAATGGACAAAACTACCACCCACCATCTTGTTTCCTCATATGCATAGACCCATTCTCTCATGTGTTTCTGTCTGTCTGTCTCTGAATGAATAACAAGCAACCATCCAGCAGACAGGCAGTTAAGCAGGCTAACCTTTAGCGAGCAGGGAGAGGAACATTCAGATATTTCCATCAGATTACCCTCTCCAGTTTCCATTGTGTGTGTTGGCCCCCTCTGTGGTATTTCTCCCCCCCCCCTCACGCAGCAAATTGGAACCATTTGGTATTCAGATAACGACAAACAGCTCAGATCTGCTGGAACAATAAGCGGTTTCCAACCAATCGCCCACCTGGACTGAGCTGTGCTAAGACGGTCTTGATAGTCGTCAGTTCTTTCACCACCACTCAATTGCCAGTGTGGGTTTCTTTTTTTTTTTTTCTTCCAACAGCTAGCGTTTCTAAAGCCTCCCTTCTGATTCCAGTTTTACCTCCTCTCCCCTCACTGCTGACAACTGACCTTCAGTTTCTTCACAAATCAGATATCACTCAGGAGTGCCATATGAGATGAATCTGGTCTAGTGGATGTCACAAAGTGTTACGACTTTCAGTGTGTAATAGTTCTTCATGCACTGAAGCAGTTGTCTGTGAGTGTACATTTGTGTGTATACTTCCTATGCCTCACCCCAGTGAGAGGAATATAATGACATGGGTCCAATACTGTGTGATTGAGATGGATGACCTGTTTTATTATCTGTGTTTTGTATGTATGTGTATGTGTGCATATACTCCCAGAGTGCTGAGGGAACACATTGTGACCCTAGTTGTATTTGGCCACCAGAGGCCATGCTGGCAAAGGCTAAAATGATGATTAAGGACAGGGGGGCTGGATGGGAAAATGTGGATTAATGAAGCTCAGATAGAATTAATAGCCATGACATCCCACAACAGCAGAGCTGCTAAATGAGAATATGTCGTGGGTCCACCAGAGTCTCAATGCTTGTTTTGCTTTCAAGGTGATGGTAGGGGTAAAGAAGGAAAAGTTGCATCTCTCTGCTGACTTATGTAACTTGTTTACTCTTGACAAAAGAAAAAATAAAAGTTAAATAAAAGTGTTTTTCACAGACGGGGAATTTAATTATGGTGGTCCCAGCCCAGTATCCCGTTGGAACAGGGGTGTAAGTTACATAGAATTTGTTGTTCGGCATGTTCCTCGGCTTTGGAGTCATGGTTCAGTACCTTTTTGGTACAGCAGGTTGAACAATGTTGGCATACAGTTTGACAATAACCAATTTTTGTTGTAACTAACCGGTAAACCTTAATGCTCCCATATAGTGTATCTAAATGTTACGGGATGATCCTCCAGTTCTCTGATTTGTGTTTGCCATTCGGAGCTTGACAACCTGTCTATCCGGGCTAAGGCGACTAGCATGCTATATCTGAAAGACAACAACTGGTGCACTGTCAGAACATTACGGGTAAAACTCGTTCTCTAATTTCTGCTCCACGTGTGCGAATAGTCGACATAAATAGACAATTCTTTTTGGGTCACTGGGCGTACCAAAACAAGGAAGTCGCATACCGATCCAAACGTCATGTACCGAATGGTTCGGGACAAATACCCAGACCGTTACACCCCTGCCTAGGAATTACATTCGTAATGGACTGTTCTGCAGTTCCAGTGCCAATGCAGGAAGCAGTGTGCCCTGCACAATTCAGAAACTGAGTTTGTGGCGGTTTGGCTGCTGGACGGGCGTGTAGAGCATCAAACTTATGCCTCCTCACAGCCAAACAAGTAATGTTGGCTTTTCTTTTATCGTTAAGATCTTCCCCTCAGCTTAAAGGTAATGGTGTCATTATGTAATGTATTTCCTGTTAAAACATCATGATGGGGTGAGACAGTAGACCGTAGTCAGTCTTAAGAGTTATGGAGAGAAAGGCAGGTTGATTTGATAAGACGCGCAGAAAGGTGGAATTGTTGAAAACTGTTGGTTTACACCTACTAGTGCAGCAGAGGTCACCACTGAAGATGCACTGTTCTCCAGGGAGTTTTAGTTGTTTAACATTAACCTTAACCATAGCTTAGCCATAACCAACAACTCTCCCTACCCCTATTGCACTTCTATACAGGTGGGGGAGGCTGAGATATCCTAACTTTTAGTCCCTTGTAGGTCAGAATCCATTCAAGGTCCCTAAGGGTTATTCATTCACACAGAACTCCCTCCGGAGCCAGACATTACACAACTGTTTTCACAAGCTGCGTAGTACTAACTATGACAAAGAAACTGAACTTCCTGTGTAAAGTCGGTGAAGTACCCCTTTAACCATACCGTATTTGCCATGATATTGTAGAAATGAATAATTTAGGAAATGTTGACATGACATGTTACAAAATGTAATCTGAGATTTTGCAGAAATGTCTAATACAGTTCAGTCCTCACCTGTGGTGCTCACCTGGGCCTCTAGCATCTTACACTTAGGCGTCAGACACAAAATAGCTTTGCATTCCTGAGCTTCCAATGAGGGAACTCAAACTGACAGACTTTTGAGAGGAAAAAATAAGCCCAATTTGCAAAACAAAAAAAGCCTTTAGTATGGACACATCTATTCAATATATGGATTAGATTCAGTATAGAGGAAACACTGCAAAAACTAATATTGTTACTACTTGGCTGAAACATGTTTGTCTCTCGGAGCCTCAGATGTTTTTAGCAGCAGCTGCAAAGAGTACAGATGCAACCCCCTGAAGTTTGAGTTTGGCTATTTTAGGATAACAGTTGCTGGACCGACTTGTCTCTTTGATTTCACCACCTGGTCGGTTGTTCAGTTGGTGGTCTTTCACTTCTACCTCCTGCGGGCTACAAACATCCCGGCTTGTGTGTGCGCTCACATACACACACACACCTGGACAACTTATTAGCATGTTAAGTCAGGAACCGGAGAATGGTTTAGCTCCAGGTGGTGATCAGTCATTAATGCTTGATCAGTTCTGCAGGTAAATGTTTACCTCAGACTGGTTAGACATTACTGGAGCCTGGAGGCTAGGATTATTAGGCCTTCACTGGAAGTGTTTGTAACAATTTGCAACTATTTGTAACTGTAGTGGCACATGATAACGACTAACTTGTTAGAACTGGAAAAAGTGCAAACAAGGAAAGCAAGAGCTAAGGTGATACATGTAAAGCAGGGTCATTTAGTTTCAGAGAATGAGTAAAAGTCTAGGAAACTACTACAGTAACAGGTTACATGATAGTACATCACATAGTTTGGTGGAAAAGAGTAATTTAGAGAAAACACAAAAAGGGAAAGTGGGTGGCAGTTCATGGAGTTCACTCCAGAGCATCTCGCTTTCTATGAAAACATGGCAATGTGTTTTTTTTCTGTCAGAGGGGAGACCATGGGGAGTGAGAGAGAAAGTCAAATAAAGCTTGAAATTACAGTTGAAATGCACAATAGTCCACTAACCTACTGTGTTTTACTCTGATACAGAAGATCCTATCGAACCTGGACTGACCTACCAACAGTTCTGCAGGGCACCAACACACAGTCTGTCCTGCAGTGAAGGTACATATGAAAGGTTCATTTAAAAATGCTATGAATACACCTTTGGGGAAAATAAAGTTCATAATATCTCTAACATGAACTCTTGATGATCCTGTCTCTTTAGGCGTCAACAGAAGACTTGAATCATAATTTCTCTGCCAAAATATAGGTGACGACAGGTAGGCTCACTCTGTTTTTTCAACTGGACTTTACCCTCTTAGCTCTTCATATTAAAGAGTGATTGCTCATTACGCCACCTTGCTGCTAAGTATCTAAAGCTGTGACTGGGGTTAGCACTGACCCTGGGGGGGGGGGGGGGGGGGGGGCTCTGGGAATGAGTGTAACAAGAGAGAACATACTAGACTGAAAGGGAAACTGAGATAGTGAGCATTGACAGGATTGAGCTCCCAGGTGGGGTGTCACCCTCAGGGGAGGCAGCAGTTGCTGACAAAGCTGTGTATGTCTGTGTGTGTGTGTGTGTGTGTGTGTGTGTGTGTGTGTGTGTGTGTGTCACATGAGAAGGTCTTGGCAGGTTCTCTCTTCATGAATGAAGATTATTTGGTTATTGCACATTTGGGGCCAGTGTAAGTCTGGGATGATGACAATTTGACAAGTGGAAGCATCCCAGTGATTCAAGCTGTGGTCATTGTTGCAGAAAGACTGTTTAAGCCAGATGAAAAAGCACACACACAGACAATAAGCATCGACGAGCTTATTCCCTAGTCACTTAAAAATAAC
Organism: Enoplosus armatus; assembly: GCF_043641665.1. Taxonomy (NCBI): domain Eukaryota; kingdom Metazoa; phylum Chordata; class Actinopteri; order Centrarchiformes; family Enoplosidae; genus Enoplosus; species Enoplosus armatus. The sequence continues at coordinate 11,439,680 of NC_092194.1, forward strand.
ATCTTCACCAAAATAATAGAATACGACTATGACAAAATAATAGACATTTGCCACTTTGACCAGCCTGTTTTTTACAGTAGCTTTAGTCACGCAGCAAGCGTTGTTGACTTTGTCGCTACCTTCCCATTGTGAAAGGGTGACCTTCCTCTTTCTCCCACTCTCTGTTCTGCTCAGCTCCGTACATCTGTGTCTGTTTACCAGCCTGCCTGCGTCTCCCTCAATCTGAACTGATGAGTGCAACTCACAGCTGCTCCTCTCTTGGTTCCCGCTGCTTGGGTTGTGTGTGTGTCTGTGTGTGTGCGTGAGCATGTTGGTGTCATTGTGCTCAGCGGTGACAGCGCCATGCCCCCAAATCAAAGACGACTGGCTCGCTACCGCAACACACCTCTAATCACAGAAACAAGTTTAGATAAAAGGAGTAAACACGGGTTTATATTCTACTTTGATCGCTCTGTTTTTCTTTACACATACCTGTGTGGATACATATGGACGAGCGCACGTGTAGTTCCTGTGTGTGCATGTGCACAACAAATATCCACATCCACCTGTGTCACCTGATCCTTTTGACCTTCCTCTCTTGCCTCTCCTTCCTCAGTGTTTTGTCATTTCCTGCTCTATCTTTAACTGAATGACAGAAATCTTTTGGTCGTTTGGTCATTTGTCTGAATGGCCCGTACACTCTCCACAGTTCAAAGATAAAGAAGACAATAGAGTGACGTTTGGGGTAAATGGGATGTAATTTTGAGGTGTATTTGAGAGAGTCGATGCTCACTAGTGGTGAATAATTGGAACAGGAAGTGTATGGTTTCAGGGAGGGCAAGGAGAGGTGAAGAAGAAGGAGGAGAACTGAATTTGTCTTCGGGCGAGTATGGGATACCCTTGAGAGCATGACATCATCAGGACAGGTGTTGTTTGCTGTTGTTGTCCTGAAGTTAGGGCGAGGGGGCCTTCGGGTTGTTTGACTGTCATCCTGAACCTGTCTGACCTGTTTTGGACCCTCAGGACCAGTTCTCACCTCAGTGGTGGTGAGAGGTGGTGCATTTGAGTTCGAAACATGATGAATAAAGAATTTAGGGTGAGTCATCGTACAATAGCTACACAACATGAACTCCCACCTTTGTTCATTAAAAAAAAAAATGACTTGAGAATTTTCTTAAATTACAGTCTGGGACTATTTTTTACACATTACTAACGGTGCAAATTAGGTTTTTAACTATCATTTATATTGTTGTTTTTCATTTTTACAAATTAAATGTTAACTGTCCCCTATAAATAAACAAATAACACTGAAAAGATTGAAGATGTTCACTTTTCGGTTGTTTTTTAGTTGTCAAAACAAAACAATACAACAACCATAGACTGTTAGAACTGAAAACATTTTGTTGATTAATAGATTAGTTGACCAACAAACATCAAATATTTTGATAATTGATTTGTACATTTTTTTAAGCAAAAATGTCAAACATTACCTTGTCAACTGTGGTGACTTGGAGCTTATCCTTGTCCTATGTGATAGTAAACTGAATATCTTCGGGTTTAAGACTGTTGGTTGGACACAAGGAGCAATTTGATGACATCATCATCTTGGGCTTTAGGAAATTGTGATGGTCATTTGTCAATATTTTCGGACATTTTATAGGCTGATTAATCGAGAAAACAATCTGCAGAATAATCATGATGAAAATAATTGTTAGTTGTATCACTATATAGTCATCATTTTGATGGTTAAGGAACCGCAGTCATAGTATAGGCCTAGGTTTGTAAATTGTAACTTGTAATTTAAATTGTTATAAAATGAAGACAATGAGTAGATTTATAAATGTTTAAAATACGACAAAGGGCAGAAAATCACATTATAGGCGACGGGCATGAATATCATGAGTCTCAGAAAAACATTGCATTGCAACTTGCCTATTAAATGATAGAAGGAGCTCTGTGTTGTACACAAAAGATTGTTGTTTTGCAGAGTCAAATCTGGTGCACAAACTCCACAGTTGCTAATGTATGTACATACACATTTGCATTCCTACATACATTCAAACAGACTTCAGGGGACTGTTGGCTTATGTGGAAGTTGTCTAAGCCTCCCGTAAATATTTCTGTGAAAACACTTTCTCCTTCAGGTAGAACTCGTCTCGGTGTCGCGTTGCCTGTCAGTGCTGGTGAGATGTTTCTTTGGTAATTCATTTGCAATTAGGAAATGTAAATCAGACAGGTGCTGCTGGCATCTATCAGAGTCTGTATTTGTTTTACCTAAGGCCTCTCAGATCCTCCCTTTGTAATCACATGCACATGCACGTTTACACATTTGAACACACGCACGCACACAGACACAACAAGGTCACCTCCACGTATCACTTAGGGTCTTTCTACGCGAGTCTGAGGAGACTTCAGAAGTGCCGCGTAAAAAGAGTAGCAAACTTTTTATTCAGAAGAAGGAATACAGAGTCTGCCTTGTTTCTGACTGACATATGTTCACTGTGTGTGAGAGAAGAACTGGGATCAACACTCTCTGCACATAAGGAGAGGTACAGCTGCTAGATAGCATTGCTTAGTTTGTGTGTGTGAAGTGAGGGAAAGTGTGTGTGTAGGGAGAGGGAGTGGGGGGGACACACGGGAATGCACACTTTTCATGAGTGTGGTTGTGTGGTGGTGTGTGCAAGAAGAGGCGAGTGACTTCACACAGGCGTAGTAGTAATGAAGCGTGCCAGTGTGGAGAGAGTGGAAGTTGAGTGTCAAACTGGTGAGGAGGAAGGAGGAATCTGCAACATTTGGTTTCCAGTATGTCACATTTCCACCGCATTTTAATCACCTTTATTAATGCCAAATACTGAGCATGAGAGATAAATCCTTGTTTACAAAGACTGACCAATATGACAAATGTGCAATTTTAATATTTGGACTCAGGACAAGCAACTTTTAAAAGACAGTTTTTAATATTCAGATGCCCTCCCACACGCGAAGGCACACGCCGTCCACATTTATAAAAACACACACACATACACACACACACACAGTGTTTTATACCACTGGCAACTGCCTTATTCCCACCAGCTGTCTGAATGCATAAAACCCAGGCTTGTTGTTAAGTCTGGGGCTTAAAAGCACTGCCAAAAAGAAAGCTGGGCAGGAATAACGGCATTAATTCTGTGATTTGAGCCACCACTCAGACTCAGCATTTAAAAGTGCTTAAAGCTAGCAGCTGGTGTCAACAAGGTAATAAAAGCAGGCACAAGGGATCACTCTGCCTGACTCGTGTTGGGCAGCAGGTCGTCCATGTTAGTTTAAACGGTAGTGATGCGGACAGAGAGACTGGCATGGGCCACAGCCTGCCATACTGCCAGAGAAAGAGAGGGCAGTTAGGGTAATGTGAGGTAGTAATTTGTAGTTTATCAGCCTGTGTCATAGGAATATAGCATACAATAGATGGATGCCGGCACGTCACGCCCTCAAGCTGGTTCTGAAATGGCTTGAGAGAGCTCCGTCAGTGACATCACTCTCACTGCAACGTCTCCCTCCCTCCCTTTCAGGTGAAAGGTATCATTTGCCACAGCTCCTGCCAAGTCAGGAGTTGGAAAACTTTAATTTCCCTGGCTCCGGAGACAGTGCCAGAGGTTTGATGTCCATTACCCAAGCCTTGAAACAAGAGCTGACGCGGACTTGGATTGAGCTAAGCACTCTGTGGCAACATTAACTAACCCCAGAACCTCCGTATCATCTTTCTTACTGTCTCTCCGCCTCTTCATTACTTCCTCCCTCCCTCTTCGCTCTCACTTTCTCTCCTTTGTTTTCCTTCCTTTCTGAGGGCATCCTCAAAGGCAAGGTTGAGATTCCTGTTAAAAAAGTCAAGACTCGGCTGGACCCGGGCCACAGAGTGCATTATGATCCACCTCCTCTCTGCTACCCATTAACTTGTCCTTCATGATGTGGCAGCGGCTTGTAAATGCCTCGGCACTTCAGCACTCAAGCTCCTCTGCTCTTAAATCTACACGCCACAGTCTGTAAAACATCTTGACTGTCCTCACCACTTTGCACTGTTGCAGATCCCTTTGAAAGTGAAACTCAGCCTATGAGTCAGCCGGGGTATTTGCATATTTTAACCACACAAAACATGAGAGAAACATTTTAACTACCAGTAAGAAATTGTTGAAATTAGTGGTTTCCAACCTGGGGTTCTAATAAATAGGTGGGCTCACCTGATTAAGTGATATGAAATAAATTATATTTATTTGACTTTAATTCAAATTTTACTTTTTGTTTTTGTGAAATTCTGGATAATTTGACTTTGGTCGGTTTTGGAACCACTGGTATATGTTTTTGTGATATAACTCAGTGTATTATACGTATGTATGAAATTTTACTTAATAGTGGGGATGTTTTTATAAAGTCTACACAGAGCTGTCAGTCAAAGTGGAAGACAAGTGCAAGGTATTCTGAAGGTTAATGGCTTAGGAGACGCTGAGCGATTTAAACACCATATGGATAGGCTCATCATCTACAAGCTGTTCAAGGTTGAACCCATCCAGAACACTGTAGGATTGAGATAATAGCCTTCTTCGCCCAACTGTTGTTAAGCTACCAATCTCCTGTCAGCTGCAGAGGAACTGATAGGCATTAGGACCTGACACCCCGAGCAACTTTCCCTCTCTCTCTCTTTGCACAGTCTTTTGACTCATTTTCTCTCTCGTCAGTCTGTCAGGTACACAATACAGAGGTGTGGACCACACTTTCTTTTTCTTCCTCTCACACCACCATTTTCTTTCTCTTCTTCCCTCTTCCTCGTCATTCCTATTTCTCTTCTCTCTCCCTTTTACTCCTCAGCCATACACAACCGTTGGAGAGTGGCTCGCCCTCAGAGCCATCTGTTTCCAGGCAGCCTGTGAGCATTGCTGAAATATGTAGGGCCTAATTAATTCAACCAAATTGTTTTAGAATAGATTAATACAATAATGGCAGCGCATGAAAGGTTATTTCAAGTACACCACTCAGCTAATCTCATCAAAGGGTAGATTTCACTGCTCTGCACTCAGTGAACACCCACTGCCATATAGACCCTCATATACACAGGAAGCCAATATGTATGTGCTGGAAAGCTTGGTGTGGGTGCTGATTTCACAATCAAAATGGAAAGGCAATTATTGCAGAGAGGATTGATTGATACTGTAGATGAAATGAAAACTGTATGCAGTGTAATACAAATGCAGGGCCTTCAAAGAATTCCTGTATAATGGAAATCAATTTCAAAGTCTATTACAAACCTAATACTGCAGGCTAAAATTGCATGAGAATACACATGTAATTGTAGTAGAGTATGGCAGAGCACCCCAACTTTAAGGCAAGCCCTACAGATGTATTAAGTATTGCATTAATATCATTATTCCATCACTTTGTCCTAACAGAAACAGAAAAAAGGACCCTAATACACAATATGAACCTGTCGCAAATACATTTCCCGCACCAATACGAGAAGTTTTTATTACTTAATTGTGATGACTTTGGTTTTGCCCTGTCGAGACAGGCGAACACTAGAAACATTTTTAGTGCTTCGTCTCTTTGTTTCATATTTTTGGTGTACCGAGGCATTTAAGGTCAACTCGAATAACTCTCAGTATTTGTAAAGCCTTGGGGTCAAAGCGGGCTTTTGAACCAGTAACCTTTTAGTTTTAGATGGCTCCACTGATCCTGCCAAGCTTCCAGCTCATACATTATAGAAGATGGATCTGTGATTGTTTTTCCTTTGATGGTTGTTTAGCAGAACAGCTGGCGATGCTTTAAATCCTGTGACCTCTAGAAGCAAAACAATAGTCACTCACTTGAAAGCACTTTATAAATGATACGACAGTAAACTCATTATAAAGGGCGTCATTTTGAAGTATCCATATTTGGAAAGACAGTGTTTCCTTGATGTATTATTATTTTTTGTTGTTTGTGATTGTCTATTGATCCCTGAAGGAAAAATTTGACCTTCTGGGTGAAAAATGTCTCCTCATTCGTTAAACTATACACCCTGCTGGTCTTGTACTTTCGGAAACACTATTTTTTATGGAGAAGGGTTTTGCAGGGAACATGAATAATATTTTAAAGATTGGTCAGTAGTGTTGCAATGGACTCACAGCCTGTCCATGGTGTATCTTGCATGCTGGCATTGGCTCCCTGTTGGCACATTAATCACTTAAAAAATGAATGAATTTAACCATCAAGCCAACAACGATTTTTAAGAGCTAGTGTCACATTTTTTAAACAGTGGGTGTCTCATTGTCAAATGAAGCTCTTCACACATACTCCTATGAGACAGAGAGGCGGCGCCATCAGTCACCTGGACTAACCTCTGTAGGGAATGATACAGACAAGCAGAAGTCACAGGGCTGTTGTTCATCAAGATTAATACCAGCTCACTGTCCTCCCCGGAGAGGCAAACTAACAGATTCCCTACTTGACTTCTAGAGCTGGCTCCTATAGACGGCTCTGCTTCATTAACACCAGTATTATGGCTGAACCACTTGCAATTAGGAATGTGTTTAAGACAGAGCCATGCACATACACTTACACCAGTGTGTGCACATGTCTGGGTACCCTTACACCTACACCTATATACACACACACACACACACACACACACACACACACACAGTGGCACAGTGTCGGGTGCATTTTTTAAGAGGAGGAATATGATAATGAACCTGGCTTGATAGAGTAATTAACTGGGCTAAATGGAAATCCCACGAGGTTCAGTGATAGTTAGCAGATGTTCTCTGAAATACATTAAAGACCAAACGTCTTGTGAAGGGGGAGAAAGAGAGGGAGCGTAAAGGAGGGAGAACATTGCCACTGTAGATAAAGTTTGGGGTTTTTCAAATAAGGAGTGGAATTTGAGGTCTGGAGTCTATTATTTGGAAACAATGTCTCTATGGGGGGGGGGGGGGGGGGGGTAAATCAGCTGATCAGAGTCATGTGGCTTACAGGAGTACCTGTCATCAAAGGAGAACAACTTCAAGCAAGCTTTGTTTTAAATGGAGAGCTTTTACGACCAGGATAAATTTCTGGTGAAGCGGTTAGTTAAATTTGCTATTGATTAAGTTGGCGAAGCAGCATGTTTAGAGTTAGGAGCAAGCCAATGAATGTGGCCCAATAAATCTGGCACTGGAAATGTTTCTGAGTTAATAAAGTCTGTAACGTAGCAGTGTGTTCCTCTGATGGAGTAACTGTTTCCAGTGACACTGATGTGAAATAGAGGTGTGGTGGAATAAATAGTCGTCCCTTATTGCTTTAATTTTACCACTGCTTCACATCATTGAAAGTCACAATGATGTTTTGTTCTGTTTGCAGGATCTTGACAGCTGTATCATTTTATCACAGGCTACTCCATACTGTTACAGCTGAGCACACGAATGGAAATGCTGTTGGAGTGATGTAAAGGCCTTCTATGAGCCTCAGATGATAATATACTGTATGAGAGGACATTTCTCAATCATTATATATACATAACAGCAGTTGAAATGAGTTTGAAGTAGCAGAAACATATAGAAGAGGAAATTATACCTTCTTTTAGTCACATATTGTTCACTTCTTCAGTCAGAGTAAATGGTTGTCTATAGCTTGGTTTTTGCCTTCTATACAGCAATATCAGTGGCACCACCAGAGGCGGTGAAGTCGCACTCCACAGCTAGCTAGCTTGCTAAGTCACACTGAGAAGAGCCATCTGCTTCCCTGTCTGAACTTTAGAACAAAGACGCCAGACTGTCAAAGTTTCCCTCAAACAGAAATGCACCCTGACTCAATCACAAGCAGTCGCATACAGGCAGACCGCCATGAACGCATATACGTACACAGTCAGACACATGCACACACACACACGCACTCCACCCACATATGCGCACTCGTTTTGGACTTGTGTCCTTCTGTTCTGGAGACTAATGGACTTTCCCATTCTTAGCTCAATGGCTCATCGGAGCGAACGGATGTAATTTTGGATATTTCCTCTTATTGCAAACTCAGAAATAGTTCCCTGAAAAAAAAAAAAAAAAATGAGGCATGTGTTAAAAACATGTGCGTGTGTTTGTGCTTGTGGAGAGGAACACCTGTTAATATTGAGTCTATTACTGAATTTCTTCCAGTCAGTCCATGTGGTCAGTAGGTGTAAAGCAGCTGCAGGAACTTCAATAATGACTTCCTGTTTACTCCGCCTCCTCCCACCCACTCACCGGTTACAGCCGGCCATGTGGTCTTGCATGGATCAACTCCATCACTAATGGACTGGCACAGGACACAAACCTATGGCAGACTAAACACCCAAACACACACCTACATGGCACACATCATCAAGTTCTACCCTAAACCCGATCTGTCTCACGCTCGCTCATATAAGCTGATGTGATCCTCATTCGCCATGGGTGACACCCCAGATACTTGTGGGTGAGCTTGAACTTCCATTGACCTCACACCTTAATGTACTGATCAATCAATGTTCCATTAACGCCGCCCCTGCCTCCTTCTAATCTAATCTTTGTTTTCTCTTTCCGACTCCTGCAGGCATATCCACACTATCACACATGAGCAAAGAGCAAAAAAACCCCAAAAACCTGGAAAACCTTTTAGTGAGCCTTATTTTGACATACATAATGTGTTCCAGAGGAGTACACTTGAATCCTCTGCCAAGCTAATCTGTTTACATTAAGTATGAAGAATGCCTGAGCATGAACCCTCCTGCCCTAACACGAGAGGACAGCTGATATCAAGCTATAACACTTGGCCTGTTGCTGTTTTTCACACAGAGTAGCAGAGTGAATTATTAGCTAGGACGGTAACTGTCCATAAACTGACATGAAGAAATACTGCTGACACTTTGACATTTTGCTATCTTTAACACCTAAGATGAAAACCAGAAGGCAGAGAGTTACAGTTGTGGTCATATCTATCATAAACTGTGCCTTGTAAGCGTCACTGTCGATAAAACATAACAGTTCTGCGTGCAGACGCGCAACATTGCACCAGCAGGCTGCCATGCAGTCTTCCTGGGCTGATGTGGAACTTGATATATTGCACTTCCCTCTCTGATGGTAGATCCTATTGGCTAGTACTCTCTTATAACTTAGGGCACAACACAGAGGAAGTTCTAAATCATACAGCTAGATCTGGTGTTTTTTTTTTTTTATGACTTGACAAAGATCCAATTAAGATTGAAATGCTGTCAGTAGAGCGTTGCAGTGCTGGGACAACTCCTGTGCATTTAGCTATCTGAGTTGACATGGAGTTTCTTTGGAGTCTGTAACTGGGTCCAGCTCGTAAACACAATGTTAGAGGTTAGCGAGGAGTTAAAAGTTAGATCTCTGGGGAGACGGAGGTCCTAAAACCACTAACAACCACTTTAGCCTCAGAGGAGGGAGGTTTCTCAGTGGCCCTCACATAAGTGTGTAAATGTGTTTAGACTAAGGCTATTGTGTAAGGCAGTTGTGGTCTTTGCAGAATCCATAGAAATAGTTCAAGCAGACTATAGTAGATGCTTTCTATTCATTACACGATTCACACATCGAAATTCATAAAGTGTCTTCAACATGGCATACAGTGGTTACAGCGATAATAGATTTGTCAGTGTCTGACCACCGTGTGCTGCCATGGTAACCTCTTTAATAGTCCACAGAGTATGAACGTGACATCTGCCTTGGTGTGCTTGGCTTGTTTGATTATTAAAAGCCCAGGCAAAGGCAAAGGCACATTGATTAAAACAGGAAATGTCCCTCTCTCAAGTAAATGACTGTAGCTCCTGGTTCCCACAAATATGTGGGACTTTATATTTGTCTTTTATAAAATATGAAGATTAAGAATCCCTGCTGCCAAACTGTCATGTCTGTTTTTGTATAGTACAGCTTCACCATCTTACACCAGTGTGGCAGAAAGTGGTTTAACCTTTAGTTGAGGTCGTAGAGATACGCAGAGAAGCTTTGCAAAAGTGTTTCTCAACATATTCCAAGCTAATGAGAGGTTGGTTGTGTTTTACACTCTTTATATCTCCACTCAAGTTTGTCATCCTCCCACTGAGCACAAGGGTCAGCTCAGTCAAGCGCTTCAGTTAATCTGTGTGACATTCCCAGGAAGACAAAATCACTCCATGCTGGTTAACCATTACCATACTCAATTAATCATTCTCCGAGCCTATATGAGAATTTCACGATGCCCGTCTCCTCCTCCTCTCCTCCTCCTCTCCTCCTCCTTCTCCTTTTCTCATGCCACTGGTCTTACTTCATCACATCTTTGTTGACGCCCGCTGGCCGCGCTGGCGACAAAGCCTGCCTTTCATGTGCTCCCCAGGCAGCTCGGAAACACCGGTGTCGCAAGCACCCCGAAGCACCATCTGCCACCGCCCCTTCCAAGCAGATGATAAAGTTAGCATCTCTGCTTTGCGTCCTCCCCCTGGATACCGACAAACAGACACACATGGAGACACACCTACATAAACATATACAGCACACACACAGTTTGTTCCAGGTATTAGCATATCTGCGTGTGTGCTGAGAGAGGAAATGACCACCTGACAGCTCTCCAACTCCTGTTCTCCCCAGAGGTGGACACAGAAAACATGGCGTAGAATGAGAGGAAGAGGGGATGTGGGCCACAAGAGCGTGATGAAGGGGGGGGGGGGGGTACCAACAAATGTCAACAGGATAAAGGATAATTTAAGGAGAAAATGGAAAAATAAGAGGGGGCATGGGTGGGGATTTGTTTTGCTCAGTGCACCCTTTAAAAATAAATCCCATCGTTTTATAAAATAAATAGTATTTAAAGCTGCGTAGAACCTGAGATATCAGAGAGAGAGAGAGAGAGAGATTGACTCAACTCTATTAGAGCTTCATTAGCTGTTATTAGTAGCATTGGATTCTTTACATTAAACATTGAAGACAATATTTAGTATAAATTGAAGTTTTGTTTTCCCTGAAATAGATTAATATAAATTGACCAGACAATGTTTTAGACTTGTATATCCAAAGTAGTTGGAGGAAATGTGGCTTCGGAGATGACTATCCAGGTGAATATCCACTCTGCTTCTGGAACTTCTTTTTTCATTGCAGTTTAGCATAAACTTTCCTTGATTTCAGAAGCAATTAGTGCTTGAAAGAAATTAAATGAATCTGACAGTGGTTCACTGAACACATCTCTTCCACTGCGCTTCTGCAGCTCGGTTTCTCTATCAAGATAGTGTGACGTTTTAATTCTGTCGCTGCATGATTTTAATGTAGGGAAAATTTCTCTCTGCTCCGTCTTACTCGCTTCCAGATGGAAATGATAAAGGTGAGTTAAAATCCAATGCTAACATCGTATGAAGAAACCGATGGGTCTCTTTTTCCGAACTGAAGGATCAGATTTGGTTGAGTAAGTGATTAAAGTCCTCGCCTGTCAGTCAACAGATTTAGTTGAAATTGGCAGCTTTATCAGAGTACATCTTGCATAGATTAATGTAATCAGATTCCACTTTAAATGCATTTCACTGCCACGATAACCCCAAACAAATCTATAATGACGGCTTTAGCCCCAAACTAAAACAAGCCAAAGTGTCTAATGGAGTCATCAGCCCACTCAGATTATCATCATCTGTTTGGGCTAGCTACCTCTGTGTTCCATGCTCCTGCACACACACACACACACACACACACACATACACAAACACACACACACACACACACACACATGCATATCCCTCAGATTCCCAACTACAAGGAGCAAAGAAGCGTCAGGAGATGTTTAATTAAGACAACAGATCAATTAACAGCTCAATTAGCCTGGCTAATTAGGGGCTCAGTTGGAACAAAAGCTCGCTCTCCTCTGCTCTCTCTCTCTCTCTCTTCCTCTCTATCATGCACACGTACACGTGCGCACTCATATACTCACACCCTCTTGCAGGGTTTGAGCACAGGACATGGTTGTCGCGAAACCCTTGCTATAGAGCACATAATCCTACTTAATCGTCAGTCCAGATTTTGGCTGAAAATTGCCTGGAAGGGAGGATAGGAGCAGGAATTCTCTCTCCCTCTCAGTTTTATCTGTGGATCCAGGACGCCAGGGATCTCACAGGACTAATTGAAGTTACTCGCCTGGAGGTTGGGGCACATTTTAGTTCCCCTGGCTTTTTTGTGGCAGTGTGCATTACATCTTTTTTAACGTGTGTTCAGATATGTGCATAAACTCACATAAACTCAGATATTTCAACCTGCACATTATCGTCATCCTCAGTACCGAAAATGTCTGCATGTGTGTACAAAAGCCATGCTGCCAGGTGTACCTGGGCTTGTTGTGTGTATTGAGTCTTCTGGGGGTGGTGGCGGGGACACTGCTGACGTTTACATGCCTCTGAGTCTACATGTATTTGGCAGAAGCTCACGCTCTGGACCCCCGTGCCCAGTCAATTAAGACTACTCTGATAGTTGGTGCACAGCCCCATTACTGTGTGTCTGTGTGTGAGAGAGACAGAACGTATGTTTTCTTTCAAATGCTGCACATTTTTGAGCTTATTTCCTAAAAGTCAGCAGAATGTTGTTTCCATGAAGTAGTCTTCTGGCTGTAACAAGATTATATAATTAAAATAGCACCGGTAACAAAGGGCGTAGGTTTAGTTTTAGTTTCAGTATGGACATTTTTGGTCAAACAACCAGTATGCACAGTTGTGTGTGTGTGTGTGTGTGCACTCACCCTTCTCTCCTTTTCTATGTTGTACCTGTGTACACATACAGTAAAGAGATTGTTATGCAAACACTCGAATACCTGACATTTAAACATACTGACTGATGTTAGTTATATTCAGCAAAAAAACAATAAAAAATATTTTAAATTTTATGATGCTTGAATTGTTTAAGCTATAAATACTAACTGCTTCAAATTCACCATCGTTCATTCATCTTACAGATCTACTAACAGTGCTGCAGGTAGCAAACAACATGTAGTTCAGCTTGATTGCTGCCAGCTCACTAGGTCAGGTATCTCACTTTTTCTATTCTTGGTTCATTCAAAAGCACCTTGACTTTGACCTTTCATACCCAAATCTATGTCTATAAATCTTCTGTAAACCTGAAAAATCTGTATATGTGTGAAATAATTTCTCCTCAATCTACGGAAACTGTCATGTTTTGGTCAGTTGCCTAGTTTATTATTTATGTTTGGGCTCTCTGGTAATGGTGGATATCCAAAATAAGGCAAAATAGGGCTGCGTCAAGCAAAGGGAGAACCATGCAACATCATTATTTATTTGAAAAATCCATTTGTTTCCATCACTTTTTATCATATTCTCATTAACAATATTTTGATCGCAGCCAAACCTCAGTTTTGCGATGTAAAGATGTAATTTCCCCTCAGATTTCAGTCGAAATGTGCATAAAAACAGGTGAATGGAAACATACTTGGAGTGATGGACAGAAGGGGTGTGTTTGTTTGTGCCGTTGGTGGGTAGTGTAACCTCTGGTGGGTGTGAGATAGATGTCCTCATCTGCTCTTCTCTCGCTGTCTCTGGGGTGTTTGTGTTTTTGTATGTGTACGAGCTAGCATGCATGCATATGCACTTTTGTGTGTGTGTTTGTGCGCGTCAAGCAGGGTTCAGATGCCCGGTCACCCCATATGTCTCCAACGCAGCAGACAGGTCTGGGGTTCTGTTGCTGATGCACTGTCTTCTCTCATTACTGAGCAGGCCCAGGAGCAGGCCCAGGCTCGACACACACACACACACACACACACACACACGCACTCACACAAACGCAAACATGCACTCACATGGTCTTGCTGGGACAATTAAATGTGACTGGAAACACTGGAAGAATCTGCCTGAAGTGAAGGAGACGGCTGGAAAACAGCTTCGGATTGATGCATGTTGAATTACCTTCACAGTGCAGGAAGATTTATATGAACCCCTACATCACACACAGGCACACACACACAACTACACAACCACACAACCACAATGGGACACACTGTGCAAGTCTTGTGACAGGATGACTGACAGAAGGACAGGCTGTTGCCGCATGACTTCCTCTCTCTCTACACACACACACACACACACACACACACACACACACACACACACACACACACTTCCCTATGTTCCAGTGTTAATAAATTGTGTCCCAGCAGCTGTGTGCTCTGACTGCAGCCTCCGTCTGCTGTGTGATTTGATCTGGCAATGACGTCCAGTGGCCGCAGACTGTCCTCCTTCCTGTTTCTCCTCCACTTCCTGTCCATCTGAACCTGCCCAGTAACACATCCCATAGTTTGCAGACACAGTTAGCTCTGTGAATTGATTTCTACCAGTTAAGAAACCTAAAGAAACTTTTATGGAGCTGCCAGTGTTCATGAAAGTCTGCTCTGCTTGAATACGTAAATAGCTTACAAACATACACACACTTACCTGTCTCTTAGGATATTGACCTCTGATCTTGCTCGTAAGCACCCTGCAAATGAAAGAAAAAAAACATAAGTAGCAGGCTGTGTGATACACACAAAAACTAGCCCCGGAACTATTTTTCAGTTAAAGGAACATGAGGCCTATGCGGAGGGTTGACATAAAACCTTGCAGCTCACACATTATTTGGGAGATCATTTGAATAAGACTTCTTTCTGCAGCTCGGTTTAAGCTGCCCTCTTGGCCAGGTCTCCCTTACATAAGAGGTATCTTCCATCAATGGGACTTACCTGGTTAAATAAAGTAAAAAATACAAATCTAGCACTAGGAAGGGTGTTTACAGCAAGAGCACTGTATGTTTAAGTGTCTACATCATTGTTCTACAAGTTTGCTAGTCTCTATAGCTTTATCTTCGTGTGTGTGTGTGTGTGTGTGTGTGGACATCCTGACCTGGGTAGACTGATATGAGGAGTCTTGCTGTTACTAGAAATAGGTCATCTCATCAGGCCTTCGGGCTACCATGTAACTGTGCTTAATCACCACCTTACATGATTTGCTTGTGTGTGTATATATATCTATATTTATATATCTATATATAGATATATAAAAGAGAAGAGAGCGACACTGAGCGCAGAGCAGAGAAGAGCAAAGCAGAGCAGCCAGCTAGGGGAAGATTCCAGCAGTGGATAATTGGCCTTAAGCCATTCCTCTGGCCTGCTGCTCTCTGAATAATGCATGGTCTTTTTAATGAAGCCCTTTTTTGTTGTCTTTTTACTTCTCTAGGATGTAGGGTAAAATTAGCATACTCCTGTGTCTGCATCTTAATGAGGGTTTGTCTGCTAAAGCTTGGTCGTGCTCAGAGCTACGCCCATTTCTTACTGATCTTTAGTTTAAAGGTAAGATAAGGATAGCCGTAACAAGAATTCAACCACCCTGCCGGTTGATGTAGACAATGTGGCATCATCAAAGTCCTTTCACAGTGATGAAGGAAAGGCAGTTGCACTCCGCTTTGTCTTGTGATACAAGGAGTGTAGCAGCCACCTCTCTGAAGTTTAGGGCCCCAGGAGGATATGGTTAATAAAACTAAAATGTTAAACAAAAACATTAATTTTCTTGTAAATGTTCTTTCGTATGCATTTCTTTTCAACATTTCTTTCTTTCATGGTCAGTCTCTGTAGCATACAGTATGTGAATGCCCCAAAGTACATGCACGTGAACATTTTCACATGAGGCTTACAGTAAGACCCTCTCACCGCTGTCCAGATCTGAGAGTGCCGTCTTTTTTTCGCTCCAGACTGGAGCCTGGAGTCTGAAGTGTTTGAGCCTGTCCTTGAGTGGGGCAGGAGAGCATTCCTCAATCATTGGGGCATGTACAACAGTTCCCTAATCCTACTGTAGACCCCCTTTCATCTACAGGCTAATGCCTTGTGAAGCACTGAGCTGTGATCAGGCCCAGCGCTGGAGGAACGGTGGAGCTGAGCAGGTCAAAGAGGGCAAAGCAGCGACGGAGTGAGAGGAAGAAAAAAAGGAGCAAATGGTTGGAAGCTGTAATGTAGTTTTGACAGAAATTAAGATGGAAGTGTCTGCACCCTCTCTTGGTGATCTTACAATGCTTGATGGTTATGTGACATGCAGCGTAGGATGGAGATGGATGAAGACAATAGCGGCCTCATAGTGTGTGTGAAAATTGATTTGTGAATCATGGAATGGTAATTTCTCAGGAGTCTTTTGAGTGCGGTGGCTTCTTTAGGATGAAGATGACAAATTACATTCTCTACACAAGCAATATTTGGCTGCTGATTTGTTGATGTTTACTGTAGACTTATAAGCACCAGCTGAGTGATTTTACAACATCTGCCTTCATTTGTCCAGGCCATCAAGTCACCAGCCTCACAAATGATACTTGCTTTCTGGCATTTCTTTATTGACTGATTTATCACGAGCTGAGAGGAGTGGTAAGTTGAGAATATCACGGATGACAACAACAATGCTGGCCTAACAAACCACACTTGGCTCTGATTCTGTTTTCTCCAAACAGAGTTGCCTGGATAATTAACCTGTACATTAACTTCCCAGCTGATAGGAAACGGCATGTGGATATGAGCTCAGTGAGTCATGGAGATTGATCCTGAGTGCGATGGGATGGCAGAGGCAGGAAGCCTCACAGTTTGGCAGACGCTGCCATACCTGTCAATTCTCACATTCTGTTCAGTCTACCAGGTTCAGAGAGAGTCTCATTTCCTAGTTTGGCTCGGGAAGGAGTTTGGCACAGGAACAGAATAAGAAGTGAAGTTACAAGATGCTTCCTCGCTGGGATTGTGTACCAGCAAACTTTCTGACAGCTTGAGCAACTGACTGGTTCCCTGTGATGGACTGAAGTCACGGCTGGGTTGCTGTTCCAGCTGACAGTACGCACAATTATCATATCTATTGAAAAGTATTGTGTTATTTTGACAGTTTGACAAAATGATGGCAAGCTTGTCTTATATTACTTTTCATTTTGAATCCTGCGATTCCTCATGAAGAGCGAGGTATGATTTCCATCTAGGATGTAACCCTCCACTTTAGTTTTTCTGTCTTTGTTGGAATAGCCAATCACTACTGGCTCCCTGTACTGTGTGTATCACTGTTTGTTGTTGTGAAGTTGGTGATCACTTCTCGCAGCTGATGGTGCACACCACTGCACATCTTTAACTGTTGGCACAAACCTTCCCTCTGTGCTGGGTGAAAGCCTGGGGACTCCAGGTCAACCCACCGCTGGGCACTGGGCACCGAGTAATGGGCTAGTGGCAGCAGGCACTGGGCACTGGGCGGTGAGTTGGGACACAATAGTGGAGGGCTAGTCCAGGCCAAAATCAGGCCAAGTAGTTGCAATCAGTGGTGCATAAGGAGATCTGGCACGGGCCTTCGGCTGCCTCTCCTCTCCACAGCAGCGAACTGCAGCGATGAGCACTAGGACCAGCTACAGTCTCTCCTGTCTCAATTAGCACTATTCTGTGTTCTCTGTCCCCCAGAGAAGAGAGGCAGAGTCCTCTGTCTCTTTTTCTTTGTACAGAAATATATTAGTGTGTTGTTTTCACTAAGGGTTTATTTTATGGGTCCTGTAATATCTTAATTTCCAATAACGTTTCCTGGAAAGGACTATGTCATTCGGTGCTGATCATAGTGAAACATAGAGACAGTACATGCAGCAGGTAAACACTCATTTATGAGTTTTTAAGATGGAGCCAGGATGTTGTAGTTACACCGATGGGAAGAGTTTGTCAGCCATTATTGATATCCAGAGGAATTTCCTCTAAAGAACTTCTAAAACCCTTTAAATCCATATATTAATTTATTTGTTGGAAACCCTATCCTCCATATTTGTTAAATTGTAAGCTTCTCTGTGATGTGCAGTTGCACACAAAGATAAAAATGATTTAACTGAAAGTTTGCCAATTCAGACTCAAGAAATCAAAGTTACATAGAGCTGCAAAATCAGTAATTATTCACTTGATTAATCAGTTGATCATTTGTCCTTAAAATGTCATAAAATTCTGAAAACTACCAATCACAGTTTTCCATAGCCCAAAGTGACATATTCCAGGTTGCTTGTTTTGTCCGATATTCAATTTACAATGACGATGAAAAGAAGCAAATCCTCACATCTGAGAAGTTGGAACCAAATGTTCTGCATTTTAGTTTGAAAATGGCCTCGAACGATTAGTTGGACCTGTAGAATGAATTGTTACCTTGTAACAACACCCTCCTGCTGAGTAATTGTTTCAGAGTCAAGATGTTTCATTATGAATAGTTCAAATCACTTTATGTACATTTGTAAACTAATTGAGTTTCTGTTTCCATACTTGATTTAATTGGTGACTGCGCAGATTGTTTGGATGCATTCTTTAGTATTCAGCAACATGGGCGCAGCAATGTTTTGATCTGAATTCACATGCTTTTGGCTAATTTCACCACCATCTATTTTTAATAAGCACACCACTGTCATGGAATGGCAATGAACAGGACACCTCCAACCATCAGAGCTGCTCGGAGCCCCAGCAATGTTAAATTAACTATGGGAAGGCAGCTGCTCTTTGAGCTCAAACACTTTTGTTGTGTGGTGAAAACAATGAATAATTCTCTTTACACCCCATATGTGGGTGTTGGGAGCAGGGCAGCAGGCAGGAGTACCATCCGCGGCTCAGATCAAAAGCCAGGCGAAGTTTAGAATGAACACACGTCAAGCGGAGGGGGAGGCGGGAATGCAGAGAAATGTTTGTTTGCATGAGGAAGAGAGCCCCCCCCCCCCCCCCCCCCACCATAAGGCAAAAAAACTGAGATGTGTGTGTGTGTGTGTGTGTGTGTGTATTTGTCTGAAAGAGTGAGGATGTTTACATTTGACGAGTGAGTGCGTATGTGTTCACCTTCGGAGACGACATCTGTGTGAGTAGTTTACTGTTGTTCCCAGCGTATGGTACAATGCACTGTGCTGGTGAGAGATCTGCAGCAGCCCAGATGCATTTGAGATGGCACCAGATTGTTAGCAGTTACTGGAGGAGGTGGGAGTAGATTTTTCTGACTTTTCTGGATATTAGACACACCTGACCTACAGCATGTGAATATACTGTAAGATATTTAGATTTCTGCATGAGAGGGCCTGAGGTGGGATGAGCCAAACACAATTAAAAGCCCATTTGTTGTAGTCAGGTGCAGCTTCTTTTGCACGCATTGAAAAAAGACCCCACAATATTGCTATTAAAATACAATAAAAAGAAAACTTCAGAAGATGTTTCTTCATAATAGCTTTGTAATTGGATTGTTTTTGGACCAGATGTACATAAACACACCCACACACACTGTAGTTTTCTATAATAACCTTTTGTAAAGTCCTCATGGTTGAACGGTTGACGGTATTAATGCTAACAATGCTGAAAATACAGCTTTCCTACATTTATTTATTGCACCACACAGTCAAAGAAAAGTCTGTTTAAACCACAGGGAAACTATCTCAGCTTGCTAAGAAGAAATCATTCCCCAATGGTAAAAAAAAACAACCAAAAACGGCAATTTTCATCAAAACAGTTCAGCGTGCAACCTTACGTGCTACTTACCGCAACCTCACTGTCTCCCTCGGATCTTTTTCTCTCTCTCTCACTTCAGCTGTGATTCCTGTGAAGCTTCCGCCAACCCAGAAACACCTTCAGAAAATAAAGGCAGCCTGTTGGTGCGTTGTCTGCAGGGCATTCACCTGCCTGACAGACACACAGGGAGAGAGGGGAGAGGAAAGGAAGGGGAGAGAGAAAGAGGGAGTGAGGCAACTTGTTACCGAGCTCCTCGACATTGATCATGACAGATTTTTTGGTTTTGCATGGAAAGTAAGCACCGGAGTGCAGCGGGTTCAGTAACTCACTCAGGAACATTTCTAAGAGCGGACGGAGAAGTTTATTATTAGCCAATAATTCCAGCAGCTGCAGTCAGTCTATATGAGAAAATATGGGAAAATGATGCAGTGTGTGTTTACCATGATTTGGTTTGGAGGAGGAATCCAATAAAGATGATGAAGAAGGCTCATCTCCGCACCTCGCAGGGCTGGGCTGGGTGGCAGAGTATTCGGCGGAGTGAGGGGAGAGGGAGCACGGGGAGAGGGAAGTGATTACTGTCGTTAAGTTGACAGGAAATGTTGCATCTCCTTGACGTTTAGTAATGATCGCAGCAGCTGGGAACAATAAAACTCCAACATTGCGCAATTATTGGCCTGCCTCACTTCCATTGGATAAAAGTAATAATGCACATTATCCCCACATCCCCCTTTATAGTCGCACCAGCGAGGGAGCAGAGGTAGCAAATGAGATTTGCTGCGCAGGAAGCTGAGTAGGCTGACGGTTATGATTGACTGGAGGAAGACTTCCTGCTGTGTTGTGTGATGTGACCACTCTCGCTCTCGCTATCAATTCATCTGTTTTCTCTCCCGTATTTTTTTTTTTTTCATGATTCGACTTTGTGCCTCTGGGACAGAGAGGGAAGATTAGAAAGTTAAAACGACACCCAGAGAGAGTGTCGACAGCAGCTTGGATTCATGACAGACAGAAACCACAAACATTCGCCATTGGCAGCACGCTAACAAGATATGAGTAAGAGAGAGAGGCAGACAAGAATGTTCTCACACTACCATTACATTCAATTATCAAACTATAACTTGTCATTTTACATTTTTTTTAAACTTTTTGTAATGATTTATTTATATCTATGTAGTAATGTGTAAACAACAACAGTATTCTAGATTATTATACTTAGTACATTGTAGGCTTTGTACAACCTGCTTTGGCTTTACTGTATTTAATTATAGTAATGCCAATAAAGCAAATTTGAATTTGAGAGGGAAGGAGAGAGAAAGAGACATAGATACTGTCCTAAAAGAAATTGACAGCATTATGATAAGTACTGGCAGCATGAGATTAAATCTACAAATTGCAGTGGTACTAAATTTGTAACACAGATACAGAGCTATCCAAACATATCGCTGCCATTTTATTTGAAGAAAAGGACAATGTTCAAACACAGTCATCAGTCGCACATCAGCTGTCACCGAAAAATAGATAGTATGCAAAGACACAGGGGAAAGAACAAGCAATATTTCTTTTTTACTTTTGCTCAGTGTGAAAAAATACCAAAATTCATGCATTTATCTGAAATATATTTGCATACATGTATGTAAGTATCCTTTATTTCCATGTGACCTCTGTTATTGATTATTAATTTATAATCTATTTAATTATTAATGATTCATCATTAGGTTTATTAACCTAGGTTTATTAATACTCATTCATGCCAATAAAGTGCATTTGAATTTGAGAGAGTGCGCGATAGAAATTCTAAAGCATCATCTTCTATATTTAATTGAGGCCTACTGATGACAGATAGTTTTGACCTTTCTGCTCGGTGTGAATGTGTAAGTGTGTGAATCTGCATGGATGAGTTTGAGGAGGATATAACCAGTTGAATATTAATGATTGATTAGGCGTGTCGTGGCTGTGCATAAATATCAAGGGTGCGTTTGTAATACGAAGGGCATTTCGTATTACTTCTTCTCTTCTCTTAATTAAAACTGTCCAGATTCCCTTTTAATGACCACTGCTGATACAGCACGGGAGAAAGAGTTAAATGACTGAGAAGGTCAAGCCTCTAACTGCAAAACATTTCATTTGTTTAAATTGCTTGTCAGTTGACCAACAACATCAACATCCTCCTTCATGGGTCCTGAAATATATTGCTGAGGGGCTGCTGTGACATTGCGTAGGAGCGCTAAAACCTTGACATGATAGACATCGCTATTTTTTTTCTTTTTGAAGAAGGAAACTAGTTTATCTTCATCTCGTGCCCTGGCTTCCTGTCTGGTAGTCGTTTCAAGAACAAAAGAAGCATCTCGTTCCGTTGAAGAGAAGAGTGAAGTGGAGTAAAAAAAACAAAAAGAGTCAGATGTACCTCAGAGTGCCTTCTCAGAAACTCCTCTGACACCGGATGCTTGCTTCTAGATATAGCGAGTGTGTGGTTGTGTGTGTCTTCCGGGATACTTTTACCTTTTTGGAGGGGCTTTGAAGGAAGTTATCAAAACCTCCCTCTTTCATCTTCTTCGGCCCCAGCGCTCTCCTCTCCTCCGCAGGTGGTTTCCCCTCCAGTCCTGTCACAATCTTCTCTCGCTTACTCTTGCCCACACCCTCTTCACCCTTACC
This sequence comes from Enoplosus armatus, assembly GCF_043641665.1. Lineage (NCBI taxonomy): Eukaryota > Metazoa > Chordata > Actinopteri > Centrarchiformes > Enoplosidae > Enoplosus > Enoplosus armatus. Next base: position 11,461,766 of record NC_092194.1, read on the forward strand.
TCAGGAAAAAACACACACACATGCTACACGGCTGCACTAAAACAGTTTTCCAATAACTCGTAAAAATAGGGCGTACAAAGTGTGCATTTTGTGCACCCCCCCACCCCCTTCATTTCTCACTCATCTCAGAAGGTAGCAGTAGGTAGATGATAAAACAGAAAAGCTGGGTGCAGGCGATGATGCCGGCGATGATTATGTCATGTTTATTTCTTCTAGGGTTGTATCACTTGTTGTGAGTCACGCCAGGGTGCTGACTCTGTATGCTGAGTGGTGGAGAAAGAGTTCGCGTTCAGTGGGAGGCTTTGGGAAATCACCTCTTTCTCTCATTCCCACAGGTTTGAACTGTTAGCGTGTATATTGGCCAAAGCAGTAGCAGCTTTCTTTTAACGGTCAGATGGTCTCATATGGTGTGATAATGTTGGTTTGAGATAGATATTGCTGGTTGTGTATGATTTATATGATAAACCTGCCCGTCAAAATGGCTAAATGCCACCGTCATCCCCCATGCCCGATAAAATGAGCCACTGAAAAAATCTCCGCGCTTGGATTTTTATCAGGCTGTAACTGGCTTGCCAATCATATCAGGTCAACGTTTGTCGCACGTCTCCGCAGTCAGGCAGTGAGACCGAGCGCGATGTGGCAAACTCCTGAAAATCCTTCTCTGTGTTTCTGTTTCTGTCACCCCTCTCTCCCAAAGTTTTTCCTCTCTCTGGCTGGGCGGCCGCAGGTTTCCAAACAAACTCGCTGAAACATGTTGTCTGTGAGTCCGTCCGTCCAGCCCCCCTGCTGGGCACCAAAGCTGCCATCCACAATGTAAGCAGGTGGCGCTGGCATCCCATGGAGAACGGGCAGAGCGCGTGGGCGTCACGCAGGCGACGCCAATCCGAAATTCCCAGCTGACCTCCAAACCAAGGCTATGGCTGTGCTCGCCAATCTTCGGCAAAACGCTAGTTTTGGTTTGTCTGCATGTATCTTTCTCCTGCTATCGCGCTCTAGTTTTGCCAGCTGCATTTACATACTCTGTTAAATAATCAAGTTTTCCATGTTTTTTTTGTGCTTCACTTTGTTTGAATGTCTTTCTCTTTGCTTGCATGTCTGTCTCTCTCTCTGTCTCTCTCTCTGTGTTTGCTTTGTGGGGGTGCTGTTTAGCCGAGTGGGACTAGCAGTAGGCCCCGGGCCAGCCGCCTTCGGTTGGACGTTAATGAACGGAACAGGAGTGGGCACATCTGATGAAGCTGGCCATGCTGTCAACTGATTTTCATCTGGTGTGTGTGTGTGTGTGTGTGTCTGACAACAGGTGCAGACCAGATCTCTATGCACTGACAAAATACAGACTCTGCTGTGCCAACACAGGTGATTTCCACCTAGAAAGGCACACACAAACACACATCCTTTCCACTCGCACTTTCTCGTACTTTTTTTCTGTTCTGAAACAGAGAATGCCTTCAGACCTAAATGACAGTTTGATTACTTAAATTATCTTGTGAGTTTGAACTTCCACTCTCTCCACTGGGTCCCTCATTGATAAATTATAAATCATTGCCTTTGAGCTGACGATGTAAAACCAGTCTGATAGACAAACAAGGAAACACCTGTCACATACAGCCCTCAGTCAAACGACTCACTCGTGAGTAACATACACACACCCAGTGGAAGGTCTGAGTGACAACATCCTGTTCCTCTCTGGTTGTCAACAGGCCTGAAGCAACAACAGTATAAGCGTGTGTGTTCATTAGAATAGTACCTGTCTGGGACTCCCTTAGCCACCTGGCTTTTCAAACAGAAGCAACTAACACTCCTAATCTTTCTTTCTATATGCCACAGGCAGACAAGATCCAAATCCGCGTCGAAACAACAAAACCAAACATCACAGTGTTCCCAAATGTCACATTATTGTGCATCGCACACGGACAGAAGCTAACGAGACGGGGAGACGGGAACGTGATTCTCCTTGGAGAGAGACAATTTTTCGCTGCCGCGTCCGAGTCCAAAAATAACAAAGAACAAAGGCGGATAAATGAGTGAGTTTTTGAGCACAGGCTAGTGGGCTTTGGCAGCACCGGCCAGGCAGGAGGGGAGGGAGAGACAGGGAGAGCTAGCTAGCGGCCCGTCCACACATCTGTCCACACAGCACGGGGTGGGTTCCAGCGACACCCACAGAAACAGGCTTAACCTTCTCTTCCCCCCACCACCTGTTCATTACTATGGGCCCCCCCACCGAGCCACCGCCACTCTGCTCTTCTCCTCTCACCCGCTCCCTTGTTCTTGTTCTCTCTCTCTCTCTCTCTCTCTCTCTCTCTCTCTCTCTCTCTCTGTCTGTCTGTCGCTACTCGTTCCAGTTCTCTCTTTGTTATCCTGCCGTTTTTTTTTAACCCAATCTTTCTTTTATTTTTTGCTTTTTTTTAAAAAATTTCTCAGCAGTGCAGCGTTATCTCTCTTCTCACTGTCTCTTCCCAATGAGGCTTTCAGATGAAGTTAAAAATCTGTGCGACTAAGAGAAAGATGGTCTCTCGCTCGAACAGGAAGGAATCATCAGACAGGTTGTTTTAACTAGTGCGAAGGAGAAAGAAGTGGCTGGCTTACGTGAAGGGGAGAGAAGAAGAGGCTTTTGATGAATTGTCTCTGAAAGTGCATCAGTCTACCCACATCTTCAAACCCCCTGGTGCCTCTTGTCTGCTTTCAGACCCATTTTTCTCCACATTGTTGGTAATTTGAGCATTCTCGCCCATGGCATCATTCATAGTTGGCCCATTTAAATCCCCTTAGAAATTAAATTTGGAGAAAGGAAATGACAAGATTTAGCTTATTGAGGTATGCCAGGATATCCATGAAAATCAGACATGGGAATATGTGAGATTGTAAAACCCTCATCATCGCTCCCCTTTGTTACTGTGTGAAAAAAAAGCACTGAATATTCTCTGTTTTTGATCATTTATTTAGCCAAGGTGAATCATGAAATAGCCTCTACTTCTGACAGGCACAGAGCTATCACTGTAACTGGACAGACATTATCTCAAAAAATACAGCCAACAGTTTGCTATGTAGTAGGAGAGATTTTTGTTTTTAGCTACATTTGTTTTTCTATACCATAACTTCTGTCCAAAACAAAACAAAAGAGGGAAAAAAGAAAAACAAATTGCACCCGCAGTCTCTCATATGGTACCACAGTGAGTGCAACTTGGCATCGGCTTATGCCGTCATTGTACATAATGTGATACATATTTCAATTCAGCCAATTGTTATTTTTAAACTGTGAAAGTGAAACCACATTGTGGGCTGTGCATGTAAGGAATGCAAATATCTGTCATGAAAACATACAAATGTGTATTATTTTTAAATAATTGCACACACGTGTTTGAGACATGTCCATGCCGTAGACGAGAATAATGATCATCAAAACTTCATCAAAACAACATTTCAGTCTGACTTTAATGAATAACGGGTGGGCCTGTAATAAGCTCTTGCTTGCATTGTAATTTCAAATTAGAGACTGAAACATGTCAAGAAAAAACAAATAACTACAATATGTCATTCCAAATCCTCTTCTTCTTTGGGTGTGTGTTTTTTGTGTGTTTTTTTGTGTACACAGGGCACCTTGTTGACTTGCGTTCTGCTCTCTTGGATGCTGCATAACTCCAGATATTCTTTTTGACTCTTTAATTGCTTTTGCACAGTGGCCCTGATGATGATAAGGAGGACTTGGTGACAACATCTCAATTTCTCTCCCCAACTGAACGCTCCCCGTTTCAATTATCCTCGCCATTTTCCTTGCCGCCCTCACTCTCTTGCCTCCAAAATAAATTTCATTTCCCTTAAGCCCGCTGCTTCCAGTATCTGATGGCGTCTCACTCAGTTATCCATGCATGGTATTATCAGGAAGACAGGCCCTTACTGCTCACTGAGAGGGAAAGGCTGCAGGCCCCTTATTACATACCAAATATCAGGCACCATATTCAAATCCAAAGTAGCTGGCTGTGGGGAATATGCCTAAACTGGTTCAGCCTGTTAAGAGTTTTGCACCAGCCTACACACATAAATGAAGTCCACAAACTGTATGAGATGAGGGAATTTGCTTTGAATGTTACAAATTTAGTAATTTTAATTTTATGTTTTTCAGCATTTCTTTAACATATTTGTTAATTTGTTAAATCATTTTTCTCGACGCAGATTGTGAGTCTAACAGGATAAGAATAATTGCAGTCTGAGAATTTATGAAATGGTGTGCAAAAGGAGACTAAATCCAAAATTGTAATTTGATAGTGCCTTTTTACATGTTGGGAATGTTTTCTGAAGTGTCATGACATCAGCGGATTCAAAGACGAGAACTTGCCTGAGCTCTCCAAACAGTGAAATCATCACAAGCAGCTTTTCCAGGTTGCCTGCCTTTTAAAGAAAGAGAATAAGGAGGTAAGACGTTGGGTACAGCCGCTGGTTATTGTGCAGCGTTACAAAGAAATGTAATGACACAATGAGACAATCAAACAGTGTGATGCCATATTGTTTTATTGCCTCCCAAAAGCTCAAAGTAATATTCTACTTATGAAAATTGACATTAAAAAAAAATCTCTCAGTGGATTATGGCATCAATATAAAACAATGCCATGAAAATTTTCCCACAGAGAAGGAACTCAAAGTCATGTAATAATTACAGAACAATGAATGCACAACAATAAACATGTAAACTATTTAAGGCAGCTGAGATAAGATAGCGTTCAAGCACCTTTTTTATTGCAAGAGGTTCCCACAGTTCATTGTGTTCAAAGGTCTCTTACTCAACCACAGATGTCCATAAACACCAGCACTTCTTGATCAAAGCAGCCAGTGTATAAATATATGTCAGAGATGAGCTACTGGTGATTAGGTTTGTTAACAGAAGGCAGCCCCTTTCATTTTCAACTCAGCCCACGCAGTAACATAAAATAAAGAATTCACATTTGATTTACAGAGAGCATCCACGTCTTGCAGTTTGTAGTTGATCTGTTATCTTTTTGTATTTTGGCTTTTTAAATGACGTATTATTTTTGATAATCCAACTTTAGGTACTCTTAAAAAATATAAAAAATAAATAGAAATATGAAAAGAAATCAAACATAGTGGTGTGCAACTGCAATTGCTTCTCATTCTAGAAAAATCACAGCAAGAAAATATTTTGTGTGTTTTAATTTATTTGAAAAATAGATGTTAACGTTTTAGCCAACGAAGCAGGTCATTCGAAAGCGTTGTGAATCCTTTTTTTTTAGATGATTTTTGTCGGGCATTCTGCCTTCATTAGAAAGTGACAGCTGCAGAGGGAGACAGGAAGGCGGGAGAGAGAGAGGCAGCAAAGGGCCCGGGCTGGAATCGAACCCGGTAAGGAGTCAATGGTACGCGCTCTACCAGGTGAGCTCCTGGGGAGCGCCAGCTTTGAGAATCCTAAATGAATCTGAAGCCTGATGATGGGAATCAGTTGGGTCAGAAATAATATAATGACAACTACAAAAGCAACTACTTCACATTTGTTTTGTACAACATTGTCACCAAGGTTTTTTCTGAAAAGGAATTATTTTAGACTGGCCAAACTAATTGTCTTACTCGGTTTTATAGGTAATTATAACTGGGATAACTCAGTTCAAGTATCATTATGATGTGAAGAGAAGGAGTATAATATTATCTGGATGAAGGGAATCATGTATAGAGAGAAGAGCATGGAAGCTAGAATCAGACTGGAGAGAGACAACTCTGTTGAATGAAAACTTTAGTGTTTATGTGCAATACTTCTATTTAAAAAAACACCTTTTCTGAACTACCATGTATGTTGTCAGCAACATATTTCTAATCTGAAAAGTGTAATCAGAACACCTCTCTGGGGGACATTTTGAAAAGAAGTAGGATTTGCTTGTGTCATGACAGAAAAGTTTACATACTGAAACTGATGATTATTTCATTATTGGTTGACCTGCTGATTATTTTCTTGATTAATCGAATTGTTCAGTCTCTAAAAAAGAAAAATGTCCATCCTTGTTTCCTCAAGTCCAAGTGCTTGAAAAAAATGACGTATTAATTATTATCAAAATGGTTGTAGAGAGGACCATGTTCTGCTGTGTATACTTTCCTATCATAGTCTAGTAGCTTCCTGTATCATTCAAAACATTTCCGTGTAGCGACTTAAAACAGTACCAATAGTTTAGGTAATTAGATGAAAGGGATTTGGTAATTGCATATTCTGTGATAATTGCTCTGAGAGGACAGTCTGTAAGTGTTTCATGAATGGTGGGAACTCTGTGTCAGCTTTATAATGTCTTTGATAACAGCTCAGAGGTGGGCGGGTTTGACTGCTGTAAAACTGACCGGCAAACTCTTTCATGTGTGGACTTTATGCAGTGATGCAGCCCTATCAACGTGTTTGTTCACTCTGTTATTGAACACTTATCTTCGTGACAAGGAGACACTCAATACCGGAGCAGATAAAGATGAAAAGCATGGACGGCGCTATTTTCTCCTTTCTGTTTCAAACTGAGAGCCTCCTATTTTCGGTGTCAGTGGATTGAAGAAAGACAGAGATGGCTAGAAGTGAGACGATCAATGTTGCATGGCCTGAGTCTTAATAACGCAGCGCTCTGCCTTCATGGCCGCATGCATTATGGAGATTTGGGAAATCAGTTTTGTAGTTCAACCATCAGCAGTGAGGCATTTCGCTGAAAATTCAAAAGTCATTGCACACATTTACAGAGTTTTATGTTGCGAGCGAGAGCAGGATGACTTTCTGATTTACTCAGAATAAAGTCAGAATATGAGAAAAGAAAAGGAGTTGGTATCAAAAGAAGAGTTGTAACACCAGCTCACAGTATGCTGGATGCTGTGTACTGAGATGCATCAGTCCCCTACCTCTGCCAGTCTTCCTCTCCCTTATTTTGGGGCTAATTCAATTTCCCTCAGACAGACTCTCACACGCTGACGCCGTCTCCATTACAACGCGCAGCCAAACACAAGCATTCATTAATTAGTGGCATCGTTGTCTTTTAATTATGCATGTGGCTTATTAGGCACCTCACCCATTCACCCGAGCCTTCGCGTCTACACTCCCCTCTGTTCCTCGCTGTGCTCATACGGGACCTTTAAACTTCCACCTGCACATTATAGCTCTAATAAAGCTGTTATCAGCCCGTGAAGGAGATGGCAAACAGGTGAGACAGAAAGAGAGGGAGAGAGAAGGCAAACAGGCGACTGAGGGTTCTGATATGTCAGCAACAGAAATTAGCTAACTGCACTCCCGACTGTGACACAGGCAGGGAGAGAATAAACCCACCAACTCCTCTCTCTCTCTCTTCTCCTTTGCTTTAATTCTGTCGTCCTCTCTCTTCTCCTTCTCTGCCTCTACAAACCACAGAGAGAGAGAGCAAGTGAGAGGGAGAGAGCGTCAGCCGGTGAATTTTTACAGCTCTCCAAAATCATTATTGGCAATTAGCGTTCGTCAGGGAAGACAGCAGCTGCTTGTAATTACAGGTAGCCCCTCATTACTTCTCAGTGTAGGGGAGAGGAAGGAGGGGAGGGAGGGGAGGGGAGGGAGAAAACATGTTCCAGAGCCAGTGTTTATATTTATTTATATATTTCTTTACCTGTGATGTTGAGCCACATAATGTATACCAGCTATAGCGGAGGGCTGGAGACTTCAGCAGGTGCAGCTTGAGAGGAGGAGGAGGAGGAGGAGAGACTAAACTCATTGTAAACAGCCAACGTTGTCATACAAATATTGTGCTGTTGCTGCAGTGTTGTGTGTGTGTGTTTAAGAGTGGATATGATTGTATATATAGGCGTCATTGCGTGCTCATTACGTGGGTTTAATCACAATCATTTGCTCCTACTAATTCTTTACTTTCTCCTGCTTGCGAGCTAAGTTTTGCTGGGTTGTGGAGTCACTGGTCTTGACATGGCAAGGTGAGGTTAAGATGACCTGACATCTTAGGGCACACTTCACTATTACCATGCCCTGAAAATTAGCACTGCATGGCACGGTGGAGTGTTCACTGCCTGAAAATCTTGGCTAGCTCGAGCAGGAGTGGCTGCTGCCTGATGGGCCAGAAACTCCTTAAGAGAAAGAGTGATTTTTAGGAGAGTCACTCCTCGATGGAAGAGGTATTTCTACCTAATCAGCATGCTGAAGCTTAAAACTGGCACGGGTCAAACAGTACTTGATTTGAGTTTTATTTTTTAATCTCAAGGCAAACCATCTCATTAAATGATAGCTGGTGCCTTTTACTCAGCATCAGATTCAACCATCAAAGGGTTATATTTTCATACCTTTCCAGCTACGTTCAGCATTTCCTCATGTTTTGCGCTGCCCATTTTTATTGTTTTATGAGGGTCTGGCAAAGTGAAATTGTTGAGCTTTCATTCTGACAGATCTGTCAAATCAACGTATTTTCTTTTTGCGAAGCCAAGAAAATGTCATGTTTGTACCAGACTGGGCAAGGTTGACATTAATTTGACTGCATAGCTGAAATAGTTAAACCTTTACTCAAGAAGGTGGGGAGGTGTAGCCTTTAGTAACTATAAAAGGAGATATTTCTGGGGGTGATGAAGATGAGGTAAACACATACCTTAGCCAGGGGCTAGACTCCTATGAATAGTTAATTAATAACATCTGAATGCATTATATGCCCTAGCGACTGCAAGGCTTGAAGTCCCCCGCAGAATCCGCCATAGCCTAGGGCAACAATCAAACCAATTAACCCAGGGCAGAAAGCCGTGGAGGTGGGGAGTGTACGCAGCTAGGTAATACAGTGGACCATTGCTTCTACTGATCCCTTACCTCAGACAGAGCAAGGTTAGGTTCAGGGGAGTCTACACCCTGCTCCATGTCGAGGTGTAGTTTTCAACATGGAGGTCAGGTCTGCTACATGCAAGGCCTCTTTGCAAGACCAACAGAGGGCATGCTAATAGCAGCCAAACATTAGCCTCTTAGCCTCCGTGGAGGGTTTGGCTTGTTCTCAGAGGAAAGGAACGTCTGAGTTTGTTTTTCCTCTTTGTTACTGGACGCAATTATTAGTCTCACTTTCCGAGTGAGTCTCTTTGGTTCAAATGTTTCACAAAGGGACAAACTGTCAATCTCCGGCTGACTTCCATGACAAACCGTCGTCCTTCATCTCCCTCCCTGATGATCAGCATCATAACAGTATACATAACAGCTCTTTCTGCCAACAACATAAAGCCCTAACCATGTTCTCGCTAATTCATAAAGCATTGCCATTTACAGTCTCTTTCAATGAACATATACTATGATTGTCTGTTACAAATAAAAAAAAAAATCTCTTTAGACCTTGAGGATATCTGCAAAGCTTTATTCGCTGCGAGGGTGCTGGTATTTATTTTCTGCACACACACAGGCTCCTGCTCAGTTACAGTAGAACAACCGGCATCCTGGCAGCAGAATAGCTCACATTTGCAGGGCATCTCTCGTTTCCACTGTAGACCGTCCAACGCAAATACAAAGAACAACTGTCACATTCAAACTGGAGCTGAAATGACTGGCTGGGTTTCGATTCATCTTGTCTGTCCGGGTCTCTCTTTTTTATTCGCTGCCATGAAAAGTTGGAACTGTATGAGAACCCCGCGCTAGAGGGAGAAGATCAAGTGTGTAAGGATTTAACAGATGGAATTAGGACTAAATGAAGCGCTAATGCATGGATGGTATGAATCCACTGTGCATTTTTTAGCAGGGACATGAGGAGATGGTTTCTGTTCAAGGTGGAAGTTAGTTGTTGATTTAATTTCCAATTATAGTTTCAGAATATTTGTATAAAAATATGTTAAAATAATATCTCTGATTTCACTTTTTTAAGATAATAATTTGCAGGAAATCTGATAGAAAAACAGGGACGATATATGTGATTTAGTCAAACTTTCCCACTGTAAAGAATGGGTGGATTTTTTCATTTACAGCTATGCAGGTGCTGAGAACTATTACTAGTGCTTAGTTTACATACAGGATGACTAGCCTAGCCTCGTGTGTTGAAACAGTAGCAACTATGTAACACCTGTTTCATTTAATACTTTGGATATGTTTTTGCCGTGCCATCAATGCAACTGTTGTAAAATAGATTTGAGTAGCAGGCTTTTCAAGACATTCACATGTTGCCCTGGTATTTTTACGGCGCTGTGACTTTGATAATGAGTACCTAATGCGCTGCCACTTTTCTAAAACGGGGGAAATTATACTGTATGTTTTACTCTCAAATCAATTTTTAAGTTACACAGAAAACATTCCTCCTCCCATATCCGTACCAGGCTACATGCCGTGTTCACGAAAAAAGCGAGATCTTAAAAGCCTTATTTGGATGCTCCTGCTGGTTGTTTCTGTGGCAGCCTTGAGAAATATTGTCGTTTTGTTCTACTGATGCTCGCAGTGCTGCAGTGCTGCATTTTAAACTGTTGAGTCAGATTTCATTTACCAGCTCTTTCATCTGTTTTAACTCAGTGAGGCGAGGTATCGCACAGAGTGTGTCTGTGCGCCTCTGTGTGTGTGTGTTTGTGATTTAGCAGTGAGAACATGTGTATAAATTTGCGTGTATGAATTTGTGTGGGCCTGTCTGTGAACCGTGTTGTTTGTGCTTGTTTAGTTGGCGTGTGTATGTGCACCCTGGTGTGTGTGTGTGTGTGTGTATCCAAATGTGTGTGTGTGTGGCTCCCAACCCAGAGCTATTATGTGGAGACAGCAGGTATAATATCTGCAAACCTTTGCCGCTGTGCTGGATAAGTAATGGCCTCAAGACGTCACCTTTATCTGTAGCCACACTCCTGCAGCTGGGGCTGTGTATTCCCTGCCTCACACTCCCTCCATGATACACAGGTGTGGCATTATGTGTGTGTATATGCCGTTTATCCTGCAACACCTCCCCCCCTTATGTATTTGCCTCACACAAAAGTGGTCATGAGGAAGGCAGATAGGGCCAAGACTGACACATTCATTTCCTTAACGGCCGTGGATGTGGCGGCAGCGCTGCCGCCTTTTAAGCAGCTTTAGCCATATATCCCCTACAGACGTAGACACCGGGTGAGCGCAGAGTGAGGCGCCACTGGGAGCATCCCATCATGCCCTGCAAAAGTAAAAAAAAAAGGGAGGCCATGGTGGCGACAGATAGGAGGATGCAGGGGAGAGGAAGGAGGAGGGCGAAATTTAGACAGAGACGGAGAAGGCAGAAGCAGAGAGATGCGGGAGAAAGAGACAGAATGACGTGTGAGATAGATAGGGAGGAAAAATTGAAATGAGACAGAGGGAGGGAGAGAGAGGTGAAACAAAGGAAGAGTTAGATGGGGAGTGAGTGAGCTTTGTGGTCTCAGGCTCCATGGGAGGTTCAGCCCAATCATTTATAAAAGGTAAATGCTGTCAGGACGCAGGGCGTTTAAAGGCGCGGCGCTGCAGGTGTGATTTATGCTCTCAGTACGGGGCTATAAATCACCCTGCCTTTGTTTCCACAGGCTGCTGCTACTGCTGCTGCTGCCGCCGCGTCAAGACATAACCATCCCTGCCTCATCTATAGCAGGCACACTCATCCAAACACACACACACACACACACTCTCACACACACTCAGTGGACAGCAATAAAGACAGAGCGAAGAGGCATGATGATGGGAATGGATGGCTGGATGGAGAGTGAAGAGAAAAGGGGTGACCGGTTGGAGTCTATGATGAGATGTGTTGAGTCAAAGAGGTGTGGATGTGCTCACACACACACGCACACATAATCACACACAGCTATCAGTGCATAGCAGGGAGAATCTACTCTGACACAGAATTCATGTTTCTCCATTGTTGTAATTCAAACAGTGTTTGTGAATGTGACCTGCTGTCTTCTGAAGTTTGACTCCAAAAAACAGAACCAGACTCCAATCTGTGAAGCTGTCAGGAAGCACTTTCTGTTCTGTTCTGGTCTGTAGACTTTTGCAATATTACTTTGAGCTCCCTCACCCATATTAACATTTTTACATCCACATTTTAGTCATGTTCACTGGTCTAATCCAGATGTACTTGAAGCAGTAGAGTCTGTCTTGTGTACTCTATAAACTGAGCTACTCTGGAAATTGTCTCTTGATGCCGTTACAGGCAGGATTCTTGTTCTTGTGAGCTCTCTTAACGCAGACAAAATGGATTTCTAGATCCCTACAGGCCTTTGTGTAGTGTAAAATATAAACTCATTCATTCAAAGAATTCTGGTTCTTTTCACCATAACAATGCAATAGTTATACAATCATTTCTCTGGTGGTAACACAGCATTACTGTATAGCTACCAGTGTCTTGCCCTAGTCACAAGCCGTAGCTTACCAGAGTTTGAGTGTTGAGGACATAGGCAGTATTGATATGATGGCTGTGTGGGAGGGAATGGCACTTCAGCAAGGTCACAAGTCCTGCTTATGACAGTCACATTGTCAGCATTCTTGAACTAGCGCAGATAAAGCCCTTTGTTCTCTGCAAAACACCCACCACTTTTGATGGGGCACGAAATGGGTTCAATTTCCGTCAACTCTGATGTTTACAGAGCAGTGGAGTTAAGCGGTAAAAAAAGTGAGTAAGACTCTTTGGTAAGACTCTCCATGTGACAAACGGTGAGTCTGTTACTCTTTAGAATGAGACTGAGTGAAACCAATATCCATCACTCGTAGTGGAAAATCCACCCTCTGCGATATATTGTATCATCAGTCTTACTTGTCGTTGTGCCCTGAGTCAATCAGCTCCTGCATTTCTTTGAATGACTTTCAACAATGTCCCGAGAACAAGCCTGAATGTGTTGCAACCATACTGCGGGTTCTGTAAGATGGAGAGATCACAAGAGTTATAACAATAGTGACTAACAGAAACAATAAAGTCCCTTACTCAAAGTGCTACTTATCTTGCTTACAGTTTGCCATATTGAGGTTACCGTTGGTAGGGAAATTGTATCTTCATATCTCCCCGTCTGTTGGTAGGAAATATTTTACTGCCATGAAACTCACTCGTACTGTAACATACATTGGAAGAACATATGTTTGTTGTGATTTTCCACAATATTGTCCACAAGAATCTTCATCACACAATAATAATTTAAGATGGACTCTCACACACTTACCTCAAAGACATCAGAGATCTCACACACACACACACACACACACACACACACACACACACACACACACACACACACACACATACACACACTGGAGGCACATACTGTATAGCCTGGGGTGAGGATGTTTTCCTGGTTGTCAGTGGGGCAGTGATGCCATTGTACACATTTTATAATGTGTGGAAATACTCGAGATTTCATTCATGCTGTTAAAGTGCACTGAATTAAAAAATCTGAACCCGTGGCCCCTGTTGCATAAATCAGTTCTAAAATGAAGCCTACCATAGAATTTGAGTCTAGTTTAATTACTATAGTAAAATGCATTGTATTTAGCTTATACTGCATTGTCTGAAAGTTGCTTATGTAGTCTGAACAAAGTCTAAGCAGGAAAATCCTCACATTTAGTATTATTTGTCTGTTATAGAAATTCTTATGGAGTAATTATGTGTTAATTGACCAATAATTTTAGCACCACTTCCTTGCCTTCTATTGCTCCTGCCTCTCTCCAGTGCAGAGATACTGTCCTACCACAAAAATGATGTAAAACACTTCTCCAACAGCAAAAGCAGCACTTCGTCTTCACACATAATCAATCCTTTCACCCAAACCATATTTCAGCCTTGTACGCATCACTCTCAACAGAAACCCAATTGTATTCCAGAAAGCGGTCAACAATGCTCTCCACTCAATACATAATACAAGTGTATAAATCACCTCAGAGAAGGCTTTCTGTCTCTTCGGCTGCGAGGGGGTTGGGGGAGGAAAATGGAGCTGTAACGTGCAGCGAACACGTACAAGCTGACCTGAATGGCTGCTGGTATTCTGATTTCCCCCAGGAGCTCCTCTCTGGCCTGTGCCGGTGTTTTAGATTCCAGAGGGAGGCCATTAATGCTCAGCCTGTCGACTTGATCCATATGTATGTATGGCTGGCTGTTCCGTTCTGTTCAGCTCCTGCCTCCATGCCTGCCTACCTGACTGTCTCAAGGCCTGCCAGAGCCTAAATTGGTTCATCGTCCCGCAAAGATAGAAATATAAATAGAAATAGAAATAGCGGACATGGCCGACACAGTGGACAAGCAGGGCTGGTTTTACAAGGTGATTATTCAGACCATGAGTCTGGATGTGTAGCAGTGGCTAATAGGCTCTATTTGCAGACTGAGGAACACAAACGGGCTCCTGTCCTTTAACTCTGGGACCAGTTGGAATGGGTTATCAGTGCATGACTGATTACCACGCTGTCCTGTCAAACAGGCCAGTTTCCCCTCCTGACACTGCAGACTGTACTACAAACGAGGAATGGAAATGCTTTTTACTGCAGCAATTATCCCAGCCGTGTGAGGTGAATATAGTTTATCGGTTTATTGGTTGCGGCTCACTCGGTCTCTCTCTTCTTACCTTTCTCTCTCTCTTTCATCCCCCTCTTTACTCTCCAATACAACAGGGTGTGATTTGTCACTCATGATGGGATTGGCCTGATATCCTTTTAATGGTCACATACACTTTTTTTTTTTTTTTTGCCACAATCTCCAATTGGCCAGCTGCACTGAGCGCAGTTGAACAACGTCTAGACAGTCTAATTAACAAATCATCTCTGAAGCACTATTATCCCACTTGGTGACAGAACAGAGAACACAGAAAGAGCAAAAGAGAGGGCCATTGATTCACTGTATGATATTTGTTTCATTGCTGTACTTCTAATTCATCTTCCATGACTCTTTCTTGCTCACGTTCCGTTGTGCATTGCCTTGTGTTGATTCACAGGTTAAAAATAATTTTTGAGGAATGGCTGGGCCTTACTTGACATCCATTTACAATGCTAAAAGTGGAGGGTCTCTTTGTCTCTAATACTGGGAGCAGTTTTGGCCTGTGTTAATATTAAAAATTAATAAAGCTAGACTAGAAAATAAAGTGGATGTGAACTGTGCTGTCCAGATATAGCGGGCACTCTTTGTGTCCATTTAGCACTCAGCATGAGTCTAAATCATCCTCTGGAACAAGTAGTGAGCCCAGCTTGTATCACAATACATCCCGTCACATTAGGGTGCGCGGCAGGGACAGACTCTCTTTAGGATGGAGGAACAGTCAGTCGATAGCCTTTTGAAACCAAGCAGAAAATTTAATTATAACCCCTTTTGTTATGGGGGGATGTACTCAGTCATATATGGAACAAATACTGTATTTTGTGGTCTTTTCTCTGCCACTGCAACAGTCAAGTCAATTTTATTCATATATCCCAATATCACAAGTCACAAATTGCCCTCTGTCCTTAAACCCTCGATTCGGATGAGAAAAAACCCCAAAAACCCTTTTAACAGATAAAAATGGAAGAAACCTCTGGAGGAGCAACAAAGGAGGGATGGACATGCAATAGATGTCGTGTGTAGAGAATAGACCAGCATAGTAAAATTACTATATGGACAATCATGATGACAAAGTTATCAATATAACCACAGAAATACAGATAAATGAGGCATTCTCTGATCATCAGTAATCACTGAAAATATTTTTGTCTAAAATAATTAAAGCAGCTTAAATATAAGAATAGATACAGGACTTCCGTATATAACAAAATAAACAGCACTATATCAATACCATTGTCACTGCATTATTGTCATAGTGTTGTGAGCAATAAACAAAATAAAGTACAAGCAAAATACTATGCTAGACCTGACTTACGTCTCTTCTCTGTTATTTTACGCTGCCTACTCTGTAATGAATGAAAAGGCTGTGTGTGCATGAAAGTCCTAAGGCTTCAGCAAGTAAATCTACAGTAAAAAATAGAAGCTAGACAGAAAGGTCTTTATTCAAAAGGAATCATATTTCTGACAAACTGAATGGTATTTGCTGCTGTACCATGTGTGTAAGATCTGGATACTTTAGTGTGCTGGAATCCAGTGGCAATAAATTGCAATGAAAGTTTACTACTCATATGTTGTTATATACATGTTTGAATATAGAATTTCCTTTCTAATCACCAGATGATGAAGGAAGATCTGTGCTCATGAAATATCTTGTACATGTACAGAACATGTGGGGAATGTTAAAGAACATTTTGTCCCGAAGCCTTCTTTAGGATTAGGAAGGCTTAAGGCAGAAACATCTCAGAAATACGTTGTGTTTTTTTGAATCCCATTTTATTGGTTGATTCAACAGTACTGAATTAATGTGTCCACATAAACTAATAATGGACAGAAATGTTGAATATGGAAACTTTGAATAATTTGAAATCATCCATTCACATAAAGGGATTAAAGACAGCGGACATTGTATTTAATTTGTATTAATTTAATGCTTCTAATTAGATGATCGAATTATAATTGATACTTAGTAAAAGACGGTATGTTATTATTGAATTATATGCAATACATTCACATAAATATTCTCTATTCCTATTTCTATCCCTATCTGAATTAATGTTCTTAATTTGGATTTAAGCTCCAAGGATACATGTGTGCATAAGGCAAAAAGTGTTGAAAAATGAAGCTATATCCCCCAAAGCTGACGGCTCTGGACTAACACTTTTTGATTTGTATTTAATTTGTTTATCTATTTTGATATAAAACTAGTATTCTACAATTATTATTGTTATTATGTTATTTACACTTGTATATAATATTACTGACATACTGTATGCATTTATCAGTTTTACTTTGATTATCATAATTGTCATGAATCTAAAACAATTAAGATTTACAAGTCTTCTGCCAAGTGGAAAAAATAAGGCTTGATGATTGGCTGAGAAGACGATCAAAGAACAGTTTGCCCGTTACTTGTTGTTGGCTAGGGGTGTAATCCTAATGTTGGCAGTCTAGAAAGAGTCGACTGCCTTCCAGTCGACACTCAGGGAATAGAAGTCCTCTATTTTTTTGAGATGTGTGATTTTGTATTTAATTTCAAATCATTCCTCTCAGATTTGTCATCTGTGTTTATGCATTTCAAATGTTTAAACGGTTTAATATGAGCATGAAACTGAAATATATACAATTCAAAGACGTTTTCTGCCCGGCGAAATCATTCCACGTATGCAGCCTTCTCTTGGCGGATATAAATGATATAAGAGAATGTCTCGCTGGAGGACAGTCTCCAGTGAATAAACCTGTCAGACTTTCATTAATGACAGCTATAAGGCAGAACATGTGAAGAACACACACAGTGGGACACAGTTTCTTACAGAATCTCTCTCTTCTCCTGACACCTATCGTCCGTCCTTCTTATCTTTCCCTCCATTGTCCATCAGCTTCTCTCTGCCTTGTATAAAACCCTAGTAACACTTTACTTTTATTGTGCTTAATGGAAGCCTCTCTTGTGCATAATGTGCTTACAAGGGTGTAACAACACTGTGTAAGAGCAAGTGTGCAGATGTAGCTGCTTGTTTTGACATTGTTGCTGCCTTGCATTTTACGTTTGCTTAATGTAATCAAAGGATTTTCACGGAAACACAGTTTTACTGTGTACCCTACTTAGACTTTTTTCCATAGTTTACTGCATATTGGAATAAGGCCCCCTAAAGTAAAGTGTTACCAAGACGATTCCTAAAGCAAGAGCTTTGAGAGCTATAATGCTTACACAGTATCATCCCTGGTTAAAAACAAGGGGATTTATCAGGGTTGTCTCTGCCTCGGCTGGGGCTATAGGGGGACCAAATTACAGCCCCGGTGTCTGGTTGGAGGCGGAGAAGGAAATAGATGGGTCTAGATATAATGGTGATGGCCCCTGGGTGGTACTCCTGTGAGGGAGAAAGAGGAGATTAGAGTGGAGGTGTGAGCTCGCAGTAAGATTACATTTTCCCTCTTTTTAATGGATAAGTGCTTCACTTTTTTTTCTTATTTCACTCCCACTATTCTGCTTCTGTTTCACAGTGTTCCATCTCTCTCTCTGCCCTCCGTCACCACCACACACACACACACACACACACACACACACACACACACACACACACACACACACACACGACATAAAAAAGCATACACATGCACGTACACATGCATGCACACACACACATCTCTCCTCTCTCCCTCTGTCACCCTCTCCCTCCGTCCTCCCTCACTTGATCCTTACACCTACGTGCTACAGATGGTTTCATTTTATAAGAGATAAAACCACATTTGGTGGAACTGATTAAACAGAGGGAACAACATCCCCATCTGCCATTTATTCCAATCTGAAATTGCTTGGGCAGATGCTGACATCTTTGGAGATGATTGATTCACCCCGTCTGGCCAGAGAGGAGTGGAGAGGAGAGCGAGGCTGGATCCTCTCCGGGGCTGGAGCTTGCTGCCGCCCTGCCATGGCACCACCACAGTGTCACTTCACCAGTGATGGAGTCGCGAGTCCCCAGCCCCCCCCCTCCAGTCCCCCATCTCTTGTCTCCAGCAAGCTGCTGCAATCAGCACAGACCCTGATTGGACTTGGGCAGGTGAGCGCAGTACACTTTAATCATGGGGCCAGTACATGCCAGATCACCCCCTCTGTATCAGTGTGTGACTGTGGTGGCAGAGAAGGAGGGTGGTCTGTGTGTGTGTGTGTGTGTGTGTGTGTGTGTGTGTGTGTGTGTGTGGATGTATTAAAGGATTGGTTCACCGAAATTACAAATAACCAAATATTTTCACTTACCTCTGTCTAGCCTTGCAGATAGTTTGACTTTTTTTTGCTTAGATATAAGATATGTTTCTCTGTGACCGATACAATGGAGAATATAATGGAGGCCATGAAATTTTGTTTGTGATGCTCACGGACAGAGTGAGAGTCTACAGCCGTGCTCTGTGAGCAACAGCGCTGCTTTAACGTAAATGCTAATGTCAGCATGCTAACATGCTCAGAATGAAAATGCTAACATGCTGATTTTTAGCAGGTATAATGTGAAAGTTCACCATCTCAGTTAGCATTTTAGTATGCTAACTTTTGCTAATTAGCACGAAACACAAAGTACCAAAGTGGTTGACCGACCTCCCAACATTGGCATCCTGGGTGCCATGCCTCTAGCGTGGATGAAAATTCACTAGCAGTGTGTCTTTCCACAAACAGTGTGAACATTAATGTGAATACCCATGTGCCTTTTTTTTTTTTACGTTTTTCATTGGAACTACTTTCTACTAAAGAACAATGCTTTGTAATTCACTGGAATCTCGCCGTCCCAAAAATGTGCTAGTAAAGACATTTGGCCCACATTGATCCCTAATTGTTTACAGTAATTATTATCAAACTGGAACTCAAAACTGCCTCTCGTATTATAACCTTTGATCAAATAATCAAGGCTCTTTTCACATCATTCTGTTTGTGAACTTTCCTGATGGTGCAGAACGGGAACTTGAGTTGTTGCCGTGCTCTCTACCACCGTGGCTACGCAATATAACAGTTGTATGAAAAGAATACCAATGGGTCCCTGATGATTAGATATTGCACTCAACCTTCATGTAATCAACATTTATAGTGTCCTGCCTGTGGAATTACACTGCCCTCCACTAAATCGACTCTCCGTCATCACTTGTAAACACTCAAGCATTTTAAGATGGAAAACTCTTCCTACAAAAGTGCCATCAAAGCCAGCGGTGTGTGAGTTCGAGTGTGCGATCAAACGCGCATAGTCTCATAAAAACTGCTGAGCTGGGCTCTTCAATGCAATCAGGCACCGGTCTCAGCTCATATACTTGTTTGATGATAACTGAAGATGGAGGGAGAGTGATGGAGCTCTCCAAGGGACCGCAGCGATAATTTAGCCCGGGGAGTGGGTGTGAATCATGGTGAAGGCGCAGGGGGGCTGGAGGTGGTGGATGAATCATTAGGGTGGGGGCAGGGGGGTGGTGGAGAGATGGAAAAGAGGGTTGAGTCCTCGGGGACTTAGATCCATCAGACAGCACTGCTGTGGCCTCGAATGCAGCATCGACCCATAGGACTGCAGCCCAAACCCGCCCGTCTTTCTTTCTCATCTCTCTCCCTTTTTGCAAACTGTTGGTCTCACTATTCCTCTATCACTGTGATTCATAGCAGTCTCTCTTTCTCCTCTCCCTCTATCATGAGGCATGTCATTCCACATCAGAGGCCTCATCTCCCCCTTCTCCATGTCTCTCGTAAGCCTCTTGAAGTATGACTGTGCCTGAGAATGGCAAATGAATTCCCAATCTGAATGCATACTCTCACCCTCTCCTCTCTCTGCTGCCCTCCATCTCTCGCCTCAGGCTACTCATTCTACCTCTCCTCCCCTCTATCCTCCTCTCCTCCACTCACCCCCCACCCCCACACACACTCATGACAAACTCTGATGGGATTCAGAGCAAATTGCTCACCCCTGGAAAAAAGCCACAGAATAACATAAAAGGAAGAAAGTGAATTGTTTCAGTTAGCCGACTGCCATTTTGCATGACATGACGAACAGTGTGCGCTCTAAAACATAGCCCTAGACTGACCTACTTCTCCCAGTGCAATAATCCATTACCAGCAACATCCACGCCTTTTCAAGAGTTTCAGCTCCCCAAGGCTTTGACTTTGGACAGGCAGAGGTTAGAGGAAAACAACCTGAAAACAGCCTTATCTCCCAACACACGAATGTTTGTTAAGGCTCCCCATTAAGTCTCCCCCTGAATTTGCATATTAATTGCATTTTGGCTCTACTTCCCTCCTTTAAGGCTGCTGTTTATAGGTGCTTTATTTCTTTGAGAAGACACAGACGTCCGCGGGGAGCTCACCTGCAACGGAGGACAAGAATTGAATTCTGCAGGAAATTGCTTTAACTTGAGTGTAATCGAATTTGCACCCACATACACCTTGACTTGAAGACCTGGAGGTCACGCATGCATGTGGATATACATGTACAGTACATGAAAAATCCACAAATCCACACACCCCACATACTTATTAAACACAGAAAGAAAGCCTTCTAAAACAACCTGAAGAAATGAACACGACTACAATATGGGATGCTATTTTCAAGCTCTCTGGCTCCCCCAATACCTCTCACGTCTTACATATTTTTCCGTCCCCTCCCTGCTTTTTCTTTTCTTGTGAATTGTGTTCACTGATTAGACACCAGAGCATGGTTTGGCGGCTCTCTCAACAAATGTTTGAAAAGATGTGAAAGTTTTAATGACTGGATTGAGTAGGGGATAAAGGAACAGCTGGAGATTCTGTAATGTAGTGGCTATTCTTATATAGAAGAGGTCCACTCAAGCTGTCTCATTTGAAAACCAGCGTTGCAGTTTTATCCATACTTAAGAATATCAGGTGATTGAGCATTCTCTCACCCCTATCTCCAAAACAATGTGACCATATGGGACTTATTTGAATATGATGTGTGATATCACATTATGCAGAGTGGGCCTATTTATTATTTTCAAGATAATAGTTTCATTTCACAGATTATGACTCACATGGGTTTTTTTTTTCTTCCACAAGCTTGGTTTCAGTGATAGCATGCCATTTAATAGAAAATACCAGACAGCGACTGTTATAACTGAAGTAGACATTATTTTGATGATCATCCATTGCCAGTAACAATGTTTGTGATGATCTGTATCTTGAACATAACTATTATATTCCTTGGATACAACTAAATTCCACCACAGGAGACTTGATTTTATGGTAATGGTCCTTCATTCAACTGAAAATGTAATGATCTGCACTCAACCCATCGGAGTAACTCAGTTCCGGGGCATTGATTTCCTTTGTGTCGCAGATTGATCTGTGGCCTGTTAGAGCTCAATATGTCACAGCCTCCCTGCAAAAGGGCCATAATAAAAAAAAAAACAGATGCATGAACATGTACTAGAATAGCACAGAGTAGAATAGAAAAGCTGTAGAGAATAATCAAATATCGTTAAAAATATTCTGCTCAATGCACATTTCAGCATGTATCACAGACGCTTACTTACACATATTCTAAATGAAGTACAGCACGGAAAAAACGCTAATGATGATGCCATAGATGCCACTGGATCTCTGTTCGGACCTGACATGATCATTAATGTGCAGCTATGCCACTGGCCCTAATGCCTCGGCCCTCTCCGCTCTAGTGTGAATAATACGTGAGCAGTTGCCTGGGAGAACACAGAGTCTCATTATGGCTCCCATTGCAGTGACCACTCCCCAGATCTCCCTATAGCAGCATCATCTCCCTTCACCCATTGGACCACAGCCCCCTTAGGCGGATGCATGTGCAGGCACACACACACACACACACACACACACACACACACACACACACACATATTAAACCCTTAGTCTTTCCATTAGGCCATTTACTGTAGCACCCTTCTCTTAACATGGTTGTCTGACTTCTCTGTCTCGTCTTCTGCACTAATGCAGACTGGGCACAGACTCCCCCACCCCTCCCCAGGATGTGTTTGAGAGAGAAAGAGATCAGTGTCTCACTTTTGGAGCATTTATCGATGAGGAAAAACAAACAAAGAACTGCACAGGGACCTTGCAGTGCAGTACATGTGACTTGCAGGAGCCCTGCAAAAGCATGCATGCCTGTGTGCGTCTGTGCACATGTTCGACTCTGCTTTGAGGAGGTTTCTATGTGATATGTGTGCATAATGTGTTCTAAGGGGTTCGGTAGGCACGCGATGGGACACATAGGGCTGCTCTCCCGCAGATGCAATTAGGCTAAATGGGATTATGCCTATCACATTTCAGACAGGCCGGCCCCACGGCCACCTGGGGGAGAGGGTGATGGGTGGAGGATGAGGGGGGTGATGAAGAGGGATAGAGAAAGGGGAAAGGGGGTGGAGAGGTGGAGAAGATGCAGAGAAGGGAATGTGGTCTCTTAGAGACAGCATCCAGAGTAGTCGTAATGCAGGCTGTAGCAGAGTGCACTGATGCTATGCTGGAGGAGAAAACATGTCTGGCTTCTTCATACTGTATTGAAAAGGTTTGTGACAATACAAAGTATGAAACTGGGTCCGTATCAGATGATTCAACACCCTTCTGACCCTGTATATAGTTGCATTGTACGTTGTCTTTGATGTGATGTACTATAACAACCCCCCCCTCTGGTATCAGGCTAAATGTCAGCATCAACAAAGAAACCGAGGGATGGGAGGTTTACATTTTCACACCGGGTGATTGTTGCGATGGATTCTCCCCATAGAAGCGGTACTCTTTTGAACTGTGTGGTCACAGGGTGAAGGAGAGGACGTGGATGAAGAAGAGAGGCCGTACACTTTGCTTAGCCACTGATTTTTCACAAGTAGCTGTGTTTCTGAAAGGCTGGAGGAGGATGTCTCTCCGTGTTTTTAGTTGTGACAAAAGTATTTGCCTTCTTGTGTCTCCATGCCTCATATCATTCAAAACATTTTAATTATGCAGTAGCAGTTTTGCAACCACTCCAGGATAGTGTACTATTCCACTGAAAGACAGTATATTTAAACTAGCTTTTATACGCACGGTATTATAAGGTCAGAATTCAGAAATACCGAACAGTTATCAAATTAGATAACACCAGTGAAAACAAGCTGGTTATTTACTTATAGCTAGCTAGATAACAACCCTGTGTAATAGAATCCTGCTGTAGCTGGTATAATCTTTAAATCTGAACCTGTGTCTGTGCAGATTCTCAGGCCCTATTCACGTCATACATTTGCTTATGGGGAATCTATGAGGTAATATTTGTCCGATTCTTTACATGATGATACATTAGGTGGTATAATGGTGTAAGTGTAAGCTCAAAATGGCCTGTGTCAGAAATGAAAGGTCAAGCGACTGAAGGTTTAATTAAACATGTATAACTCCCTTCTATTGTCAACCGTACCACAGCTCATTCACACACACTGAACAGTGAGGCATGTGGGCCAATGGTGGACCTGCCTCACCTATGTGCACCTCCTTGGCAGGAGCAGAGCAGAGTGGGGCACAGTGCCGCCATCCTCCCAGTCTCCCACGCTCGCTCTCACATTAATCAAAAGGGATGTGGTGGTTCCCAGCTCACCTCGCAGTCCCCTGGTGCCAGCTGTGTTTGGGACGGGCCCTGTTGGCCCGCCTGTCCCTAATCACACACTGTCATTGTTTCTTCGGCCTTGTAAACACAGAGCCTGCTACAGCTGATCAAATCCAGGGTCACATACACTCAGGCTCACATGCACAGATGCATGCACGCATACATAGACCTGCGCAAACATATATATCCACATTGTCACTTCTACGCGTACAAATTCGCATTCTCAGAGGCAAAAATGCCCACATTTCTTACTGTGTGCATCAGACACAATCTTTTTTTTATTTTAGATGTTGAGTTTATATAATTTATTCATCAGAATTAAGATTAATTCATGAATATGTCACTGTAATCAAGCAGGGCAAACTAATACAAAGACAAATGAGGATGTTCACCCTCTGTGCCACAGTACATGCAGATAATGACAATAACTGCATTTCACATGCTGGTTCCCTCTGGGATGGATGCTTCATGAGAAGCCCATGTGAATGTGAACAGTGTGTGTGTACATTTGTCATTGCGAGCAAATAACTGTCTGGGTGCAACTGGACATCTCTTAATGATGAGGAATTAAACGTTCATGGTAGACCACTGAGAGAGACTACAATATGCTCCTGAACAGGGGGGTACAGAGAACTGAGACTGGGGGTGGGGTGGGGGTAAACTGGAGAGCTGTGATAGGATACGGCCCATTAATTATTGAATTTGCTGACGTTATGACAAATGGCGTTGTCCTAGCCCTCACTGGTGCCTGTGACTTTTACAAGGCCAGCTGGACAGAGTCTCAGCATTTCTACTGTTAAACCACATACGCAGGTTTAAAATCTGTGCTGTTTTTTTTTTTTCTTCAGGCTAAGAGATTTTTTTCATCCCACGTGCAATGTGGCAGAAGTTAGATTAAGTAGCTGGAGTAAAGTATCTCTAAGCTGGGGTCATTTACACTGTTGCCGAAACTGAAATCCTCCTTGAGATCTTCCATGCAGGTTTGCTATTTTGGCAATGAGAGTAATTGAGTGAGGGTGCATGTAGCTGAGACAGTAAGCAAGCAAGTGTGGGAGACAGTTACACCTCCGTGTCGGGTGTTTTTGCGATGTGAGGCCAGCAGCAAAGAAAGGCAACAGTGTGCTGTGATGCACTGTGTGGGACGGCCTCCTGCTCCTGACGTGTATGTGGTCAACTGTGAGGCGTCCACTATGAATTATGGGCTAAAACCCTGGAGGCTCTGGAGTTTATATAAACCCTGCACATTCTGCCATCCATGCTGTGAACACAAAATACTGTACCTGAAACAGTAAATAATTTGTGCCTTCACTGAAAACCTGAACTACTGTACAGTGTGTGCTTCTGTCAGTCTGTGTCTTTCCTTTTTCTTTGTCTGTGCCTCTGCCTGCCTCCAGTCTATTGAGAGCAGTCTGTCATAGATGCATCATTTCATTGTTCATCTGTAGATGACTGCATCTAACCTTCAAACACCTCCAACACACCCAGTGAGAAAAGTGAGGAAAAAAATGTGTAAAACAAAACAAGACGGAAAGAGAAAGCAAGTGCGAGATAGTTCTAAGAGAACATGCTGTACTCTGCGCTGAATACAAATGGGTCTTGTTTGGTTTGTCTAAAATAAGCCCCATTACAGCTGTTAACCTTTAATAGCAACGATGCATCACCTGAGGAAGAAAGAACACACCACTGTTCATCTTTATCACTACTTTTAATATCTTGCAAAAATGAGTCTCTGGTGAATTGCGCAGGGCTAAAGCGTTACTAATTTAAATTACTGAACAACTGGGTGCCGCATATGGAATAATGACTCCTTTTACAGGAGACACTTAAGATTGACCGAACTGGAGCTAGAATAATAGCACCATTTATGAGTCAAACGTATGGTGAGAAGTCACAGAGGGCATTCTCGGTGTATTTGTCTCCTGTGGTGTTTGCCTGTCTCGGAATAGAGTGACTGTCTGTGAGGGAGCCAGGGTCTGCAGGCCTTATTTCTTTGCTAGCTACACCGCCGTTAATGGCTATCCCTGTAGATACAGCCTGCTGCCAGCTGCTGCTCTGGCCCTGTGGAAAAGAGGCTGGCAATTAGACCTTGCACTTAAAACAAGGTGAGTCAGGACCTTTTAATGGTGCACTATTTCTGCGCTCCCACACATGTGGCCGCTTAGATTTTTCGCTGCGCCAGAGAACTATGGGTACTGAGGCGTGGAGGTTACTACGTCCAAAGAGGTAGTGGGTGGCTCGGTAATGGTGCAGAATTGTTCTGCAGAAATAGCTTTTTGTGAAACTGTACGTGATGTGCACTTTTACCTTCCACTGGAGGCCATTTGTAACCAACTGCTGATTTAATACCAACTGCAACACAGAAGTGAGATTTTTCCAGCCCCTGCTTAAAATGAAGACCATAAAGGCTGCTCTGCTGGAATGTGCTATAGCTAACATTGTGTATAAGAGCTACAGGGCTACTGCTGCTGCATGTTTATAAGCTCTGTATTGGCTCCCTGGTGCTTTCTATCTGGAGGGGGTGAGGTTAACTTTCTAATTCTGTCCTGCCTCTCATCTCAGACCTTGATAAGATGGAGGAAAGGCTGCCTGTGTTTAGACTGCTGCACCTTGTTTCCTTGGACCTTACCCAGCTGACCTTG
Source organism: Enoplosus armatus (assembly GCF_043641665.1). NCBI lineage: Eukaryota > Metazoa > Chordata > Actinopteri > Centrarchiformes > Enoplosidae > Enoplosus > Enoplosus armatus. Next base: position 11,488,412 of record NC_092194.1, read on the forward strand.
AGTCTATACGATGATGAGCATAAACCAGTGACATGCATGCTCTCTCTTAGACACAGAGAAACATACACAAACATACACACAGCGTGAAGAGGTCGTATGAACATGAGCATGGAAAGAAATTATTTACTGTTGCACAAATAGTACAGCGTAGGCTGAAATAAGAGGGCTAATATCTCTGCTATTTTCTGCTGTGTATAAAGAAAAACCTCAGAGAACCTCACATAGGCCTATTTTTGTTTTTCTTTTATCTATCTTTACTTTTCTTCATGGTGTTTAAATGTGACAGAAAAATATTTTCCACCAAAATATTTTTAAATACAGATGCTTTCAACCTCTGGGGAATGGGCTTTTCAAGGAGTGGCACTAAGTGAGAAAAAGAAGGCTGGTGTTGACTTAGTGAAATGTACATGTCTGCCAGATCCTCATGCTGTGAAATTTCATACCTCAGACCAGACTGGAGAGATTCACAGTCATCCATACACTGTGGCAGACGTAAAGGCCATTGGACTTAGACTCTGGTTGGCTGAAGCAGTCAGACTGCCCTCTGAGGAGGGGCTATACACTCAAGATAAATGACAGCCTTCAACCTGGCCAATCTTAATAGATTATCTTGGCTACATCCTCCCCCGACCAGGTGCTGATGTGTAAAATAGACCAACTATGTAAAAAACCTACAGTCACCTGCTTTATGCCGCCTGTTCATGGCAACATCAACACTGGCAAGGAGCAGTGAAAAGTGGATTCAGTTGTATGTAGTTTAGTGATGCTTTCGTAATCTCGTGACAATTGATTTTTAAGGTCATTGATTTTTCTGATCAACCCTTTTTTAAAGTGGCAACCTTCTATATTCGTACTCTGAGTATACCCTAAATCTCAGCGATGTTTGTTTCTGCCAGGTCAAAAGAATCTTCAATATGCAGGTAATGATGTCTACTTGCATTTATGCGAGTGTGCATGGATGCATACTGTGCACATGTGTGTGTCTGCAAAGAGCTCTCTGTCTTTTGTTCTCCAAGAGATAGAGAGCATCCACTGCTCTGCAACAAACACATAAATATGCATTAATCTGTTCTGGTTGGGCGAATCTGAAGAACTGTCAAGCGTCAAATGTAAAGGTCATGCTTTGCTTGCTGTAAGGGGAAAATCCTAGAGACCATGGTTAGGGCACTATTTGAATAAACTATGCAAGGATGTACAAGAAGTAACCTTCAGGGCTAAACACGCCCCCGTCCCTCACCAGGGAATAGCTACCATTATGAATGCGTTCTATCGCCAACTTCACATACTGGATCAAACTATAGATGTCACACAGATCGTGATAAATAGTCAGCTGGTGGGCACCAGTATGGTTTTCATCGAGAGTGGATTTTGTGCTTTCAGATTAATGTGTCAGTTTATACTCCGATGACGCAAATGCACCGCAAAATTCATTCCTTCTCTATTTAGCATAACACTTTTTACATAATTAGCACATCGTTTATTTATTAGTATGTATTACTGCAGTGAATAATATTGTGTATGGAAACAGTGTGCACAATGGATTACCTTTTGAATTTTGAACAAAGTGCCCCCACTGCAGCCCCCACCCTCTCTGTGTAGCATGACAGCCGAGCAGAATGTGGCAGGTGGAGGTCTTTCAGGCAGAGCGAGGGGTGACCTTGCCACTTCCTCTGTAGAATTGGTTTGGTTGGTAACACAGCGCCAGGTCCCCGAAATGTGCTACAGCTCTATAGACAGGCCTGGTGAACAGAGGGCCAGTCCCAGCCCCAGCCTCGTGCCCAGCCCCATGGCAGCAGATGCCACATGGCGGCCCCAGAGCCTTCAGCCGGCGAGGAGACGTAGGCGAGCGCCAGCCGGGTCACCGAAGCCCATGTCCATGTCATGCACAGAGAAGGCCTTCTCAGCAGGCAGGCAGGCAGCCTGCCGTCCTCTCCTGTCCCCCTTTCTTGGAGGCAGAATGTAACAGCTCGTTTGCACGTGCTTTGTGTAGATTAAAGCAAGAGCCTGTCAGGAATAATTAAAAGTAATAGAGCTTAGCGCTTTTTGGATTAGTGTTGTAGACAGTGATACTACTGTTGTGGTTAAGTGTGTTTATTTGCCTCCTGTGTGTGTGTGTGTGTGTGTGTGTGTGTGTGTGTGTGTGTGTGTGTGTGTGTGTGTGTGTGTGTGACTGTATGTGCATCCATACGTGTGTAAATATAGTATGTGTATGTGCTACTTTTCAAATAGATGTTCACAAAACATATTGACAAGTGATATATAATGTTGAGAACTAATAATAATGTGTTTTGTCCTAACCTTGTGTATATGTGTGTGTGTGTATGTGTGTGTGTGTGTGTGTGTGTCTGAAAGAGAACAAGACAACAAAGTCCTCTCATCCCATTAAGTCTGTTCTTCAATCACCTAAATGGTTGCTTGGGCAAAGTTAATTGCGACTGTGCAGTAACCCACGTAAAATGCATAACAAAGACAGAATAATTAATATACAGAGGACATGTAAAAAACATGATGCATAATTGACATGGTTTTGCTCGGTCATTTCAACCATCAATCTCTCCCCCCACAGCAACCATATTTAATTCATAATTTTGAAAATAAGATGATTGAAAAATATGAAGATATATGCTGAGCAAATTACCAACACATATGATTCTATTGTCCATTTTATTGTCAGCGGCTATTCATCAGTGTATTAAGGTACCTTTTATGTAGTTTGTCAGTTACCTATAAACAGAAGTTTCCTGCTATAGCTACTAACCGTAGACCATAGACCATCAGTGTACTAGGTTTAGATTAGATTAGGATTCATTTTAGTCATATTAACAAACAAATCAACAAACTTGATTAAAATTTGAGTTGCAGGACAGAAAAGCGATGAACCAGTGCACTATAATGATTTAAATTAGTTGTTCTGCGGCTATTATGTACCATTGTCTCGCTACTGTACTGAGGCTAATGGACTAGCAAGGCAACAAATTGAAGAAAAATCCGATTTTACGTATATCCTCAAGGAATCACTACAATTTTGCATCATGTGTCAACATAAATATTTTGTTATAGTACCCACTCTACACTATGTAATGTTGTTGGGGTGTGTACATTTGTAAAGTAAAGATGTGTCTGCATCTACAGTGTTAATGTGATTTATAAAGAAAAATATTGTATGATAATATGTACAGTAAAAAGCTAAAAATCAAAGGTCGGTCCACCTTTGATTTTTAGCTTTAGCTCCACTCTGGATTTAGATGTCAAACTTTTCTTGGCAGAACTAAAATGTAATTTAAAACAAATTACTTTGAATAAACCAAATTGCGGAATAAAGGAAAAAGGTTAGACCAAAAGGTCCTTTAGCAGAAACACACTGTGCTTGGATGTGATGGGATGTGGAAATGGGTGCGCAGCACATTATGAATCAGCTGATGTTTATCTCAAAAATGCACTTGTGAATGCTTCACTTAGCAAAAGCAGTTATTAGGAGGTTCCACTGGACTCAATTTAGCTATTATTCAGAAAACATCTCTTGGGTCTTTAAAATACCTTTTCCTATAATAGGATCTTTAATAGTGACCATCACTAAGGCAACATATTTTTTGGACAAAAGAAAAGTGCATATATTCCAATCCAGATTGGAACATTTTTATTTTGCTTGAATACAAAATGTGTTCTCCACCCTTATAAAAGCACATAAGAGTATGAAAATGCACACCATAATGAAATTAGAGGGATGAAATTACTATTTGGACTTGGTACAGTAATAGCATGATGAATTATGGCACATTTCCTTCAGGGGACATTGCTTGAGGAAATGTTATAAAACGCCCATGGGAACCGGCAGTCATCAATCACACATCTTGTGGTTTGGGGTGTTGTGGCGGCCCTGAGGACTTGGGTCTGCACAGCAGCCAGTAATCTAAATGGTGACACCAAGCTCCAAGGCCTCCATGGGGCTGCCCGCTCTGTCGCCTGCAAAGAAAACAGATCAGGGGAGAGGGATCAAGGTTTGTTTTCTCCCTTTTCTAGGTCATTATTTATTATGTGAAATATTAACGTCCTTGGCTGCTGCATGGGATCTTCTTCCCCCCCAATTGACAGATCTCATTATAAGATAAACGTGACAAAGATAGCTCATAATGCTTCAGAGAAATGTAACACCATTAGCGGGTCATTGTCATCGTTCTAATGTGTCCTTTTAAGCCGCTTAGTGAACTGGTGCTGAAGTGTGATACAGGGATTAACCTATCACAGAGTTGCTGCGGAGGAGTTGAGCCGCCATTGATGGAAATTTTTGGACGTGCGGCGATATCTTCCGAGGCGCTACGCAGAGTCATGGTGGAGCCTGATTCCTAAACACACAGAGGTTTCTGGGATACGGGGGAGGATGTCTGGAGGGTACAGGCATGCACAGGGCTGGGGCTGGCATGTACTTAGTGTATGAATTCCTTAGTGTTGCTGTGGAGGAAATGCTTTGCATCAAAACATGTGGGTACATTTGTTTTTTTTTTTTTTACCATATGTGCCTGGGAATTATTTTTGTAGTTTATTTTTATACATTTTTATTATTCGCAGGTTGCTTGCAGTGATACTGCAACAATTATCTTTATTACAGAAGCACAGCTAGCACTGGTAGTTGCACTACAAATAATATAAATCTTAATATATTGTGCAAACTACATCTAATTTCTAGGACAACCCTCTATTAATGAATGTGCTTTTAATGAGTTGACAGAACTGATATACTGAGGTGGAGCTTCTGCCTCGGTGAATTAATGAGTGAATTTCACATTTGAGTTGTGGAAATTACTTCAAAATGTGAATGACAGCAAATGCTTCCAGGGTTAAATGGTTATTTATGAGGCCATTGTTTAATTCTACCGTACAGTAGAGCCATCTGCAGTCACGAGGACGCATCGTTATCGCTCAGTCATTCATTGTACTTTTGGTGACTGTTCACTGACACAATTTCACTGATCAGTTTCACGACCTCATCAATCATTCTATTAGCTCTCAGCATCACATTAACATCATATTAAAGTGAGTGAGCAACACAAAAGATGTGTGTTAATGATGCTACAACACACACTATCTGGCGTATTGTCTATGGTGCTCACAAATATGCACACACTTGACAAATACGATGAGATGTCTATTTGTGTTCCCATGTAAGCTCTGTTATTCTAGAGACATCAAATGAAATGTTAACTCAAAGGTTACTATAGTGATCAGAAATAAGAAAACTCCGTTTCATAGGAAAACTGAGTGTAATGGTGTTTACTGCGTGTAGCATGACACGTTCCAGTCAAGTTTAATGGAGGTAAGACATTTCAGCCGAGCTTCACTGTTGCATTTTCTCATTTCATGGCTCAGCAGGAATTATCAAAGCTTTTTTGATTACATTTTCATATGACCTTGATCTCAAAGGGCAGAGCAATCAATACAATAGCCATTAGCATCCTGGTAATTGTTAGTGAAATAGTAATCATTTCTCGGGCCCCAGAATCTCTTTTAGCTTCTTATTTATTTATTGGGCATATGGAGGGAGAACGGGGCTGCTAGCCGAGATGGATGTGATGAATAGAGCCCCGAGATGCAAATTAAAATGTTTGTAATTAAACCCACTGATCATAATGGCTTTCTTGCTGAAGTCCTGCTGGTTCTGGCTGCAACAGAAATGGATTTTCGTGGTAGAATTTTTTAAATTTAAGACATGCTTTTTACCTCTTGAATTGTGCTATTTTCTGTATCTGCTTAAGTTTTTGGTATGTTGGCATTGCAATCCGAAAGCAGGATTGGCATGGCACACTGAAGCCATCTTGCTTACATTTGAACATCAGACAACATGTCAACCGGCAATGCATCAAATCACAACGCAGTATTCAGGGTAATGGGACTATTTATTCAGCTTTGTTAGGAGAAGAGGTCACGTGATCAGGGGATAGTAATTATAGCATACGCTTAATTACATTAGCAACCTCCTGTCTTTTCATATTATCTCTAACGCAAAAAAACACAGAGAGAGATTTGATTATGTTAATAAGCAGCGTTTTATACATGGTAATGGAGGCCTAGTTCAAAGCCATTAGTGCTATGAGGAATATCCATTTGAGTGTTGGAGCTCTCGAACGCAGCTCGGCTCAAAGTGCACATTGTTTAATGGTATTGATCAACGGTCTAGCGAGCTCCTGGGCTTTTGCTCATTACTGTGTCTTATTCATGCTTTCTTGGGTAATGATGCCCACACAGCAATTACTGCCACAGCCATTTAGATGATCTAAGAGAGAAATGATAATCATAAAAAGATGGAGAAGAAACAGAAGAAAAAAGAATCGTGTGTCATTATCTGAGAGAAAAAAAACGGCTTATTGAGAGGAAACGTCAAGATTTCAAGTGCGTTGACTTCAGAAATAAATTAACTTCCATCAACCTCTCATAGTTGAATCCAGTGGAAAGTCCTAAAATCTCAACACAATTGAGAATAATCTTCTTATAGGGCAGGATAAGGTCATGTTTCCAATATGAATACTTACTAAAACAGTTTTTACTGTTGTCTAATTCTTCTGTTGTCTATGATATCAGAGTTCATTTGAGAATACAGTCTATTTGGCTATATTTTCTCCTCATATGCGCTTCATAAAACCAATCAAAGCCGATACAAAGCTAGGTCATTTTCTGAATTAACCTGGTTCATAGTCTCTGCCTGTCTGTCTTGTTTTCCCTTTCTGTCTGTCTTTCTCTCCGTCTCCCCCGCCCTTTTCCCATCTCTCCCTATCAATGAGGCGGCAGACATCCCAGACCTGCTCAGTCAACTGCTTCAAGATTTATTCTTTGTAACAAATCTGCAACAGCTGGAGAGCCGGGGAATGCATGTAAACTTTGTGTGTGTAATTTGGTGACAAGTCAGGCTTAATCAAGCTCCCAGTGGCTGGATGAGAGGAGCGCAGGGGAGCGGCATATGGGGAGCTGAGTGGTGAACAGGCAGTGGGCAGGGAGGGAGACACAAAGCTCTGTTCATGTGTATTAACATGCTGTACAGTAGCAGTGGCAGGCACACAGACAGCCAGCAGTCAGCCAGCTCCATCCCTAGTCTGCATAGACAGGTACTACATTGACTGTATCCACATTGACAAATGTTCTTTTTTTGTTAAAAGCATATAGAGCTGAACATTTCTGTTACACTTCTGTTACACAACATATGGACATGTTTATTCAGGGAAGTGTGCGAATTTAATGTGCATAATCAGAATCACATCCCAACTAGATAGTCGTGCAGAAATTGAACAAAAATGTCCCACAGTCCTTACAAAAACTATGCATTTTCCTCTGCTCATCAATACAAAATGATCTATAAATGATATAAACAGACATATTTGATTCTACCATTGGCACTGAGTAGTTTACGATAGTAATCTTCTCTTGACGTGTCAGTAGTGATGTTATGTTTGTGAACGATTAATTTGATTGAAGGATTTGGTACAAACGAAGGGAAACCGAGTCGTCCTTGGCGAGAGTCGTTCTTTTTATCGTTGTACCCAAATTTCACTGCTTGCCCTAATTCCACTCCTCTTTACGTGAACAGTGAGGGACCAGCCGGTCTCAGTGTTGCATGAATAGCATTAAATTCACTGACAAAACAGAGGGATATGGCGTCACCTTGTGTAATGTTTACAATGCAAATCACTGACAGTATCTGGCAATACGAGTAATTTAGTGCTGCCAAACCTAGTCCACACAAGTCAGCCATAGGCAGTGTTTTCAACAATCTCATGGAGCTACAGTAACGTTGTCTACCTCTGTCTGAGGTCAAAGACGCATTGTTTCAACAGAAATCTTGAAAGGCATAGCAACAGTTACTACAGGGAGTGGAGCGTCATATGCGATCATTTGTCAGTAAACAAATTGAATTAGTAGTAGATGAATGTATTTTGTAGGAGCAGCACCATAATCTGACCCAGCACACCAACATACATGGAAGCCATTGGAGACGTCCTTGCTGCTGGTCTGTTGTATGAGTGACACACTAACACACACACACTCTCTCTCTCACACGAACATGCACAATGACCACAGGCCCCAGAACTGGGCCACTCGGGGGGCTTAATGTTGATGACAGGGTCTGTAGCTGAACTGAACTATACAGCTGGTCCCAGCTGCCCTGCGCAGCTGCAACACATGACCGAGAAAAGAAAGAGGAAGAGGAGGAATTGGAAGAGATGGATAAATATGGGAAAGACAAGTGTCAAGGTGAATGTAATAGATTAGAGAAAGTGACAAAAGAAAACAACAACAACACAAATAAGAATGAAAGCAAAGGGAAGGCCAGAGAGTGGGCGAGTGAAATGTTTGTGTTGGTGGGGAAGGTAATGGACGGGGTAGAGGACTGTCAACATAATATGGCAACGTCAAAGCAGTACGGCAGAGAGAGACAGAATAATGAGGAGTAAAGAATAGTGCTTCATATAGAGACCTTGGCCTCTCAACGTATTGACACATCTACAACTTGTTTACGTGTGTCATTTGAAAGGAGTTATTGTGCGTCTCTCGTGGTTCAAGGCATTTTGTTAGGCACTGCATTTGCTTTACCCTTGGAATATTTTTTGTCAATAGAAGAACCTTTGGCTGTATTCTGTACAGTATGTACAAAATGGTGGTAACCATGGTTACACAATTAAATGAATTGAGACCTTTGGCTGAGGATTGTTACAAAGGAAGACTATGTATTACATTCCCTATTAACTTTGGAGTGGCCACCATAGAAGTGATTCAGAAAGTGTGAAACCTTGATACATATGCATGAGAACACTATTTCATTTTTTTTTTAATACAAACAAGCCTTAAATAGGAGAAGAGGGAGGATGGCGTAAAGAGGGGTGGATTATTATTATTATGTGAAAGTGGTGTGTGAGCTTGGGCGAATGTGCGTGTGTTTTGTCATGATGCATTATAGTTTCTCCTCAGGAACACATGGCAAGGTATTTACCAAGCCATCTGCTAAAATCGCCCGGCTGAATTGAGCTGACGTCCAGTTGCTAAGGAAATGGATGCTTTTCAAAGGGGCCAGCCAGTGTTGCACACCTGTCAGTGTAAAAGGACCCAGTCTCTCTAGCTCTCTGCCTCTTTCTTCATCTCTTTATGCTTGTGTGTCTGAAGCTCATCAGTCACATTCTGTAGTCAGATGTGATGAGTGTTCGTGCCTCAAAGAAAATTATTATTATGATCACTATTATTCAGTTTTCTGTCATTTGGTGCTCCTGTGTGTATGTTTACTTGTATTGTATATTTGAAGTGCAAAACTTTACTGTTGCTAGTGCAGACTTTATGTCATTGATTTCTTCTTTAAATTACAGTAAAACTGCTAAAGCTTGTGATGATTAAAGCGGCCGAATTAGTGAGCTGATGTGGATCAGCTCAGTGAGAAGCGTGACAAATCCTGGCTCAGAAGTAAACGTGAAAAAAAGGGAGCATGGCGCACTTCAGCACAGTTGGGCACGTCAACGAGCAGGTGGTTATGATTGCTTTAGTGTCACAATCCTACGGCCTGCGGCTGACACTTTTCCCAGAAGAAGTTAATGCAGTTGGAGAAGTGTGTCCGGGGCTTGTGATGAGTCTCAGAGAAAGTAGCTGCGGGGCAGGGCGTGACCTTCGGAGAGAAGCTTTGTCATCTCGGCCTGAGCGCCACGTCCCTGTCTGGGTGACACCTATAGAGGTCACCACAGGGGCACACTTCTGGTCATAAATCAACAAGGTAACTTGGGACGTGGTGTCCTTTTGGTCCCAATTCCACTGTCCTGCTTGGGCCTTGCCCTAGATTCAGTTGGAGAAATGATATCATACAAGATGGAGGGTTTTAAATTAATGAAAGCTTGAAGTACATCTTTCCCTGAAGGCTTAGAGAGCTGTGAATGCTGCTTGTATAATGTACTTGGATATTTTTTGTGCACATATGTTACAAAATAGAACTGCTAGAAAGACACGATTCTCTTTTGTCTTCACCTATTAAATCCACTTCAAACACGAGGCGGAGAACTACACAAACGAAAGAGGGAGAAAAGATTTTTCACTGTTCTTCTTATTCAACTTCACCCGCTATGGTCTGAAAATCACATTTTCGAGTTCACGTCCTTGTAACCTAGCTACATAAGGTGAATGTCTGAGTGCGAGATCAGAGCTTTTGCTTTGCCTTTGTACTTAACATCAGCTTTTGTATTCTACACTCTCTACAGTATATTATTACTTTAACATAACAGGACCATCAGCCTTCCATTAGTGAAATATTAATATGCATCTCAGAAAGATAATTGCCCTCACTGCTCTCATCACCCAGACACCATGCGAACTTAGAAACAATCCCCCCTGTCTCTCCACCGCAGAACAAAAGGGCCTTGGATGGAGAGGGAACATCTTCATTTCCCTCACAGAATACATTAGGCCTGTAAGTGGGCTTGGTTATTGCCGATGCCTGCGTTTGCGTCGGGCACCTGGGATTCTCCAGACCTGTTTGATGTGGCCCTTTTCAAGCACTCTGATCATCCTGTTAAATTGCGGCTAATGGACAGGGCCTGCCACTCGGAGAGGCCCAGACAACGGGGGGACAATTTAGTGACACGCACACACCTGTCCTTTGTAGTTGAGCGAGACATTGTGTGCACAGGCGCATTAGTCTCTGCGGTGCTCACACAGGCACTTTGTGAGCAGCAGTGTAGCCAGAGCTGCCATTTAGGCCTGAATAACCCCAGGTGCCATTACCTTGGGTACCTGAGTACCCCCCCCCCACTACACACACACACACACACTTTGACCAAACAATACACACAGCCAGTGGGGGCGGAGGGTGCTTGCACATATGATTGTGTGTGTTATATATTGTGTGACGTGTGTTTGTGTGACTGCGTGTACGCTGTCTTTTTCACGATGGGGTAGGGCTGATGCATAGCTGCACCTGTCCCTTCAATGGAATCCCCTCAATGGAGAATAATAGATGGGGGGAGGTGGCAGTGGGCCGGGGCATTGCAGAGACAGACCTTGTTTTCTGCTGTATAACATATTGGTTCATGCCAAAAAATGTTAAGATTTCTTTTCCTTTCTTTTTTAAAAAAAAATGTCCAGTATTCCCTGGTTTATTTTAATATGTTCCCATTTTTCTTTCAAGATCAGCAGGTCCTCACTATTGGTTTAGTGGGATTTTGTTGACTTAGTATCTGTTTTCTGGATAAGATCCTAATGCATTAAAATATTCAAAATGGTTTTAATGCTCTATATACTTTTCTTCTTTTTTTCTATTGAGATTGTGAGTCAAAATTATGATTATCTTAATAAAAAGACCCACTTAATAATTCCTAAGTGTTTATTAATTCGGCCTGATGCCCTGACATGTCAAATAGGCTTACTTTTTGCTTATTTTTTAAATTTTGCATGAAATGTGACACTTCTTCGGTGAAATCTTTAACCAAGCAGAATCTTCTCTTTGTTCCTGATGGCTAACAATCTTTTTAAATTAAGCAAAAGTTAGCGCAAATTATTATTCCTCAACAGCAAACGAACAATGAAAAACAAAAAACCAAGGCCCAAGTAAGGAAATCGACACTGCTCATACAAACACACCGCAGGCTACTTTTCTGAAGTATGCTGGAACAAATAACCGAGCAGGTAACTGAGCAGAACCTTTGAGAAATGTCCGAGGCTTGGCTCCAAACCAAGCCCATATTGAATGGCACCTAACAGTTTTAAATCAAGTCTGTGTGCCCAGCATCTGATGTGGGAGGGACTGGGAAAGGCTTTCTGTGAGCACACCGGGAGATTTTTATATTTGAGCTTAGTATGTGTGTGTGCGTGTGTGTTTGTGTTTGTGTGGACAATGACAGTAACTGTTGTGCCAGAGGAACTGATGAGCAGGTGGTCTGAGTGGGATTCAGCATACTCTCTCTCCCTCCTATTCACACTAGCACTCATCTCTCTCTGCTTCTGCATTTCTGCGTGTCTATGTGTCTGTCTCTGGGGCGGTCTCACTCTCTTTTTCTGTTTTTCTTGTTTTATTTCAATTTTGTTTGTTATATGTGAATCATGGTTTAGTGGACCGCTTGGGCCGAGCAGAAAGTAATGCAGCTTACTTTTGAAAAATGCTGGGAATACGAAGCAGTGGGTCTCCTTAGAATGGGAATAAACGTTGAAAAATTGTCACTCTGCGGAAATGACATGCAATATGGGAGTTTTGACACCTGTGCTTGAATGTATCTTTGATGTTGCCATGAATAAATCATTACAGGAACTCTCCTCTTCTATTACAAAGGCAGTGCAATGTTACATGACTCAGAGGACTCTGGACAATACCCTTCGTCTACACACACACACACACACACACACACACACACACATGCATACTTTACATACCATCACTAACCAGATGTCTGTGTCTATTGATTGCTCCAGTGACATGGTTCAGTGACGTTCCATTTAACTGATGCGGATACAACACATTTACTGTCCACACACACACACACACACACACACACACACACACACACACACAAGCAGCTCAGGATACTGTACGGTGTGCCTTGCACCATTCACGCTGGGTCTAATGTGACCCATATGTTCCTGGCGCTTTGTTGACCTGTTTGGACAGTGACACAGTGTTGAGTATCAGCTCCATTCAGAGGATCAGGTTGTGGATCCGCATCTGCAGCCTCACAGAGACATGGTGTCCCATGTCTTCCTTCCTCTCACTCGGGGTCATACTACAAATTCAGCAAAGACGATTTTGAAAATTAACTTCTAACTTAATTAACTAACTTATTTACTTATTCTTTGACCAGATTCTGCTTTAAAGCATTATTTTTTGCTTGTGTAGTTCTGTAGAAAAGTAAATGTTTATATTCCTCAAAGTAAGAGATCAAAAAAGTGTTGTTTTGGTATCAGCACGGAAACTCTGGTATTGTATTGGCAATTGAACGTTTTCAAATGATACGCTGCCGTAGTGGAAAATACTGTAGAGTTTCAATAAGGAATAAATAGCTCAATGCAGAGCTGAAATGATAAGTTGCTTGATCGATTAGTCATAGTATTTTGATAATCGGTTAATTGTTTGGACTTATCGGACAAACCAAGAAGTTTGATGAGGTCACCTTGGGCTATAAGAAATTGTGACGGGTATTTTCATTGTTTTTTGACATTTGACTAAACGGTTAATCAATTAACAATAATCAATACAGATGAATACGTTATGAAAATATTTGCTTGTTTAAGTACAAGCTCAGTATTATTCTTGTTTTAGGGTTAGCCCCCTAACCCTAACCCATTTTCAATATCTTGGGCCCAGTTGTCTGTTTTTTCTGTTTGTCATAAATGCTGAGCAGATGATATGTACACTATGTGACACATTGTAGCCATGCCGTTTCGGCACTGATGACTGAGCAAGATGTGAGCTGAGTAACGTCGACAGTTAATGTCTGATGTGTCATGAATTATAAATTATAGATGTGAGCTTTCTGCTGGCCTGTGACAAACATTCCTAAAGGAACATTTAAGTGTTGGGGTTGTGTCTGTAGATGCACTATATGTGAACGATCTCTGCAGCGTGTTCACTAGAAGCAAACTGTTTTTCATTTCTCTCTGTATCACTGCGACTTGCGTCAGCCTAAGGCAAGAAAAAAAGCCAGCCAGTTTTAAGATATGCAAATATTTTAGGAATTAGGGGCTTGATTTGAATAATGATGTGAAACGATGAACTCATTTTTACTGGAGAGGAAGAGACATGTTAACTGTGGTCCACTGTCCTTTCTCATTAGCCACAGCACATCAAGCCTGCAGTAGCTGTGTTACTGTGTGTGTGTGTATGTGTGCGTGTGTTTGGATGTGTAGTACAAACCTTCAGTCTTTCTTCATGGCTCTTTAATTAAGGAGTATTTTTCTGCATTTTTTGTCAGCTCTTTATCAGTTGTGGCACCACAACTGAAACCCCCAAACCAAGGGGAGAGACGGGTGTAGGGAGGAAGATAAACGGTGAAACTGCAGACTGGACTGTGGATGTACAAATTCATCTGAAACATAATCATTTTCTTGTTTTATCTCCTGCTTTAATCTTACATGAAAATCTGCTACTGCAGCACCGTTTCATCATTTATGCCTTTACGCTCTCAGCAGATATTTAATTGAAAGCTTCAGTCAGATGATCTTTGTAAATGATACTTTTTAATGGGGCTAGAAAGTGTGGGAGAATTTATCGTTCATGTTTGGGTACATGGCTGTAATCTGTTGATAATTTCCATCAGGGCTGGGGTGCTTGTTAATATTTATTGGCTGTTTTGTTAAGTCGTAAACCATAGATCAATAAAGGGTGCACTTAAGGAAATTAGATAAAGGATTTATTTTCTATTGGTATTGATTATGAAGTCTGGCAGGGAGAGAGAGAGAATTGTCTCTGCATTACCTTTGTGAGAAAAGAGGGAGGCTGAACATCTTATTGAAGTCTTGACCAATTTGTCAGATTATTTAGCTGTTTTATTTTATGCCCTTCGATCAGTTCCAACAAAAAAATGCAATACAATCAAACAGAGGAAATATAGACGTTTTTCATTGCTTCTACCATTTAAAGAATATACATGTTTTTTTTAATGTAACAGTAGAATCTTAAAGGGCGAGTTTCTCTGACGCAGACAGTGTTTCTGAATGTCAGGAGGTATGTGTGTATGAGTTTAAGAGCAGGAACTTTGTCCTTTTGCCAGAATGAAGCACCGCCACGACAATGACAACTTCACGCTTTGAAGTGTTTGTTAGTGTGTTTGTCCTCTTGCCGCTCATGCACATGTGCACGCCCCCCGGTGTGTGTCTGTATTTGTGATTATTGTGTGAATTGATCTGCGAGTGGGTGTTGTCCATTGACCAGTACATAGCAAGCTATGCCTTGGCAGGTGTGGGATGCTACGTGGGCTAACTGAAGTCCCTCAGCCAGCCTGTTTGCCAGCTAGTCATCCACTCAGTCAGTCAGTCAGTCAGTCAGTCAGTCAGTCAGTCAGTCAGTCAGTCAGTCAGTCAGTCAGTCAGTCAGTCAGTCAGTCAGTCAGTCAGCCAGCCAGCAAGGCAGGCACAGAGAGAGGCAGAACACAGCTGTCTGAGCAGGCCTCCATTATCCAGCACTATCTATTGATTCACCCTGTGGGATTTTTCCTCTTTGGCATTGGATCATCTATGAACGCACACCAGCACACTAACACACAACGCCATGTACAGACAGCGGCATGTAAGCGGACACATGCACACAGTCACACATGTGTGCACAGATGCAACACATACAAAAATGGAACAAACACATTTGCACCACCATGGGCTGAGATCGATAGCAGGGGGGTGGGGGGTGGGGGGTGGGGGGGGGGGTGTTGTCTGGGACCTTTTTCTTTTTCATTTACTTGTATATTTATTTCTTTTTATTTTATGGTCTCTTCTCCTGACATTGGAGGGCACCCCCTTCTCTCTGCTGGGTGCTGCCGCTGTGCTGTTGTGTTTTCTCTAATTATAGAGCATGGCAATCGGCAAGGACCCATAAAGAATATCTCTGACGCTATAATTACTTTGGCTGCTTGCAAAATGAATCAGATAGTGTCAATAGGATTAACAAACGGTTTGGGTTTTAATTTTGTCTCCACCATAGGGCTGGTTGCCGGTGTTTGTTTGATATTTTATTATTTCTCGCCTTTTAAATCAATCATTTTTAAAGAAATATGACGATGATGCATGAAACCAACTTCCCATCCTGCTCTTTGATCATTTTTTAAAATTGGTTATTTGATGAAAAATCTAGTAGATTACAACATTCAAAACAAAGATTATGTTATTACACAATGCATCTCATGGAAACAACAAAAAATGCAAACAACATGTTTTCATTTTTATCCTCCCACATGTAATCGTGGGGACAACCCCGACAGTAATGATCAAACAAGGAAGCATCTTAATCAGCGAGTGTACACAAACAAACCAACAGATACAGTATAAGCAAGTGTAAACTCCAGATGATCATATGATTAATATATTTGTCCTATGCATGCGCTCTCCAGTATTATAGCCAATAAATAATGCATGAGCCCCAGCCTTTGTTTATGGTAAGATGTAGTGCATGGTCCTGAGTATTCTGCTTTCATGCCAAGAAATGCCTCTCAATACAATGTGCTTCTCCATCCTCTCTTCCCTCCTCCTTCCCTCTCACAGAACGTAAACTGTATTCTGTTTGTCTCATTCATGTCATTTCTCTTCTACTCTGCTCACAGTGCTGGCAGCAGGCTAAACAAGGCTTTGAGAGCAGGAAAAAAAAAGTTAATGAATAATAACAGCCGTTAATCTCTGATGGAAAACATCTTTTCATATGAAAATCTCCAGGTTGATCTCCCAATCCCACCACATTGTCAATCCGGAATATGGAGGCCCTAGAGGGAAAGGCTCTGTAATCTGCTCTTAATCTGTGTCTCCCTCCCCTCCCCATCGCACAATATCCTCAACAGCAGCTGTTTAGCGCGCTTCGCTTGTTTTCATCACTATGGATTGTCTTTGAATATCACTCTAATATTTAAAGTGTCTCTCTCCTGAGATTGTCTCTGGAGATGATAGGACAACCATTTAGGGCTATTGTACAGAAGGAATGTGTACTTGGCCAGCCTGTATCTAATTTGGAAATTATAGTGATTACGAGCTAAATATAAAAACCCGGGATTTTGAAGCTGTAAGAGGCCTGCAGTGAAGGCTTACTGTATTGTTTGCCAGATGTGCACACACACACACACATTCGGGGAATTGCACAAACACAAACTCACGCGCACAATGGAGGAAAAAGCCGTCTGATGCGCTAAGTGCTGTTGTGTTCTGTTGAGTGCGTGTCAGCCTCTGTCTCCGCTGCCCTCTCTCCTCGCTCTTGTTCTTTCTCGGTCTGTCTGTGTGTCTGTCTGTGCAGAGGAAAACATTTGGAGCAGCACCGCTAAAAGCCTGCGAGCAGGGATGCAGGGAGCCTCCTCGGGCTCTTAGTCCACTTTGGACTTTAAATGGAGCCACACACATGATGGCTAACAGATGTTAGCCAGATTACACGCAACATGGGCCCAACCTTGCCTCAACTGCCACTGTCTGTTTGTCTCCACTCAAACGCTCCAGGTTCGACTCCTCCCCCTTCTCTATCTGCTTCTCGCTCAAATTCAGTGGTTAAAGAGTGATCTGCAGGGTCATGGGTGCTGTCTAGTAGACCCCTGGTTGCCTGCTCTGAGGGTAGTGCATATATACATATATGTGTGTGTGTGTGTGTGAGGGGTTGTATTGTTGGGAAAAGGGGAGCGTGACGAGAGTCTGCTGTGGATATAATTAATAGGCCACATGCGGCTGCACCAAATGTGTCACAGTGAAGGGAAATCAATCGATGGAGTCTGCCGGCATAAAGGGGTTTGTGTGTGTGTGGTGGGGGGTAGTTGATGGAAGGGTGGAGGGGGAGGTGCAGTAGAAGAAGGTGGAGTGGGAAAGAAGAGCAGGACCCAAGAGGGGAATGAAAGAAAGAGAGATGGGGAGAAAGACAGGGAAGAACTATGAGAAAAGGAAAGAAGGACTCTGGAGGAGAGTGGAGGAGTAAAGAAATGTTGCAGAGGTAAAGAGGAGGTGGGGTTTGAATCTCCCATCTCAGCTGGATAGAAATCACAGCCTTCAGCAATATCCTGCTGAGACATTTGACATTGAAATTCATGACCATGTCAATATATGGACATAACGTAGATCCAACACATACATCACAGGAAACTCCCCAGCTGCATATTCAGCAGCTGCTTTTATCCAACCGGATTCAACTTGCTATGTGAGTCCATACGTTCAGCATGGAAGTCACAAGCAATCAAACCTTTATTCCTGTTCTGCTGCAGATATCGCCAAAGCTTTGGAACTAATCGCTCCGAAATTAGGATAGCTAAATGCAGCAGCGTCGATACTTTGGACTCACCACCCAAGAAGTGAGATATCCGTCCTTCTCAGGGCCCAAACTCTGCAGTTGGCCTGTTAAAGAGTGCATATCTAAGTTTGGAGGCAGGGGAGGAAATCAATGAAGATAAGAGTTGGATAGAGAGCTGTGTGTTGAACAGGCTGGCAGTAGACTGAGAGAAGCAGCCTGTCACCAGCTGCAGGGCCCTCTCTGTGTGATAGTGTGTATATATATATGTGTGTGTGTGTGTGTGTGTGTGTGTGTGGGACACAGGGACACATCTAGGCACACAGTCACTGATAGCGCTGCCAGGCGCCAGACACCCATAGATGAGACAGGGGGCGTTATCGCAGACTGCTGTTGCTGTTGCCCTTGGAACTAGGTATGCACAAAAACACACGTGCATGCAGATCCATACACTGACATGCATTTAATTCACATCACTTGTATACACACATGGACCTGAACTTCAGTTCCTCCTCTACCTGTAAACTGCCTGTCTGTGAGCTGGGGACAAATGTATCCACCAGATTATTGAGTGTAATATGCACTCTGTGCCTAAAACCTTCAAGGATGAATAGTGACTGCTTAGCTATGATGATTGTATTTCCAAAGGTTCACTGCAGCAGTGAAGGCAGCCATTTAAATATGAATGTGAAGCTTAAATAAATCCGTTTTGAGGAATTTCTTTTATAATCTACTTTAAATAAATAATATTTCCCTAAAATAAGTTGTTATTGCTGCTCTACCTTTTATTTCTGCACCACTTCATTGCTGTTTGTCAGTGAGGTGGTCTGAAAATCAAAGCCAGGCCTTTTCCTGCCTCCAGTCTTTTATTATAGGTTTCACTGCCAAATAACATTCTTGATTCAATGATGTTACCCCATGTGTGCATTTATAATTTACTGGGCATGCTGTTTCATGCCACTTAATAACACTCAAATACAGAGCATCAAAATATTTGCATAAATATTTAAATGTCAACATGTATTTTGAATTATTTGTAATATTCAATAAATATATGGATATTATTTGCGATGCAAGCTAAGTAAAGACAATATTGCAAACTTGTAGTTGGACAGGAGTGCAGTGATGAGTCCTAAACAGGAGAAGCTTTGGCAGAAGATGCCTCGCTGTCTGCAACATCTCCTCCACATCTCTGTGGCCTTGTCACGTGGGGCAAGGCAAGTTTCACATAACTCTATCTATCAGGAGTTGTCCACTGATGGTTAAAGGGCTCTGCGCGTTTGTCATGGGGTGTCTGGATGCTTGGATGACAGTTTCTGACCAACACGGCACTTCAGACATCACATGCTGCATGGCGCATATGGCACAGTAACTGAAGTTTACACAAAATCACAAGACTTGCCTTTGTTTGTACACCTTTTCATCTCTATAGTCTTTATAAAGGTTGCTTCTCTTTTTTTTATAGCATTCCTAGTGGTGTCTGTGTAGCTTTAGGACTCAACATCCATTTACATTCCTGTTTTTCATACTGCTGCTTTATTATTACATCTATATGAGTAAGAATTATCCTTACCCTTAATATAGTGTCTTTGGAGTTTTTGCAGTTTACCAGAGGTCATTATTGTGGCGACAGTTTTCTTAGGCCAGAAACATGTTGCAGGGGCATGTTTGTACCTCATATAGGATCCCCTTCAGCCAGAGGACGCCCATGATCAAAGTCATGCATGTATTGGGATTAAAGAGAAAGGTAATATAACCCCTGCATGAAATGCAGCATCACCCCACTAATACTGAAACTGGACAGACTTGCTAAGGTGGAGGTTTGGTGACTTGGAGAGCAGTCTGTTTATTAAGAGCCTACAATATCAGCCAAGACAGCAAGCTAGGTTCAAAATGAACTAGATTTCTAGTTTGCATTTGGGAACAAACATACATACTGCAAGCATTATGAAATGAGTTGGGCAAAATGTAAAACTAAACCTGGTAAATGAATCTCAAATAACACCAGTAGCCTCCTTATACTGTATATTAATGCTGACAAGAGGGCCTGAACCTTGTGTGCAGACCCTGCCGACCACTGTATACAACAGTCACAAATCAGACTTGAGATTTATTTTACCTCAGAGTAATCCAGTCATGTTTCTCTCTCCATCTGAACTCTTTATTGGTGACAGCCGCTCTAGATCAGGTGGTTGTTGGTTTGTTGGTTTTAGGGAGATGAGGGGGAGGGAGGGGGGGGCAAAGGAGCTGTCATTTGGTCTGAGGAACACACACCCCAGACCCAGTGCTGCCTGGTCTCTGTAACACCCCTCGCTGCCTCCCCCTAGTAAACAGTCCATTAGTGTAGTGCTCCAAGGTAAACATATTTACTGGCTGGTGACGGCTTGCCAGTGTGGCTCCTCAGGCCCCGTGGCAGAGGGGATTTCATTAGGCAGAGGGCAGGGGGAGAACGGAGGAAATTAATGTGCCATTCAAGATGATTTCTTTGTTTCCCATCAACATGATCACAGACAGGCCGCAGGGAAGAGATGATTTACGCACACAAAGGAAAGAGACAGCGAGAGAGAGGGAGGGTAAGAGGGAGGGAGAGAAAATATCACAAAAGGCTCCCAGTGCGTGAAATGTCTTCCTTTTGGTGAAAATGTTCTTGTCATGATTTTTGTTATGGCTTGAAGTGCTGGAATTGTTTTCAATCAGAAAGGCTTTCTTGTTTGTCATTAAGGATTGGAAATGGAAGTATATCTGAGCAAAAACACCAACAGGCACAACAATGTAATGCTATTTCTTTCCACACTATCTAACACACAGTAATCCAACCAATACGGTGATGTCCTGCAGCCTTGTTAAGAACCTGTTTCACAATAGGAGTTCTTTTTATACAGTTTGCTTTGCAACCTGGAGGATATTATTCTGTGGCCTGCCTCTTTTATTAATAACTGCAGTTCACCAGTTCATTATCTGAAAAGTGCACACAGCTGATGGCAGAATATTGGGTATGTTGGAAGATACTGTGTAGTGATGCTGTTGTATTGTTTGTAAAACTGCTCTTAAGTCTTGAGTAACAAACTTTTCTTGGGTGTTTTTTTCTGTTTATGAAAAAAATATTACCATAAATTACCATACAAAACCGTAATCATTTAATCTATTGGTACAGTATGTTGTTTTATGAATTTTTATTTGAAGGAAATTAGCCCTTTAAAGTAATTTTTATTCATACATTAAGCTAGATCTGAAATTCAAATTTAACGTTCGTCTCAAACAGCAACATTTATGCAGAAAAGTGGCACTGCTGCGGTAATTCGTCATTTTTGAGTTGAAATGAGTGAAACATAATAAGGGAAGGTTCTGGTCAAAAGTAGGCGGCTTTGACTATAACAAACACAGAAAGTGAGTCAGAAACACTGGATCCCAGCCTGTCTTTAGTTGGAGAGGAGTATTCTTCAAAATGAGTAAGCCACAACGACTTAGCAAACCTGGTACTCGACAAAACAACCCAAAATGCATGCTGCCACTTCAACACTATCAGTTTTGAAACTTTTGAAATGCATTATTATGAACACCTACTTATACTTATTAATATTGCTTTCCATAGTTTTTACAGATTAAGTAAAAGAAAGTATTTGTACATAAAAGAATAAAAAATTAAAATACTGTGGAGTTGCTGCACAGGGCCGTATTTGCAGTGAACCATACCTGTACAATCAGACTGAGCTGTGACTGCATCGTCAGTCCAAGTCCAGCTCCTTCTCTGTGAGGTTTTACTCTCAACTATTATGTCTCCGGCTTTCATGGATGGTGTGTTTTTTTTTTGACAGCTGAAACTGACAAAGCATCCAGTGTGGTGGCCTCTGCTTTTTTGCTGATATATGCAGGTGAAGTTCCTTTGCAGAGTTTCTTGGCTCACCTTCATGGTTAGGGTGAGGATCTCAGATATCTGGGATGACCTTAGAGTAGAACCAATGCCCCTTGTCTTTGAAAAGAGCCAGGTGAGGTGGTTCAGGCATGTAATTACTGCAGGATGTCACCAGGACACCTTGTGCTTTTTGTGCACATTGGACTACATCCAGACTATCTCTGGGTTGCCTTCTCACAGTGCCCTGGAGAACATGCAGGAGAATTGGACTTCCGGGGTTTACTCTGCTTTGTCACTTCACAGGCGTACACAGAACTGGAAAAGTAGCTGTAAATGGATGAAAGAATGAATTAGCATTAGCATACCAACGTTTGTAGTCTTTTGCTTGCTTCTTTGCTTCAGGAATACCATTGTCTGTCCAGTGAGAGCTTTCCTTCATTATTATTATGCAGGCATTAAGACATTCAAATGTATTTTAATATTAACTGTTTTATTTGCAACACAGTGTTCTTCTAAATGTTTTGATTTTTGTTTGAAGTTGAATCAAATTGAATGGTACAGTAGGAAAACAACTCACACAATATGTTTTTCAGGTATACCACAGTAGGTCTCCTTGTTTTTACTGTAATTCACTGTATTAACATTCAGCAGCATCCATATCTAGCACATTTAAACATTTTGCCATTTTGATTTCTTCTTTCTTTTGTCATCATAAAGATGGAGACTCGCCTGGACACATAATGTTTTGTGAAAGCAGTTGCTATAGATGTTTGAGTGTACGCCTGTATGTCTCTTCCTCTCCCTCTTTGACCCACTCTGTTTCTTTCCATCTTCAGGTCATATACAGGGCTGTATGACACCTGTGAGCGATGTGCTGGGTGACATGAGCTGCATATAAATGACCGTAGAAGAAAAACATGCCCCTTTTCATTTACACACACACACACACACGTATTTTCAGATGCCCGTCTCGCTGTGCTGGGAGGCAGTTTTATGTAGTTGGTGACCTTAGACTGTAGAGCAGGTGTTTAGGGTCTGATAACATCATGACAGAGAGTACAGGTGTGACTGCATACAGACGGGAAGGACACACTCACACGGACACGTATTGTATGTCTTACTGGATGGCACAGCTCTTTGTTCACTGACCAAAAGACAGTAACGTCATACCGCAGGGGATTATTCTCACGTTTGGATACTATGTGCAAACAGCTGTGAATGAATAAAATCTATTTAAGATAAAACTAGCAAAGACATGGGTGTGTTCTACCCTGTACTGCCCACCCACTATAAGCCTTTATACAAATATCCATCTGTCAGTGCAAACAACGCAAACATGATTAATTAACAATGATTATTTGGATATTTTGTTTACTTCCTGTGAAATCCAAACCATTTACATACATGTCACTTGGCAAAATGGTGTTTTATGTGTATTTGAATGTTTAAATGGTAGGTCTTTTGTTGATGCAGCTGAACGTGATCAGAAACCCCTTTCCCTCCCCCTCTAAAGGAGCAGTGTTTGAGCATTTGTGTGTCTGTGTGCAGTGGACATATAAGAACCTAAAGGTAAATGTCAGCTTTCATGCTGTCCAGGGGGAGACTTGTCCTCTGCACCATCATGTGGAGAGAAGCAGTACAGCAGTGACTTCATTGACATTCCTCTCATAAAGGCAGCGGCTAACCCGGCCTCAGAGAGTAATCCCTCTATACTGAGACGTGGGAAGGAAGAGGACACAGCGTAAAGCTGATCGATTTGATCCCTACCAGGAAATTGTACATGTGGTTCTAGGGCTAAGAAGTTTGTCCACTATGCTGCTATCCAATCCCATACTTATACCCCGAGGATGAATACATAAACTGTTTCTTGTATAACATCAAACCGTGAAGAGATGTTTATAAATCCAAACTATAACAGAAAGTGCAGGATTTTTTTTTTTCTCTTTTTGGGAGAAGTCCTAGCCTGCGGGGTGATGTTTTGTTGATATCCAGCGAGGCCCAAGGTACAGCCTTGATAAGGACTGATATACAGACAGAGAATGTTTTGTCTTCCCACTTCTCATTGAGCATGACAGAGAGGATTTCAGAGAGACTGCACTGCCAGATGGGAGATTGTTCCTTCATGGGTATTGTCTGCGAAACGCCTCGGAATATGTCAGCTTTATCTGTGTTAAAACATACCAAACATTTTTGCATGCGATACTGTGGTACAGAAGCTATAGCCTCTCCCATCTGTGCCGTTGCAAACTGTATCTCGGTCCTGCAGCATCCAGTACACAAGGCAGAAATAACTCCACTGATCTGAGGAGAAGGCTGCCACTGCCAAATTTGTGATACGTAAATGTGTGAAATATTGTGATATTGAGACATGGTTCCAGATAGATTATGTTGTATCAGTGAGCTGTGTTTTATCCCTCTCCCCACTGCTCTCTCCTGCTCGCTCTCTCCCTCTTTCTGTCTCTCTATCTCATTCACACACACATACACACTGACACACATAATGCTCTATCATTTCCCTCATCCCGCGCAAGAGGTGTGAAAGGCAAATATATGCTCTCCTTCACTGTGGACATAATACTGAGGTCATGAATGGAATGTTAATGAATGTTTTACCACATACCTCCATCAGAGGACACACACACACGCACAGACAGAATCACACTCGCACACCAGGATTTGCCGAGCGAGTACCAACCTAGCCAAAACCATAACAATACACTATTTCAAATATGCATTCCTTTGCTAGCGAGTGGGTGTTTTTTTAGACCACGGCAGCTTGCTTTGACTTGTATGTTGAGCTGCAAGAATGTGAAAAAGAATGAGAAAACAAAATTTGACTTATCAGCTAGGTAAAGGGAGGCGACAATTTTTTTTTTTTAGCCGTATTACCAAGCAGGTCCGTTTCTGAATGTAACCTGTGAACTCCAAATCCGTGTCACATTGGGAATTGTAATAGAGGAAACAAAGGGGACAGAGGGTGTGGGAAGGAGAGGCCGCGGCTCGCAGATCACTAGGCTCTGTTTGAGTATCTTATCGCGGCTGTCGCCAGCTCAACCTGGCTCCATTGACTTTGTGTGGGGATTAGAAAGGCCCACAGCTTCTGATTATTTGGGTGAGTGAGCGGTTCTGTGTAAACAAACATTGTGGCCGGGATTGTTCCAGTCACAACACGGCTGGTTGGCCCCTGACAAACCCCACTCACACACACACACACACACACACACACACACACACACACACACACACACACACAAACGTGGAGAGTACACACACTGTGGTGTATCAGGCTCCTCCTGGTGTGTCCTGATGGGTTTGGGTCATTGTTTATGCAATGGTAGCAGATAGTCAGGGATCTTAATTTAAAATTCTGGTTCAGGAATTTGCTTCAGACCTTTTCGACCTGATACATAAAGAGTGTATGCCAGGATATTAAGTTTGTGTTTTTACTACGAGTGGATGTATTGTTCCTTTGCAAAGTGAAACATGCTGAAAGATGGCCAACCAGACTGAAGCTACTGTAACCAAAAAACTGTTGGCATCTGTACACTTGTTAAAGCCAAGAGGAGTCAGGCGCAAGCATATTGGGGGTGAAGGAAGTCTAGCAATTCTATGAAAAAAGAGTATTATTTTATCAACAGCACAATAGTGTTATGCCAAGCAGATGGGTTACGGTGCAAGAAGAAAAACTTTTAGTCATAAACACAAATCCTCGGTGAGACTCTCGTTTTATTTTTACCGCAACCTTTCACTTGGGTTTTTCTTTTTTTTTTTTTTAAACAAAGGTAGAATGAGAAGCACCCATGAAGGGGCTGTGAAGTCGGCTGCATCTCCAGATATCCATTCCAGATGCTGGCTAGACTTGGTGGAGCCGGGGCCCGCCGTACTGGGGGCTGGATTTAGTTGTCTATTCCTCCAGGTGTGATGCCTCATGCTGATTCCCCCACATGTTCCATGGGTCTTATCCAAACACGCTGGGGCTGGTGACAGCGCCGGTAGGCCTGCCCTCCCTTCTGCCCGCCTTCCTCTCTCTCTGCCTCCCCTGGTGGCCCACCCACCCAGACTGCAACAGCAGCAACCAACCCGTCCTCTTCTCCTTACCAGTCATCAGAGTTTCTGCCCTGAACGCTTGTCCGGCGCAAACCCGAGAAGCCTCCGTCTTTTACTCTTTTATTTCACGCTTTCCCTGACTCCTTCAGACCTCTTGTCTCCTTCTTGGTATGAACCCCTTTGATGACGGGTTATGTTCACACTGCCGCTCCACAGGCTCTGCTGCAGGCTGTGACAGGCCAGTTGTTGCTCTAGTAACTCAGTCGTGCTCAACGGTGATGTAGGACGTATTAAACTTGTCATATTTCAAGCCTGGTCAGTTTTAGGACGATACGCCATCAGGGAGTGTTAGGCGGTTAAAAAAAGCAAAGTGGAGTGGAAAAAGAAAACAGAAGCTCTGCTGTTTTGTGTATTTGTTCCCCAGCTGAATGTTCGGCGTCTGTTTCCATTAAAAGAGTGGGTGAGCAAAATTCAGTCTTCATCCCACTGTAAAGTAGGCTGGTTAAAGGTCTTTCTTTTTGCAGTCGTATTTTACTTTACACCATGACTCCATTCTTCCATTACTAAATGGATGTTTCCCTTTAATGCACATGAATTCCACCTACTCTTAAAGTTTTTCTTTTTTTCCAGGGCAGGAACAGATAGATGCAGTGGGGGCAAACATTATTAGCTAGCCCACACAAAATATGTTGTCTCATGGCTCGAGTTGGATGCCTTCCAGGTTTGGCATAACTGAGGATAACATATTTATGGGAACAAGAAACAAGCGTCCTTATTGAAACATGTTGGCCCTTCGTTTCTGTCATGTCTTATTAGTATTATAACAAATACTGAGCTGATTGATAGTTTATTTCCACTTGAAGATTTTATCACTGAAAAAATGTTTTAGAACTGATTCATCACAAGTCAATTATGGATTTATAAAATTAATTAGAAGGCAGGCATACATGCTGTTATTTTGAATAATGAAGTCAACAGATTAAAATGAATCTATTGACTTTTTCTACAGATGCTCTAAAATGAAATTAAATGGTTCTGTTTTCTAAATCCATTAATCTACTGAGTTCCCCACAAGACTCTACAGAATTAAGAAACCACATTTTAAGTTTGATCATACAGACATGGGTTAGGCTAGCGTGTGTGTGTGTGTGTGTGTGTGTGTGTGTGTGTACATCCGTGTGTGAGCAGTCTTGTGTTGTCATAACTTTGCTGAGATACTTTGAAACTCCCCATGAGCCAAAGCAATGTAAATGATTTCCTGATGTTTAAACCATCATTGCTGTGATTAGACTCACAGGATCAAGATTTCAGCGTATAAACTGCTTGGGTCGTCCCCAGAGCTCATTACAAAACACACACGATGGTAACACTTAACTCTTCGCAAATGTGCAGTGACAGAGTGACTGTGATGTGATTTTTATTGTTTTTACAGTATAAGCACAACAGTGCTGTCCTCAAACTGGATGACGGAGGACAAAACGTATCAACTACATGACGAGCCCAATGTAAATAACACGGTCATCTGTATCTTATCAAGTCATTTTCTCATCAAGTTTTGTCCAACAACTCATAATATTGTAATTTCCCGTTGGGGGTGATTAATACGTTGTGTCAAACTGAATCAGTGTTTGGCAACTTTAGCTTAATATGATCTGTGCAACAAATGTCAGGAAGCTGTGGTTTGGTTTGGAAGCTGTGGTGCAGCTTAAACTCTTCATCATTGTCGTACTCCTCCTCCATTTCGCTAGGATGGCTTGAGGATGCGTTGTTCTGCTGCACAGCAAGGTAATGTTTAAAATAACAATTGTCTTAGTTTGAATGAAATCTGATTAACAGGAGAAAAGGCTGAAATGATTGATAATTTCATGACGTGGACTGATGTTCTTTTATGCAAGTTTCTTTTTTAACACATTTTACCGTGCTGAAAATTCAAATCTCTCTGAAGCTGCCAGTCAAATTCTCAGCGAAGCAAAGTTATGCTTCCATATCTGGGTTTTGCTCATCAATGGGAGCCAATGATTTCCTGTTGTTAGTTCCAGGTGGGGCATAGCTAGCAGTGGTGCGGGACCCTCGAGCCACCTTGTCTCGTGACATCATTGCTATTCATCCATTTTGTCCACTCTCCTCCAGCTGGAGCTGGATGTTGGACCTCGGTGAGGCCCCAGTGCTGGTATTAATTTCTTGGGCCTGTTGGCGTCCGTCCCCTGGCAGCCCAGCGCCAGCTCCAGCCCCAGTCTCAGCCTCAGCCCCAGCTCTGGTTCCATCTCCATGTAGGAGTGTTACTGGAAAGCTGGCCAGTGGGATCTGGCTCTGATAATCATTTCAGGCTAGACCTGCCAGCATCTGCAGCTAAGCTTGCAGGAGATGGGCTATTAGTATTCAGAGACGACAGACGTGAAGAAAAAAAAAAAAATCAGTAATAAAAAAAAAAAACCCACACATCTTGGAATCATACATCATCTTCAGAAAATTAAAAAAGAAACTTTTTCTGTGGTCAATTTTTCTACAATATGGCTTTATAGCCTAATACCGATATGGTGAATGCCTTAGTGGAATTTCAGTGTGGTTTCCAAGATTTTGAGCAATTTATATTTGTAAAGGGTGGTTTCCAATTGCAAACAGAGGGAATAGCTGAATAACGAAGTGGAACCTTTTAGGTTTTTCTACAGGAGATAAGGCACTAAAGTTCACAAGTCGTTTCATGTTTAATGCCTTCACCACTTAAGCACTGTAAACTCATACACTAAAGAACACTTTTGGATAAATAAAAACACATTTGATGACCCGTATGCAGTGTTCAAATGTTGGAAAGGAGCCTATGTACTGCAGCCACTTGGGATTATGTTACCAGAAGACATGGATTCCAGGCAGAAGTCTGTGTGGAGGTTTATTCCTTTCAAACAAGCCAAGCTAATGAAAAACAAACTCGAGCATTTGCGTCTCTATGTGGTCAGCAACCTTCAGTTTTTCATTTTTCATTTAAGGGGATATTTTTCTGGTTGCTGTTCTTTTCCTGAACCAGTTTAAGGTTTGTTTCTGTCTCATTCTCTCTCCTGCTACTGAAAAAAGGCATGTCCTACTTCTCAAACTTCTTTAAGTCTTCCAACTGAATACTTACCGCATCTGCTAATGATTGCTACATGCGTCTTTGTGATTATAAGTGTACATTACTTGTGATTGTGTGTCTGTGCGAGTTGAGGTGGTCAGAAATTCCTACTGGGTCCCGTTCAACCAGTCCTGGGATTCCAGTGGCTTCACGGGATGCCGCACAGTTTCTTGGGCTATTAGTGAATGTTTAACCTTGAGTCAACATGCGGGAATACTGCACCTTCCCTCTCCTTATGAGACCAAGATGCAGAATGATTAAACCTCATCTCAGACAATCATTATAACAAGGCGTACTTGGACTGGAAAATCTTTTTTTTCAAATGAACATTTTATGGGTGGCTGATGGCTTGATGTGTTGGCTCTTCTAAACATCGATGTCCACTGGGTTTTGGTCTTGGATGGATCAGCAACCCCTTTAACCCTTACAAGTAATTCATTTTGAAGAGGGGGTGAGGGGGTGAATACAAGAAATTGTAGGAGCCAATCCAGTCAATGTTGCAACATAATAGTAAAACTCACTGGCAGTAGTATGGCATCTTACTTTTTGCATACTTCAGATATAAACCATACGTCACATTTATTCTTTTTTTAATCTTTTTTACTGAGGCTATCTTCGTATGAACACTTCACCACCATGACCCACTGACCTCCACTATGATGCCCATGAATCTCCTCCTTCCTGGACTAAGAACTCCTGAGAGGTTTCTCCAACAAGCTGTTGTCCCTTCTGTAAACACAAGTACTGTAGAATACTGTGTGTGTGTGTGTGTGTGTGTGTGTGTGTGTGTGTGTGGATGGGGTTATTCAAAAGCTGTTCCACTTGCATGGCAACGCCTCATTACCCATACTGCCTCCTTCTTTGCCCCGAAGTGGGGTGCGGCTCCCCTCGCTGGGCCCAGTTGTCAAGGTGACCCAACATGCCCCAGGATGGCAGGCAGGCAGACAGGCCGGGAGAGAGGGGGCTTTTCGCTCCGTCTTTATTGTACTGGGACCACCGTATGCTAGCTGGTGCACTGGGTCCCGGGTAGTTCCAGACTGCTGCATGTGTCCCGGTGAGCAAGCAGCTGATCTCATTTTTCAACACACAGCTGCCCCAACATCAGGCCCAGGTGAAGGTGACCTCCCTTGCCTGTTGGAGTGCCTCTTAAAGTGGTGAGGTGCAGTCAGTGCTGTGCCAAATCCCAAATACCTTAACTTCTGGTGATGTAATGTGTTGTTGTTGATTTTAGGTCTGTTTTTTTTAGTGCAGAGGTATTAAAATCACCATTTAAGTGTTGCTGAAGTGTACAGGACTAAAATAAACACACATATGACAGTTGTTGTTGAGTTACTGCAGCAGGCTATACAGTGTTTGAGCCTCTACTTTGCGACAACAGACAGATCAGAAAGCACAAACAAGCCTGTAACTGTATGTCTCACCCTTTCATCTCTCCAGACATCCTTCTCTATCTCTTGCTCATTCTCACTCTATCCATCCATCCATCTATCCATTCCTTCCTCTCATTTGTCTCTCTCCCTCCCTCCCTCCCTGTGTCTTCCTGTCACCCCCCCCCCCCCCCCCCCTCTAACACAGGACAGATTGGGAAGCCGTGATGGCGGCACAGAAGTTGAGGGAGAAGCTATTTATCCCAGACGGATCAGGAGGTGTGTGACGGAGGTGTGGACGGTTGCTGCAGGTCAGTGACGTTGGCAGGCGCCAGGCAGGCCGGCCCACATGGCTCGGGGACTGTGGGACTACAGACAGATGGCACCTGGTGGGTGACAAACAATTAACAAACCAACAAGAATAGCTGGATCGGCAGTGTACCCACAAGCACAGGAGATAGCAAGAGAGCGGGTGCATCTGTGCTCTGAACACTTTCACTCTTTACTTTTCCTCTTCCCGAGTCTTGTTTTGTATAACAGTTGCAATTTACCCATGTGTCTTTTTCACAAAAACACTCTTGTTGTCGTGTCGCTATAGAACAGGCTAAATAAAGCAGTGTTGAGCATATGCAGCTAGCATATGTTTCTGTTTATTCCAGTGCAGTTTTGAGAGACGCACTGAGTTATTTAAATGTACAATACAATGAAACAACACATTTGATATCTACTTAAATGTTAAGCAAAACTTATCATACAAAGTTTCTTACAGCAAAAGCATCACCTGGCATCGTTGTGCTGTGTGTGCTTGTTTTTTGTAAAATGAATGCTGGAAACTGATTCAGTGTGTTTGTTCAAAAGTGAGCATGGTGGCTGATGGTATTTCACCGCCTAACTACATCCAAATGTCATGGTGATAGGGTGTTTCTGCACTCCACTCCCACTTACTGTACAGTGAAGATGTCCTCTGTTGGTCATGAACAAGAAAATCTGTAATTTTGTAAGAAGTGTCTCTTTCAAGAGTGGGGAAAGAAGGATTATTATCCATACCTAACTTTGTGTCAGTAAACGGCTGTCATCTGGTAGAATTATTGCTTTGGACTGGCATTGGTCCTAGTGTGTGTCTGTGTGTGTGCGTGAACACATCTGGAGTCTAGACTCTGTGGCTCTGTGGGCAGGGTCCTATCTACGAGCAGCATCGGGTCCGGAGACCGGCCATGTTGACATAGGTGGCACATACATACCGGCATCTGTTTCAACAGTCAGTACTCTCACCAAATACCCCCCCTCCACACACACACAAACTGCCGGACACTTTTATCCTCCACTGAGGGATGGAAGGGGGGAGGAGGGGATGGAGAAGGGAGACAAAACGGAGGTAGAGAGAGGAGGGGAGGCAGGGCCTGCTGAACCTGCAGAGGTCCCTGGTAACCAAAAGCAAATGCAGCTTCTCAGAATCAGCACTGTAAATCCTCCAATCCCCCTTTTTCTTTGCTGCGTCAGGATATTAAGACATGGAGGGGAGGACAGCATGTGTATGTGTGTGTTTTTGTCTTTTTCCCCCATGCTGGTTGTGTGTGTATTTTTGTTCATATGAGTGTGTGTATGTGTGTAACAGAGAACATATAATGAATTTCCTCTTGAGGAGTTATGGTTAATCATGAAAATGGCCCCACAGTTAGTCTTGGGGGAAAGTCTGTGTGTGTGTGTGTGTGTGTGTGTGTGTGTGTGTGTGTGTGTGTGTGTGTGTGTGAGAGAGAGAGAGAGAGAGAGAGAGAGAGACAGAAACTGCCAGTGGGCTGCATTGCAGGGTGTATGCTGAAGAGGCCTTTAGCGCTTCCAGATCAGGGAGTTTTATTAGCCCATATCAGAGCACTGCCACTTGTGATTTACATCTATGTGATGTCAACACACACACACACATAAATGCATGCAAACCTATTCATAAACACTGCTTAATGTGCACACTTACACATATAAAATAAGAGAATAGGACAGACACACTGTAGTGGGTCAAAGTAAGAACAACAAAGATAGATGGAACAGAGACTAAAGAGTAAAGGATGTATAAAACAAACCTAAGTGATGGAGAGCCAGTCAAAATGATGCAATACTGTGTAGCCAGTTTACATAATGGCTTGACGTATTAATGGGGTAAACACAACGATAAATCTTGGTCAGAGAAGGACATGCAAAGAATGCAGGAGCAATAGGCTTTTCACAGTAGGAAAATAAACACTGATAAGGCTGTGGGAATAGTCATGAAGAGGTACGACACTGGGTGCACGCACAAACACACACACACACGCAGAATAAACACGGAGAGGCAACAGCAGCACCTACAGTGCAGCAGCTTAGATTTCATTTAATACAAACTACTCAGGAGAGAATGGAGAACAGTTCATATTGAATGTATGAGTCTATTTCAGTAGATGGTAGCGGTAGCAATAGAAGTGTCCATTTTCATGCTAACCCTTTCTATTCTTAAACCATCCAACAAATGGAATATCTAATGGCAAACTGAGTCAGTACAAGCATTAAATCAATGAGAATGAATGAGTATATATAATATATATATATATATATATATATATGTATATATATATATATTATATATACCGTGACTATTTTAAGAGAGCAGGGCTGAATGTGCTCAGCTCCAGTGTTTATGCCTAGTCAAAATGTCGACAAAAACAAGGGGCCTCTCTTCAATGCACGTAACAAATAGAGATCCACTAATAGAATCTGGGATATAAATTTTCCTGTCACCTTCTCTATCTCCAAGGAGCCTCTCGGTCGATAAGGGAGAAAGATTGGGTTGAAAATTGATTTTCCCGAATAATTGCTATTCTCTTCGTCAGGGGGACTCAAGTGTCTCCAAGGTTTTTTCCTATTACGGCTGCTGGCTCTCCAATTTACCTGCCCTGAGAAAATACATGAAAGGGCGCAGCCTTTGGCCTCCGCAATCATGAAGGTTGTGAAGCTTCCAACAGATAAGATATATGGTGAGTTCTGTGTGATTGGCCAGCGGTATTCTGTAGATTAAAAACGTTTGACCTTTTATGGCAAATAACCTGTCACATAAATGACGTTAACTTTGTATTGTCCTGTTGTGCAGCGCCACGCAGGTTAAATGACATTTCTTTGCAGAGATGTGACAGCCTTCGCTCCTTGTGTTAATGTGACAGATATTTGACACAAACCTACTTCTGCTTTGCTGACAGCGGCCCGTCATTATGCTGCGTGTGTCATCACCACTTTGATCTCCTGTGCTCCTCTGTGCAGCAGCAAACAGGCCATTTTGTAAGGAAGGTGATTAGTAGACAGATCTTTACTGGGCCAGATGTAATTTCCCCATAGCTTAGCCTGTACCTGCTCCGGACCTCCCTCCCTGTCCCTTTGTACCACACAGCTAACAATAACAACAGCCATTTATCTGAAATAATAGCATGGCACTGGAGCCAGTGATGTGCATAGCCTGAACTAGACATGGTGGGCAAGAAGATATTTGGAAGCAATTCAAAGTCCAGCTGAAGACTGCCAGACACCATTAACTGCCTCAAAAGTGAAAACATTGCTTGTAAAATAGCCCGAGTTTAAACTAAAGTAGAATCACTCATGGTTTTATTTAAACATTTGACATGGACTCAACAAACACTGTATCTTGCCTGTGACTGGTCTGTGCGAAGAGCAAAAGCAGTGTGTATGTAATACATGCCGGGTGAACATGGAGCTGTGCTTCATTATTAGAGATGTGGTGTGTTGCATTGTACCGTATCATTGTGTGGAACAGAGGGAGTGATTCTCTAGCCGTCTGTCCTCCTGCATATCATACTCGGCTGCCATCTGAAGCCTCCTCGCTTTGCTCCAATGTACAAAACCCTATTGTGCTTTCCCTGAGATAAGCAGAGAGGGTGAGAGAGAGGGTGAGACTCCTCTTGAGGCGCCAGGCCTATCTCTTCTATCTCCTCCAGGGAACATGCCGGCATTCCCAAAGACACTGGTGCTAAGAGCCTCATCGCCCTGCTGCCCACCTCATGCACACACGGGAGAAGGAGACGTGGAGATTTATGTCATGGTAACCCAATCTCCTCCCCTACTGAACTCCCCCGTCTCCCCTGACTGCCTGTGAGAGCGAGGGAGAGTTTAAGAGTGGAGGGAGACTGTGAGGGCCGCTGATGTTTTTGCAGAACAGAGGTGGACAGAGGCAGACACAATGTTCTCTTTCTGTTTTTTTAGTCTGATACATGAGGGCTGTAGTGATTTGTATGCGTCTTCATAGCGCTTGTGTGTCTGTATATGCATGTATGAGCGTGCATTAGTGCTTGATATCTGATACCAGTGGCCCTACTTTATTTGGGATGGAGTGGGATTGACTCCCACGGATGGCTACGAGAAGAGATGTGACACTTGGCGATAGCAAAAAGGAGGAGGTCGTGTAAACAAATTCACACGTAGACACACACTCGTGTTAACACGTTTCAAGCCAATATTCACACAGTTGCATTTTTAGGATGCCTTCCTAGTGCTCTTTTAACATTTTAACATTCACCAGATTTTTATTTTCATCCAGAAAACGACTGAAAGAAACAGTGCGAAAAAGTTGAGACTTTACAAACTAAACAGATGCTGGGAACAAGTTGTAAAGCCAACATGAAGATTGCACTACCTCTCCCTATCCATACCTATTAGAATTCAAAGAGTCAACAATGTAGTGTAGGTGTACATAATGGATGAAACACAGAATGTGACATCTCCTTGAATTCATAGGTTTAATATTTCATGGTTTGGAGGCACACCTGAGAGCTGAACATATGACTGAATCAAAACTTAATGTGGAACACGCAATATGCTGAAATGATGAAGTCAAGGGGAGGAGGAGACTGAATTACTGCATCAAGGATGACAGAGTTGGATAGTAAAACACTGAACTGCAGTCACTTTTTATTTCAAACTTTCTAAAGGATTTAATCCTTCTCTGTATAAAAAACAAATTAAATAAAGGTGTGTCCTGCATGTCCTATATTTGTTTATGAATCTACCATAACTCCTCTAA
The DNA here is from genome assembly GCF_043641665.1 of Enoplosus armatus. Taxonomy (NCBI): domain Eukaryota; kingdom Metazoa; phylum Chordata; class Actinopteri; order Centrarchiformes; family Enoplosidae; genus Enoplosus; species Enoplosus armatus. The sequence continues at coordinate 11,523,737 of NC_092194.1, forward strand.
CTATACAACATAATTGCACTCAGTGTTTATCAATCTCAATCCAGTTCTTTAGAGCCACAGATTTGTAAAGGCTCTGTATGTTTCTCACCTGCACAAACTGCAAGAGAGACTCGGTTAAATTAGACTCCACACATTCACTTTCACCTCCACTGCTTCTTCCAAACATGTGTCAAACCCACCAGGAGTCGGCCTTATGGAGATGTGTGTGTGCGTGCGCATGTATTTGTCTGTGCAAGTAGGCCTTTCCCGCATGTGTGTGTTCGGCATGACGTGGCAACCCCCTGCCCTGTTCAAACACGGCGTTGGCTGTGCAGGCAGCCTCATCGTCAGGCTTGGCTTGCCACTGGTACACGCTGTGCCTGGCACCCCGCGGAGGGGGAAGGAAGGAGCACAGCGGGGCCAGGCCGCCTCCAACACCTCTCCCACCGAGCCAAAGGCCCCTCTGGTGGAGCTCTGAACATCAGAACAGGCCCAGGGAGAAATGATAATGAGGACCAAGACTGTGTAACATGTAGGGACGCCATCACAGGTTTTAAACCACACACACACACACACACACACACACACATACACACACACCAAGACGTAAACATGCAAATATAGAAACATATGCGCACAAGCATGTCTGCTCATAATCAGGCTGGCAGGGATGCAAACAATCGAACACACACACACACACACACACCCACACACCCACACAAACCCAAACCTGCAATCTAGTTTAGAAGAAGACTTGGTCAAAATATGTAAAATGTACATTGTGCTGTGTTTTTGTTAGCACTTGCATTGCGTCAGTATGACCAGTACTGTGACATCTTTTTCCTTGGATTTTGTGTTGATGAGGATTTAGTTTCAGTAGCAAACAGCCTGGTCATTAATAACGCTCTAACCAAATATAGTCATTTGATTCCAAACTAATCACTGCTGCTGCCAGCTTTGTAAGACCTATCCACTGCTAGGTACTACAAATTTGAGATATTGTAAATCTGGAATTGCGCACAAAAGTATTTTGTTGTACTGATGTGTTCTTAATACCCATCATTTATCCTGCCTGTGCAAGTTGGTGACACACACAAAGTTTTGAAATTTGAGACCAAAACAAAGCATCAAGCTTGGCTTCAATTTCCAGGGTTGCAGCCTACACAGCCTTGTTCAGTGGCCCCAAGGCTGTAACACCTGCAACCTGCCCCCTTAAGTTGCATTACAGTAGATACATACATAGTAGTCAAATGTCAGCCATTATGGGGTATCTTGTGTGCTCCAGGTACCAGCTCTTGTGTAGCCATTCACCTACTCTGAACGTTAGACTAAGTTAGGAATTCAAACTTCCTTATATATGCTTATCCTTTGCGGGTTTGCCAGCACTTTCAAACCTGGAACCTTTTTGCTGTGAATGCTAATGGTGCTAACTGCTAAATGCTCCACTGTGTCCCCATTAAGAATTAAGAAATTTAGGGGTTCATGCCATGAATTAATAATTAGATGAAACAAATATAGTTTGTTCATAACTTAGATTTGAGGTCACAATGTAATAATTTGAAGGTACATATTAGTAATTTGAAAGCACAAATTATTAATTTGAAGGGGCTAATTTGGTCATTACAGGGTATGACTTATTAATTATTCAGAAACAAATGAGTAATTACTACATTTATTCAAAACAAATGATCAAAAACTTTACCCTTGATATCTGCGTTCCCATACTAAACATGTGGATATGTTCAATGGTAACATCATTTTCATAGCATGGGAGAACAGAGGTGCATCGGTGCACTTCAATGCAACTTCAGGTGAAGAGGCTGAGAATAGATCGTGTTAAAATGTGAGCAACCTGAAATCATAACAAAACCTATCAGTGACAGATGTCAGCTCAAGTGTTGATAGAATTATGCAGATCCAACATGTGATTACAGCACCAGGATTGTAGATATAAACCATAGCATGCATGTGTGACTGCTTTGCGAGATGTTAAAGATGAGAGGGGATGAAAATTGGATTAAATTGTGTGTGGCAGCTCACTGTAGGGAGGTAATTAGGGACAAACATTGAGACGCAGAGTCTGATCTCTCCTGCTGGAGGTTAAGTGAAATAGGAGCTGTGAGTCCCAGCGTCCCGGTGGCACAGTGATTAGAATTTCCTAATGTGGGGCTAATGGGATGTCAGCCGGGAGCAGAACCCCTACACAGAACCACTCATAACAACAAGTGGTCAAAGATCAAGGCTGATTAAAGAGATAGAGAAGAGAAACAGGAAGACACTGCCAGTGTTGATGAAAAAGTAGACACTTCTGGGAGTTCTGAATCCTGACTATCGGCTACATTATCACACCATTCAGCAGTGGGAAGAGGAGAAGTGGGACATTACTGTTTTGAAATTAGATACATGATTGGGATGTGAAAAACAATGGCAGCATTTTATTTTAATAACCCACAGCTTGAAAATGCTTTGCTTTGTTTCCACAAACATGTTATTTTTCTAACAGCTCTTTATATGCACTGCTCAAACATCAACAAGTTGCAAATCAGCAGATTTATACGTCATTAAGATGAACCACAAGATAAAAACAATTGTAGACAGATGTCTGAGTCATATTTTCAAGTGATTTGAATAGTATGTCACTATTATCACTGTTCTCTCTCCATTACCAGCCTACTACCATTTCCTAAAGCTCACATACCTGCTCTTTCTCCACTTCTGTATCTCTTAATCAGCTTGTTTGTTTTCTGTGTTCACCCACTCCGGCCCCAGCTTGCGGTTGCATATTTGATCAAACCCTGGTGAGAATTTGATAGCGTCGCTAGTTGCCAGTTGCAGTGGGGCCTGTGGTTGAAATAACAACAATAGTACCACAACTTGACTGCCAGCACCTGATGATGAAACGACAGGAGGAAACAAAAGCAGCCCCCAGAGCTGCAGATGTTGACGCTGGAAGCTGTTTGTTGTGTGGAGGTGTTTGTGAGGTAGAGGTGGTGTGCTTTTGTGTGCGTATTTGAGTGTGTGTTTGATTGTGTGTGGGTGTATGAACACATGTACTTGAACGTTTTGTGTGTGTGTGTGTACTGTATATCTGTCTGTGTGCATGTGTGTCAGTGCTGCGGCCCTGTGGCTATGAGGAACCCAGCTGGGAGGAAGAGGGAGTGCATTCATCCTGGCTCTCAGGGGCCGGGGGCCACACAGGTACCCAACGAGGGGATGAAAGGCTGCTCTGCAGATGTCACCCGCTGGGGTTCAGTGGCCTAGCCAGCAAATGTCATGTTTGGCAGCTGGCACGCTGCTGCTCTCCCACCAGTTGTTGGCAGAGGCGTCTTCTAAAGGATGCTAGAGTGGGATGCAAGCACCGGGAGCGCCCTAATGGGAGCAACATTAAAGAGAGTTGCTGGCTTCTGTCTGTCATAGAACATTAACCTTGTCCTGTTTCCTGCTTCTCTCGTGCAGCTGACGCATATACTCCCTCCCTCTCTCTCCCTTTCTCGCTCTTACCCCAATAACCTGCACACATGTGCGCATGCATTTCTGCACACAAGACTACTCTCAATTGAGCCCACTCTCTGCCTGGTCATCTGTTTACAGGGTCAGTTAACCCAAATTACAAAAGACCCTGTCAGTCTTTTTAACCTCCTAAGACCTGGCATCCACATGCGTGGACATCACATTTTGGGTTGTCTATACCTTAATACTTAATTCTGCTTAACGGGGGCCCGATGTCCACATACGAGAGAGAAAGATGATGCTTAGTTTTTATACTTATCAGGTCCCAATAAGCCCAAATAGCAAAGAGAAATTAAAAATGCATTCCAAACAAGAGCTTGGGTCTTAGGAGGTTAATTTGACCAGTTTTGTGTTGGTTACAGTATTGAAAAATTACATTTAAAAATATTCAGCAACAACATGTCCGTCTAGAAACTCAAAGCACGCTGTCAACAGTTTTTCTAAGGACTTTTCTAAGGACTTTACTTTTCTAAGGACTTTACTATTTCTTCATTGAAAACTGTCAGGTGAGATTTTTGTTTTTTTGGGTGAATCAACCCTTTAAAGAAATGTTACAGTGAACTTGTGAAGTGAAGATACCATAATTCACCAGGTGTATTTTTTCATCTTCTCAAACATTGTCTTTTCGCAGTATCTGCCTTTCCCTGTTTTGGGCAGCATATGGTTGTTCAGAGTCAAAGGTCACATGACTGGCCAGAGGTTTGTAGACCCTCCTGCTGTCCCACAGCTGAGTTCCCAGAGGTTACTCACACACAGAAACATCACCCGCTATGAACAAACGGCACACATGGCTACACATCCACATGCATAAATACATGCACATTGACACTTTGCTCTTTTACATGACACAATAAGAAAGAAAAAATAGTATATATAATACAGGTTTACAGTGCTTCAAATAGGCCTACATGTTGCACAAGTTATCCCCAGTTTCTGCAGATGATTTTCTGCCAGTAAGTGTGTACAATTGAACATGGTGGTGTGTATTTTTTCCTGCTAGTCACACAGTAATTCCATTGGCATTGACAATAGTGTTCCAGTTGTTGGCCTTTGTGTTAATGCTCAGCAGGGCCTGTATATGAAAATCCCATTTGTGCAAATGCTAAAAGAAAGCATTAAAGAAAGGTCAGTTTCTCACTGTAGGATTGCTATTTAACAACACATCAATCCCTCCATAAAACGAGGAAACACATGGGGAGACAGCCGAGGCTTTTGTGTGTGCTTGTGTGTGTAAGAGTGGCTGAGTGAGATCATTTTTCTGATCATTTTCTGTCAAGTCGCTAATAAGAAACACACATACTGTATTTGGAAAGAAGGATGAATCAATGGGCTCACTTACTCATCAAACTACATGTAAGAATTGCCTGACATTTCCATTGACGCTCCACTGCCTTTATTTTCTCTACCCTGCCTGTCTAAAAGAATGGTCATGTCTAACTAAAGGTTTGTGTTTTGCAACATCTGTGAATTATTACTCTGAATTTGACTCCCCCAAGTATAGACAACTGACAGACAAATTCTGCAATGTCATGTCGATTTATTATACTGTTTAAAAAGGTTACCTTATAGTACAACTAAACATCTGTTTAGGTTTGTTCCATAACAGAAGAGTTAGAGTTAACAACATATAAATAATAATTGTGTAGCTGCATTTATATGTTAAATAGTGAACAACAAAAAACATGTGTTGTAAAGAAAAACTAAAATCCAACATCTTATAAACACCACATCGTGTCTTTACTCAAACAAATCGATGGTTCTTTATAGTTTGACACTCCAATTAGAGTTTTAATGTCACATTTCAGTTCACAACCAAAATTCAAAACACCGGACTGAAAATGATCCTTCCCAAATTGATTGATAATTACATTTGTCATAAATTTCTGATCCTGTTAAAGGAATCGTTTTAATTGAATTGATTTATTTATTGACGCGATATATCTCGTTTGTGTAATCCGTACAAAACTCGAAGTGTAAAAATGGCACTTTGCGGTTTTACGGGCGGTTATGTGCTGGACTATTTCTTGGCCTCCAGGACTCTGTTACGTGTTGTCCAAGAAATAGCCTGGCATATTGCCCCCGGAAAACCCCAAAGTATTATTTTTAACGTTTTACAGGTGCTGGTAGGCAGATTTTGTTTCCTTTGGACAGAGCCAGGCCAGCTGTTTCTCCCTGTGTCCAGTCTTTTTGCTAAGCTAAGCTAACCGGCTGCTGGTTCTAGCTTCATATTTACCGTGCAGGCATGAAAGTGGTATTGATCTTCTCATCTAACTCATAGCAAGAAAGCAAAATAAGCGTATTTCCCAAATTGTCAAACTTTTCCTTTAGAGAAAAACAGATCCATATCCTATCCATCAGTTAGGATCAGTCGAGAAGCACAAAAATGTCATGTCAATGCCATGTGTGTTACAACGAGAACTGTTAGGCTCAGCTCAAACTCCTCTGCACTTTGTCTGAATATGTTTTGTAGTTTAACACCGTATGCTGACTGTACATACACATACAAGCACACATATGTACTGTACATACACGTTCACATAAACATACACATGCATACACGAACATACTCCCACACACACTCTGACACACACACACACACACACACACACACGTGCCAAGTGGACAAATCACACCCCGGGGATTTGGATGCATGCAATTAAGATTATGATCAATGACAAGTCAATCATGTGAGCCTGTTCTCCTCTCCCTTCCCCAACTCAGCAATTATTCTCCAGCTGGTGGGGTCTGCCCTGAACCATTGGAGGAGACATTATACTCCTCTTTTTCCATCATTTCTTTTTCCTACTGCCTCCACCCCTCCTCCTCCTCCTCCTCCTCCTCCTCCTCCTCCCTGTCTTTCTCACCCTCCCCTCCCTGACTTCCCATACAGAGCAGTCTGCTTTGTCCTCCCCTGCTCCTCCTCCTCCTCTTCTCCGTCATCTCTGCGGAGCATTTAGCTCTGTCAGTCACATTTGACAGCTTGGGGCTCTTCACCATTAGCCCCTGGCCTCCCTGCCTTCAGACTCCATGTTAGGTCAGATACCCCCTCAACACCAAACAGACATATGAGGGACGGGTTTAATGTTCTCCTCAGTTGAACGTTGAAACTTCAAACTGCCAGCTTTGAAAGGATGATATATGGTTTGTAATGACATATTTGCACTGGATAACTGCCAAAAATGGACAAACTTATTTGAGTTACTATTGTTTTCAGTGTTGTCACTTGAAAAAAGCTGCTCATTTTGTTGACCAGGTGAAGCTGTGTGCAATGCACACAGACAACAGCAGGAGAGGAGCTGCACCTGTCCTCTTGCCTGTTTTGTTCTTTTTTTTATTGGCAGCCCAAACACGCTGGATTTCACAGTTTCTCAGGTACATTTGCTACTGTGCTACCAACTGCACTGAATAATAGTGTTATGTGTGGTTGTGTACGTTGAAGAGAGGCATGCGCTCAGCTCTGCCCATTATTCATAATAGAAAGGCTGGCGGTCCTGCCAGCAGACCCATCGCCCCTGTGCTATCTGGGAGCAGATAAAGGAGGCAGGTGTGAGGAGGAAATTAATGTAAATCCATCAGTCTTCAATTAGAGCTGTGCTCACACCCAAAATAAAGACTCCATCTCAAACCAATAGGACCCCAGCTTTATTCACATCCCAACCCCACCTGCATGACCACAACAACAGCAGCAGCAGCAGCAGCCCTACTGTGTAAACACTCAGGAGCTATATAATGCAATGTTTAATGATGAGCGAGCATGGGATGTGTGATATGTGCAGGTGCAGGGTGTTATCTTGCTCGCGAGCGGCAGCCATGGTGTACACGGTTGTCCATTAGGCTCTCAGTGTGTGGCCGGGCTAATTCCGTGTGCCTGGAGGTGCGGAGTCAGAGTCTCTCCGTGGACTGTGGGCTTGGGGAAGAACTGCAGTTTAACCTAATTTGGTTCTAATTACAAAGACAGGAAGTCCACCTGCCACACATACGGCTGTGTTGTCCTCCCCTCCAAGGGTTGGAGAGAGTCTGGAGAGAGGGGGGGGAGGGGGTGAGAAGGGAGTGAGAAAGAGCTTTTTTTTAATCTTGTGTCCTTCTGCATGGTACAAAAAGTCCCGTCATCACACAGCATTTACAGTACCCTCACAGCTGATGCCAGACTGAATATTTTAAATATCTGCCTCAACAATAAATATTTGAAAAGCAAATAGCCCATTAGATAAGAATTTTAAGGAGCTCTGGGAGTCTTATAAATGTCAAAATGAATGTTATCTGACAAGAACATAACAGTATTATCTCAGTAGTACCATTACAGCTATGCCAAACACTGAATCAGCCTTGATGTGTATCTCTTGGTCGGCAACTTGGGAAGATTTACATCTCGTTGTTATTAGTCTCAGGAGTTTGATTTGTTTGGTGATTGCTTGGACTGGTGTTAGCCATAACAGCTTGCCACAGAGACTTTGTAGAGTTTGAACATGACGCTGGAGTTGTCATCTAACACATGACATCATCATGGGGAGGTTTTAGTAAGCCAAGGAAAGAATGGGTGAATAGTTATCATGCTATCACCCTTGTTTTTACTTACTCTGTGTTGTTTTGGCTTTGCGGCTAGTGTCACGTTTACCGCGTTTGGCTCTGATTTGTAGAGCTCTACCTATTAACTCACATCTGAGCAGCAGACTTCCTCTCTGCTTTTGCCTTGTCTGTGCTGATATTATTGTACAGGAATAACAGATGAAGAGAAAATAGAATTAAATAGAATTTTAGTGGTTTTGTATGTTTTAGTCTATCACCTTGTACTTTACTGCCGACCATTTTCCAAATTATATCATAGGTTCACAGACTAATTTCCTGCAGTACATGTCAGGCAGCCAGTGGATTTCCTTTATTTCACTATATCATTAAAGGATAAGGCTGTCGATACTCTATATTTTTATTTTTGTCAAAAAAATGAAAAGATCAAAATCAACAATATGCTAGTCCGTCTCTCAGTACTTCTCCCCTCTGTGGCTCTCAGACAAGCTCATTCATACTGACTCAAGACATAAATCTTTAAAACTGTTTTGCAAATATACTTTGTTTAAAAGAAAAAGCTTAAATCATCTCCTAACATAGCTGAGCGCTGTAGTTTTTATCAAATGTTACTCAAACAGGAGTAAAGCAGTAAAGCATTTTTTGGGGGGATTATTTTCAGCCGTGGATTTGGTGCACCATTGAATATCTATGACAGAAGGAAGGTGTATGTGGGATTGACTTAAAATAAACTACAGTGCCCGTGGCTTTGGCTACACAGACAATACTTGTTCATAGAATTGATGCATTGTTGGTTTTGGTCTTTTCATGGGATTTGTTGACAATAAGAAAAACACAGAATATCACCAGATTTGTTCTTTAAAATCAACATGCAGAGATTTGAAGCATTCTAAGCCACATTAGCATTGTGTGGTTATGCAGTTGCAAGCTGGGACCGTTTTGAAAACTCCCCCTGATGGAGCTGTCGTAGATGCGCTGACATATCACATTTAACTGTTGGCTGCTGAACAGTAACCCATTTAATTCAAGACACTGATTCTTGTTGGCATATTCAATCCAAAAAAATGCAAATAGATGCTGCCATCTCTGGCCTCAGTTTGAGCCTACGTCGCTTTGCAACCTGCGAAGCCTACTGAGGCTTTCTTCTGTCAGGCCTTATCAGCTGACCAGATCCCCCAGTGGTGTTAATGGCAGGCTCTGGCGGTGTAAAGCTCCCTAACAAGGAACCTGATTGTTCCGTTAATGTGTTACTTCCTGTCGAAGTCACTGCTCTGGAATGGAGCTGAGTGGCCAGCGCCGGAAGAAATCCCCACATCAGAGCGATCACAGGCCAGGGTTTCACTTAGCCAGCCAGCGAGCCAGACAGTCGGCCAGTCAGCTTCCGCGGCCCCGTGATGGAGGAGATGGATTTCACTAAAGCAGTCTGTGTAACCTGACGCCCAGTCTAAAGAACCTGGTGGTCCAGATCACCTTGGGCCACATCACACAGAGGGTTTGATAAGGAGTTCACAGGCATTACAAAGGTCTATACAGTACTGCAGTTATAAATATGAGGTATACAATTTAGCATGAAGTCTATATTTTAACAATTTTAAGCGTATGCAAATATGTGCTTCATATAATACAGTGCACTTTACCTCATTTTGGGAAGCAACATGGCATTGGCTTACAAATGTCTTATAAGTGTGACTGCTATATGGCATCTGAGTGTTAACAGTGGTGACTGTTGCCACTATGAAATTCCTCCAGCTTATTCCTCCACTCTCGGATTTACACTCTGTGCACAACTTTGATCTCAAGGTATTAAAGTCAATAGTAACCAAACAGGGTGTGGAGTAGAGCAGGGGCTTATGGGGCTTTATACCCTACTCTACATGCAGGGAACTATCTGAGACCAAACAGAAGCAGCATGGATGGAGGTGAGGAGATGATGGGGCAGAGACACTGAGTAAGAAAGAGGGAGAGCGAGACAAAACAGAGACTATCTGGCTGATCATGTGAGTAGCAGGTCAGCTCCTTGGCAGAGAAAGTGCTGTGTTGATATGGCAATATGCCTTTTACCCACCCAAGAGTCATGGGCAAGGGCACCATCAGCGGCGTGAGCGTTGTTCAAGAAGCTGTGGAGATCAGGGCCTTAATCAGTCAGCACTGATACAAGGGTGAAGAGTGGGAATAGAGCCTGGGGCAATTTGGAACAGGAACATCAGTACTCACACACACATGCATACACACCCACACATCCTTACAAATACAGCATCTGATGCACTAACAAATTAGATAAAAACCAAGGAGAGTTAGTGATTTGTGTCTCGCGTGAGTAGCTGAAATTCAGCATCATTCTTAGTTACGGAGGATGAGAATTTAAACAGTAGATCCCAGCAATAATAGCTCAATGCATTAACATTTAAGCCTTATTTCCCCAGTGAGGAGGATCAGTACGTTGCTCATATGGTTCAATATGTGCAACTCCTGTTGGCATCCTGTGTAGCTGCAAGAAGTAAATATGGAGGAACTTGTGTAGTGTGCCCAATTTGAGTATTTTCCCTCCAAGGCTCTAAAAGTCTGATGAGGAAATCTATCCTGAAGTTATGTTACGAAACTTAATAACTGACCGACCATCTGATTCACACCCTATCTGTCCAAGACATGGCACATATTTATTTCCAGCAAGTGATTGCATCAAATTTGTCCTGTTTTTAACTTTGTTAGAAAAAACATGCTTGGCGGATGCACGGCACACACTGGTGGCTGCAGGGAGCCAAAACCACTTTATTTATGTTTGGATGGCAGCGGGCGCTCAGTTCTGCTTGGCACGGACAGTGTGCTGTGGTCTTTGGCACCTCTTTGCATCCCTCCTGTCCCCCTGACATACACTCTCCCCATCTCTATTGGGCCTCTGTAGCGTCTTGTGTATGTGTGTATATGTATGCATTTGCACGTGTTTGGAACTATGCATGTATGCTGCGTGCTCCTGTTTATATGTTCTTTGAACTACTGTTAAGATATGTTCAACCCTGAATATCACATAAAAGAGGCAGGCAGCAGCAATTCTTTATATCAATTTTTCATAGACTCTTTTATCTCTCCTTTTTCAGAAAGGACTACTAGCTCCTCTAATTAAACATGAGAAGTTTCTCAGAAAGTGCTTTTGAAATTGAAACTAATCTCCAGTGCACCTAAGGTCATGGGACTGCAAAGCTCAAAGTTCCAAGAAGAAAAATACTACATGAATTAAGATGAATACATATGCCAGTGGCTAATCTTCTACTTTGAGACTTTGCTACTTGAAACTTACTTAAGACGTCACATGCAGGGCATGAGTGACTCATGTAGTAATGCCAGCCAAGTGCAAATTCTAATCTTCCCTCAGCTCTGCTTATGCAGGAGAGAGCACTCTGCCAGGGCGTCCACTGAGCACAGCCATTCCAGAAATTCAAAGTTACAAGGTCGGTGTACATCTGCTGCCGGCAGAACCTAAAGTAAGCAAATATCCCCAGGTCTATACCCCAACAATCTCATTTATTATTTTTCCTCCACCTTCCCAGCGCTTTTCATTTTACCTCAGGGAACCGACTGACCCTCACTTGGTATATAAATATATAATTTATATCTCATATATTTATAAACCAAAGCAAGGCCAGCCACCTTAAAAGGAAGCAAGGCCTTTTTCCTTGTGCCGGAGCTCTGCGAAGTCTGTTGAGGCTCAAACCCAGGATCCGTAGCCTGGGTTTCCTCAGTCCGGAGCAGCCGGTGTAGCAGAGGGCTGGGAAGAGAGTGATTCTGGTCAGGCAGGCAGGCCATCCGCGGCCAGATAATGGCTGATACTGGGACTAATTTGGTCATGTGCAGGGCTGCCGGATGACGAGCGGCTGATAAAGAAAACATGGCAGATAGACAGCTGGGCTGCTGGAGGAGGATGTGAACTCTCTCCAGATCCTAGTTGGAGGATTTGAAGTGTCCTGAGCCTGCCTGTCTGTCTGTACATTCATCTGTCCACTCAAATCATTCATAGGTTATATGAAAAATAAATGTCTTTATTGGTAGAATTGCTTGTGTTTTTGATATTTCGGCTTATGAATTTGAGATGGCAACGTGTCTTCTCAACATAGATGCATGCATTTCTCCAAATCAACCCATTCACATGTTGTCTCATTTGACCATGAAATGGGTTTGCACTTTGCCAACACCAACATGTGGCTGATGGGCATCTCAACCAGGCAAGGGCAGCATATAGAGCCCCCACAAATCACAGAACCAAGCTGATGGATGGATAACAATCCCTAACGGAGGAACTGCTGTGCTCGAAACATACTGTGAACATGAGCAGTCTTGGCTGGCAGAGTACGATTACAGAGCAGCAGCACAGTTTGAGAAGCCCTGCCGGGGTCATATGGTTCTGACAGTCCTGGTCTGCTTAGGCTAACACGGAGCCTGTTGCCTGGCCTAGAGACGGGAAAGACAGAGAGATAGTGTGTGTTTGTGTGTGTGTGTGTGTGTGTGTGTGTGTGTGTGTGTGTGTTTGCGTAGATTGGCTCCCGGAAGAGCAGTGGCTCAGGACTGCAAGGAGGCTGCTGGGAAATGTCTGTGTCACTGGTGTCACCCAGGCAAGGCAGATACACAGAGCAGCAGTCATGGACACATTCTTGGCCCAGGCCGATCTCCAAACACACTCGCTACCACGATCCCCCTTCTCGCACTTTCAAGCTCTCACGCCGCTTCCTCTCTCTCGCTCACAGATGCTCTCTGTCTCTTTCTCTCTGGCATCTACAGCCCTCTTGCTCTTTCTGCCTCTGTCAACAAACACACACACACACACTTTCACGTGGCTTTTTTTCTGGACAGCTCTGTAAAGAAAGACATTTTAAAATACACTGATTAACAAAGGAAAAGTCAGTTTGAGGACTCTCAGATGTTCCAAAATCATTCAGAAACATTTATTTTATAGAAAGATTTAGGGTTATTTTTTTTAAACTTTCTTTTTTAAAATAGAGACACCACAAAATCATTGTCTTAGGGTGTTAAGGTTTGAATCATTTTGCCTGCTCTACTCTCTGTTGTTATACTCTATTGTTGTCCTCTGTAATTCAGTCTAACAAGGCTTGTAACCCGCTCAGTGTGCTGCAGGCAGAGGAGCCAAATGAAGATAACTAGCACCCCCTTTTGAAAGTGCACATTTGACCAGAAAAAGAAATCTTCTATCATCCTCTTTTTATCATGTTTGAGGCTCATGAAGCAGATGAGCTTTCCGTCACCCGCGCAAATCTAGATTGGGCCGTCTCGCTGAAATGAATGGATCGAGTGATGAGCTGAATTAGCGATTAATTGGGATTAAAATGTTTACCACAGGAGGCTGTTTTGGATGACCTTTTATGTACAGTGTGTGTGTGTGTGTGTGTGTGTGTGTGTGATGCATGCTAGAGAAAACAACAGCTCAGCTTTGATTAATATGGATTAGGCGTCTTACAACTCATAATTCACACACTGAACAAAAAACATGTTTGGTAAAACCATAATTCCTCTCAAATATGAAAAAAACTATAGAAAAAGAATTACTGTCTAAACGTGTCTCTCCTTTTTTTGTTGAAGCTGAAATATGGCCTAACTGTCACAACTATCACTAAATATCACATAAAATAATGTTACCCATGTATTATTGAAGTATAAATCAGCTTCCTGAAAAGTGGGTTAGTTAATCCTCACCATGCAGAGGAGTCAGTATTAAAGCTGCCTACTAAAGTTGCCATGAGCAATAATATGTGATTAAAACAGCAGATTTAGAAAGTGAGAGCAACTCATTAAGGAGTTAAGATTTTTCTCCTAAATCTCCATACACATTGTGTTATATGTGATAACTGAAGCTGTCTCTCTTTTATGATGTGATTTAATGATTTAATGTGATTTTGAAAAGATTTTTATCAATTGTTTGTTGATATGCCTCAGTTTTCTTGTTCTTCAGCAATGCTTTCTCATGTATTTTAGCGTGACGTTGAATGGCTGAGTCTGTCTTGATAAAAGTTGGTTGACTGTGTACTGTAAACACTAGGGACAACAATGGACATACATCCAGGATTTTATTGTTCTATCCCTGACAATGTCTGATATGTTGTATTTTTTGACAAATATATTGGCACGTTGCCAGTACAACAAACCAAAAACAGCTGCTGATCAGTTGGTCTGAATGTCGAATCTCCCAGCCATACACACACTGTATCTAACATGCCAGTCATTGTTTAGCCATCACAATACACATATACATCCATCTAGTCATTCATCTCCGTCCATCCATCCATAGATCCACACTGTACATCCAGCCAGACACATGTCCAGGCAGCTAGTCAGGGCCCCAGGAGTTTGAGCTGTTACACCAGAGAGCGGTGTGGGAGAGACCCGATAAGCAGCTCAGACTGGATCAGTGGAAGCAGGAGGGGAACACTGGGAGCTCCTTACACCCCCCTGTTCTCAGTATCCTCCATTCATTCGCCCTTACATGTGTTTATACCCCTACTCCTTTATCTATTTCTTTTATGAGTTACTGTATATTTCTCATGTTTTTCCAGTCAGTAGTAATCAGTATACACAGGCTTTCCTTGATGACTCATTTTTTGCAACATGCATCAATCCCCACCTATTTTTTCCCCCCATCACTTTCAAATCAACCTCTTCCCCCCGCCCCCATCTGTTTTAAACCACTGTCTTATTTGAGCCCTTTCCCTGCTTCCTCTGTGCTCTGCGAAACACAACTAGTTTCTGCTCAGAGTTGGGAGGCGTTGGAGGTCAAAGAGGAGACGGAGGGCCGGGGAGTGGAGGGAGGGGAGGGCTGAGTGAGTGTGGAGCTGGTCGGTCGGTCAGGTGCAGCGCCACCAGTGATCATTAGGGTTACAGCTGCCCGGGCCAGATTGTGTGCTGCCTGCACCAGGCGAGATGTTTTGCCCAGGGAGAAGAGCGAGCATCTGTCTGTCCCTCCCCGTAGACAGCAACCTCCTACCAGCCTGTCCAACTCAACCCAACTGGTAACAAGGTCACCCAACTCTTACTTTCTCCCACTCACGCACACCCACTCTGAACTACTCTGTGCTTCTCTTCCTGTTTCGCTCACTCCCCCCTTTACAGACAGCTCCTCTCACTCGCTCTCTCTTCAGGACAGGTTGTGAAAGCAGCAGGCCCTCAGGGCACTGCAGACTGCAAAAAAAACAGTACATGTGATATTTGGACTGAAATGAATTTTATGTGAGTGAGCAATGCCAATGCGCATAGCACCGCAGAACATTTTTTTCCTGTTTATTCGTTATCTGTGCCCAATGTTAATTGCATAGTTTGATCCCTGTTGATAAAGGGACACTTTCATCATAAGAAAAGAATTGACTCCAGCGACTTGAGAACTAATTTTTAAATTTTTTTTTTTTTTTTTACAATCATTGTTTCTCCTTATCTTATCAAACTAGTACAAAATTATAATTATGCAGAAAGCCCAAAGGGGAAGTTGTAGCGGCATGTGTATTCACTACAGAACTGACATCCTTTAACTTCTATTTAAAGACTTAGATCTGATGAGAGGAAACCACGCTTAATCGCCTTTAACCAAAAATGTATTTAAATTATATTTTGCAAGTTTCTCTTTACAGTTTCATGAAAGCTATACGTCACTATACCATATTTTCTTCAAACTAAAAAGGCTTTAGGTTATTTAAGGAACAATTTCAGAGTTAGATGAGAAGATCAATGTCACTCATGTCTGTTCAATATGAAGCTGGGGTGAAACGGGGAAGCAGCTAGCATGGCTCTGTCCGAAGGTAATACAGTCTGTCTGGCAGCACCTCTAAAGATCACTATTAACATGTTTTATCTTATTTGTTTAATCAGAACACAAACTAAGTGTAAAAGATGACAATTTATGTGCGGGACTATTTCTTCGCCAGGCACAGTGACTTCCTGGAGCCTCGTCGTTATTATGAGGTTGCCAGGCAACTAGTGGAGACTCCAGGAGAATTGCTTTGATAACGTACCAAAGTGTAGACAATCGCAAAGTAGATTGTATTCTATGTATTCTATTCCTCAGGTCCTACCCTAAAAATGTGCATATTTCCAGGAACTATCAGAGGCTTCTACCGATCAAAGGGTTGGTAACCTAAACTATTTTGGATTGCTTCAGAATATTCTCCACATTTATTTAAAATGAAATGTAAGCATATTTGCAGAGTTTATCACCAGTATGCAGTGATATTTTGAATTGGATATTTGTAGCTAAGAGGGTATGTGCAAGCTAATTGACCACAACAATGTGACATTTAAAGGTTTGGATACAGAGGGTCGGCTGTTTGTGCTCAAATCACCAGATTCCTACCAGATTAAGTGGGGAAATCCTCAGAGGAGTGACTTCTTCTTTGGTTGGGTGCCAGACGTCAGCATTGTTTGATAGGGTTTGAGGTTATTTGCTGATTGAATGCATTAGGTGATGGGAGCTAATCTCTCTGATCAAGCTTTGTCCGTAGAATAACAACAGGATTGTGTGAGGAGAGAAAACATTACCAGGGAACAAATAACATGGCCTTTGTTGTTAATCTATCAAACACAGTGCCCCCTTGACAACAATAAGCAGTTAATGAAAATGTAGAATATTTAAGTATGTATTTAGCAACATGTGATTTTTCACATTTCATCACAACAAATATATACACATAACACTAACTTTTAACAAGCAACACATTTGCTACCAGTCTGTGGAGTTGGGGGGTTAGAAAGCAGTGAAACCTTTAATTCATTTTGACAGCATCATCTGTACTCAGTTGTCAGCCAGACTGAATGAGCTGGGCCAGGGGCTGACAGAACGGGGCTGAAACAGGTGTGACACCAACTTTCTGCCTCACAGGAGACGATAAAGCCCTTGGTCAAGGGCACAGCACCTGGGCCATTGTTTTATCACACAAAATAGCTTTTAAGTGCAAATTTCCACTTGGTCCTAAAGGAGACCTGGCCTCTGCACTTGCTTTACTCATCTGAACCAATATGTGATCCGTCCTCATTTGCATAATGGGCAGAATGGAAATGAGGGGCCAGCTTTGTTAGCCCAAGACAAAAAGAAGAAAGAAAAAAGGGAGGCAGACTGATGCCATTCTGTTGAACTGCATCTGTACAACACAAAGGTGTGATATCTTGAGTCTCATTTGACCACTTTTAATTATGATCAGAGGTTATATTGAGCACTGCCACTCTCATGCTTTGACAAAGGCCTTATAAGTGGCTGCTAAATGGTGGATCATCAAACAGCATGCAGGCAGATGACGTAAGCGTGCACGCCTGTCTATACATCCTTCTCTTTTGTTAGCTGCTAATAGGATTTAGACAGTTTTTTAATGACAAAGGCTTTTTCACTTCTCAGGCTACTGTTTGACACAGAGTTTGAGTTAATGAGATGCAGACAGCTTTCAGTCTCGTAGAGGGCTGGATTCTCCTGGTTATTTTATGCTGACTGCGTTGCGCTCATGTTGCATCATATGTTTTCAAGTTTCATCTCTCAGTCTGCCTAACAAGAGATCAGCGAGTGAGGACTTGGCAGTTGGGCTGGAATTAATCCCCATGATGAAACTGGTTCCTCTGCAACACTCAACTATCAAAACTTTATCTACTGTGTTACTGCAATTGACCAAACTGTGTATGCATGTATCACAGCTGCTGATGTAGCGAGAGGTCAAACTGGGTCCAGCCATGCAACAGGGCCCCAGGATCTGGTGGGTGCTCAAGGCAACTTAAGCAGTCTGCCTGAAGTTCTACAGACAGCAGTAATTACAGGAAACAGTAAAGTTGAGAAAAAAAGGTTCAAACTTTGAAGGCTACTTAGTCAGAGTGTGTAACAGCTACTAAGTTGTAAAACCTTAATTTTATCTCTTTTTAAGACGGTTGCCCTAAAACCAGACACTGTGTTTGGACAATCTGTCTGTGCATCTCAGGCTAGTTAGCTTTAGCAAGCCTGGTTTATCGGTGTCACTTTTTCTCTCCATTAAATTACATTTAGCTACTTATTTACTAGCCTTATTTAGGTGTTACAACAAACTCAAATACTAAGATGTTGGAGCATCAAGATGCATCTTTCAATCACAGGAAACACGTCACAAAGAGGCCGTAAATTAGTTAAGGCTAGCTGTGACTGTTCTCCGCCCAGTTAAAGCTGGAGTCACTGCAGTTTGGTTTTTACCTCTGTTTTGTATTTCCTTTGCAGATACACATTTCTATGGCATAGTCGTTTTTATTTGGTAAGATAAATGTCAGAAAGTTAGATTTTGGTCTAAACTCGGCCTCCCTACTCTCTTGGCCACCAAGCTGCCTTTCACACCTTTTACTCCTGTATTGTAATCAATAACAAAAACCACGGGAGAGTTGTGTTTTAAATTCGAGCTAACTGATGCGACTTGTCTGAAACAAATGTGATCCGTGTCTGAAGCTGTTCTGCGCATTGCTCTGCAACAGCACAGCCTCCTCACCACCTGCACAGTGGGCTCTGTGGCTGGGACTCCAAACTGTCAGCAGTGGTGCACTGCAAATAGCAAGACATCACTGCCCGCATCAAGTTACAGGCATCCTCACTCATGACTCATTTCTCTTCTTCAGTAACCACTACCAGTTTTTATTGTTATGTGGGCCACTGTGACCTGCAAACAGCATTGTGGTGAGGCAGGGCACCCTAGATTGAAGTGCAGTAGGGATGCTATTGAGAGACTCACATCTCAGTGCATAAAAAGACATATGGGTAATAAAATGTTATTGTTTGAGTATGACATGCAATTATAACCATCACCTGTAATCAGTGATCGTGGATTTTAAGCACTCCCAGTTGAAATATACTATGAGCGCCAACAAGAGCTGCATTTCCTTTCTTTTGACAATGATACATTATATCTTGATATAATGTTAGATTTCATGATATATTAGAGGCATAATTTTTTATGTACAGTAAGTAAATGAATGAGGATTACAACATATCTCTGTCTCTGTTGCTGTCTCAAATCATACACACACATGTAAATGAAAAGTAAATGATTCCTATTGAGAAACAAATGGACCAAAGCTCATTTTAGATGTCTGAAAATGATTTCTTTACTGTTTTCTATTGGGAAACATCATTCTGAGATACGTATGCCAAAGTGATATTTCCAATAAGCCACTACTTGCCTTGCTGGCACTTCGGCACAAAGGTATTTACTTTAGTTTAATCTTCTTGAGCTTTCTACAACCAGGCAACACGTCCACATAAATTCTTACATGGACAAATACACAAAGAAGCAAAACCCTGTCGCCTTGTTCTCTGCGAAGGTAGATTATCTGTGAATGCACGGAGAAATTTCTCGAGGGATGCTTTGGCGCCGAGTAATAAAACTCGGAGAGTGTTGCCTTTGCCAAGCTGAGACATCTGGTCACCTTATCACAGATAAGTGGGGGTTAGTCCTGGCATCTGCTAGAATTAATCCATTTTGCAAACACAGTTATCCTAATCTCCTAAATATGTCATTCCACAACTGTACAAAGCAGTAGGTATAATTTCACCTTTCCTTCTCCAATGTGCACAAGATTGATCAGGGCGCACTTCACTGTACCGTGTCATGAAACGTGAACAGTGACACAGTATAGATGTGGAAGACAAAAAGAGGTTGGAAATCGGTGTCACAACCTGCACCTGGCCAACTATTTGCTGGTGCCCAGTCTGGTCTACAGCTAGCCACCTAACATCCCTGCATGAATATTCATGTGGGCGGATTTCTCTTTTGTTGCCTGCCTAGTCAGCAGTCACAGAACACATGGTGAGTGTTGGCAGCGCCCGGCCTAGGTAGAGGGGCCGCGGACGGAGGCAGTGGCAGGAACCAGGACCTGTGAGGCTGACTGACATTTCCATCTGTGGCGAGGCCTGGTAATTATCGGGGAGAGGAGCGCCCGCAGCAGCGCGCCATCTGCTAGGGGAGATGGCTCAATGAGGTATGAGCACGAGC
The DNA here is from genome assembly GCF_043641665.1 of Enoplosus armatus. Lineage (NCBI taxonomy): Eukaryota > Metazoa > Chordata > Actinopteri > Centrarchiformes > Enoplosidae > Enoplosus > Enoplosus armatus. The sequence continues at coordinate 11,543,725 of NC_092194.1, forward strand.
GGCACTCCGTCGGGCCACTGCCTGCCTCTGACATGAGGGCTCGCATCTGCTACCGAGGAGCCGGGCTGCCCAACACAGCCTGCCTGCCTGGCCGAGAGAGGGGGCTGACAGGAGGGAGGAGAGCAGCCAAGAGCCCCCCTGACCCCCTCCACCCCCACCACCACCCACCGCCATCACTACCACCACTGCCCTGCCAAAGGCACACTTGACAAACAGCAGAGCCCACTCACAAGTTTCCATACAGATCTCATCAAGTTGTTGGTGGGTTGTAAAGGATGCCTCTTCCAGTTCCAGTTCTTGTCGAGAAATCCATCATTGTTATGTCAGTGTCAGTGAATGCTGGAACAGGCATACAGTATGAGGTGAGATTTAGTGAACAAATGTATTATACAACATGCATTTGTGGCAGTGGATGGCTGGGCTCAGTTGAAATATTCTCTACTGGTGTGCTTGTTACCAGGATTTGCCTCTGACTCATTTATGAAGCACAGCTCTCTGAGACTGGTCGGTTGTGGGAGCCCGGCACAATTTCACACAGCCTCCTCACACACCTGGCAGGTGTGTGTGTGTGTGTGTGTGTGTGTGTGTGTGTGTGTGTGTGTGTGTGTGTGTGTGTGTGTGTGTGTGTGCGTGCGCGCATTTGCCTGCATGTATGTTTGTTATCCTAATCTTGTCTTTGTAGCTCTCATTTTGCGCTCAGCATGGTTAGTGCAACTGTGGTTCTGTTATTACACTCTGCCCACAGACAGGCACACACTTTCAGAGCCACACACTAACATCCCATTAACAGTGAGCACAGAGCGCAGGCCCACTGCTCACTGAGCAGTCAAGATGGCTAACTACTGAAAAAGACAGCTGTGTGCGTTATTTTGTGTTTTTGTGTGCTATTCTTGTTCTGCTTAAATGTGACCTTAAAGAGAGTTTACAGATACAGATTTATAATGATAGTTTAAGGTGCAGTCACATCAGCATTTATGACCAAAATCAGCTAATTTCAAAGGAATCACCGTGATCATTGGCTCTAAATGGGGAAAATGGAGAAAGCTATCATATTCGCTGTGTCACACCCTCCATCGTGCTCTGCAGAATGAGAAACAAGGCCAATGTAGCTTTCCTTTTCATATTCATTTTGCCACAAATATAACTAGACACAACAAACAATAGCCGTTGCACAACCCGCAAGTACTCACTTCCAGTATCACCTATTTGTGAGAGGACACACAAATGAATTTTACTCCGCCACTTTCTGCTGTTACTGGTCGCAAACATTAGTGACAAACTCGCTCTTGACAAGACTAAAAGAGGCCCATTTTCTGCCATGCAGAGTAAAGCAAATTGTGTCTGTTTCTGTAACTCGCTAACTTTAATTTTACCTCCTCCTGTTTTGAGTTCTTTAACATCTGTCAAGTCCCTGACAAGTTGTTGTGGAAGTTGTTTATACCTTTTGTGCATCAGTGTTTTCATACTGTCCTCGTGGTTCTTGCATCACTTATTACCACTTGAGATTCACTCTGAAGGAGAGAGAGAGCAAAGGAGGCAGGAGAGGTAGAGAGAGGTAGGCAGTGAGAGAGCATGAGAGAGAGAGAGAGAGAGGGGTAGGAAGGGTGGGGCAGAGAGAGTGAGCGAGGGGGAGAGAGAAGCGCATCTCTTCATCGCAGGATTTTATCTGACTGTTTGGACAGATTGGTAGAATTCAAAATGCAGCAGGGGCCTGTGATGTGGCAATAAAGCGTTTGCCTTTGATCCCGCCTCACAATTTTTTTCTCCCCTGCACATGTGCACGTCAAAATCAATTAGATCAACTCTGAAGAGGCGAGGCAGCTGCGCATCCGCACAACAAACCTTTGCATCACCTTAGTTTACCAACAATCTAGTTATTATTCTCATTGTCAACTCATTGATACAAACTCAGCACTGCCATCACCTGCATACACAACACAGTTCAAGGTGCGTAAAAGATGAAATGGTACACAAATAGAATATCCATCTTAACAGACAGAAACACATGCTTACATCCTAGCCGCAGCTGTCAATTACCTACAAAAAAAACCCTCTTTGATAAGGAAAATTTGAATTTCCCCCCTCCCTGCACTTGGAGTGGCTTTTTCAGATGTCGCAGCACTTATGAGAAATTTGTGACAGCATCAACAGCGCCTATTCCCCATTCAGCAGCATTAACTCTGTGCCATGTGTCTAACAAACGGAGGCCATTCTGGAGCCCTTAATGACAAGGCTGCTCCGCTCCTCTCCTCTCCCCCTCGCTCTTTTCAAATTGCTCTCTAAATGAAGTACAGCTGTGTGGACCAGGTGCTGCCATCCCCCTTTCAGAAAGAACAGGAAATTATGAAATCCCCAAATCCTTCACAAATGGCGGGCAGGAGGGAAGGTTGGAGAAAGTCAGCTCGGCTCGGCTGGTCTGTAGCTACATGTCTCTTGTCGGTGGATGATCTTTCATCTGCGTTCACCGTCGAGCTCCCTCCATCCACCGCTCCGACCCAGAACCCATCACTTACGAGAGTCGGGGCATACAACAGATGTGCTGATAGGTTCATTCAGTTACAGCATCATTTTGACTGTTGGTATAATTTTTAGAAACATGTATTGATACTGGTGGGTGCGTCCTATTCATGCAGACTTTTGGGAGCAGCACTAAATATGTGCATAATGCCTGATGTTAGGTTGGTTGCAATTACTGAAAATATTTTTTTTCATATGTGTGTGGTCTGGAGTCTTCTCCTGACTGTTGATTTTTTTTTATCAATCCAATGAACTGTTATATAACTAGGCTGAATAAATTAAAGGTGGGCACAAAAAAAAGCCACTGTCATCCCTCCTCTTCCTTTCAAATTAAGGTTTTACTTAAAACCTGCCGAAGCTAACAGAGAACCCAGCTAACATTCAAAGCTCTGTGTTTGTTCTCTGTGTTCTAGACAACAGAAAGAGCACAACTGCTGAAGTAGGCCTCCTGCTCAGGAGACTGTCAATGTGCAGCTGTCAATGTCTCCATAAAGCCCCATATCCATAATAGACAAAGCACTCATCAAGCCTCAGCTTCATCTGGCCTCCCAGATGCCCCATCACCAGGGGCAAATCCCATCCAGGACTGAGCGCCGCACCATGCAGCCAGATGTGAGCTGGCAACATGGCCGTGGGGTCAACACATGGCAAAGGTAGACCCAATAAATGAATTATACTCTGATTATCATAAATGTGGCATCTGAGCATGATGCTTGTGTTGGTGTTGTTTGGAAGGGAAATGCGGGGACATACTGTATCAGCTGCACTGCTGCCTCTGAAACACACACACACATACGAACACACAAAGCCACAATATACAGTTTAAATACTAGGTTTATATTTCTTCATGTTAATGTGAAAATCTAACATATAGACTGAAGTGTGTTTTTTGGTATTAATTTACATGTTACTCAAACTTTGTACAAAAAAATATAAAATAAAGAAATACAGGGGGTAACATGATAGTGCCAAAACATATTTAGGATTCTCAGAATGATTCCATGCCATATGCCCTGTATTTGTACATAATTCCACAATGTTCTAGGTCGCTCCCCCAAACATATTCTGTTTCGTCACATGCCAAAAAGACCTTTTTCCCCCCATCCCTCCCTTCCTCGGTTCGACACGTTTGCATGCGGTATCTGGCTGCCCTGGCTCCCTGTCTTCCCCTTTAAAATGCCATGCCAACTTCAGAGGACCCAGGTGTATGGGTCCGTTATCAATTCCACTAACAAGCGTGCTTACTGGGATCACAGGACGCGTTGTGGCTTGCTTTAAAGTCCCCGTCTGTAGCCAAGGCTGACCTGAATTGGAGACATGCGGCCCCCTGCTGATAGCAGCCAACCTCTGATGGGCAGTCCCTCTCCCAGACTTGGCCAGCACTCCGCCTGGGAAGGAGGAGGGGAGAGAAGAAGAACTCTTTGAAATGCTGGAGTTCCATGAAGAATTGAGAAGCAGGACAGAATCAAAGGCTTCTGATATAGGAAAGGAAGAAAAAAAAATATAGAATCAAGACTTGGAGATGAGGAAAAAGGGAAGATCGAAAAAAAATGCCCCCCCCCCCCACATACACACACTCGATCACATATCCACTGCGAACAAAGGACATATCAGGAGTTGCAAAGATAACTTCTGTATCTCTTTGCCACAGAGGCCTTCACATGAAACCTACAGTTTAAAGAGAAATGATGTCTCTGCAGTAACCCTGCACACACAGCTTTGCTATAGATATTACACAGTATGTCTTAGAAATGTATGTTCCACATTGAATTCTTTGGTCACTGTGCCTTTTTATAACCAGAATATTATTCTTTTTTAAAGATATTCATGTACAGTGTGTGTTTGTGTGTGCCCAGAATGTGTATTTTTGTGACTGTGTGTTTGCATGTATTGTTTGTTTTGCTCTTGCACACAGCTATATGAGCAATAGTATAGGTCCGTGCATGATAAAAAAGAAAATGGGTGCATGTGTCTCTAACTCAGCTCTTGCTGCTGCTTGTATTGGTGGTGATGGTGGCAGCTGAAGGCCATTATGTCCAGGTGGCCTAGAGGATGCAGGGGCTTCACTGAGAGCTATACACACCACACACAGACACACACAGACACACAGACACACACACACACACACACACACACACACACACACACACACACACACAGACACACACACACACACACACACGTGCATGCACAGAAAGCTTCACAGCTGCTAGGCCCCACTGCATGTCAATTAGGACAGCAGAGGATGTACAGGGACACATGGACATTCACACAGCACATGTATAATGCATGACAGGTTGGATGGACTGTACTGAGGTCTACCACTAGATTGGATCTAGCAGTAGTGGTGTATAATGTATGTTGGCTTGTGATGTCTGAGCACCATTTGTGTGTATGTGTGTGCATGCGTGTGTTTGTATTTTTTACAGTGTATGCTGTATTTGTAGTCGGTCAAACGTCTTCCGTTGCTCATGTGTACACAAAATAAAAAAGGGAAAGGATTGTATTGCTCAGGTAGGTTGACCGAGAAAAAGAACGAAAAGTGAAATTGTTATGACAGCCATTAATTCCCCAGAATCTACCCTCATTTCCATTCTCACCTGAACCAAAACAATTTCCATGGTTTAGTGTTCAGTCTGCAGCAGAATACTGGGTGATAAAAGATCTTCACTCACCAGAGGAATCATTTTCATTCTTATTAAATTTTGCAGGAAATGCAAATTACCCACCAACATCACAAGATTCCATACAAAAAATGTTCATTTTTAACAGCAGGATGGTGACACCAGTCATAAATCTTTGTGCTTCTCTTGTATGTTTGCATACCCAAATCGTCTACCAGTATTTGTATTCAAATGCAATGTGAAGTTTTGCCTCCCTCACAAAAAACACTCCTTTTAAGGTCAAAGCAACTCAGAAGTTATCTGTAGAAGCTAGCACATTATGCTGATTACTCTTATGAAAATTGCATGTAGTGGGGTGAGGGGTCACCGGAGCTTAATTCCGTTTTCATGTTTTGTTTCACACTAGCCAAGCTGTGGGTGTCTGTGTGTGAGGCACTATTTGCTATTGGCCTTGACAGCGCGCAGTGTAATTGGCTCACTAAGGTGATTCAGTAATCGCCTGAGTGACACCTTCCCTGGCAAATTTTGACATTGGAGGTGGATGAGGATGCGGTGGGCTTCAAGTGCCAAGGGAGCTAACCTTGTAGGACAACCAAATTTACAGCAGGGAAATGTGGAGGAGACCCACTTCATTCAGTGTATTTGCATCAAATAATGAAAAGGTACAATGAACTGAGACGTTTTTTCTTATCCTCTTAACCTTCTTGACCATTATATTGTCCTTGTTCTTAACTATGTTTAAAATAATCATAATCATCATCATCATCTGTCCTCTTCTTCTTCCTTTGCTTCCTTTTCGACCTCCTCCTCCTCATCACCAACTTTGCACTCCCTTTTCTTACTTCCCATCTTCCCCCTCAGTCTTCACTTGGAATCATCTCTACTGCTGCCCTTCTCCCCCCCCCCCCCCCCCCATCATCCATCTCTTTAACTTCTCTTCTCCCTTTCTTCCGCCTTCTCCACTTCCTTCTCCTCCCTTTTGCTCCTGGCGTAGCTCATGGAGAGGAGGAGCAGCCAGCGCTGTTCTGTTCCTCAGGACTGTCCTCCTCGTGCAGAACACAGATGGTTATTATGGAGCTGCACATAAATTGATTATGTTGGAAATTAACTGTTGCTGTCAAAGGCAGCCGCCAACCTGTCCCAGTGTGTCCCTGTGCCCGCTGATGCATAGGATCCAGCTGATGGACCAGATGTTTGCACAGTGCGCCGCTCCTTTTAAGGTCAGCACAAAAGTGGTATGGGGGCTCTCTGATCTCCGTCTCTTTGTACTTTCAGCCTGTGCCCTCATGCCTCTTGACATTTTGAGGAAGAAAAATGGGAGTTTTTGAATGTGGATTGGATGATTGTGATGTTGCAGTGGTTGATGTGTTTTATTTCACATTAAAAGGATTTTTTATTTCTTTGAATATCACTTGTAATATGTCTCTGGATTTATTATCTTTTTCTTGAGAGAAACGCTTCTTATTTTGTTTTTTTTGACTGACTGTGTGCAGAATTTGTGGGTTCTTTCAAGAATGGAGGCTTGTGCTAAGTAACATTAAATCTATGGGAGGCGAAAGTAGGCCTTACATTTGTGCCAAAAGACCATGTAGTCTCTTCAACAAAACCAGCATGCCAAGAGTCTCCAAACGCTGTCCCTAAGTAGGACTGTCTTCCAGCAGCTCATTACAGGTTGGTCTGGATAAGCATGATGGGTGACTCCTGGCTGTGGCCTCCAGGGACAGGCAGCACAATGCCAAACTCAGCAGAAAGTCAGGTCTTAGGAGTGTTGCTACATTGTTTTCCAGGCCTGACCTTGATTCCAGGCCCACTCCTGCATGTTTCCGTATGCATGGCAGAGTACGGAGGGCTGCCAAAATCTGAGCCAAATAGGGAAGAGACACACACACACACACACCAACACACAAACACATGAGTAAACACACACACAGACAGACATGGGCCAAATCCCATCACAAAGGTTAACTTGCATGGAAATGGAAGCTGAACAAGTTGCTTCATATCATATAAAATTGATTAAAAAATAGAAGACAATTATCAAGATTTTACAAGCATTTTACATGCGCATAATATTGTACATCAGGGGTGCACACACTTTCGACCGGTAGATCGCGATCGACGTATTGGGCACCCCTGTTGTACATGATATTGTAATTTAGGTTTGTTTTCCGTTCCTGCTTGTGATCACTGCATTTGAAGTCAAATGCATGGCTGGTTTTCTGTTTTTATGCGATTTTTTTTTTCTTGTTCAATGTAAAACTCTGGCTTGTTTTTACATTCATGAAAAGAGACATCTCTGATACAACTCCACCCTGGCGTTAGGGTTATATGTTAATACCACTCCACTGCATAAATCTCTGGAATCATTTTGATTAGCGCCACTCAGAAAACGAAGATCACTTTAAGGACCTTTCTGGTAAAAGCTGCCGGATGCTTTTAGCAGCTTTTAGGCAGAATAAAGCCTCGCTGGTCAGTGAGCTATCTGAATCCTATCTCAGGCCAGAGAGGCATAGTGACATGAATATGAATGTCAGCAGGTGATAAACAGAGTGGATTTCTGGGACGTGTGACTGTTTGCAACACATACCCCTCACACCCCAGATGTAAGCGAGCTGGGGAGGATGCCACTCAATTTGAAGACATCTGAGCAGCTAGCAGCAGTAATTGGTTACAACAGCCTGACTGTATGACAACGAATCTCATAGGGAACTTACAGATATATATACATATATATATATATATATTTATATTTATATACACATATACATACAGTGCAGAAACTTACTACAGATATACTACGGATATACAGTACATTTCTCATAGAGCGTGTACTTGGTAACAAAGGTGTGAAACTGCTTAAATGGAATCAATATCACTCGCTCAGTTTAATCCCATTACAGATACTTGAATTTAAACCTTGTCTCTAAAGACTTCTGCGTAACTTCTTCTAATCTTAGAGTGGGGGGAATTTAGGCTAGAGAAGAGAGGACTCAAGCACATGTTTTAAATGCAAACTATTTAGAAATCAACATTTCTTAGAGCTTAGACTTTTATCAGGCAGAAATGGCGACAGAAACTAACTAAAGCCAACTCCTGCTTGGATACAGGTCGACCTGAATTAGTCCCAGAGCCTTTTTGTGAATGGCCTATTAGAAAGCAAATCCCACAAACTATGTATAACGTAAAATGCCATAACACAAGTAACCACTATAACTACACCAGAACAGTTAATAAATATAATTCTAGTAAAGTAGTAATTTAATGGGGCATGATGACAAAATATACTGTACGTCACTATGATCTGTGTGTCACTAAGTGACATTCATCCATGTGTATCAGATCTCTATAACTCTAACATAACAATTGGCTACCGCCCTACAAAATGTATAACTGCATCTAATCTAATCATAAAAGAGTCAAGGAGAAATGACATGCTTTGTATCAATACAGTGCACAATTTCATGCTTTCCTGCAGATATGTCAGCTTGCATGCAACAGACAAGCAAAAGCCTTTTTGAAGAATGCCAACAGGCCTCATTATTTGAAAAAGACAGACAGTACCATTTCAAGTTAAACTATGCCCAACTGGTAAACAGCTTCAAGGTGAGACTATAGCAGATGTTTCTCACTGAGTTTGGTCCTCTACAGACCATGAGTGTGATACTACTATTACAGGAAGTGTACACATTTCCACAGTATACACGTTAATTAAAAAATCCTATGGTTGAGGTTTGGTTAGGTTCAGGGAAAGCTCATGGTTTGGGTTAAAATAAGCACTTTGTTGAGGCTAGGGAGACATTGGGATTGTGATTAAAATAACTACTTTGTTAAGGTTAGGGAAGCTTTGTTGTCATGGTTACAATAAAAAATGTGGTTAAAGTTCAGGGATGATTGTCATCATGCTTTAAAAAACAAAAACAACTGACTCAGTTGGAAAGGGGGACGAACAGCAGCAATTTTCTATTTTTTTCATTTATTATAAATTTCATACTTGGGCTTTAGCACCACATAGTTTCTCTGCATCACCAGTCATGCTGTATCTTCTTTCTGGTCTAGCACGTTAAGCATAGCAGAGTATGTGCTGCATCCCCTCAGTGGAGGACCCATTGCATATTAATTATGGTTTTGAAATATTTGAAGAAGTTTATGTTCCTTTACAACATACTCGTGTATGATATCTTTCAAAAAGCCAGAGTAAAAAAAAAAAAAAAAAAAGAAGGCAAAGAAAACAAATTCAGGATTTCAGAGCAATGTGCGTTAATTGTTCCACAACTTAGATTATAAGAAAGAAAAGGCTGGAGGATTTCTGGTGATTTACATCCTCTGTGTGTGAATCTCCTTTTCTTCTCATCTCTATCAGGCTGGAACACCTTGGGCTGATAGGAGCTCAGAGGTAGCTACAAGCTTAAATGAAATTTTCCATGTTAAGAGTGTGCGTGCATGCATCCGTGTGCATGCTCTTGTACACATCTGTGTGAGCGTAAGTATGTGTGCGTGTGTTCTTGTATGTCTGTGTGGGTGTGAGTATGGTAGTAGTGGGAGATATTTTCCAATCACTGCTCTGCCGGTTTCTCATTGTTCTGGGAAGCTGTTCGCCACTCTGCACGATTAACAGTATTATCTGTACCTAGCCCAGTCAGCCAGCCAGTCCTTGGGCCATTGTGTTCCCGTCAGGGGTGAGTGCTCTCGACGCTGCGTGTCACGCCGGCCCCCCGACAGTAGGGACAGGCTTGGCTAGGCCCAGGTGGGACATGCTGGCATTTGGGCAGTGTCCGCTGCAGGAGGGAAGGGGTAGATGGGAGGGGGGCTTAGGGGGAGAGAGTAGCCTCCACAGCAGGCAAGAGGCAGAGAACTGGTCCCTTCGCCCAGCCAGGGCTCCAGTTCAGGGGTGAGGAGGGGTGAGGGGGTGAGGACAGGAGGCCCCCGGGGGCCACCTTTGTGTGCCCTGAGCATCAAGCTCCATCTGGTCACTCTGCAGAGAGGACAGCGTCTGTGACAAGCCTGCTTTTAGAAAACAGAGTTGCCTCATAGTTTTTGGTTCTCTCTGCCCAACTCTCCATCGTATTCTCACTCCAATGTGTCCTGATGTTCTGCGAAAATCTCACCAGTAAATTATTTTGTTTGTAATTTGTTTGTTATAGATGAAACTACATAAGCAGCATTAAAACACTGCTTGCTAGTTATTGCATAAATAATGAGCCAATAACATATAAACAATCAGAAGGTTCATACTGCCAACAAACATCCTGTGCACTTTTACTTTTGATACTTAAGCAAAGTTGTGAATGCAGAAATATTTTATTGTGATGTGTGAGAGAAATCTCAGGGAAAACAACAGAGGAGGGATCCATCCTCCACGATGGACAGACAATGGACAGAGTAGATAGTAGTAGAATTATAATATGGGGAAGCAGAATTACAAAAATGCATAATGTTCAACCACTGCTGTTTGTTTGAATGTTTATTACCTGCAATGTAATGAGAAAATGTGCAGTACACTGAAAAATAACCATAGGCCAAATGAAAGAAATTGTTATTTGCCTTAATTTTTATCCTACCAAGCTTATTTCTAGTATAGTGACTGATAATAAATCAAGACGCAAACACTTATATGGAGCCTTTTAACCAAATTTGTGTCTTATTTGATTTCGTTATGTGGTCTCCTCTGATGTAAATGTCATATTAGCATATCATTGACAACCTACTGCACTACTCTCCATCTCAGTCCCTCTTTTCTCTCGCTTCCTCCCAGCCTCCCGGCCTCTCTCCCTGCTGACCTCTCTGCCCTCTCCTTTGATGAACTCATGAATTCATTGCCCTGGTTCTCGGGCCCTTCTCTTCCTCTCTTGCTCTTTACCCCAATTCCCTATGCTGTATAATTGACTCAGCTGCAGCCTTTGTGATATAATAGCTAGTTTACCTGGCAGAATGACATTTCACAGGCTCTGAGCCACCATAAAGCTAATTGTTCTAGAGTGAGCGGGAGAGAGTAGTGTGTATGTGTGTGCAGCTGATGATAAGAGGAGAGCGGTCGCTCCATTTGTGCTGTATAGGCCAACAGAGGGTTAGAAGTGACATTTATCTCCACACTGAGCCTACGACCCAGCCATGGCCTGATGTACTTTCTCCCTCACCTGCTCTTTCTCACTCAAATTTAGTCTCTATTACCTTCCGTAGTCTTTCTGTAGTTTTATTCCTTTTTAAATAACTGTTGTGAATGTGTGTGTGCATGTAAGTAGTTAGTACAGATCTCCTCTAGACCTCAACCAGTCACCCTGCACAAGAAAGATAGGGTCTTTAATTAGGCCCAGTGGCTCTATTTCTCCTCTTAAGTATTCAGCATGATGTAGAAGGAAAAGCATAAATATACATGTATATGGAAAGGAAAGGCAGGTGGTTCCTCTGCAATGTAATTCTGATGTGTTGCTTCTGGTTGCTCTGTGCTGTTTGCCCTGTCCATCTGTCTTCTTTAAAATGAATATATGGTACGAATCCATTTGTTCTAAACGAATGTCAGCTACCAAATAAGGCACTGCTGTTTTACTGAAATAGAGTACACAGCACAGTTCACAACACAGATGAAGTGAAGTACTTCGTCCTCTTTGATATTTAACTTAAATGTCTACCAGAGATGTTGTTGAGGGTATGGCAGAACTCTCGGACTGAAAAACGTTTCATTTCAGGGTATTTTGAGGATGAATACTTAAGTATTTAGGCACATTGGTGTTACTGTTAGCTTTGGACAGATATTTAGCATTGTGAGTTGCTTTGTGATTGGGCTTTGATCTTGTCAAAGTAGTAAAAAAAAAGGGTAACTAATCAATATTCACCAATATTAATCCCATCATAAAACATTCCCAACTCTCAAATTGGTATATATTCAAACAGGCAAACTGATCCACAAAGTTATTTTTTTCCAGTGGTGTCCTTGTCTTAATTATAATTCTAATAGTGTTAATTAAAGACCAACCTGGGAGCTGACCTCCAGTGATTTAACTTCTGAGCTTGTTGCAGTGATGTAGACGTGTACTCCAAATTGTGTAAGTACACTGTGACATCACTGTTGGGTCCAGAAATGTAGTGTAAATGAGACCAATTTTTAATTATGGGTAATGGCCAGAGGTTCTGCCAAAACCACCATACCACCACACCAACTGGGAAAGATTAGATCAATCGCAACATCCTGTTAAGGTTGTTGCAATGGGATAACCAGAAATCCAATAACAAATTTGAATACATTTAAATGAGTCTTTTGATTGGTATTTAATGAATATTTGTGAATATTGTCAGTGTGCTGCTGCATTCTTATCACACTATTGGGAATTTATACTATTTTCTTTTACTTCAATATAATTCCTATGTGGTAAATGTCCTGGAACATAATAATGTGATTCTCATTGTGGTCCATTGTGAAATGTATCTTGATGAGTCCAGGAATTGAGATATGGTAGTCTGACTCTGCCCATCATTCCACTGAATCAGATTCTTTATATAGAGTCTGACAACGTACTCAGAGTAGAGACCGGCCACTGACATGTTTTGTATCGATTCTGTCTGTTTGACATTCAGATAGCCCTGTCTAGAGTTTCAGCAGAGAGAGAGAGAGATAGTGAGATGGAGGGACAAATATAGAGAGAGAAGAGAAAGCTCCCAGAGGGAGAGCAGCTGCTCAGCAGTGCAAGAAGATACATTTCATAATGAGAACATATTGCTATTGATTCCAAGTTTGAATGGGAGCATTGATTTGATTGAACAGTCATTACATCGTGGCCCTTAACAACTCTAATGTGATCAGACTAAAAGCATGTCTAATGTTATCTACCCGGGGAAGGAGTGCATGTTGAAAAATAGTCTACTGTAGAGGAATACTTCGACATTTGGGGAAATACGCTAATTCACTTTCATGCCGACAGTTTGATGAGAAGACCGATACCTCTCTCATGTCTTTGCATTAAGTGTGGCATTGAAGCAAGGAGGTGGTTAGCCTAGCTTAGCATAAATAATGGAAGCAGGGGAAACAGCTAGCCTGGCTTTGTTCATAGTTCAATATACCTACCAGTGTAATTTCTTGATCAACAGCAACAATGAGCAGCAACTTTGTCACCATAAACTACAAATTGACAAGATGTAGTTTGTGAACTGATGTGAACGACAAGATATACCATGGAAATTAGTGAACACTTGAGGTGCTGGCAGACGCATTTCTTTTTAACCTTGAGAGACACAGGCTAGCTGCTTCCCCCTGCTTCCAGTCTTTAAGCTAAGCTAATTGCCTCCTGACTCAAGCTCCATACTTAACACACAGACATGAGATTGGTATTGCTCTTCTCATCTAAGTCTTGGCAAGGAAGCAAATCCCCCCAAATTTTACACTATTACTTTAAACTACTTATCCACTCGGGTGGACTGAGGTTTTGAACTGGCAATGTTTCGGTAACAAGCCCCGTTCACTAATCTTTCGGCAATCACTGCATCTCAGGTCTTGTTATTGCAACAAATATGGGATGATATTTACAGACAAAACATATAACATATAAAACTAATTTATAAAATAATTTCAGTTGTAGTCATGCTCCAAGTAAACATCCTTTCATGTCAGTGTTCTCATATTAAATATATGGCAACACATCCATCTATCCTGGCAGGTTTTGAGGAGGCATGTCCTCCTGCCTCTGTGTTGAACAGACTGTGGGATGTCTCTGTAGCGTCACTAGGTCTCTTCTGCTCTGTTCCTGTCAAAAAACCCACAGGCCCACCCATCCAAGATGGCCTCTCTGCTTCCCACTTAGAGAAATAGATGGAGTGTTTAAGTGTTTTTGTCGAGTCAAATGGCACCAGGCAGATGACTGCATGCCATTACCATAATTTACCCTGATGCAGGCTGTCAGGGTGTATCATCAGCAGGTCTGTTTCCTATGGAGTTTCCAGGAGCTTATAGACAGGTGTAGCCCTCCTCCATCACTCTGTGAACCTCGGCGCAGGTTCATATTGTTGCTTAGTTTGTCGAAGTTTTGTTTGTTGTCTGCCACAGCTTGTCACCAGTAAAGTTAGCTTCACTTCCTCCTCTCTGCTGACAGCTGAGGGGTGATGAGTGGCACTCGTCCTTCAGTCTGTCTGTCTGTCCATCTCCACCTGTCTCTCTCTGCCAAAGCTTTCAGGGGCTGCCCGCACAAATCTGTCAGGCAGATGGGGGGCCGGCTTTTTACATGTCACTTGAGGGACGCCCAGGCAACACAATCTGCGGCCCACAATGCAGTGTGTTTGAACCTTGTGAAACCCGAATGGAGAATCGATGCAGCGCCATACACGGCCCAGATTCTCTGAAGAATCCCTCCGTATCCTGCCTGTCTGTGTCTACCTTCTGCCGGGCTCCTTTAGAAGAACTCTGCATCTTTTATTTATCCCTTGAAATAAGGCTGGACCCTGACGAGAGCATAGGCTGCACACACAGACACACTCTTTCTCACACACGCACACATATACACACACACAAATGGGCCTCCTTCTGTTACTGAAAAGTCGGCAATTATGGAGAGAGAGGGGAGGGACAGTTGGGATTTGCATATGTCGTTGAGAGAAGAAACTACATCTCCCACAAGGCCCGGCGGTGGAAGTGAACCAGCTGTCCATGGTTTGTAGATCAGATCCCATCCTCTTGATTACGAAATCACAGAATAATAAGGACCAAAAAGTTGTGGGCCACGCTGTTTGTTCCTCCTTTGTTGTTCCCTAGAACAGAAGTTATTTTGCTTCCGCTGCCTCCGAGCTGTTTGCCATGTGCCAATGTTTGGTGCACTGTGCTCCACTTGTTCTCCTTCTCACACAGAAAATCAGAAGGCTCCAGCCCTGCCCCTCCAAAGCTGTCATGTGAACTCCCGCCTTTTGTTTAATTTACATTTTGAGGCACAGCCCATCAATTCCCCCTCTTCCCGCTGCCCCCTGCCAACACCACCACCCCACCACACCAACTGGCTTCATCAAAAATGCAGAGTTCAAACTAATTAGTGACATTTGGCCATTTGTGAAACTTTTTCCTCTCCCAGCTCAGCTTCTGTCAAACATGGCCTCATAGCTCATTGACGACTGGAATGCTTTTCATCAGTATGAAAAATCTGAATGCCATACATAAATGACAAAAAGCTATTTCTACCTCTGCATCTGTGCTGATCTGTTTAGAGATTTGATGCATGTTACATATTATATATTACAATATGTGATATCATTTACTAAACCGGTGTGAATCAAATAAATGAATACAAATTATGAATTACATTAACCAAATAAATGCTGTGTTATAATACTAAAAGTATACATGAACTTGCTTTCTGCATAGTTTTGTCATTCCCATTACCACATTCACGCTCACGTTTCCATTTCTCAAAATTCAACAGTACACTAAATAAAGATTTATTTAATGTGACAGAGAGTAGCATTCTTAGAAATAATCCTCAAAAACTGCAAAATGAGTTAAGATAATTGTTTGCGTGTGTGCATGTGTACAGTATGTGGGTGCCTCTCATTGAATTTAAAAGTTTGCTTTTGTCAGGAGAGACATCTGTCTCACTGATTAAAAATAGCTCTCAGTATGAAGGCAAACATCTGTAGGGACAAAAATAAATAAATGATGTGATAAAATGATGACATGAAAGCTTAATTACACAGATAAGTATTGAGGTTCTAAAAGCAGCTTGTGCAGAGGTGTAGAATCTGGGGACTGGAGATATAACACACACACACACTGACACACACACAGGCCTATTCAGTGTGATTTGGCCAGTGCAGTGATATTTTTCAAAGGGCCCATGGTTAGATGTCTCTGTACTGCCAGCTATTTTTCAATGAGGGTGCAAACAGGTGCTGTGTATATAATTTTTTCTATAAACAGCCTTGTTTTTAGCTTGACCACCATGCATTTTTGCATTGAAACAGTTGACTATCTCAGTCTAGTAAAAGAGGCCACAATCAATCTTTTTATATTAACAATGGATAACACGACTACTTATACGTGCATAGGGATTCTCATTGGGATGAACATGTATCCCTCTCAGTAATACGCAACTTTGTAGCATCTTTCAGCAATTTTTACGGTACACAAATTTACTGTTTTGGTTTGCTGTCGTTGCTGTCTTTCACCACAGGGAGCTGTCTCTAAAAACACACTGTAAGCTGTCCAGCACCAAACAGACAAAGTTAGCAATGAGCATTTAGTATCTCCATGGCCAAATATTTTGTTGATGGAGACCAAAAACAGAGCTAAAAGAAGAGTGAATATTGGATTTACATTCACCAGGTGGCCAGAAGCACTGCTCCAAATGAATGCTAAGGTTGGGGGATGTGTAAATATGCAACTGTTTGTTCACCATGTCAACTTAAAAAGTGATGATATGTCAGTGTTGTGTTCAAAGCTTGTTTCCACTGCCCCCAAGTGGCAAAAAAATGTTATTGCAGGTTAAAGACATTTCACTGAATAGAGGTCAGTTTACTAGTCATTTGTAGTTGTGCTCAGCTTGTGAAAATAATCATCATTCATCATCTTCTTTGGCTCTGGAGGATCTCGTCTTGTCTGAGAAAATAACCTACAACTACAAATAAATAATAGAAAGCTAGATTAGAAAGACACCTGCTATGATGATGGAATTGACTCAAATTGCAGTTGCAGTCCTGTCTGTCATATCATCCCAATGAGATGCAACATCTGACTCTCACATGACAAGTCATGGCTTAGTATTGTGTCTTTACAGTTGTTAAATCACACAGGTGCCTAATTATTCACAATGTCACAGTACCCCCTTCAGCTGACTCACCAGGAATGAGTGACACATTGTCAAAAAGCGTGTGCATCTCTGACCTTTACGAACAGCAGTGTACTGAAAGGTATGTTGCTGTTAGCTTTGATTTGATGGTAGCTTGTTAGTTGTTTCCATCCAGGACTTCGAAAAAAGATTTCTAAAATCAAAAAAAGCATGGCTGCAAGGCTGAAAGTTTCTGCCAAACTTTCTTCTACCGCTGTGTTTCCTGTAGAGCCTAGGTGAGAGGGGAGCACTTGAAAATGAGCGAACAGCAGAACATGGTGAGGAATGGAGCAGTGCAGGTGAGGAGAGGGGAGGCAAAAAGCTGACAACGTTAATATGGAACCAAAAGGAGAGTGCAACCTGGCAGTCACTCAAATCCTGCACCTGCACCTTTATAAAACAAGCTCTCCGGTGTGCCTCTCTGGCTCCCTCTCTCTCTCTTTTTTTCCCCTCATTTCTTTATTTTTCCTCCCTCCCTCTCTCTCTCTCTTTCCTTTCCATGTGCTGTGGCTTGGGGCGTTGTCATTTTCGGCATGTTTTCTATACACTGTGCACTCTGTGTGTGTGTGTGTGTGTGTTAATTGCGGCCATCCTTGGGGAAGGGGAGAACGATGAGGAGGACCTGTTTGAGAGCAGCCGTGCCAGGTTCTGTGGTACAACTCAGCGTGGAGCTGCAGACACCTGGTCTGCCTGAAGGGCAAGAGGAAGGTAGACATGCTTTTTCGCTTCACCCTCCTTCTGCCCTCCCTTCGCTTTCTATTCGACCTCTCTCTCTTTGTTTCTCTCTCACTTTCACACACTCTTTCTCTGTCTCTGCTCTCCTCGAGCTTGGAGAAAACAGCTGCTGTACAGCCTGCGCACAGGCATCCCACCTTACCAGCCCAGCCTATCCCATCAATCATGGCACACTACTCACCGCTGTTTGTATGGATCCAAGTGCGCGAGACAGGGAGAAACTTAGAACTTTGTGGGTCAGTGACTTTGAAACAATTTATCCAGAAGGCCTGAGGCCACCGTACCATCTGATAATGTTTCATAAATTACTACAATATATCACTGACCATCCTCAACAACTCTCGAACAAAGTTACCCACTCAGGAGCAGACAGAGGCTTAACCACTCTCTGAACCCAAGGGCCAGAGCATTAATACCACTTAAAGGAAAATTCTGGTTAATTACAACTTTGGTCTTATTTAAAAAGTTTTGGCCATCATTTCTATCACTTATGACGATCTGGGAATATAGCTGCATCCCTACAATGAAGTCAGATGGATGCAAGTAACACAAGCAGTCAGATGATGCAGGTTGTAATGTGAAATGTCCTAATAATCCATCTTTACATAGGAAAACTTTGTTGCAGCATCTCTAGATCTTGAGGAATGGGTAAGAAATAGTTTGGCTTTGACAATGGGCTGTTTTTTACAGATTAAACAAATGAGATATAATGTGTTAATTAGTGAGCTTTAGATGTGCTGGTAGGTGTTTTTTGTTACATCTGAACAGAGCAAGGCTATTCTTTTAACAAGGTGGGTACAATGCTATCGTAACTAAAAGTAATGATAGCAAAACCCAAGTTGCAATGAACTTAAATTGAACTTTAAGCAGAAATTAGTTTAAGCAGATGACTATTGATGGCGTCAGTCTCACCTTATTAGATTCCCTCTAAGCAGAAAGATTCCTAAGATCCATGTTTTGCACAGATTCCACATTTTGACTCAGTATTTCATTACAGGCGTATCCATGGAAATTTTTGGAGAAATATCTGTAAAATCTGTAAAAAGATCACATTTAACATTTGACTGTTAACTCTAAAACTGGACCGTGATCTGTGTCTGCCACCGCAGTGTGGCTTGGATTTATAGTCTGGGGTGCTTTGTCGCTTTGTCACTGCTCCTTGGCCTTTCCACTCAACTCTGACATTCACCATCAGCTTTGTGGCCATATGTGCACATGGTGGTTGAGTGATGAAAAAGTTGCCCGTTTTCATATTCAAGTCTGACATATTGAGGAATGGAAAGATGTTCGGGAAGAGCTAGTGGGCAAAGACAGTGACATACGGACACAGTCTTGCTCTCTCTCTCTCTCTCTCTCTCTCTCTCTCAGATATGCACACATACGCACACAACTCTTGGTCAGCAGCACAGATGAGTTCTGGGAAAACAAGCAGCTGCAGGAGGAGGAAAGGACCATAAGGCTGGACGGCTTGCCAAATTTCATCATCTATTATGGATTGCCTGAGATGAACACTCTACTGCAACCAGAGGCATGTCTCAGATTCTCATGCAGTCACAAATCTGCGTGCACACACTTATGCATGCACACGTGCTCACCTCACAATCAAACCCGCAGCAGCTCAAACCCCTAAACCATGTAGAGCAAGGGCCGAGAAGACCAAACTGAAGCTTCAGTGTTACATTGTCCCACGCTCAAGCATGATGCGTTACAGGATGTCACCTCATTCATAGTAATCTCCTTAGCAAAGTTTTGTCCTTATTAAACTGGGGTGCAAGATTCTCTTAACAGTAGCAAAATATAAAATAATATAATGATTGGCATTTGTGGTTTCTTTAACCTGTGCTAATAATTTATTACGTGCATATGGCCTGAATATTTGTGGCATGCATTGCTATTTGCCAAAGTCAGACATTTTCTAATTCCACACACAGGGCCTTAAGGTGACAATGAATTAATGTATTAGGCAACCGCAACACAGATTACATTTGTCCAGACACATTTACAATTCTGCAAAGGACCACTTCACATAAAAGAAATAGAAAAACATTAGCATTCATGCCAGATGTTAAGAAATCAAGGAAATGGCAGTAAGCGGGCTCCTCATTGGTAAGAACAGAATATATAAAACATACAGTATGAAAGGTGGGAACTTTGGATACATAAAAGACCAGTGTCCTGAAGAAACAAGAAACACAAGGGAAATGTCAAGAGCAGACAGTACTTAAAATATCCTCTGCAGATGTTGCTTGTGGGCAAAGTTATGATGTCAGGTGGTTGCTGATTTATGCTCATTTTTAGTTCAAAGCTTTGTGTTTATTTGACGGCCTGTTTTACTATTCTTCTTAACATAATTAGATATAAACTGCTGAGCTACTGTTCCACTGTTAATGCTGCTGTTACTCAGCTGCACTCATAGCTGATGTTAAATTTACATTATGTGTCCATGTACTGCGAGTCATCTGTTCTGCTGCTTATCGTTGTTACGTAACGTTTAATGCGATGAGTTTGTTTGTTTACTCCAAGCCATGAACATTTGTGCATTAAATATGCTTATGTTTATAATGATCTACTGTATAGCTAATGTGTCTTAGTCAACTCACTAGATTTTATATTCTCTGTGATGGTTGGAGATACTTTGTTGGGGAATGGCAGCACTGGTGTCCAACCTTCACATAGAGCGTGCTCACTAGATAGTATATTCACTTCATGGGTGGAGGTGACTAGCAGGGGATGGCCACATGGCAGCTGGATTCTAGGCCAGATATAGTAGATTCTATGTAACAGCTGTTGTCAGGCTCAGTGTTTAATGTGGTTTTGTGCTGAGCTTGGTGTACGCTTGCGGTGAGTGATGAAGTCAGAGCCTAAACTTTGTTCTCTATTTACATAATAAATCTGTTCTACTAACTGAAATGTAAAGTCTGTTAAGAGTAAAAATAAAGCCTGCGAGCTAGTTAAAGAAGACACTTCAAGTGTATATATCCTGATGTTAGAATTGGGGGGGGGGAGTCCAACAATTTCTGTAACTTTCAGCAACTGTCAGTCCAACATTCATACCCTCCTCTCGCAGTGATTGGACAGGCGAGCGGAGAGAATGTAAGCAGGGTTTGAACTTCTTTCTCAAGCACTTGTGATGCACTCATCCTTTAGTCTCACTGAGATTTCTATAGAATACAAATAAAAACTAGAGACCGTCTTATGATGGGGTCACAGCAGCTGTGATGCCCGTCAACATGCTGACATTTTGACACATGAGTACTCAGTTGCTTCTGTGGTAGTTCCCGCTATAGTAGGTGCCTCCAGGACCACATTTTGCTGTGATGACACACACACAGACTCACAAGGTGAAACAACACCAGCCGCACGCTGTCTCAGCTGGTAAAAATGTTATTCCCCACCAAACCAACCATGAGATCCTCCTGCCGTTTTCTTTTTTTGTTTGTCAATTTTTTTTGGCATTGGGCTTTCTGCTAAGTGGATGATTGAGGCAAGTACCTTGAACATACAGTAGATGCCTTGTGGGCCTCAACAACACAATCACTAGCCCTGTGGTTACATTTCACAGAGTGGTCTTGGCATTCTTGGTCCCATCTTCAGGAAGGGAACTTGTTGTTGTGCATGTTTGTGTATCTTTTCAGAGGGAGCACTTTGGCAGGCACCATTACCGCCCAGCAGTAAATTGCCTTGTAAATTACAGTGCCGGGGTAATAAAGCCAGATTTGTATATCACCGGGAGTGGAGACTGTGTCTGTCTTGTAAATTTAATTAAACAGCAGGTGCAAAATCAGGTCATATGGCTTTGATGTGCCCCATGTGAGAATGACAACCAGACAAAGATTCTAATACGGGCGGCATTTACATATTTTTGCATGCGGCGGGCGGCTTGTATGGAGGTAGGGGGAGCCTCGCCTATCACCTTGTAGTGTATTAAATTTCCCCCAAATTAAAGAGGATTCAAATTAGCTGTCACCTTCAATTTTAATAGATCTGCAGCAAAATAAATGGTTAAGCTCTTCAAAACACAGCCTCTTGCTCGTTGAGTGTGCATAAACTCAGCCATTACCAACACCTAGTGCCAACTGAAACACTTTCAGACTAATTGGCTTTTATTGCCTGTCTACTGTACATTACACAACATCAGAACCAACCCATTAGAATGCAATTAAAATACTTCTCAAGAACTTCAGTTAAACAAGATAAGACATCAAGCTAAACCAGCGCCTGCAGTATAGTATATTAGAAAAACGATTTTCTTGCCAACCAGAATTGTGTTTTAATATAGTTCTCCGTCTGGCTGATGTGCACTGAAGCCAAAAATCATCCTCTTATGGCTGTACTTGACCTGTGACACTGTCAACGTGCTGTCTGGGCTCCAGAAGGCCCTTTCCTGTACGTCGGCTTGAGCTCACTGCCAGAGAGCCTACGAACGTGTCAGCGGCATCAGTTGACCTGACGGCAACACCTTCACTTGTTTCTTTTTTTGTGTGTTGGGAGGAAGTGGTTGATAATTACCACCTAGGATGTAGCCATCTGTGCCGCCCTTTCACGGCCTGTTAAGCTCGCTTTTCAGAAAGTTTACTGTTGACAGAGGGCACGCGAGAGGAGTGAACGCCAGAGCGCGTTAAAAGACTGCACACTCAAGCAATATTAAAAGTGCCGCTAAGGAGCTGATTTACAGGCAGAAGGTGGAGGAGGAGGCAAAGGGGGGAGAAAAGAAGGAGGGGGGGGGGGGGGGGGGGGGGGGGGGGGGCAAGGAGTAGGTGCAAAAAGATGGAGGGGGGCTTGGAGGAATTGTTGAGCTTGAGAATGCTCATTAATACATTGAAATCAAGCGGAGTAATCCTGAAAACTTGCATCGAAATCCAACTAGTGAACATCCAAACGTATTATATTCTCATCATCGATTCACTTTCACAGTGATCTCAGACAAGTTTATAATCCCTATCTTGTTTTTGTCCCAGCTTGCACGCTTTTCACTTGTTCCAACTCTGTAACTTTTCATCAAACCCGTCCATCACTCAAAGCTGCCTATTGTCGTCAGCCATGAGGGACACCTGTGTTTCTGCCATAAGGCAGCAGTTATCATCAAGCTGTCGGATATCTGTCACTATGGCAGGATCTATGTGGAAACCTTCGCTGTCAAAGCCTGTCAAATTTCACTGAGTCTTTAATGAGAAAAAGCCAAGTTGAAACCACAGGCACAGACGTGTGTGTGTGTGTGTGTGTGTGTGTGAGAGAGAGAGTGAGAGATAGAGCAGGCTGAGGGAACAGGTGCATGGCTGGAAGCTGTGGTGGTGGTAGGAGCAGTAAGGGCTCAGTACAGTGCGTCATCTCTGATAGCTGACGGTTCCAGTCCCACTAATCAAACACACATCAACCGCCAGTGACTAAAAGACACACGACTGACATGACATAAAGAGCAGCGGGCTGGAAATTGATGCATTTCACAAACTTCAAGTTAAATCAACAGACAAAAAAAACTTTTTCTACTGTAGCCTCAGGTATTTAAAAGAAACTCAATTTGTTGGCTGTGTAAAAAGAAAAAAGTTTCTTGCTAAACCAAATGTAAAGAGAACTCCCAACAGTTCTCTTTACACCTGGCAATATCGTAATCAACTCAAGCCTGTTTGTATTTGACTATGCACTCTATTGCAAACCAAATCCCTAAGGTGTTTGCTGTTCTCAGGAATGTCATCATGACAGAAAACAGAGTTTGTTACTTTCCCCGCGGCCCTCGACAACCGTTATCCTCACCAGGCAGGCCTGCCGTCCCAACAGGCCTGTCAGAGGCCAGGTGAGGAGGCTCAGGTGAATGACCCCAGGCAAACTTCTCCCAGATAAAAATCGAGAGAAAGGAGGGAGAGTGGAGCGTACAGGAAAGCAAACACGGGGGGGTTGTAGAAGAAGAAGTGGAAGGTGCACAGTGTAGCAAGAGGGTAAGTCAAGCAAAACTGAAGCTAAGGGAGAGAAGTTATGTGACGACACATGAAGAGGGGTAGAAAGAGAGTATATGAGGGGTATGCAAGTCAATTATTGACATTGAAGGGTTCTTATGCATCTGTAAATCAAAGAGAGACTAAAAAACTAGCAAAAAAAAGTTCATATTTTATGTTTTAGTTTAATATGAACATGATTTTGTTTTTTAGATTTTTATTTTTTTTATTAAAGGAATAATTTGACATTTTGGGAAATAGGCTCTTTTTCTTTCTTGGTGAGAGTTGAGAACATCGATACCACTCTCATACTTGTCCATTAAATATGAAGCTACAGGCAGCTTAGCTTAGCTTAGTTTAGCAAAAGGACTAAAAACAGGGGGAAATAGCCCGCTTGGCTCTGTCCAAAAGTAATAATAAATCCACCTGTCGCAATGTTAACCCGTGCCCTCAAAAGTAGGTTGCACACTACTATCTTTAATTCTGTTATTATTTGATCCATCAAACCGGCAGTATAGATTTGTTGTTATAGTTGTGTAGACTACCAGCACCTCCAAAGCTCACTACGAGAGTGTATTTCCCAAAATGTCAAACTATTCCTTTAACACGCTGGTTTTTTGTTTTTTTTTACTTCTGGACTGAGCCAGGCTCCTTATTTTCTCTTGATTCCAGTTTATGCTAAGCTAAGCTAAGCTAACCATCACCCTGCTGTAGCATCATTTCACCGTACAGACATGAGAGCGGTAACGATCTAACTCTCAGCAAGAAAATGAATGTGTTTTCTGAAACTATTCCTTTGATCAGATAAAATCTGGCTTTAATATTTTGATAAATTCCATAAATGTTCTCTGTCAGTGCTGACAACTATTTGCTGGAAATTAACTTTTTCAAGTCGCAATCTAAGTAATTGATTGTCAGAACAACATCAACAAATACTGTACATCCTTTGTTGTTGATTTGACAGGCCACAGCCTTGTCTCGCTGAACCACAGGAAGCTAATGAGAGCTAATAGGTGTCATAGGCTTAGGGGACAATGAGCAGTACAACTACATGCTGGGATAAAATAGATCAGAGGCGGGGCCCTGTCATCTTATGTCAGTAACTGGCTGATGTACAATGGCCCTTGGTCACAATTAGAGTCCTCTGTGCTGTGTGTGGAAATATGAGTGAATGCACATGCCTATTATTAACCCTTAACCCCCATCGAGAGCAGGCATGGAGCTGTTAGCTTTTAATGTCAACGTATGTTTACTCGATTCTTTCCTCGGCATGGGGCAAGCGCTGCCCGTCAGAGTGACAGGTCAGGGCTGAAGAAAGAGCCTCTAGAACAGGCATCAATGCTGAGGACACAAATACTGAAGACTATTTCTGGCTCTCAATGATGCATGAGTAAACAAATAAGGGTACTGAACCATACAGAATGAATCTGGGATCTATGTGACCCTGGCTCCTTTGAAACTTTGTGGCAGCCTTCAAAAATGTGCAGAAGACTCAAACTATAGAGGGCTAGGAACAGACCTGCATTTTAATCTTTGCACACTGAGAACATTTCATCTCTCAGTATTTGATGTATCAAAAGTCAGTGTGTGTATCATTATTGACAAACAGGCTGTGCTGTTTTTACAGCACTCTAGTTCCCTCTTCTGGCAAGCAGATTTAACATTAACATCAAGTAAATCATAATATTACAACACCACTACTTAATGACCTTCTGCTATACCATCGTGCTCATGAGAATTCAGAATTCCTGTGGGTTCTGAGGTGTGTCTCACTACTGGGTTCTGGTCCATCATCAAGGTATTTAGCTGAGCATACTAACAAGCTATGTTAAGTAAGATGAAGCAGAGACATTTATCCAATGACATTCTTAGACTACATGTGCAGATAATGAGGCTATTATAGCTTTGAACAGAGACAAAAAATGACCTAGGGATACTAAGAAGTGTAGATACTAATGTAAACTTGCTGAATGGCTTCCAGCAGGTAAGTTGTCCTGTGTCTATTAATGGTCACTGAATTTGCAATTAATATTTTTTTAGGTCTTACAAGGACTAGACCAGCGGTTCACAACCTCGGGGTTTAGACCCCTATAAAGGGTCATGATATGAATCTAAGAGCTGTTACATGATTACTCGTGTAGGAAATTAAAGAAAATCTCAAGTCTGCTACACAATGTTATGTTTATGTTTCAGACTTTTAATCTTTTTCCTTGTGAAATCCTGGATAGTTTTGTCTCTTCTGGCCTCAAAAAAGACTCAAACTGTCCAACAAGGGAAATCTGTCGTGATTGAACTGCTCACAGTTCAGAGACAGGCACCCTGTCATGAGGGGTCACATGTCGATGTTATTAAGGAGACAAGGATTGGGAACCACTGGACTAGACTATATCCAGAAAATGTTTGCTTAGCTACTTTTCTACTGTTTTAAGATATTTTATGCTGCATGGACAAGATGAACAGACTGTAATACGATGTTCTCTACTCTCCTGCATTTATGCTCTCGTATAAGGGCTAAAAGGTTAGGAGTTTGTTGGTTTGTAAGTGCAGAGCAGCAGAGGAGAGGATGCTGATGGGGAGCAGGAGGAGGACTTGGCAGCAGGGTGTTGGAAGGTAAAGCCAGAGCAGACCAGCCTGATCGGCCTGCAGCCAGCACACGTGTGATAGCAGAACCTTGTGTTCTATACAGAGCAGGTGCAAATGCCTTGTCTCTTCTCTTTTCATCCATCCCTTTCTCAGCGATGGAGCTTGGCTCTCCATCTCCTGTTTCTCTGAGGTTCAGCTCTTTGTCTTCCAGGTGATACACTCCTCTCTGTCTCTCTGTCCATCTCTCCATTTCCGCCCCCCCTCTCCCCCTCTCCCTGTATCATACTTCATTTGCTCCAGATAACACATCAGCTTCAACGCCCATCCACAAACTCTGTCACCATGATGCCCACAGATGGTAACTTCCTGTGGTCCTGCCCAGTGATTGGTGGAGAGACTTCCAAACAGAGAACAGCTGGTGAGGGATGATATATCACCGAGCGTTTGCACTTTCATTTTCAGGGTTGTCTTGTTAATGCTCCCAATCCAGCATCTGGCAGGAAATAGACACAAAGGCAGAGAGAGGGAGAGAACAACCTGTTCTTTGGCAGACCTTAACAAAAGGCTGACACATGTCTGATGAACAGACAGAGCTGCAATAGAACAGACAGAGCTGAATATGAAGGAGAGAGGCTTGACGCAAGTAAGAGGATGTGGACATTTTCTACAAAAGGTTATTGTTAAGAGAATGAAACGATAAATACGCCTCCCGAGAATCAAAAAACAGCATGAAAAGAAGTTATTGTATGAGTCAAGCTATTAATCCGCCCATGTAGGAAGGTGAGAACAATTTAAAAATGAATAAAAATCACACTGAATGTGAATGAATGTAACATTATCTATTTTTCATATTTTGCTTGCCTCTCTTTATTGCTAATTATCGCCATGAAATAGTAAAAATGAACGATATTTTTGTCATCTTCATAACATAAAGGAGAGGAAATTGTAATTTTGTGTTAAAGTTGTCTTTTGAAAAAGATGTTTGATTGTTATTTTTGTATTGAGTTATATCCAATCTTTTGCAGACTAATTTAGAAATTTGAATTTCTTGTTTAACTAATGTTCATGATCTGTGCGTATCTTGTACTAAAGGTCTCCCTGTTAATGGAAAGGAGAACTATCCACTTTCAACACCAGAGGGAGCCATTTCACAACCAAATGGGGCCACAAGACTTCTTCATGGTATGTTTGAGATTCAAAACTTTCAGTACATTGGTGTGAATGAATAACGAAAGCAGAATCACAAAAAACAACAACCTTTAATACCTGGTGTCACAGTGTTAGTGGAACTGTAGATATACTGAGATGCCGGGTCTAAGTTGTACAGAACTGATCCAAATATGCCATTTTACAATGTTTTTTATCTTTGTATCACCCAGGTCGATGAACTTTCAATTACTGACTAAACTAGAGACATTGTTTAGCATCTCTAAATACAGACGTCTCGTATGCAGACAGCATTTCCTCTGACAATAATCCACTTATTGAGGTGACCAATCATGCCTGAAGATTTCCGCTCTTAAAACAGATAATGCAAATACAACAAACTATGATGTAACACAGGCGTATATAAAAAAAAAAAATTCAACAAAATAAAGAAACAGACACATGAAGCCAACCTGCTGAATTGAGGAAGGCTGACCAACGTTATATATCATATGGCTGAACATCAAAACATATTTTCTTAAAAAAAGGGAGGGAAAGAAAAAACAAACAAAAAATCAAATAAAAACCAGACAGCTGGGTGATAGAGTGACAACGCTACCATTCCATAGATCTTTTAGAGGCTACAATATTGTAATATTTAACATGTAGAAGTCAGAGAAAAATCATGCAGCTTCATCTCTTGACACAACAGATTATAAAATATAAATCGCTGCTCGTAACCAAACTTGATCTTAGAATAGTTGCAAAGGAGATCTTGAGCCTTTTTGTAAAACAATCTTTACCTTGCTTCCCAAATCTTAGAGGCAAGCCCTTAACCCAGTCAGACTGTCCTATTCCAACTCCTGTGCTGATGTTTCATCTGCTGTAAGTGGTTCTACAGGCCTTTACATAGAGCCCCCTCTCCTGGCCCCAGTGTAGAAAACAATTATACAACGTGACACTGCAGTGATTGTAATATTTACTGTTTGGCCCTTTTCATGTTTGTTGCATAATACAGTATCAGTATTCTGTTCAGTGTTGCCAGAAAACATAGGTAAAGAAAAATGTTGTGGGACAAAAAAAATGGAAGTGGCCACGATTTTGTTCGACTTTAGTTCGTTTGTGCCAGCTCAAGACTTTGATTATATTTTTGAATTTTAAATGAATATTTTGCACTATTTGAAATTGATCTTTATCCTGGTGATATCAGAGCCCCAATTCATTAAATTGTGAAACCCCTTAAAAGGTACGGTTGCAATCTCTCATATGTATTGACCTTTCTATTGAGTTGACATTGATTTCAGCTGCTGAATTCCTCCATTAAAACACAGCAGGCACCACACACACACACACACACACACACACACACACACACACACACACACACACACACACACACACACACACACACACACACACACACACACACACACACACACACACACACACGTCACAGATCATATCAAGAAGTAAAACAATGAAACCCATATACAGTGCAGCGTTTACATAAAGAAGCATTAAAATATTTAAACTGTTAACACATTACAAATACATGGTCAAAATGCACGTACAGTAGACAGCTCCGTTTCCTCATCCCTTCCAGGGAATCTGCTTGGCACGATTGTCATAAAAACAACAAAAGCTGTTGGAACTATTTTTGGGGAAAGCACCAAACTTCAAAAAGGTAGAAATTGGACTGGCTTTTATATCAAATTATCATGCTCATACAGTAGATGAGGTCAGTGAAAGCAACACAGGCTACAGGTAAGGTACTCTAAATTTAAGGCTACTAATAATAAGGATTATTATACTGAATAGCGGAGCTAAATTTACGAGGACAGGAGTGAGTTGCAGATTAGCTACTGTTGTTAACTATTGATCCCCTGTTTTGGTAACTGTAGCCACACCTCTCATGAAATGCTACATGAACACTGGTAACTTACACCAGAAAGGAGGGGAACGTACGCAGTAGTAAATGGCTTATTCAAAACATTAGAATGGCTATGCATTGTAAAATTATTTGACAGACAGGTGAACATACGGAAATTATTTGTTCATAATTAAAAGGTTTCACTTTTTTCCTTCACTAACTTAACATAAACTAACTATAAAAGAATTTTGAGATTGCCCCCCAAAATGAAGACATTATGAAATGAAAAATGGCCAAATTCTGTCTTGGTTTTCAAGCTCACAAACTTTAAATGTAGCTAAAAGGCAGATAACAGCAACTTAGATGATCAAAAGAAAATGAATAGTTGCTGAATAACTCCCTGATTAAATAAAAGCCATGATATGCACATGTATGGTGACATTCTGCAGCTTATATGACCCATGACACACACTTGATTATGACCAATCAATAGCCTTTTAAGAATGGTAATGTACAAACTTGCATAGATAAAGTGATATAGTATAGAGCAGCTTCATAATTATGTGCCCGAAAAACCGGAACATTCTTTTATATTTACTCTATAGGCTTTTCTGACGTCCCTGCAAAGGAATAGCTGCTTGTTGTTGGAGGTTTAACCGCCAACAAAACAAAACATCAACACTCGGACCACTAACATATGCAAGTTTGCAATTTGGGCCGGCAGGTATTTGTTAAGTCTCAAAGAGTAGGAGATCTGATCTGAGTTAAGCTTCAGATCGTTTGTGATGATGGTTGGGTGGATGTTGATTAGCTCTCCTGCTCCAAAAAGGCTTAGGAAATACAGGCCCAAGGTCACACAAAACATCATTTTTTTTTTTTTTTTTTTTTAACAGTATGGCTATTAACAGTGTCGCATATGGATGACATCATAGAATCATCTGAATATAAAGGGCTTCACTGACTGTCTGTAATGCTTTAAAATGCTGTTAAACATGCTTTCCCTGGGATTATTTGGATTTGACTTTTATCTCTCTTTAATGCACAGGGGGAAATGCCTGATTTTGGCTATTCTCAATTTAAGGCTATTCATTTCTATTTGGCTAAACCACCACCTGGGGACTGAGAATTATAGGAGTGACATCTCTTTTTGTGTAAGTATTAAAATGGTTCCACAACAAGTGGATACAA
The DNA here is from genome assembly GCF_043641665.1 of Enoplosus armatus. Taxonomy (NCBI): domain Eukaryota; kingdom Metazoa; phylum Chordata; class Actinopteri; order Centrarchiformes; family Enoplosidae; genus Enoplosus; species Enoplosus armatus. Next base: position 11,574,110 of record NC_092194.1, read on the forward strand.
AGTCTTCTGACAGACTTTAATGCTGAACTTAAAGGGGAGCACCACTCAAATTTGGGAAATTTATGGATCATAAAAATCCATAACATCCTCCGGGAAAACTCTCTCGCTCGTTCTCTCTCACGAAGATGACTCCAATGTATACTGTCTGGAGGAGAAGGAATTAGAGAGATGGTAGCAATAATGAAAAAAAAGGTCTTAAGGTATAAAACAAGCTGAAAGTTGAACAAAAATTAAGTGTATTTTCAGATTTTGAGTGGCAATCCCCTTTAATAAGTGTACCTAACAGGTTGGAAAACACTCTAAAGTACAACACATAGACACTACTCTGAGCACAGTTCTATTAAAAGCAACAGCTTATAAAACATTGACATCATCAAGAGGACGTGCTGTACATTGAGTTGAGAGTGACAACAGCCTCTCGTCTCCACCTCAGTCGTAAACGTGACGTAGAATTCACGTTCCGTGTGCAAATCGAGTGAACACCAAACATGCGTGGTGCAACTCTAATGCTACGGACTGAATCTGCAGAGCTACATCGAGTGTGGTGGCGGGGAAAAAGCTTTTGTTGCGTACGACAAACCGACAAAACAGAGCGATAAAGTAAAAGGTCTTTCTAAAGGTGGCTCCTGCATGATGTTGTCCATACAAGAGAAAAGCATTTCTTAACTTTGATTTTTCCTTTGCTTGTAATGACCCGCCAACATACCACACCACAGTAATGCACGACTGAGGCCACAACCTGAAGTGGCCCAGACTTCCTCCACGTCCCCAAACCCCCAACATCTCACACACGGACGCACCGGCCCTTAGACAAGTCCGACCTCCTCTGACCTTTGACCCTGCACCTCTCTTCAGGTCAAGGTGAAGGGCCGCTTTTCTACCATGCCTCTCTCATGCAGAGCGATGGATTCCCGAAGCGGCCGGGGCTGGTGCAGGCTCAGCCCCCCCCAAAAAAACGAAGCGCTCAAAGCTGGTGGGAGGAAAAGAATGTAAAAGGGGTGAGAAAAGGAAAAAAAGATGGCCCATCCTTGAAGCGGCTCTCCGCTCCAGCTCTGATGGCGTGTTTAGGTTGGCAAGGGGTCGTCATCGCCTTTGCTGCACTTGCACTTGCAGCACAGGACGATGGGAGTGGCCAGAAGGAGGAAGGGGGAGGCAACCAGCAGGAGCAGGCCGAAGCCAGCAAAGATCCCCACAACCTGCAGGGAGACAAAAATGAAATACATTGATTTAAATACAACACTCTTATACATATAGTAGCAGGTGCAGTGATGTTACACTTGAAGCTGACTACTTGACAGCATCATCCTACAGAACACAAGTATTGTATCAGTAACTCACTTGCATGCCAAAAAAGGCTTTGACACATCACACATATAAGAGATGAGTAGGTCAGATACTTGCACCTTTTCGAAAATTTTTAAATGACTTTTTATTGCGCAACTTGTACTGATGACAGTGGTGTGTTTTTGTTTTTTTCATTTCCCTGTCAACAAGTTCTTGCCTTGAATTCTTCCAATCAACTGCAATATCACATGTTGACCTGCAGATGGCGGAAAATGCTTCAAAACAACGAACCTTTTTCAGCACAGTTGCTTCAAAATGCTTCAGAAAGCTTTGTTTTCCCAGTAACTTTTTTAAGGCATATTTTATTTAATTTAGAAAAAATGAACAGGATATAAATTATGTTTTTTCTTCCTGCTTCCTATACTCGGTCATCCTGCATGGATAGGTGCTGTACTTCTGACATTGTTAGAGAAAACGCAGGCATACACCAAAAATATGGGAAGTGGTGGACAAACCCACATAATCTAATGCAGTAGATCGGCAACAATGCAGAAAAACCTACTGCAAATTACAGCGACTGTAATTGTTATATACTACATTTCGACTTTCTGGATTCAGTGCTCGGACGAAGACATAAACTGACATTAAACTCGGTGACAGCCATGTTTGAGATGATGTGCAAGATGCTGGCAACTACCACAGATGATCTTGGCACGTTTTCACCGATGTATTGTTTGTTTATTTATTTTCTGTTGGAACTTGAAATCTACTGCGGTTTGCCGTTAATGCAGTGAGAGCGTTGACAAGGAGCTCCCGCATCTTGTGACATAATCATGATCAATGTTCTGCATACGGGATGGTCTGAACAACTATTAATTTACACAGTGCACTGTTGACAGTATCAAGGTAAAACAGAGATAAAGTTGATGTTTTCATTGGATACTGTCCTTCCTGTTATGAGCATGGCAAGTCAGTAAATTCACCACATGGGGGAGCCAGACACCAGCAAGTTCAGAGCCACAAAATGGAATACATAACATGCAGTCACATGCAACAGCGACTTATAATAGCATGTTGCTTTTCCTCCCGTTCTGAGGGCAAAAATACGTATTTTTGGGACATCACTTGCAAACAGTTTTCTGCCTGTTATAACACACATTACTAACTATCCGTCGGTAGTATATGGGCTGTGCTGTAGAGTAGAGCACAGTGTATTGAGCACAATTTGCTCTGATTAACAGAGCCTCATGCTGCTTACATGTTTAGGATATGACCTTCCTTGTAACTGATGGTATGACTCCCATGGGGACACAGACCCCATGTCGTCACACACAGACAGGGAGAGAAGATGTGTTTTTGCAGGATAGGTTTGCCCTGGTGCATCTCGTATTTATGAGGGAGGGAGAGGGAGGCTTTTTAGATGTGAAGGAGCGAGGGGGGGGGGGGTGAAATGAGGAGAGCAAGAGAGAGACAAAGACACACAGAGCAGTGAAGCTATAGCTGGCTTCCACCAGCTGAACTGTAATCATATGACTAAGCCTGCCCCACTGGGCAGCAGATGCCAGTGTGTATGCTAATGTTGACAAAATAACAAGTATGTTGGACAAAGGGACATGCCACCCCATGAATAGATTATTTGGCTAAGGAGAGATACTGAGGAGAAATTTGGGAGCTGAACAATGGAGTCGGCCTCTGTTATAGACTTAAAAGACAAATCACATGTGGAAAGTGATATGTCCCATCTAATCCTTCATGTGTAATCCGCCATTTCACATGTGGAAAACGACATCCTGTCCAATCCTTTACATGTAATCCATAATTTCATTTGGTTACCCATCAGTAAAGAAGTACCTTGGTTACGTAACCCCCCCCCCCCCCTTTTTTTTAAGTGAAGTGAAAGGTGTACGTAATGGGATTAGTTGGAAACAGCAGGACACTGACCACCAGACACTTGTCGATGCACGCGGATCAAGCTGTCCTTTTCCTATTGTGCTGTCTAGATAATATAAGCCTGTCACTGAATGCATGTGTGTGAGCCAGAAAGAGAGCAAGAGGCAGAACCAGGGAGCACGTGTATGGCCACATGCTACAGTGTGGTTAAAGGGGGGGGGGGGGCGCTGAGTGAGTGTGAGAGACGGGGGGGAGTAGAAAGGAGAGGCGAGGAAGATGGGTTTCTCACCTGTGTTCTGTGCCAGATAACAGATGCCCTGGAGTGGCCCAGTTTGTTTCGACAGGGCCCTTTGTCGTAGTGGATCAGGAGAAAGTCATCCTGTCACACAAACACACACACACACAATACAGATAAAGATTGACCATTATCAGTCTGAAATACACTGACAGATGTTCTGAGAAAATTGCTTTTTAAATGACCTGTGTGGCGTGGTCGTCTGTGCTCACACAATTAAGATTACATAAGGTCCCATGGCTCATAAAATACATCCTATTCCTTTAAAAAGTTGAGATACACCGTGAAGGAAGTGATAATGAAACAAATGATCTACATCCAGGATTATCAGTGTGTAAAACAAACTTTAAATATTAAACTGTAGAGATTTTCAGAGCTCTATGGCGGTGAATATCAAGGAATAAAGAAATGATGAAGACCAAACTCACATCCAGGGACTCCAGACAGTACCAGCAGAAGGCATGTTTGCAGTTCTTGCACATCATCTGTGCACAGCCCTCGTCCCTCTCGATGTAAACTTTACATTTAGGACAGCGCTTGATTGGTGCATCATCCTCTTCGTTCTTATAGAAAGAGCTGGGTAGAAGAGAGACACGAGCCTGATGTGATTTTTTTTTATTCCAAACATAAAATCCAAAATCACTCAACATTCACTTTACAAGAAGTGCTTGGGATGAGATTGCTTTAATGCAGTAATCAATGTTTACAATATTTGGCAGGATTGTGTGAGACAGTGGATATCTTTAGTTCAGGAGCAGACAACTCTTCTAAAAACCACCAGTCACTAAATGGAATTGAACCCCCTCCCACACTCTCATTCATCCCTCCTGCTGGTGTCGGTTTGTCTGTATCCATTTCTCCTGTTTCAGTGAAGTGCTGACTCCTCAAATCTGGAGGCGAGCAGGTAGCTGTCATTCTGGGCATTGTCCTAGGACAGCAAACCGAGGGGGTATCATTCAAAGGAGGAGGCTCAGAGTTCCTCCAGTCCTCTTCCTCAAAGCAATAATAAAATGCTTAGAGCGTAAAGAAGAATCAGAATCCAGCTTTTAGAGACATCCTGAACAGTGAACAGTGAACAAGTGTAGTTCAAACACCGGAGGCTCTTTACAACTCAGAGTAGACCTGTTAATCCCTCTCTCCCTCCACTGTGGCCTTTGAGCTTGGTCCTGAACCTGTGCAGATAGAGAAAAGCTCTGCAGAGCTAATGACGTTTCCAGAGTAAGAGGATATCACAAAGCAACGGGTCAGCTGCGCAAGTCTCCGGGCAGCCCTCTTCTGCCCTCACATCCAGATCCTGTATCCTTAAAATGAATAATAGGCTCACCCCAGACTGCTCTACTGCAGTTTAGTTTCAGCAGATTGTTTTATATCTGCCTATTACTTTGTGCTTGAGCCCTGGCTGACGCTCAACTGAGCAGCGGCTGCAAAGCAGCCAGCCAGACCGGCTGTCAGTCTGTATTTAAGGACGCAGTGAATGAATCCTGCTGTATATTGACAAGTGGCTCTGAACTCCAGTCAGGGGAGCTGAACATGATGTGTGGATTGCTACTCCAGTTCTGAGAAAATGAATATCATTTCCAGGTATTGCATCTGCAGAGGCTTTACAGCAGCTGATGCTGTCAGAACATGTCAAAACGAAATAAAATATCTTTTTAATGTTTAAAGAGGTAGTAAAAACACTTATTATTACTGGACTGGATATTGCTGATATATAAAACCTTTAACTGATCTAATAAAACTTTGCCAAAATGTATACTTAAACCATCACTTGTCATTTACTTGTCAATGTAAAATGTCATTCATTAACAGTTAAATATAGTAGGCTAATAATCACTTAAATTAATTTATATCTATAATTATACTCCTGACCAATTTCAAGGTTATTTTTATTACATTCTGTATCCAGTAGCTGATACTAGGGCTGCAACTAACTATTATTTTCTTTACTGATTAATCTGTCAATTACTTTCTCCATTATGGTCTATTAAATATCAGCAAAGAGTCCAAAAGATATTTAGTTAAATATCATAAAAGACTAAGAAAACCAGCAAATATTCACATTTGAGAAGCTGAAAACCAGGGAATTTGGCATTTGTGTTTAGAAATATCTTAAACAAGTCAATTATAAAATAAAAATACTAATAAAAATACAAATTGCTGAAAGCAACTGTAAAGTGTTAGCTAGAGCTGTGTCACCAGAAATACACATGAACGGCAGTACCTGTTTTCTCCTGGTAGGAAGGAGGTGATGGGCAGGTTGTTCTCCTGGCAGGCCTGTCCGGGGTGCCAGTTGGCCTTGCAGGCTGAGCAGAACTCGAGGGCACAGACGGCGCACTGGACCAGCTGGGGCAGCCCTGGAGAATCTGCCTCCTTTAGCTGGCACACGGCCTGGCAGGTCGAGGAAGGGCACCACGTCCGGCATGGGTCCAGCAGCACCTCTAATGGCACAAAGTAAGAACCAGCGTCACGGACAGTAGCTCTTTTAAAAGGGTGAGTTAACCTAAATCACAAAGATATCGGGATGTTTTTTTTTTTTTTTGGTAGAAGGTTAGTTGTAAAATGACAGTCAGCTCCATTGTTGCGGTGGCAGCTGTTGTTTGAGAGGTATCTTAAAACCAGAACAATGTGCATGGTTAGATACCACGAGGGATGAAAAGTGAGAAAATCTATCTTTTTGTGATTTGGGTGAACAGACATTTTAAGGAAGGGATAATCGACTTACGGCTTTAAGTAAAAGGCTTCCTACACAGATATTTTATATAATGTTCAATTTACAAGGTTCGTTTTAGTTCCTGCTTATATTGGAAAATTGATTTTATACAATAGTTAATTTCTGTCTTGCTGTGACTCATTTCTCCAAACTCTGTCTGAATGATGTGTGATTGTCTATTTTCGACTTTTTAAAAAGGTGGTAAAGAAACCAGGTTTTGTGCGTTGTACCAGTTCTGTTCATAGCGTGATGCACTTGCCCTTGTATCATCTCCTTCCTTCCCCTCGCCTCTCTGCCAAGAACTCGGAGCACACATTCCACATGCACTCTTGGCTCAGCCGAAGAAATATGGAACGGTTACAGCAACTGTTCTGCCTCACTGGACAGGGACATTGATGAGACGGCTGACTGCCCTTATCCAGGCAGCATCAACAACTCTTTCTGAGTTTTATTCATTCACAGGACCCCCCTCTGTGTTCCCATACATGTGTTTGTCTTTGTGTTCATGCATTTATTTGCGCTAGTGAGATCCGCATGTTCTGTGTACAGCTCAAGCGTCTGTGTAGGTGGAGAACCTGCAGGGCGAGTACCATCAAAGAGTGATAGCACGGCTTGGTTACTGCTTTCTCTGGTAGCAAGGGAACTCTAATATTACTGATTAGCATGTCTACGTTGACCGCATGGAGCGAAGCAACACAGACCTGCCATTATCTTTCCACCACTGATATCCAAGCCTTTTAGCAGTAGGTTAACATTTATTCTACAAACAGTGTAAACCGCAGACATCGAATACATAGCTGCACACTGAAACAGAGATAAAAAGGATTTAACTATAATATCTTGCTATGCTAAGAGACCTGCTTCCACCAGTCAGTCAGACAGTGTACGAGTCTAGAGCCGAACCAATCCAATTAGAATCTCTTTAAACAAAGTCTGGGAGGCTTTCCCTTTCATGCATATTTGATGGGAGCTGGTGTTACACTTTGATGAGGATGACAGGGTTGAGTCAGAATACTACAGTACAAATCAGACAAATGTTAGGCCTGAGCACCTGCCACAAGATTATTTCCGGCCTGCATGACTATTTGCAGTTCATGAATGGTATTGAATCCATAACATTTGGTGTCAGAAGTCAAAACTGAAAACACTCAATTCTGAATCGGTTGACTGCTGTTTAGTGCCGACATGGTGAACTGCATGGAGAGAAAACACAACTTGACTACACCTGTCAGTGAAGATTTACTGGGCAAACAAGTATTGCTCAAATATTTTCTATTAGCAGATACCCCATGGCATAATTCAATAGCAAAAATGTCCACAGGGGGTGAATGATTGATTCCAGACAGAGTGAGCAGCAGTCTGGCTACACTTGCAAGACAGGACTGTCGTCATCCTTTTGTGTGTCACAGTAAAATACTGTATCCCTGGACGACAGGAGGGTCCACGTGTCTCTGCGCCACACAGTCATTGCCCACACATCACCCACTGAGAAGCTCTGGAGACAACACTGACGTACTGCAGCTGCTTTTGCATTGACTCACCCCTTTCAAACTGAAGCTTCTTGTATCTCTGCATCATCTCCGTGGCCACCATGCACTCGATCTGCAGGGAGAGAGGAGAAGAGAAGTGGGAGGGAAATAAGCAGGTCATTGTGCATATTTATAGACAGAAGCTGCACGGAGCAATTACACATTCAGTATGTGGATATCATTTCCAGAACAATGTCAAATTCTAATTTCTACAAAATCAGAACTTGCCACTGGCTTACCAATAAGGCCGTTGTGCCATTCTCACATAGAGAAAGAGAATCCAATTGCCAGGATGTATTCAAGGTGCATACATAGGCCAGCTCAAGGTTAAATGTTCTCATTTATTGGGCAATGAAATGAGCATTCAGGCTTTGTAAAAGAGCAGTCAATTACAAGGTGAAGACATTGCTGTCAGAGCAGACGGGGATGAGGCATGCTCTGCCTGACTGGCAGGAGTAGCTGGGGTTCCATTAAGGGCCAGTGACACTGATTGATTAGAAACATAAGGCCGTGGTGTGCTGAACCGTGCTGTGCCCACGGGCCTCCGAGACCAAGTGAGAGAGTGAGAGAGTCCATCAACCAAACTGCCCAGAGGATGAGGAGCGCTTTGCCCTCAGATTGACCTGCGCTAGGAAGGCAGTCACGGCCATTATAATGGAATAAACACACTGACAGGTGGAGCGCAGTGGTCATCTTAGGTAAAGCTAGTGCTTTGAGTCGGCGTAGAGGTGTTAAATTAACTGCAACTAACTAACTAACTAACATGTTGGTTTTAGTGAGAGCAGCATGATGGACCAGCCTGTCATGGTTCATGACATGGAAAACATTGATCTGTAGAGATAACACGCCACTGTTTTTTTTGCTCATTTCAAAACACATGCATTACCAGTTCTACATGTGCTACATTTGCATGTGGATACAGCAGCTTGTTGTGTAAGTTCCATGCAAAATTCTGTACACCATTGCGTGAAAATATAAAGTGACTGTGACAAAGACATATTGGACTTTATTAGACATGTTCGTGAGCCTGAGGAGCAGCAGGGGATATTCTGATATTGACAACCAGTCACCACCTAAAGGACAAATTCATCTAATGACGATCAAAGTAAAAATCTTTCCTTTTTAATCAGTACCTCATTTTCCTGCAAGTGTCCTCTTTTGGGACAGGCAGAGTCTGGACAGCTAATTGCAGTTTCAAGGCCTTCTTTAATCAGGAGTTCCACATACTGCTTCAGGCACTGAGGGGAAAACAGACAGACAGACAGACAAATACAGTATTGACCTAGTTCAATATCCAGTCAGTCAGTTAGATGAAAAACAAAACTAACAGACCACGCATCAGAAAAGTTGGTAAACAAACACTGGCCTATGAGTCTCCCTTGATCTCTATCTCTGTCTGTTGCCTCAGGAAAAAAAGGCATGAGTATGTGATGAATATGTGACAGTATTTGTTGAAAAGCTTAAAAATAAAAGCGGCACCAATTCATATTTTTACACAAATAATGGATCAAATGACGCTGGCAGTGACGGATCCATTAAAATATCACCTGATTCTAGTTCTACGAAGCGTTTTAGCTTCTTTAAGCTCATCATTTTGGTTTTTACGGCCCACAAGTTTACTCTTTTGGTTCAGTCTCACCAGCCGCAGAGGAAGCCGTTTTCAGCCAAACCTAAAATAACTGTATGCTAACTGCCCACCACCAAATGGCAGAGAGACAAAATTTGTGACTAGCTGGTGAAGAAAATGGAGCGTTTAACAGTTAAAGAGCCAGATACTTCCCCCAGGAACTGAAAACAGAGCTAAAAGAAGAGTGAATATTAGACTTATCACGACTCCAAATGAATGTTGCAATTGTTTGTTAACATGTTCATGTCTATAATTTGGAAATATGTCTATGTTGTGTTTTCAGGTTGTTCTGCTCAACAACAAAAAAAAAAAAATCAATTAATACTGCTTTACATCAAACTTAAAAGTCACATTTGAAGCATATAACTTCTACTAGAAGCTCTTTTAGGGAAGCGTGTGTGAGATGTCTTTGTTTGCAAATTTACATTTATGAAACAACCAATGACTGATCCTAATTGTGAGAGATTTTAAAAGACAAACATTTAATAAGCCTCTATTCTATGTTCACTTATTTTGCTACACTCTGTATTTTGTTTTCTTTTTTTATAGCAACATTTAAAAAAAGAAATATCAGTGTCAAATGGTTGATAAAAAAAAAGTAGGTTAAGTAAGAAATCAAATCTTTGTGTTTACATTGTGGTTGACCTTTGTGGAATAAACTGCACTAACTGAACTTTGGTCATTTCTGCCGCCACCCAGACTGTGATCCAGGAAGTTTTTATATATAGAATAAACTTGATTTGTGGATTTATTTTCATTTAAGTCATCATTCTGTCAGCAGCCTCAGGAAACATCTTGCTGTCCGTAGAGTGTCCTGCTCACCAGTGTACAAAAGACACATTGGCACTGTGTGATGGTGGTCATCTGCTCCAGAGGGAACTCTCCAAGGCACAGCTTACATGAGACCAGGGGGTCCACGGCGAGCTCCCAGGTGGGACGGTACCGTGCCGTGGTCATCTTCACCGCCACCGAGCTGAAAAACGAAAGAAGAAGAAGAAAAGAAGAAGAGAGGGGGAAAAGGACAGAGAGCTATGGTTAATGAAGCCAAATGCATGCAAGGGACAGTGAGAATATATACGTGGCTCCGAGAAGTATTTTATTTGTTGCGGCACAATCAGCATGACAGAAGCACTAATCTTGGAACCCATCGGCCATCGTCTTTTTTCGGCTAAAAAAGCGAATAAAAAGCTAATCTCTGGGGTTCCGAGGTTGATAAAAAGCTAAATCGTTCCGCCTCTTTTGCTCTCCACATGTACTGTTTAGCTGCATGCAACCAAAGCCTGCTCAAACATGATTGGTCAATACTACTCGGACTACAAATGGAAACTAGAACGCTTAAGACTCCAAAATCTTGTCCCTTGCCAGCAGATTCTGCATTCATATGCAGACAGTTGCAGACAGAGATTATATGAGCACAGAATGAAAATGCATTGTCAGGGTGAGGGGTGCACACATATTTAAAAAAACAAAATCTTTGCCCACCTGAATGTGTGACGTTGGAGAAAGGTGCAACTTGAAAACGATTAGCATTAAAAAGATCAGAAAAATACAAAATGCCTCAATACCAGGGTGCACACACACACAAACAGGCCAGCTGTGTGCAGAATGGCACCAGCTTTCTGTATAGATGGCCCTCGTCAGCTGCGTTCATTTTTATTCTAAGCCTCATGCTTTCTGGCAGAAAAAAAGCAAAAGAGAAACTACAGTTCAAAAGCTCCTGAAACTCCTGTAGCTATCAGCTATCTCAGCTCCTTGTGAAATTTTCACTTGGGATGAAATAACACTTTTTTCCCCCTTCACTGCACGTCATCGCGTCTCTTTTGTGAGAGTCAGAGAAGGTTATTTTAGGCCGTCTCGTCTCACTCTCTCCTTCCTTCTGTAGCTGAGAGCAAAGAGCACCCACTCGGCTGTTTACAGGAAGTGGACACACACACACACACACACACACACACACACACACACACACACACACACACACACACACACACACACACACACACAGTCAAGCTCTCCCCGTGCTGCTTAGCAACCGGCTTGAAGGAGGATTTTGGAGGTGGAGGGGCCAGTGGATGGGAGGGAGAGAGAAGCATGGCAGAGGAGAAGAGACAGGGAGGTTTGCTTTCACTGGTCCTGGTACAGTCTGCCTCAATGTGCAGCTGCCCGTTCACAGACACACAAGAAAAAGACAGCGAGTGGGAGGAGAGGTGCTGAAGAGCTCACATGGTCGCTGCATGGACTCTTGTGCCGTCTACATGTGCAACCCAGAGAGGGGAGTGGAGAGAAAAAGAGACAGTCAGTGTGTTCTGGTTTAGTAGAGATATGATATCACTTCACATCACCTCTCTTAAAAACACATTTACGCTTTTAAAAGGAGGAGGAAATATGCAGGCTGTTGAATCCACCATGGCTCAACTTCATTCGGGTGCTAGAGGAAGGCCATCCACAGATGATACATGCTAGAGAAATAAAATAAAAATGTGATGGAGACTGATGTGTTGTTGTAATGAGGCAAAACCAGGGAGTCATGTGATGGGCTGTAACCTGGTGCAAGGTGATGTGTCAATCTAATTTATTTTATTTCATACCTCATTATTCCTTTGTACCCAAGTAACACGGACAACTATTGGGTCTGCCATCAGTAAGGACGTCTCAGTTCTCTCAATGCTGCTCAGTGGCGCAAGGAGAGAGGAAATAGGAAGGTTCCCAAAGGAGACTCTAGTGAGGATACCAGAGAGCATCCTTTGTGGAAGTCTATTATTAGAAAGACACTTTATTGGAAATCGGTAAGTGATTGGATACTGCAGCTGCAGATACCAAGTGCATCACTACACTTCACTGCAGTTTTGTCAAACGACAGAAATGCAGAAATGTAGGTGTCATTTCTTACATCATCATTTCGACAAATGTATTGGATGTGTGTTAAGTGAGGGTTTCATAAGCCAGATGGCATCTTCTTTTCACAACTTTAACATGAATGTTAGCACAGTCGAGGAATTTAAAAGTCCATTGATTTATTTTTTCCCTGAATAGGCACATTATTATATTTTGAACATCTTCATCTGGTCTCATTGCTGATTTGTCTCTGGTGTGTTCTTTATACAATAAACATATGTAGAGTAATCAATCATATTGGGCAGAAACACACTTCAGTAAGTGATAAGTGACAAGGAAACATTTCTCATTTGATAAAATCAGATTGCCTCAATTCTTCCTCCCTCGCATCTCTTCATCATGTCTTAAGTAGGAGGACAGAGGACGAAATTGCAAGTGAGAAAAACCGAAGAGGACAAAATGGAAAAATGTGATGCACCTCATGTCTGACTCACTCAGATCACCTGGCATTCCTCCATCCATCCACCATCCATCACACTGACCAGAAAGCACTGAGCGGTGCGGAATCTCTTATTATGTAGGTGCTGAACTCGTATACAAAAGCTTAAATGGCAATTTGTTATCAGGATGGAGCCAAGGACTTGCAAACATGACCCCCAGGGGAGCATGTGGGAAGCAGTGTGCTTTGGTGGTCCAAAATAATACACGAAAGAGGACATCACCACTGAAGTAATTAAATCACCGTTGGAAATGCAGCTGCACAGGAGAGCTACATTTACGTAGCTGAGTGCAAATGAGTCAGATTTAAAGCAGGTCTGACAGTCAAAGCAACAGGAAGCACGAGTTCAAAAGAGGCAAAAATTATAGCAGCATCAGTCATAAAAAAAACGGTCTTTTTCAAATTTGAACAATATTATTCTGCCAACATGGACAAACTTCACAGGCGAAGAGGAAGACGTAAGAAGAGGAAGAATTATAGGACTGTGACAGACACTTCGCAGGACAGGTGCTAAACACTAATAACTATACCACACCTCTGTGGTAGAGTCTAAAAGCTGTACAGGTGATGACTTGAATGACTGAAATTAGTCTGTTTCTTTATCTGTCTTCTTGTCTGAGCTGCTGAACTCCATTAGCCCTGTGGCCAAAAAAAAAAGCAAAGTAAAAAGCAGTTTCTAATACATTTGACTCTGTTTCTCTTTCTCTCCTCCCAGACTTTATATTGGCTGTGCAAATGCTGACAGATCAGGTCGATGGGGACAAATGAAATTGTTTGGTAAGGATGGCCTGAGGAGAAGAGAGGGAGGGAGAGAGAAAGAGCAACAAAGGGAAAATGAGTTTTCATGAGAAAAGGTGGTGCAGTGCTATCCCCCTGCTGCATTATTAACTAGATGGTCCATTATCACTGAGAAGCAGACATATACAGTATATTCCAAGCGATGGGACGGTGCATGCAGGCCTCTCATGCTCTATGTGTGCCACTATATGTCAAGTAGTATGTATAAGTAAGTATAAGTCAAGTCAGAGGGCTAAAAATCAATAAAGTGGGAGTCAGAAGTGAGTCAGAAGTCAAACATCCATCCTGAACAGTGGTCACCGTGTGTCAGTCATCAGTCTGGGGGGGGGGCTCCACTCATAGCATAACTGACTACAGCAGCACTCATGCGATAATGACTCCATATCCACGAAACAAACACACGCACACACCAACAGACATGCATTAACAATCCATTGCGTAACAGGGGTGGAAATGGTCATGGAGGGGCAATTGAGGGGAGCTTCTCTGGGGAGCTCGAAGTAAAAGGGATTTCTTGCTGCAGCATACATGATAGCATCCAGTAAAGCTTTTTCTGCATCTACATCACATGTTGTGTAAAAATAAAGGTCACTTACAGTACACAAAACAGATATTATATCAAAGCAGTCAAATCTTAAAAGCAAACTTACATATACACTGGCCTGTATATTGTGGCTTCCATTTGTCTTCATTTTCATAGCATGTCGGATTCAAGTCAGCTACAGTCTCAATTCACTAGAGGTGAGATTTTGAGAAACTTGCCTTTTTAGATGATTGTAAATTATTTGGGTTTTTTTTGTTTTGGACTGGTGGAGCTCAAAACAAGCAATCTGAAGAGGTCTGGCCTTGGGAAGCTGTAATGTGCATTTCCCACATTTTTTAGACCAAAAAAATAATTGAAAAATAATTCATCAATTATGAAAATAGTCACAGCTATATCATTTTTAAAATGATATTTAAATTAAAATGAGACTGACACTAGACTGATATTTAATACAGCACCCTTAGCGATTTTGCTGTTACTCTGTCCGTGTCCACACAAGAGACCGGCCCCGCTCTGCATTCAAATAAATGCTGCATCCGAGCGTAAAAAGCAGACAGAGATGGCAAGTGAGAGCACTTTTTCATATGCTACATGAAGCCTCACACTGCATAGCGATGCAGGCTTTACATTCATGAGGAACTTGACTCAACTACGTGCTTTCAATGCACCAGTGTGTCCAATCTACCTCGTCATCTGCTCCTATAGGAGGGGAGAGAGAGAGAACACTGTGGCCATTGAACACTGAACAATGTGAGAAAGAAAAAAAACAAGGGGGAAACAATCTTTCAGCTCTCCATTTTCACCTGGGTTGACAGCTTTTACTGTGTGTAATTATATAATGTCACATCAAAGCATTGCATAAGACTCTATTTATATGCCTCACCTATGGCTGATGTGAAAGAAAGCTGCTAACAACTGTTAGCAGATCTGAGAGTGAGAGCAGCCCACACCATTTTTCCTCGCTCATGCTCATTCTCACTCACACACACACACACACACACACACAGATGAACATTATTTCACCACATGCACAAAGCTGTCCATCAGCTGATATACAAGAATGTGCCATCAAGCAATTACACAAGTCGGAGTGAGTGTGATGAAGAGCAGGAACTGAAGGCCACACTGTGTTCAGCTGGAGACGAAGGCAGGGCTGGAATAAGGGCCGAGGCCATGCTGAAGATATTCTACCTGAAGTCTGGGGACACGCCAATACAGCCAGATGTTCAACTGTGTCATTATTTGCTGCAGCAGAATTAATGTAGTGAGAAGCATGATATGATACTAGCTGACTCGAACAAGCTTTGTCCCGACTGGCCTTATCAGCGAAACCTAATATAACCTCAAGTTTACTCTTGTCAACATTTCCGTCTGGCATATTGCTGCGATAACTACATTTTGTCGTTGCTGTAATTGCATTTCGCACACAAATATGTATGTTCACAAAGCACGTGATTTCATTCACCTCAAAATCATATGTTGAATCGCCTGAAATCATGGCACAATGAACAGCAGCAGTAACAAAAAGAAGAAAAGTCTGTGCAGGGGATCTGAGTGAGCTCATGGTCTGTAATAAGCACTTAGTGATCCTGCCCGGCTGCTCTTCCCTCCCCTGTTCCTTCCTGCATTTCCTCCCTCAAAAAAGGCCAGCCCTGCTCTTCATGGCCAATTAGTGGGGCCTTTAAGTTTTGTTTCTGTCATATCCTCTCTGTGTCCAGTGCTGCAGAGAAAATGAGAGAAACCGAGTAAAAAGAAAGAGAGAGAGAGAGAGAGAGAGAGAGAGGACAGTGGCAACGTGCCAATTTCGTCCATTTTCCAGACTCCCTTGGCTCACCTTTACTGCCTGCTATTACTTCTTGTCACCTTGTTGTGAAAGCTCCCACTGGGCAACGGAACAAACAGGCAGAACAGATCACAGTGACAACACACACACACACACACACACACACACACACGCACACACACACACGCATGAAGACAAACATGGATCTTAAAATCAGACTGTAGATGAACAGAAACACACTGTAGGCTGAAGCAAAGTCTAACCTATTCTTATGTCCACACATTGCTGTAGCCTAAGAAATGCCTGTATAAAGTAGAAAAAGATCATGTGCTGCCTCTATAATCATGTAAATGAAATGATGTCACAGTGTCTGTGAGTTGTTAAATTGTATAGCAATACATTAAAGTGCTGGACTGCATTGTATTTAAAAATGTGTTCTGCCAGGACATTTGTATTATAGCAAAGTGTTTCTGTTGCATTATACTCTACATGGTGTTGCGTTCACTTCCTGGTGACAGCATGGAAGCATGGTTTGTAAATACACAATATGACCAATGTAGGGCACATAAGATCCTCCCACGAGCACTACAGTGAACCTAGAGTAGACCCTAACGCTCAGTCGTGCAAGAAGATAAATAATATGCAACGGTCTACCTGTTGATGGCCACCTGGAGAATAACTTTGAGTTCCAACACAGGGAATGAGGTTTACAACCTTTCTCTTAACTAGAGACATAAACATATCTGTGGAAACTGATGTATTGATATACTGATATGAGTAAATGATTCCTCTCAAACAGTTGTGCGGAAGCAAAACCAAGAAGTACACTTAAGGCAAACAATTGAGTCACAATAAATAACAAAATACGTGTGAGTAAATGTACAACCCTTGTTATATTTACATAGTATATTGGTGCTCATCTGTGCTGTCTTAAAACAAAATCAACGTGGGACATGTCACTACTAACATCACCTGATGAACACATAACATTGATAAATGCCAGTGTCTATTTGGAGCACTTTTATTATAAGCAGAATGTAGGTCATGAGTTTATGTAGGCCATAGATTGATGTAAATCATACAGTACTGAAACAAAACTAAGGTCATACTGTGCCCGGCCATAACCCACGCACTCAGGATGCCCCAGTGTGTTATTCTCTTGATCAACTATCGACTAACCACATTTATAACCTTAAGTACCAGTGCAGAGACTTTATTTTTGGGCGGCTCAATCGCTGAATGTGAAAGGTGACATGCCTTCGTGGAGGAACGGCGGTTGGGGACAGTCGCCGTCTGTCCTTGACATGGAGGGGGAGCGCTAAGAGGGCAGCTGAGAGTGGTGATAGGCCTAGTTTTTCCATGCCCTAAGGAGTTACACAATCACCCAGATGTATTTTGGCATCGTGAGTGGTGTGGAAAAGCTGTGTGTGTGTGTGTGTGTCGTGGTGCGTAGCAAGTCAAAGTCCATTTTGCAGTTTGGGTCAGACAGACACTGACAGTGGTCATAGCTGGTTATGTAGGGCAAAAAAAACGTAGTCTCATGTCTACTTGGTTTCTTGCCATTTTTCTGCTGCAATGCAAGCTAAATATCCTCTCTCTCTATGCAGTTACTGCTGTGGTCTGCCTGAGATGGTTTGTGTTTACTTAACTTGCCAGTTCAGTTGGGTTTGTTGATAGTGATGACAACACTGAACAGGCTAAAGAAAAGCTAAGTAATCTCTTTTTTTTCTCAGTAATGCTAAATTTGTTATTTCTGATCTGGCAAACAGTGTCTAGTCCTTCTCCTCACAAGTGTTGCTACCACTCTCTATCAATAAATTCAATATTAAATAAATTAAATAAATCTATATACAACAGAAATCTACATCATAACCACTCCAGCACCAGGGCAGAGAAGTCTAGTGTGGCCTCAAGGATCAGTTCATACTCTTATCAGCATTCACTGATGGAGGGGTGAAAATGAGTCTGCAGTCACTTCAGAAGTCACAACGGCTTAACATTTATTATGTTTGCAACATTGTCAACAGGTGGAGGAAACTGTGAGCTCTGCAAACACAGCAAAGCTATGCCACATTTACCACAAACCGCTGTCAGTCAGCAGAGACAACAATCTCACAATGCTGTGTTAATGCCGCCCAGTCGCAGAAACCATAAAAGCTGCCCTGAGACAAAAGACAGACACAAAACAGAGGAGCGAGTTGGGACAAAAAAAGAAAGAGGAAGGACGGAAGATGGGGGAGGAAACATCAGTGATCACGCAAAAACAAGAGTGAAATTGGGTAAAAAAGCAAAGACAGACAGTAAGAAGATGCGAGGAAACGCAAGACATCATGTGAAATTGTAATAAAAAAAAGGGACTCTTTTCCACACCCCTGTAAACCTCTTAAGTAGGCCGTTAGGCAAATGAGCTGAGGCTTTGGCAGTACTTAATGACTGACTGTAAATATTCATGAGCTTTAGTAGCATTTTAAATGTTCTGTGTTTGTTCCTTGAAGTTTTAAAGAGTCTACATTGAAGAAAAAGTCGCTGCTTGCCTACGTGGACCCGGAGGTTGGTCGACACTCATTGACATTCAAGTTCCTTAAGCTCTTCTTCCACTTGGTAGTGAGATTTGGAATGTTTTTTCCCCCCACTTGATGTTCATTTCCACACCCCAAATAACTTCTCAGTACCTGGTGGAGAAGGGACAGCGAATAATACACACCCTTCCGTTCTGATTTCAGAAGAAAGAAAAACACCCTCAGACTTTGACGTATTGGTGAGCAACACGCACAGAGCAAAACATTCAGGCAAGTGGCTGAAGCAAGAGGCAGCTCACAAAGTCTTATTGTCCAGGGCGACATAGCCATAGACTGTACTGAACAAGGGTGACGAGATACAGTTCTCTGCAATACAAAGAATAATAAAGAACACAAAAAAACAAGATAAGACGACAAGAAGAACGTCCTTATTTGAGACGGCGGCAAATGACATCATATCTTGCCAACTCCACAAGAGCCTAAAACAAAGCTCTAAGCAGTGACAATAGGCTGGCTCTCCCCTCCAAAAAGCCATCTAGGCTCACGTTAGCGTCTCAGAAGCTAAGTGAAGACGACAGGCATGCCACATTGAGCCTATTTCTATTGACAGATGCAGAGAGCCCGAGCAAAGGGTTGACTTTGCTGGCAATCTGTTGTCACTCGCTGCTCTACAGCTTCAGTCATTATGTTTACATGTACACTATAACCAGATTACAGGGAATAATCTGATTAAGCTCTCAGGTCATTGTTGTAGATGTTCTGACAATCTTGAATGTTACCTGTACTGTTTTTACATAAGCAAAACCTTACAAACACCCAGTCCCGACGGAGTACAAACATTTCTTCTAGCGGCCGGAAACCACTCACCTGACTGTAAACATGTTTGGACTGAGCTGCTCTCTTATTTGTGTTATCATGGGAGGTTATTTTCAGTTTGTCATTAAGGACAGTTATATCCATCCATCCAATTCCCTTTATACTTCAAGCCAAAACAGAATCCAACAAAAATCAGCTGGCAAAACTTGCTGTTTTTGAGATTCACTCGATTTTGTTGGTTTATGTTGTTGGCTTAATTTTGATTATTTCATAGTGGTTTTTCTGCCAGGTTTGGTTTTTTTTGCTTTCAGTTTCATCTTTGAAGTAAGCCTCATTAGAATTCCTTGTGAATTTCCATCCAAAACTAAAACTGTTGGTTGTTTGTTAATGGTGGATGAATAGATTTACTAAATGGACAGTTCTTTTCTCACAAAATAATCTAGATTTTCATCAACCCAGCAAACAAACACAAGGTCACACAGCCACCGAGGGCAGCGGCTGAAAAACAATTAAGAGCTGTATTCACAGGCTGTCTGAAAGTGATGCAACTGGTGGACACTTACACACACTTCTGGCAGCATTTCTGAGACAAACAAAAAGATGCCTAATGTCAAAAAGTGATTATATAGAGACACTGTTGGCAAGTGGGAGTATTTGATTAAAGTTAAGTAGAATGTGTGGCAGCCTATAGAAAACCTCTTATCAGAGCCACAAAAAGAGGTTAAATAGGATATTTGGTGAATTTGACCTAATGTAATTGGTATTTCCACCACCTGTAGCCATGCTGCTACTTGCGTATAGCAACAATGCAATTCAGAAAATGCACCGAAATTTCATTCATGTATGTGTCAAAATCCAGTCATGTTTACTAAATTCCTACCTTAAAGTTGACTGAGATAACCAGATTAAAATGTTTAAGACATGAATATTGCCTTTGCAGGTGACGCCATTTTCTGTTTACACAGTTTTGTAAGTTTGATGGGCTGAGACGGACACTAACAACATGGTCTGTGTTTGACAACAAAGGAATGTGTTTCTAACTACAACAGTATGACTCTTTCATGTGTTCTTAATAAAAAAAGAAAAATGACGATGGAGTCTGGCTACACAGGCAATAGTTGTCCGTAGAATTAGTTCTTGATAAAATCAGTTGTTGATAATAATAAAAACTGGCAGCATTACTCTTTAATCATCAGACAGTGGGTCCTACTGTGACGTGATGTGAAAAATAC
This sequence comes from Enoplosus armatus, assembly GCF_043641665.1. Lineage (NCBI taxonomy): Eukaryota > Metazoa > Chordata > Actinopteri > Centrarchiformes > Enoplosidae > Enoplosus > Enoplosus armatus. The sequence goes on from NC_092194.1 coordinate 11,594,468, forward strand.
ACATACACACAGTCTCATAAAGACATTCATTTTGGTGGAGGTCACTTGGAACACTGTGTTAGCACTCACTTAGGAATGAGCCCATACAATTGCTTTCTTTTACAACAAATGAGGAGGTTGAACATTCAGCGTGTGCCTGGCATATCTTCACTTTTAATGCACAGACTCTCTGTTGGATCCTTTGAGACTACATCAGCTTTATCAGACACACACACACACACACACCTCCCTGGGGACAAATCCACAATGCCACTGCACAATACCAACAGTTATTACACATGTGGAGGCTAAAGGAACTGAGCAGGTCGCAGCAAGATCTACAATAAGCTTATACGTAATGAGAAAAGAAGTAAAAAACAGTATGCGCCATTTTATCTCACTTAGAAAGTGATTGCATAGTACTGACTGAGGCACTTAATTCGAGTTCTATCATATCAATAGTTTCATCCTTTAACTGAAATGACTTTAATGAGAACGAGTGCAACTGCTGCACATTGAGGACTGCTGTCACAACTGGACAATAGAGGTTTCATAGGCACGGGAGGAGAGAGCCACTCCAACAGAGAGGCACTCAGAGCCTAATCTGCAGGGTAGGGTGACACTCTCACCAGCAGTGGGCTTAACAATTCACACGCAATTTCAGTAATCGCTGAGTTAGGGCAATGCAGGCAAAACAAAAGGGTATAGACTTAAGAATTTTCAAGTTTTGTGTCTCATCCCAGGATCTCATGCACCCACTTTTGCCTCATCTTACACACCTCGCCACAACAGCAGTTTGTCTCTCATTCTGCCCGGCAGCCCTCATCCTTGCTGTTGGTGAGCTGCTGCCTTGTAAAGCAAACCCAGTCTCTGAGTCCAACTGCAGGAGAATGGGAGGGAGGAAGCCAAAAACTACCTTAGGAAATGCGCTGACGTCCTGTTGTTGGGTCTGCTGCAGATACACAAAGGATGTAAACCCACAAAAAGAGAGGAGAGGAAACACTCAAAAAGGCAGATATCTCTGACTGACTTTACATTTCAAAAGAGTCTGAAACTGAGAAATTACAACACCATGGTGACACATTTAAAGGGAGTGCTATGAGCTCTGCTTGTATTCATCTATTCATCTTTTTTCACTGATTAAATTACAGTGCATGTGCTTTGCTGGTTACTTGGCCTTATTAAAGACTTCATAGCCCATATTCAGAAATGTTATATTACTTTTCAGGGGATTCAGATTTTTTAAGGTTTCTCTAGTCAGCCAGAGTAAAGGCCTGCCACAAGGGAGGCACTCGCTGTCAGGGTTGGGACATAACAGATTATACTACAGGGATATCAGATAGTATAAGCATAGGAGGAATCTGATAAAACTATTATTTTCAGATAACCTGCCACTGCAGGTCAAACTCAAAGAACGAGCAGCCATAAAGGCACACTGATCAAATACTTTGCACTGCTTCATGTCCTCTGTTAAAAGTTGTACTTGAAAAAAACCTGCGGCTACTACAGCAGCTCAGAAATGTACATGTAACATCTCAGAAGGACAAGCAAAGCCCAGCCAAACATTTTCACACCAAGTTATAATCTTTAAGATTATCATGAAATCAAACCCTGCCCTTCTATATAGTAGCTTTTATTGGTAGTGGCAGAGTCCGCCATTCCCCCACTGGATTTAGATGTCCTACCAAAGAACGACGGATTCACAGGAAAATGATGTATGCATGTAATCCAGCACAATTTTATCTCATTGATAACAGCCTCACTGTTTACTGTTCACTCTCTTTACACCGTACCAGAGCTTCTTCTGCTTCACATTCAAAGCCATCAACTGACCAAACATGTGACAGCTTTTATTGTGGAGCAGCCAAAGGAAACACAATGTGTTTGTCACCAGGGTTAGTGTGTGTAAGTGTGAGCGTTTGTGTAGAAGACAAGATGGCGGTCGCTTTCAGCATGTTTTGGACAGCGGATCATTTTTTATTTTTCCGAGAGAGTAATGGACCAAGAAGGAGCAGCCTCAGTGAGCTAAGCTTAGATAAAGAGTTGCAGGCGAAAGGCTGCACACCTCCACCTCCTCAGCAAGGTAGCCAACTTTATTGTGCCCTGCTGTTGGGTGGAAAACTACTCGCGCAGAGTGCAGCATGAATCAGATCGCAGTTGCAATTACTTTTGACTAACTTCTTTATTAAAGACACCAAACTTTGTTTTGTGTGCGCTGTCAACAGAAACACTAGTTGCTCTTCTTCTGTATTTCTGACAAAGTAGCTGTGTTTGCTGTAGTGTTAACCTGCACTTGCCATTACCACGGTAACCACTGGTCCTCAACCAGGACTGAAATCTTAAGAATTAAACTTGTCTTGATAGAACTATAAGGCCGAAGGCACATAAAAATTGTCTGTGCTTAGACAGTTACTGTGTTCCAAGTATTAGTCAGGCCCTTCCAAAGGCAGACAAAGTACTAGCAAGAATGTTAGATTTTAGGAGCATATGACCAAGGAATAACAGCAAGCTCAGTCGTAATGTAATAAGATCTCTCCTGAACGCTTTAGTCACTGTGCTGTTCATCTGTTGTCTTCCCCCGTGGCATCGGCTCGTGCTTTATGGCACGCCAGGTTGCACCAGCTCTTGGCTCATCACCGGCACTCCCAGATCCCGGCCTACCTCCTGACTCATCCACTTCTACCTCAGCTGGTGATTTCCAACATTTCTTTCAGAGAATGACTTTCAGCGGAGTACGAGCCTGAACGTGTTCGATTCTGCTGTTTTCATGTGTAGGTGGAGAGCATCAGTGGTAGAGACAGACGTAGTAAGAGCAAAGGGTTGGCTTATTCCCAGTTGAGCTGAAGTGTGAGTTGTACCCCTTTAATGAACATGAAACATGATTGTTGGACTATAGTCTATTGAGGCTACCGTAGGAGGAATAACTGTCTCCTCCAACTAAATATTTCTTCCTGACTTTTTTTCAAAATTAGTAACTTTAGTTACTCATGTAGAGTGAATGTGTGGGACGAACACCAAATTCAGAACTGCAAATGTTTTAGAAAGCTTTTCTAATTTTTTCTCCTTCCTGTAAAACTCCATTATAGCTGCACTGGAAATATCTCGACATAATGATGTTACATCATCTATATTCAGGGCATTTTCTGCAGGAGTCAGTAAAATCTACCACCAAATAAAAATGTATCCAGAGTTTCTGTGACATCTGTTTCTAAAAACATTTTGGCTGCGGTCCTCATTAGGCCGTCTGTATTTATATGTATAGATGGATGGAGCTAAAATATCACAGCATGAAAGCGACTCGACAGTCAGTATGACGCATACAGAGTGTTGGAAGGACAGTGCCAAATGGCTTTTTGTTTCAATGCCCGATGAAGATGAACACATAATTGTGAGCTCACAGGCAAAACCTGGATGTTCAGATGAAGTTCCGTTTTTTTTTCCTTGTCTAAAATGGCCTGTGCTCGCTGCTTGTTTGTGTGGAACTCACTCAACCCGAAGGGCTTGCTGCAATTTACACATTCCTGAAATGCTAAATCGTGGAAAGTGTCAGACGGTCAGCAGAATCTCTGGTGCATTCATTACATAACAGTGTCTCGCTTTAGGTGCCCTACCTGTCTGAGAGAATGGAGCTCTCGAGAACAGTTCAAAATGCAGTCAATGCCAAAAGCAGCCGCCTGGAAGAAGCACAGCACACACATGCGAGCATCACATAATGCTCTCATAACAATCCCCATCTCATCCCAACGCAGTCCTAACTAGCTGAACACAAGCCATTACACACAGGGCTAAAGCGATGAACATCATTTTTCAGGAGCTATTTAGAACTCAAGTGGTTACATTGCTGTCGGTGTGAACACCACCCTCCCCTCAACCCCCAGCCCCACACACAAAACACACACAGTACACCTGGAAACCGGCACCACCCTGAGCACTCTGAAATGGCATTTAAGCTGTTGCATAATCCTTGGCGACCTGACTGCACAAAGGCAGACTACAACCCCTGGAGTCAGATTACACCAAAATGACTTCTCTAGATGTGTAAATGTTACTAGAATAAAAGGAGCGATTCAACAAATGTGCACTGCAGTAATGTACTGCATATGTGAGACAGCTAAGTCGCTTTAGAAATGCCAGTTACCTAACCACGGACGTTTTACATTTGGAGTCGTCCTGCCCTAACAGACCCGCCTTAATTCACTGAAACCAGGTTTTAAGACTAAGGCAATGAGGAACTGACAGGGATTGAGTTTTAATTACTGGTTAAGTGTATTTAAACAAAATGGGTGTCACATTTCTAGATCAACTCCGTCTCAGGCCGACTAATCTCCTTAACATTAGGTGCTGCTGGGTGATCTACAGTAGAGCTGAGTTATAACTCTTACACAGGCAGGCAGAGAGCCTGGAAATGTGTCTCAGACTGATTCAAGCCTGGAAAACCACAGCGCTTCCTTGTTTATTCCCCAAACACACTTGTGTGATTGCTACAGAATGTAAAATGACATCCGACAAATCAAAAGGGCCACAAAGTATGTACAGCAGGCGACAGTTTCAACTCTTACTGTATTATTTTCATCCATGTAGTGCCATCATCACCACAGCATACAACTACAAATGTGTCACATGCTTTGCTTTGCGTCAATGTAAAACAAATCTAGTGACAGACTTCCCTGCAATGAGAATATCTCTTATCATCACAAAAACATGTTCAGCAGGGATCTTTTTCAAATCGTAGCAGTAATATCTTTCAGTACATGGCAATGCCAAGGCCGGGCAGACCCACAGAAGGCTTCGATAAACATTAAGTCTTCACTGAGAGAGGGCCTGTGCTGCTCTGTGAAGCTAACACGGCCCACCAAGACAATCACAGCCCCTCCTTGTTTATATATAACGGCCTTCATATGTGCACGCATGTGTACATATGCCTTTCCATGTACATTCCTGTGCGTGTATTTTTGACCATGGCTGTACTCCCCCTCGACTAGAACGCACGCCGAGGTCTGGGCATCACAACCTCATTCTTTCTCACTCCTAAGTAAACTCATCTCCCCTCTCCTTTGGGAACGGTCTGACTGCCGCCGGTCACTCTGAGGAATGTGTTACTGTTTTGTACGAAACATCTTTCTCTTGTTTTTGAACAAATCTGCAGTGGGCAGCGAATAGTGGCTTGACGCATTTCCTCCCCCGATGGGAACGGGCTCTTTCTGAGGAGAACGGGAGGGAGATAAAAAAGTGTATCACAACATCGCCTGCGAAACTCCATGTGGAATAAACAACATTCCCTTAATGTGTCCAATGTGTGTGTGAGAGAAAGAGTGTGTGTTACACTATGTGGCTCCTGGCTGGAAGCATGACATCGGAGAGATAATCAATAGCACACAATGAGAGGGATCTTAAAAGCCAAGGTTTACAACAGGATGGACCTCCATATGTAGAATGTATTTCATGAAGCTGGACAAAAACAGGCACTTAAACACATCGTGAGGAAGTGAACCAGTTTTTCCCCCTACATACTGACGTCTGACATTTAATGGACAAATTAGTTTTACAGCATACTGACAGTATTTTGAAAAGGATAGTCAGTCTCTGTACAATACAAACATGTCAGCCTACCTGAGAGGAGATAAGACAGCGTGAGAGACGAGAACACTGTGTACAGGTAGGACAGACATTAGAAATTAATTTCATGTGCCACACACACACCTCACAGCCTTGACCTGTGCTGGCAGCAGGGACGCTGTGTTTGTCTAGTAGCCTGGTTTCATAGCTATGCCTATAATCTGACTGTACCCTGAGGGGGGACCTGCTGCTTAAAATGGAAATAGCAGGGCAGTGAGTGACCTTTCAGAGCTCAGTGGAGCCATCCACTCTGAGCGTGTTGTGCTTGGAGTTCAGATGCAACACTCTGCAGCTGCTGCATGGGAGGCGAATATGATTTAAAGGCTGTGGTGAACAACAATTGCAGCAACTCTGATCAGGTGTCAGCAACGCACACACACAGACGGTAACGACACACACGCATCGAAAGCCTCACTGATGTCATTCTGAAGCAGCTCCCTGCAGCCAGTGCGTTGTCATCTATTTACCACAGCTGTTTGCCCAACAAAGAGTTAAAAAGCTTCACACTTACAGCTAACAAGTCACCACAGACATCTCGAACAGTACAGCACATCATGCTGTAAAAAGGAGGAAATGGCGAAAATAAAATGCGACAGCAGTTTCTAGTTTCTAGGCTGAGAGATGATCAGCTGCTGCGTCCCGCTGAATAAAAGCACAGAACCTTACCTGGCTTTCTGAGATAACGCCGTCTTGATGGTGTAACCTCAGGAAAGGTTGAGAAGATGATCTCCTGAATTGGATTAACGAAGTGGCGGCCAACCAGTCAGGCGGTGGAGGAGGAAGAGGAGCAGGAGGAGGAGGAGGAGGAGGCTATCTCTGAAGGGGTGATGCCCATGTTCATAATGAGTCCCTCCAACGTCGGGGTGGAAACATTTGACCCGCTACTGTCGCCTACAGCGCGTGAGATCAGGCCCCGGGGGGGAGGGAAGAAAACGAAACAGAAAACAGCGTAGATAAATAAGCAAACCAGAGGGAAACACAAGCTGCAACTGACACTCTCCTCTCTGTTTTGCTTGACAGCGGGATCTGTTTGTACACCGGAACAGCGCTCTTCTCTCGGTTGCAGAAGAGTGCGCAGCGTCCAGCCGTCCGCCCGCAACACAAAATCCTGCGGTAACCAAGAGTCTTGTTGCAAAGATTCCGGGGGCGGTGTGTTTACCTCTGCGCCGCTCCTGCTGTATTGCTCGTTGGGAAATCAGCTGCTTCGCACTGGAGAGACGCCATTTGTGCGTGAGAGGCTTCCAGTCTGCCGTCCTGCGCTGCCGCTTTAAGGAGGGCTCAGCACCCACCCACCGTTTCACAAACAGCAGCGCCCCCTGCTGTCAAAACGCTGCAATCGCCTTTTATAAGGGTCCTAATGACAAACATAGTTGCTCGCCTCCCTCTAGTGGCAGGCCATGTAGTCGTGTAGACATCTTGTTTATCTTATTCCAGCACCTTTAGGCTGCCCTTTAATTGGTCAGAATGGAAGAAGGCGACCTTTCATACATTTATAGTTTACGTTATATAATTTAGGGCAGTGATATCTAGCCATGCACATACTGTGGTTTGCAGATAGTTAGTTTTGAGATGCTGGACAAATAATACAACCCTAATACAATGGAGGTGAACAGAATTTAGTTTCTGGTGTGATATTTCTATGTACCAATAGCTACATTTCATATGCCTCCACTGTATTGGGTGGAGCCAGGGTGACAGACAAATAAAAACTGAAGTGAATTTGTGTGAGTGAGTCCACCCTTTAAAAAAAGTCAGCTGATTTTCATGAACGCTCCAGACCCTCGAGCCTGCAGAGTCCCCAGCAAAATGAGATTCAGTTTCATTTCACTCAAATAATCTCCCAGTTGCACTCTGAAGTGAAACCTTTGTTACATGTAAATGTGAAGTTTTTGGTTTTGGTTTACTGACAACGTTCTAATATACTCATAGAAAACAACATATCAGACATTTTCAAGGACAGAGCAATCAAAGTCCTGGACTTACTTCCATTGTTGTCCTTGGTGTTTACACAGTCCACCTACCTTCATCAAGACAGTCATCAAAATATTGCAACAGCTCTCATGATGTGAACTTCCACATAAAATGTCAATTAACCACAAAAGGCACAGTAGAACAATGTGAATGTACTTGAAAAGATGTTGTCTACCAGGTTGCTAAAACAATCTCTCCTCAACAGTACAGATAACAGGACAGACCAGTGTGCTCAGTTTAGATAGGATTAAAATGTCCACTTGATGGCCTGGTCCAGCTCCTGTTGAGGTGACGCTGAACTCATGATAGTGGGTGGACTAGTTCTTGCTCAACTGGAGGATTACATGGTTAGAATTCCTTTCAGCTGTCAAAGTCATCTTTCATCCAGTTCAACTTCCTTTACTGGAACTCACATCTTTCTGCTCTACTGTGCTGATGAAATCAAAACTTATCTTTTTAAAACAGCTATTTATTAAAGCTAGCCCACTGTTTTATGTCCAACACGTCTTATCTGTTTTATTATTGTTTTATCTATATTACTTTCTATTACATTATTGTTATTTTATTCCATTTTATTTTTGTATTTTAATTGTCAATTTTTTTTTTTGCCTCATTGCAGACCTGAAATGTTTTAATCCTGCCTCAACCTTGTAAAGCACTTTGTTTGAAAAGTGCTGCATACATCTTATATGTTTATTATTATTCATTACTACTGTGTGATGGAATTTCAGGAAACAAATTCTTCCTGAACAACATGTAGTTATATTGAAGTTGTTTAACCAGCACCTTTAGGCTGGCCTTTAATTGGCCACATTGGGAGAAAGTGGCTTTTCATGATAACTCAGGGTGCTACATACAACGATAAAACACTATTTATTAAATTATATTTGCTCTGCAGTGCAAGGACACAATAATATATCAATCAAGCTATAAATTTATCAATCTATCTATTCAACAAGAAAGTGCAAAAAACTTGAAACTTTGACTTAAATAAGTCTGAAAACTGTTTTTCTACTAACGTAAGCAGTACATTAAGTTATAATAAGTAATCAGAATCAGAATCAGAATCAGAAATACTTTATTGATCCCCGGAGGGAAATTTTTACAGCACTGGTGCTCCCATTCAAGATTGGAAAGCAGCATAAATTTAGAAATAAAAATATGCACAAAATATAAAAATAAGAAAAACACAAGAAAACAAACACAAATAAAGATAAAAACGTCCACATTGTAAAAATTATCTGTGAAATAACTCAGCAAAGGTAAATCAAAATGGAGCTGCAGATTTTCACCACTCCAGCTTCATCTTGGCTTTGCTCCACACGTATTTCCCTCCTCTCTTTAGAAACATCTTTTCATCAAAGCCGCTGAAGCAAATGGCCTCCTTCACACCGACATCGAGGATGGACTTGGACGGGTCCTTCCTTCCCTCTCGACAGTCCAGGAAACGCATCTGAAAAATGAAGAAAGACTTAATCAGTTACACATTTAAAGGCTCATCAGATGTGGTGAGTTACCTTTGTATTGAACAGTTAGAAGGCAAAACATTTGTTTTGATTTTTCCTCAGTCAATTATAATAAAATCTTCAGAATTAAGCCAAACTTAAGCCTTTGAACTCCATTCAAGCAACCACCATTTAATGACCTCTAACTGCCCCAAACTTGGAGGGAAGTGCTTTTACTTCAACATCTAATAAAAATAAAAACTCTTTTAGCAAACTCAATGGCCCTGTCGCAGCAACAGTTAAATTAAGGGAAGACTTAAATGACCTGTAAAAGTAGTAGTAGTAGTTTAGTCCACAAACAATATAAGGTACTTACATATTCATCCAGGATCAGGTAGGAGTTCCTCATCTGTGAAGACAAGCAAGCAAGACCAACTTCAGTCTCGTCAGTCTAGGGCCTGAATTCTCAACACTGTCACACTGTTTACCAGCTAACAACACAGCTGATGTTGCTCCAAACCCAATGGAAAATTTCACACAAATCAGTGTTACTGCTCACAAGATGTGGGATGTGTTGGTCTCTGCTACGGTGCATTTTGGTTGAGCCTTGGTTCAATGAATATGGCTGACAAGCTACTTGATCGTCGTGGTTGTGTAATACACTTCCACTCTTGTTTCAGTTTCTCAGATAACCTTGAATTTGATCAGTCAGCTTAGAAACAACCTCGGTAAGTTTAATATTAACACTTCACAATCTCTTTTCCATTCACTCTAACATTTCCATTGTTTATTTCCCATTTATACCCTGGTATTGTAAAATCAGAGAGATGATCTGGGCAGGACACCCCAGGTAAAATGGAATATTATGTTTTCACTCAGTCATCAAAATGTAATTAAAATGTGGTGAGATTTAAGCCCTAATTTAAAACACTGATTTATATCATAGGGTATAAAATGCTTACCTAAAATAAGATGTTTCTGTGTGGGTTCGTGGGCATTAGTTTGTGAATTTTAACATGTCTGTTTCCACTGTTAACAGTCTCATACCTTCTCATTGGACTCTGGAACAAGGCAGGAGACACTGCTGTGTCTATCCAGAAACTCCTGAAACAGCTGGTCACTGACGACGAACCTCTCTGCCTCTCTCAGGGCATCCTCTCCTGCATTCTCCCCGTCGATCAACAGACACTGGAACACCTGAACAGAGGGAGCACAGACAGAGAGGGAGTGAGTGTGTGTGTGTGTGTGTGAGTCAAGACATACCCAACCTACACACTCTCCCCTTTCTATCGTCACCTTCCAGCGGACTGGGTTGAGCTGGGTGATGGGCTCCGTCATGTCTTCATCTATGTTGAAGGTGTTGATGACCGAGTTGATTTTGAAAGCCACTTTGTACTGCTGGCACCAGCTGCAAATCTTGTGTAGGTTGTCGATGTGGCTCTTCTTGCCCTGAGCTCTGCCAATCAGCTGGTTGGTTGCCTCATCGAAGCTGTCACAGGAGATGGCCAAGATGTCCAGATAGTCACCTGGTGGAGGGAGAGCATGTCTTAACGTTTGCATAACATCTGCTTTGGTGTCATATGAAGGAAGTTTTCTTCTTCTTTGACTAAAAATAATCAAGCAATGTAGTAGAAAAAAAAAAGCTCAAACAAACCAGGAGTCTTACCATATTTCTTGAACCATGTTTCTTTGATCATGCTCCCGTTGCTGACGATGCTGACGCTTGGGAGCTGGAGGTCCTGTTTACAGAACTGAACTAATTTCCCCAGAAATTCCCCCTTCTCGTGCAAGAAAGGCTCTCCTCCAGAGAAGTTGATCTTCTCCATGCCTGAGAAAACAGAGATGAGTTTAACTGCACTGCAAGAGGTTTGACACCAACACATACCGATGCGTCAAACTAACCTGCTCCCTTCAGAAGTTCGAGGCCCCTCTTGGCTTCCTCTAGAGGCAGAACGAAGGAGGTTTTTGCAGTGTGGAAACAAAATCCACATTTGTAGTTGCACCTGCGTGTAAAATGGTAGTTGACACTTGTTGGAGTCGTCGCATTTTGCCCTTTTTGGTCTGGTTTGCTGTCAACGGGGGAAACAGGTGAGGCTGTTCCCTTGCAGACTCCTGCTCTCCAGTAACCAACTATTGAGAAGACGCTCGCCATAATGTAGCGCATGGTGCTGATGCAGAGCTGCAGCAGCAGCTTCGGAGACGCGACCATAGAGAAGAACTGCATCTTTAAAGCGACCGAATCACACCCGCTCTGCTCGCACTGTTGGCAGATCTTATATAGAGCCCTGCAGGGCAGGGAGAGGGAAAGTAAATCAGCGGAGCGACCGAGTTTCTGTTTACAAACATCGAAAACGAAACCCAGCTGGGAGGACGACCCAGACACCGGCCGATGACAGAGCGATAAAATGTGATGCTGCTGGCCAAGTTATCACTATACAGCGAACACACCGTCCGTCATTGTGCAGACGCATCAGCCAAGAAGAATGAGGAACTTTATGGGAAGCTCATAGGGTATATGTGATGAGAGGATATGTGTTTTCTCTGCCAACCTGTATTCATCTGTTTTCTTTTATGCCTTCATCCACAATTTAGCACCCCTAGTTCCCTTAATGCCCCCAGCTTTTGCCCCGATGAGACTGATTGAGAAGGTGAGCACCTGCCGAAATGATGTCAGAGACACCACCTCACTATGACACAACCAGCAACTATTTATCCTCCCCATTCTTCTGTGAACAGTAACAGTAACACACTCTTTAGCTTGCACCACCCTTCAGATGTGTGATCGCAAAGTTTCGTTTTGCCTGTTCAGCCCGGTAACTTTCGTTTTCCCTGCAGTTTATGTAATGTGCCTCGCAGTGAGTGTGCCACTAAGCCAGACTGGAAACTGATCAAAACGTCTCGTGTAACAGATGGCACGGCGCACGATGTCTCTTCTTCCTCAGTGGTCCTCTCGTATTTTCTCAGTGGAGCTGGATGGAGCACCCCTCTACTTTTCACTTCAAGAGAAGCACCGGGGAGAAGAGGCGCCGCGGGTGTTCAGAAAAGTCCGAGACTCCGGCAGATGTTACTCTCTCCTCGTCTGCAGCAGCGACAGAATCAGACGGGCAAAGTTTTACGGGGAGCTGAAAGAGAAGTTGCTGAGAGACTTGCCTCCGGAGTGCGATTTGTCTCCCATGTCCTCATTTCTGCCAAATGTCAAGGATTCTCTCATCAAGGGGTACTTTTTAAAAGATCATTCTGAGAGTTCATCCTCGTCAGAGAGGCTTCTGCGAGATTTAACGCGGCACGATCCGGTGCTTGTGTGTTCATACCTGAGAGGTGAGGACGGCCGACTGTGGACTCAGCATCTGTGGTCCCATGCAGACAGGCAAACAGTGGAAACGTCAAACAAGTACTACGTGGTTCCCTCAGAAGCGCCAAAATATCACCCATCTACTCTCAACATCATCAACTCTGATGTTTTCTACAGTTTTGAGGAGGCCTGGGAAGTTCTAAAAGAGGTTGTTATAGTCTCATAATGATATGCACAGACATGTTTTACAAATGGTGTAGAAATATTTGCAAAAAATGGCACCCTCAAGTGGTAGAGGAAGGTATAGCAGTGTGAACCAAGTAACCCCTCCTCCATTTATCTATCAGTGCCAGGTGGCCCACAGTAGTGCATGTGTTCATGTGCACCACAGTCTTATGTCTCCCTCCTGCCTCCTCTCACAGCAGCAGAATGATTGTGTTTGTTCTGCAGTGTGGTGACATCATCCCAGAGGCGACGTCTGCACTGGAGCTGCTGCCCAGCCGAGCAGAGGCCAGAAGTAAACCAGACTTCCCTGTTATTGTCATAGAGGGCCTGGATGCCACAGGTTAATGCCATTACCTCATAAATAAATACGGGATCAGTTTGATGTATAGATGTCTCGCTAAAGTGATGGCCCGTTGTTCTCTGCTAAAGCCATTATCTGCCAGTGAGCTTCGCCTAATGGAATATCATGTATCATGACCTCAGGAAAGTTACATCACTGTGAAAGCGGTTTATTGAGGAGCTCGCTCATCTAATACTCTTTGCAAACCTCGTGAAAACCTCAACCATGTAGGTAGGATGGGAGTTTTAGGTCTGTCAACTTTTCAAGAGTCAGTTCAGTCCCTTATTACCTTTAAAATATATGATGAATTCTACCTTTTTGCTGTGTGGAAGCTTACAAAGTCTTTGTGTTTCTTCTTTGTTTGCGAGGTGACTCTTTCCTCCCTCCCTCTTCCCGTCACAGGTAAGACCACTCTGACTGAGTCTCTGAGGGATAGTCTGGGGGCCGCTCTTCTGCGGTCCCCTCCCCAGTGCCTGTCCCCCTTGAGGGCCCGCTTTGATCAGGAGCCCCCCCTCATCCGCAGGGCCTTCTACGCTCTGGGGAACTACATCACAGCAGAACAGATAGGCCAGGAGGGCATGAAGACACCTGTCATTGTTGACAGGTAAAGGCAGCTGAGATGTTGCAGGTGTTGTGAAGTTTGCCTGTTTTGTGACCTGTTTTGTGATAGAGGGGATAGAGAATAGATACATTCCACAGGTATCTGGACCTAAAGTTCAATGTTTAACTTCTCCCACTTCTGTGAGGCTGGTTACCTGATCATCCATCCATCATTCACCTTTCCATCCACCATCCATTCTCTGTCCCCAGGTTCTGGCACAGCACAGCAGCTTATGCCATCGCCACAGCAGTGAGCGGTCCGGTGTGCAACCTTCCAGCAGAGGGTTCGGAGGTTTACCGTTGGCCCAGTGACCTGCTCCAGCCCAGCCTGGTGGTCTTACTCACCCTGGACCCTGAGGAGAGGAAGAGGAGGCTGAGGGACAGAGGTCAAGGAAAGACTGATGAGGAGGAAAAGCTGGACCACAACCAGCTTTTCAGACTGAGGTGAGATATGATGCACATAATATTATATGTGAAGGAAACATAAAAGTTTGAGTTCACAGGTTTATAATTAGGCAATTAAAATACTGGGTAGGGCTAATTATTTTCATTATTAGATTAATCAATTTATCGTTTAGTCTAACAAATGTCTTCAAATTGCTTGTTATGTGCGTCCAACAGTCCAAAACCCAGATATATTCAAATTACAGTCATTCAAAACAGAGAAAAGCAACAAATGTTAAGATTTGAGATTGAAGAACACATTTTTGCTTGATGTCTTAAACGATCGCTTATCAAAAGAGTTGGCATTAAATTTTTTGGAGATCGACTAATCTCTAATCTAAAGACTTCTCGTTTCAGCACAAATACTAGGATTACTTTTCCTAAAGCAAGGGAAGAAACTGGCAGTAATTCCAACATTTCCACTGGTTTTAAGAAAAATAATGTTGTGAGACTGTAAATCACTAAACAATATAAACTGAAAGCATAAATAATGTGATGAGATGGACATTTTATGATAAATATAGTTCCCATAATGTAGCTGTCTTGCATCATAAGCACATCCTATTAATGTGACTGAGGTCCAGTATGACAGTACTACTGTAAACTGAAGAGAGAGAGAGAGACAGAGAGAGCGAGAAACACACTTAGCCATGTGACATGTGTGGATAAAATGTTCTGCAGTCTGTGATGAAAAAAGTTGTGTGTGTGTGAAAACATAAAACCACAGATGGGTGTACAAACTGTGCTGCACGTTTCACTGAGTCAGGTCAGCTCCGTCTTAGTCTGATCCATCAAACACTTAACAATCAATTACTGTCCCGTGGGGGAAGCAGCTGATGAGAAAGAACAGGTGATTAGTTGCAGAGCTGTTGTGCTCCATTAAGCTGGTCAAAACTCGCAGGCACTGCCGGCCCAGTTAGTCGCTGCGCAGACAGGTCGATGGCTACTTTCATTCATCCTCGATCCTGACATAATGGCCTTTCCACACGGGACGGCCAGATGTTGGGCCAGCAGAATTAGAAAGCGGAGGGAGTTGACTGTCTGCCACTGAAAGAGTGAGAGACTCTGCAGACTTGGTCAATCACTATCACAAGGACTATTCTTCCATTTGTCTCTGGAAATGGCTGCGCTCTGAGCCATCTGTGTTGTTTCTCATACTAAATTTCTCAGATGTTGTGTATTTTGGCACTCCCCTCACTGTTCACCAAAACTGTGAGCAGTCAAAATACCCAAAGTTATCCTGACAAAAAAACTGATTATTCAGTGTAATGTAAAGTGTCAGCTGCTATGTTTATTTCCTTATTTTCTTCTCTTGTTCAGCAATATGTGCATGTGTGTCTCTCCGCAGAGTGGAGGAGGCTTACCGGAGGATCATCGGCCCAGCTTGCGTCACTGTGGATGCTAGTCCTTCTGCAGACCAAGTGCTCCAACAAGTGCAGCTTTTAATTAGGGGCAAATGCCACTTGTAAACAGTTCTCCATCTCCCCTGTTGGCCAAGCATCAATTGGATGCAGTACCTCCTTTCACCACTGGGTGCCAGTAAGGTGTTGTGAATGCGATGGTAGGAGGAACGGGGGCCAGATTGGAGAGTGGAGAAGAGGTTCTATTCAGAATGAGTAAAGGTTGAATGGCCAGGGGCCAGAGCTGCATGCTACAATCAGAAATAATACATATTCATGTCGACACGCACGCACACACACACACACACACACACACACACACACACACACACACACATCCAAGTACTGTCATGAAGAAGTGTGCATTTAACTGCTGTTGTGACCTCTCAGAAATCAGACACAGTGTAGCTGCACATATTGACAAGCGCTTGTATTTAGACCGAAGAGGATAGAAACATTTACTGTGTATAAGAACCACCAGCCAGTTTAAACATTTAAACACACAACCAGGCACAATCCAAATCTCAAAGTATACAACAGACCCGCAAGAATGAAAACATTGATAAAAAAACCGATAGATGCAATTTACATTCAGATAAAGACTTTTAATTAGTTAAAAATATGTTTCAAATTAAAAGGCAATTGCACTAAATACCTGTTTGGAGTGTTTGATTATATCTGACAGAAGACTGCTAAAGAAGTATGTGTACAAACTGTATGTACCAGTATGTCTGTCTTCTAGCTTGCTTATACATAAGTGCATATGAACTTTCTGTGAACACACTGTTTTGCTTTAAAAAGCACTGCTGATGGCAATTCCCTTTTGTTCAACTGTGTGATATTGACACAACAGATGCTACTTGTATTGATAACCTGTGTGGCTCGCAGTGGAGCTATAGAGTGCACTGAGAACATATACTGCTGTTTGTACTTGCTGTTCTCATGGGCACAGGCTCTCACAAGTGTGCACACATAAATGTGCACATGCATACCTACTTGAGCAAACACACACACAAGCCTGTGCATTTACTAAGAGTATATACTGTAACTCATTTGTATATGGAGGAAGTGTATATTTGGCCTATGTGATGGGAAGATTAATTGGAGGTTTTAGTAATTATGAGCTTGGCAAAGCTGCGGGCTGGAGAAGACAGAGTGACCCATCTCTTTTACTGTGATGCATCAGCAGAGCGCCAACCACTGCAGACCCTATTCATATGGCAATTAATGGAGCGCTGTATATCAATGTCATTCCAGTGCTCCCCCACATAAGCGCATGGATTACTCCTACTACCAATTACAGCAATCCAATGTTTTACTGAGTGGAGAGGTGCTGTGGATGCAAATCATAGCATCACATGTAATCAAATAAACTAAAATAAGGTGTCATTATGTTTATGGAGTATGGATTCCTACATGAGGTAAGTATCTCAGAACATTTTATTGAATTCATAAGCCCTCAGCTGCCTGGTGACGCTGTGGATGTGCGGTGTGACACAAAATGAATGTAGCCCAGACCTGTGAGGAATTTTGATTGCCATTAACACAGTAGCCTCTGTCTCGAGAGAGTCCAAAATTTATGAAGTAGGAGAGCAAAGCAATTAGGCATCACGCCATACATCATACCTAAATGCAAAGTTGTGTGTGTCTGTGGTGTGAGCCATACTTCCATGTCAGATGTTGTTAAGCTTTGTTATTCTTGGCAACAGAAAGTAAGTGGTGATATCATGCCATTACTGCCCCTTCAACATGACTGTAATATGACATTAATGGCCCATAATCACAGTACATTACACATGCACTGAAATAACTCTCTTTACATTTGTCAAGAGTTTTTTTCCTCGTTGAAACATTAAGGATTTGTTGAGTTGTTTTTGTCAGATAGCCAGGGTACACA
This sequence comes from Enoplosus armatus, assembly GCF_043641665.1. Lineage (NCBI taxonomy): Eukaryota > Metazoa > Chordata > Actinopteri > Centrarchiformes > Enoplosidae > Enoplosus > Enoplosus armatus. The sequence continues at coordinate 11,611,677 of NC_092194.1, forward strand.
CAGGTCTTAACAATAACAACAACACGCACATTTCACACGTTTAATGTCTGCGTTTTGAAAGTTGAACTGTGGTTTGGGGAAAAAGTTAATAATGAACTCAATCTGCTTCCAATCTGTGACCTCACTACTGAAGTTGCAAGAGAAAAGTCCGAACCACATTTATGGAAAAAAAAAAAAAACTGCAGGAGGAGCTCAGCCTTACACACACGTCTGTACTGTACACACAAATATACAGTACACTTCCACTACATAGACACAAGTAGCAGTACAAGTAGCAGACGAGCACACATGCACTCTCTCTCTCTCACACACACACACACACCTCACCCTGTATGGGGCCACTTTGCACTACACTCCTCAACTTCAATATTTCATCTGCACAACAGAGAAGGAGCAGCGGAGAGGAGGAAAGCCCTCCATGAAATAATTAAAGATCCAGCAGGGATGCAGCAGCACAGCAGCCGCCGTCCCATCCTAAGTAATAGATCAAATGAAAGCTGTCCCTCAGATCATTAATAATGAGTGTGGTATGGAGACCGAGGGGGTAGGGGTGGGAGGGGAATGGGAGGGCATAGGGCTGGTACAGGTTGGGGGAGGGAGAGAGGGCACAAGGTGTTTTAATGTATGTGTGTGTGGTTTGTAAGGAGTGTGGTCGGGTGGGGGGTTGAATAGTAGTCTGGGTCCCCTGGCAAAGACCCCAGTGGGCCTCACTTGGCAGCCACATGAAGCGGCATGGCAAGAGGAGTCATGCATATGATTTGGCACCAAGAGTCTGCCAAACTCTAAAGACCCTACAGCAATGTCTATATACATCCCTTGTCAAATAAACAACATTTTACACAGTGAGTGGGCAGGTTAGCAGGGGCTAATAATGCTCCTTTCAATCAGTGGGGCCTCAGAGCAGTGACTGGATATGATGGTGGATTTTGGGAGAGCTGAGTTTGCTCGGTAGACAGGCAGGGATGGGCTGTCTGCGATGGGGGAGGGGGAGGGGGGGTATACGAGGGTAGAGGAGCCGAGGGGAAGAAGGAAAAGGAGGAGAGATGGGGGATAGAGGGAGGGGGGTCGGCGAGAGTGAAGGGAAATGCTGCGGATGTTGTCATCTGTGGGCTCGGGTCCCTCCAGATCCCTCCAGCTGGCAGGTACAGAGTATTTCACAAATACTATCCTCACCCACAAATACAGTATGTAACATTCCCCAAGCAGCTTGACATACCAACCAGGGTCTTTCCCAAATATTCACCAACCTCAACCTCCTGAACATCCTAAACAACTGCCAGGGTTGGTGTGTGAAGGCATTACACCAAATTGGATTAGAAAAATCTGATTAAAACAGAGTGATTGCAAAAACAAAATTCCAAAGTGTGTTTAAGAGGGCATTTAAAATCTAAGATTAGAATAGCCTTCTCAAGTAACCTCATTTTTAAAGACTTTTAAACAAGATTGAGGGGAAATAATCAGATTATATTATTGTGTTTGAGTTATCCAGTAGACTAAATTAAAGTAAACGATCACAACTACAATTTCTCAGCCTTCTGTTGCCTTTTTGACCCTCACTTCCTACCAACATTTTGTCCATCCAGCCCAATCTTCTCTACAATTACTCCTCCAGCATGCAACCACCCCCCACACACTTCCATAGTTGCACATATAAACACACCACATGCATACACAGCACTACCCCTTCCCTCTGAACACAGCAGGTGGTGGCAGACACCCCAGCTCAGTTCTCTGTGAATGACGGGTGGTGGGATGTAAAAACATGAAGGGTGCAGGAGTTGCGCTGATCGGTGGTGAAATTTTGTCAAAAACACACAGGAAAGCTCAAAATGAGGTGGAAGAGGCAAAAGCAAGGCAGGGATGGGGGTGGGGGTGTGGGGGGGGGGGGGGGGGGGGGGGGGGTTTGAAAATATCCCATCAAAAAACAGATGTATAATTCAACAGTTTTTCATCATCATGCTCACCATTTGTCATGGTGTCTGAATACTTATTTGCAGGACCAAAGACAGCATCTCTGTCGATAGGTGCGGATATTAGGCACAGCAGGCTGTGTATTCAGGATGTGCTTATTTTCTGATGTTTTCAGGGGATAGGTGCTGTATAGTCTGTGATGATTGCATGAAACCTCACCAGTTTTGCCTGGCGGCTGTTGGGGGAGGCTTCACCAGGAACGGTTAAATATTTAAACACTGCTGTGAGATCTCATTAAAAACGGCACATCAGCCCCCATAAGGCCCCTACAGCACTACCTCACACACTCCCGAAAACCCAGTTAGAACTCAGTGGAGTGTGACAAAACAGTTATTGTCTATTTACTGTGGAGAACTTGTGATAAATCATCATATCCTGTCAAATAAGGCAGCTGGCAGTGGTGTTGACAAGTGGTAAGTCGTCTTATCAGGAAGGAAAATGATTGAGATTCAGTTCTGTTTTGACAGCCGCAAACAAGCAGAAATATGCCAAAAACAAAATAACATGACAACTAGACCAGACTAATATTTCCATAACACACATATGAAAACAAGGCAGAGAACAAACTTTGGCTCTCTGGAGTCTTCTTGCCTTCTCACAAAATCTGGGCAATTAATTCCAACTCTATTGTTTGGGGCTTCCCTATTTTTAGCCTGGCTGCCCTCTCAAATAAATTGATTTCCTGTGGCGAACTTGGAATGTTCCTTGTGTGCCATGTTTTTCTCCTCTTCCAAACACACAAATACCGTCCTTCTTCCCCCAGAGGAATAAATCAAAGGCAACACTGCCAAGTTCTACGCAGCTGTGTATGTGCATCTCTTTTTATACTTGAAAATGGTTTATTTTTGTTTCAGTTCCATTAATGCTTAGGCATGTCTCCTACTTCATCAGGCATCAGCAGACAGCTGAGAAGCTACTTTCTTGACAGGCAAGTGGCTGACTGACTCTCAAAATACCGAAACTGACTGACTCTCTCTCCCTCTCTCTATCTCTGGTCTTACTCTTTGATTTGGTCTCTCATGAGACACAGAGGTCTGGTTTTTTGTGGTCCCTACCACAGAAATAATGGCTGGGTCAAAACAGACTAAGCTCTCAGATCGCAAGAAGATATTTAAACACGCAGCACTATACATAAATAAAAGTGGAGCAACTTGATCCTGGATTCTTGTAACGGTGTCAGGGGAGCCACTGGTCTTTGATGAACACTACCAAAGACAGATGCATAGCGGTTGGGGGAAGCTGCGCTTGCAGGGAAAGAAGAAATTACAATGCACAGAACTGACAAAGAAAGTGAGAATAATACTGAGGAATATGAATCATTAAGCAGAGCAAATGTTTGCTCTTCAGTGGGACAACTCTGTAAAAGTGCACCACAGACTGTCATATATCAAATTACTTTTTAATTATAATGCTGTTAACTCAGCGTACCAAATGCTTGCTTAAGTTGAGTGCGTATTGTGAATTCATGAGTGCATTTTCTAAAACCAGATGACCAGGGATTTGGTGAGGCTTACGTTTCAATTTCTGTTACCCACTGCCGCTGTCACTGACTGCAGTGTGAGGAGTAAAGGACTGTAAATAAGGCCTTTGGGGTGTGAAAACAGATAGTGATAGAGAGAGAGAGGCAGAGAGACACAAATGAGAGAAACATACCACTAGATCCCCGTCCCTTATCCTGACTAAGCCATCTGAATCCCTCTACACCCATTTAACTTGCTCACTCTACGGCTCTCCTGCGTGAGAGCCGAGGCATTTGCCTACTTTACAGTCTTCTCACTGCACCTTGGAAAATATTGAGTTTATAGCCACTCATCTCCATAATAAACACCATATACCCAGCAGCCTACAAGAGGGACTGCGAGCTAACAGGGGAGAAGGATTCACACTGGCTTTACCTCCCAACTCTTCCCACAAGTCACTCCTCTTGCCTTCTAAACAGAGTTTAGCAAGCAGTCCTCTGGGGCTGATATAAGAGTAGAAATGTTTTCACAAGTCTCAGACTTACTCACTTTAAAGCACTTCCTATGCTGTCCGTCCCTGATAAGAAAACTTTAATAGTCAAGCCTGCGGTCCACCATGTGTAGAATACGATGTGGAGAATGGATATTATTGTAAAACAGCTACTATCCTTTCAGTGTTTCCTATATCGTAATTTGCAGCCATTAAAACATACAAGATAGCTTTATCTTGTATGTTTTAATTCTTTGAGTCTCCAATGATGTAGAGTGCCATGACAGAAAAGCTAAGAAACCTCACTTTCAGGAAACAAGACTTGAGATAGGAACAGTTCCACACAGATAAACCACACCGTTAAGAGGTAAACTAAAACTGCACCAGTGACAAAAAAAAAAGAAAAAAGAAAATAGAAGAAAAAACATCTTGCCTTCCAAACACCCTCTACAAAGCCAAGTGATGATGTAGCTGGCCAGAGCCTAGCTGGAGCAGTTATCCATCTCGCCCTGTGCTGCCAGCTGTCAGAGTACACAGCTCCAGCTAGCCGCCAGTGGCAGGTGTAATCAATATGGACTCCACAGAGAGTTGCACTACCAGAGGCCAGTCTCCACTCTCTAACCCATCTCTGTCTCTCCAGGGGAAACAGTAGGCAGGCGGGCAGGGAGAGTGCGTTTGATGTCTCCTCCGGGCCAAGATGGAGCAGCCCACTATAGCTCGGTAGCAGGGAGATGATTAATTCTGCCTATTGGATGCACCATCATGTTTGAGTTAGGGTAGACTGTTTTTCTTTTTATCAGACTGAGGTGGGTATTGTGCTACGGCAAAAAAAGTTTTGTTAGAAATACTGTATGGAGGAAACAACTGGCACTTCGTGCCTATAAAGAACATTCAAGCTTGAGCACATATCCAGCGAAATCGACAGTTTAGTCTTGTGATTTAGCTGTAAAGAATCATCACTATGATAACATTTATGTAATCCTCACCTAAAAAACACACACAATAAACCAAAACATTTAACACTATAAAATTGCTCCGTACAAAATGTGACAAAACGTGACAAAACCTGACAATGCTGTATTATAAAATACACTCAAAAACATTCACTATGACAATTAAAGGGTCACGGTCCTTTTCCAACGATAGATGCATTTTTTGTTGTTGCAGGTTTTAAGTTAGCGCATGCACTTAATTTTGTATCAATCTTATTCTGCTTATATATCGTATAGAGTCATTAGTATTAATGGTAATATACAGTGACAACAGTATATATTAAAAATTCACCATGCTGTCAAGATGTGTAGGAGTTTTGACTGATGTATCATTAACACTAATTTGAGAGAGGGACACACACACACACACACACACACACACACACACACACACACACACACACACACACACAGACAGTAGTACCCCTGAAGGTATTCACTTCACCTAATTTAAAGAGCTCTCAAAGCAGAGCAATGGAAAAGAATAAACAGTGAATTTAAAATGATCTTTCATTTTAATGACTTGTTGTTGTCTTTAAAAAATCATTTTCTGAAATGTTTTCGGGGGATCTGTGGAGGAGTCAGCTAATTTCAAATAGTGTAGATCTTGCCTGAAGACAGAAGTCGTATGCATTTGCATGTACTATGCATTTTGTCAGCGTATTCTACTCCACATGCACATATAGAAGCACTTACAGGAGTGAAATATTTAGGTAAGAGAGCTGGGATTTCTTCTCAAAATCCTAGTGTCTCAGAGGCATTTGCACTGTAATTACTGCATTCTTAGTTTTGCTGTTTAGCAAGAAAGTTACCTCTGTTTGGTCTAGAACTTTGTTTATATTTAACACGTACAGTGAGGCAACAGTTGTGATAGTTTTAAAGACAGCTTTAAAACAAATTAAGCTATTCTATCACAATGGCCCAGCGTTCCAAAAGAGTACTAAGCTAATGGCATTAGTTCAAAAGCAATTGAGTCATCTTTCACAGAGAAGTTAAAGGCAAATGTAACTGGTACATCTCAAAATCACCTGACAAAGACTGACCTCTGGGTTACCTGGAAAGGAAGTCTGGCAACAAAAGGAAGAGATACTAAGTTAAGTTATCCATTATTGATCCCTGTAGGGAAATCCATTCCCTGCATTGCTCAAGGGCACTGACAGAATTAAACTAACATACATGTTAGGAGGGAACATGCAAACTCCATGAAGAGTTCCCCAGCGGGGATTTAAACCCAGGACCGTCTTACTGTGAGGTGACAAGGTTGGGTTTACAGATGCATGCACCCATATCCACTCACACGGACACACGTACATGAACACTTGCACACATTCATAACAGGGGAGGAAATGCCTCTGATAACCATTCCATTCTGAAGTAGACTAGTGAAGATGGAAAACAGTATAAAATAAATGAGCACTAGGAGTAATAATCTGCTGTAAAACCACTAGCCATCAAACTGCTTTTAATATTTAAGCAAAACCAATTCTAGATCAACACTCCTACGCTGAGGTAGTTAATGGATACTCGCCAATAGGCAAGTAACTGAAACACCCTAAGGGTGTAATAGTCCTCTATCTTGGTGTGATTAATATGCGCAGTGCAACATTTTAATTTGAAAAGTCACTGGTCCATTGGATTTCTCTGTAACAGCCATGTCAGCCCAGAGACACCCACACAGCTCTCCAGCAGAATCTGACACCATGTTGTTTGGCCAAAAAACACTCTCTGTCTGTCCCTTTGACTCTTCACGTGTTTTTCTTTAATCTCTCGCCGTTTCTAAACCCTTTCTCTGTCTCTTTTACCCCATCTCACTGTTCTTTCTTTACTGACTTGTTGTGCAAGACCTCATGAAAGTATCAACAGGGAGAAGCAGCCAAAAAGCATTGGATTTACTGCATGCTTTGGCGCAAATGGAGGGAGAGAGGAGCAGAGAGCCACAGTAATGGAGACTAAATGATGGTAAATAACATGAAAAATAATCTATATCACACAAAGTCTGAAGACGTCTCTCTGTGACTGACACTATGTTATGGCCAACGAGAGATAAAGACAGGAAAGTGTCGCTTAGGAGACGAATGTTGCAATTTTGTGTTTATGGTTAAATCTGAGCCAAAGTTGTCTTCATTAAAATCTGATGTCAGAAACCTCACTTGAAACTTATCTTCAATTTACTCTGATGTTTTTAAAACCTCAGACTAATTCCTCAGTTGATGCCAGCACCTACCCTGATGTACAACATCAGGAGAAGGTGTATTCAGCATCTACAATGAAGACCACCATAGCTGTGTGTGTATATATATATGCGAGTGCTTGGTATGTGTTTTTCTATCACTTTCACTCCTATCCTCCCACACTCCCTTTCCTCTTTCCCTCTGACCTCAATTTTCTGCCCCCCCTAAACGACTGATCCTTTCCCCTGACCTCAAACGAGTCAGACTGCTCTGTGAATGATGGATCGGTGCAACACGGTGGCCCATTTAAAGTTAAGTCCTCTACTTTACAGTATGTCTGATGCAATATAGCGCTATGCCTTGCAGTATGCAAGTGTGTCAGCTACATGCAAACAACAAGACTCAAAGCTGCTGAGTTTATTTAAAATTCAGACAGTATTTATAGGATGAAATTCACAAGCTGTTATTATACAGCTTTAAGAAGACCATCATTTGGATTTACTTCAAGGAGAATGTGTTGTTGCAGCCTGTAGCAGAATCCTAAGCTTGATGTCTCTTATTACTTCTAACAATTGTTTGAAAGCAGAGAGGCAGAGTTCACACCTGTTCACATGGCATAAAAAGGCTTACTGCAGGGCTGTTCCTGACTCTAATGTTTATACCATCCTCTGCGTCGTCCCCACAGGCCACTGAAAACATTGTGGATTATTTAATAGTGCTGTATACTGATGGTAGGCTACAGTTTCACTGCCACTTTATGAGCCAAAGCTGGGAAAGCTATCTTTCAGCTGAAAAGATGGAGAATGCATGAGGCGGTGGCATCATTCATTGCCGTACAGTGTGCTCTACACGCCACCGCTAGTTCCTTATTCCGTTCTGAGGTGTACACAAGTCACGAGGCAAGACAACCTCCCTGTGCACATTAAATCTAGGTCTGCAGATAAATTGGTCGGAGCTTGGCCGGAGATTGCTTTGATTTACGGCGTAATTACAGAGTTTTGCTGCAGCATTGATATGCCGGGCTGTCTGTGCCTTGGCTCTTGTGTATGGTTAATAACAATGAAGCTGTCAGGTCTCAGAGGCAAGCAGACAGGTCTGATGTTACCGGTGGTATGATGTGTGTGGTGGCATATCTCATGTAGCAACCACAAGTCATATAGGCATGTTATATTACACTGTAGTCTCCAGTATGTCTGCGCATCCCGGCTGAGAGAGTAATCAGATAAGATAATGTAGAGAGAGAGAGAGAGAGAGAGAGAGAGAGAGAGCAATGACTATAACACTCACTGTCAGGATGGGAGTGCATCCCTGGAAGGGAGGATCTATCACTCTCAACACTCAAACTCACATACACTGTCACGCCTGCCGCACACACACCCACACACAAAGTTGAGCTGGAAAGACGAGGCTGTGAGCGTTAGCCGTAGACAGGGAGGATGTTTATAAAGCCACCAGGCTCAGTGCATCTTTCAGGTTGCATTATGGGTGCTATCTAATTGGTGGTGGTGGAGGCAGAGGTGGGCCTCATTGGAGGTTCAACCAGAGGCTAGCAGTCTCATAGCATCTCAGCAGCTCGTATTTCACTGCGCTCAGTGTGCTAAGAGGGTCAGTCTGTCTGTCGCTATTATACACACACACACACACACACACACACACAGAAGTGTGTGCACATGTACATGCATTTCCGTTCCAGATTTCCGTTCACTATATGAAATGGATGGAATGGATATGCAGGGACATATGCACCTGACAACACAGTCGCACACAATCACAAACAAATTCACACTCTTACAGATGTACTGTGCATGTGCCAAGATACACATGTGGACACCGCAACACACAGACTTACACACACACACTCAAACTTCCAAATTCCTTCCAATGTAAGCACTTCAGTGATCTCATGCCGGTAAAGTGCTTTTCTTCATCAAGAAGATGAGTGAGTTAATCTCTTTTTAATTGTGTTGCTTTCTTAGTTAACAAACTTTAATCAGTGTTCTTTACTGCCGAGTATAAAAGTGCCACCCTCAGCAAAAACACGACAGGACCTACGCAGCAAATTGAAACAAAAGGATTTTGATACTCTGGATGTTAGTGATTCATTATTTAGTTGATATGTTTAACCCCATATTTATAATATAGTTAAAATGCACTTACTTCATGGAGCTTGCCTCTTCAAAATCTCCACTGCACTTTGTGGTTAGCCACATTCAACAGCTGGAAGAAAATATTCTCAATATGCAGATTTGGAGCAAAAGCCTAACAACATGGCACAGCAGAGATTTCATTTTGAATAAGCGAGCTCAGTGATGTATAATTTCAGCACACAACGCTTTCTCTGTCTTATACTTTTTCAATTATATTTTGCAGCTAAAAATAGAGAGAAAGACAATATTTTATTATCACCTGATGGGAGAAACAGCACCGCTTTATAACTGTTTCATTACAACATATTTCATGTTTATTATAAAGCTTCTTTTTTTTTCAGCACTGGCTGATTTGATTGGTTTATTATGCGTTGATATAGCCCTTCTTTGCGTAACAGATCTTGTGTTGTCACAGCTCCCTGAAGGTTGAGAGAGATCCTCCAGTCAAAGTTCTCACACAGGTACTGTCGACTCCCCCTGGCCATTCTCACATGATGGAGATCTGTTTAAAACACATTTTGCATCCCAAACACTGTTGGGAACATGAACGGTAAACATGGTTCTGTCCACACAATTTCAGTCAGATAATTAAAAAAAAGCTCTCTTTCTGCGATGAAATACCAAAACAACAGAGTCTCCTCTTCTTCTTCCTCTAGAACTGTACATTACAGCCCTGATTGTGACATGGATAACTGATGGCTGGATACTCCTTTTGGTCAGAGACTGATATGAATATGAATGTTGTCATTGACATATCTTGTTATTTCTTTGCTCAGCACAAGTTCAGAATGATGGTTTCATTGAGGCCCAATAAAGCTACTGTACTTGCCAACCAAGACTAACAGTCGTTCCTGGGTGGCTAGAACAAGGCACTTGACCACAACACTATGTTATGCTTGTGCAATCATATAACAACCGATACAGAAAGATATACAGGGAGAGCTGGAAGCAATAAAAACAGGTTCTTACTGTTACTGTTGCAATATGTGGAAAAGGGCTACGTAACAACATCTGAAAGCTAACAGTCATGTGACAGCATTTTAGAAAACCTTAATTTTTCCAGTCCGAACAATAAAAACACACCAACTTTTTCAAATGGATCCACTCTTATGATCACTTTCGGAAAGCTCAGTATTCAGGGGCAGAAAACAGTGAGGACAGAGGTCCAAATGAGAGAAATGTGGCCGTGGTTCAGGAGGTAGAGCAGGTTGTCCGCCTATCACAGGGTTGGTGGTTCAATCCCCACATATTCAGCGCCTTGCATGGTAGCTAGCTGCCATAGGTGTGTGAATGCAAAATACCAAATAGATGCCATTTCAAAATTTCCCCTATTAGTGTCAGTCTGGCCTCAGTCCCACCTGTAGGAAGCAGACTGCACATATTGCACTAATAAACCTCTGTCTGTGTCTCCCCTACACTCTTTGTCTCTTTTCAGTCAGATTCTTTCACTGTCTTGTTCTAACTTCCACTAGATATGGATGAGTTTTTTTCCCCCACATCAAATATAATACATCCACAATGCCCTCTCCACCCCCCTTTCCTTTCTCCCCACCAGCCAGTACTCTGCTCTAGTGCGAAGTGGCCAGCTTTGTCTGATCACTGGGCTGAGCAGATCCCACTGCGAGGGACTTGAGGGGCTCGACTGTGTGATTAAGCAAGCCTCGGTTCCACCAGAGGGCCACCGGAGCAGATGTTCTCATTAAAAATGCAGGCTCTGTGAGCGAAGGAGATTGCCTTGTTCCAGGCAGAACCTGGCCGGAGGTTTAAAGCTCTCTTCCTCTCACTTGTAAGGCCAGCCAAGTTTCAATGCCTATACACCCTTTAAGCAATGTGGCAACCAGAAAAAATGAATTATTCCAACAGCATCATACAATCTTGGGTTGTTCTCTTTAATTCGCTGTTAAAAGGAAAGAGAGGAGCACTTCAGTTTCAAATTAAATTTAAACCTTAAGCTTGTGGATTTTGAGGTTTTCCACCGTTTCTGGCATCTTCGTCACTACTTTACAGATCTCAGTTGGGTGTACTTGTTGAACATCTCATTTGGTGACTGAAGAGAAGAGAAGCAAACATTTTAGCATTTTCAGCTCAGTAATAAAGTGCAGATGACTGAATATGAACACTCTGGGTTTTTTTGGGGCTTAAGAACAAGCTGCTGATGACAGCTCGGGATATTCCATCCTTTCCAGCTGGCACCTAGATGGAGCCTGGTACAATTAACATGAAACTACAGAGCACTAAAGAGTGATGCAGCACTCCAGAGGGTACAGCTACACCTACAGTACACAGCTGGTTAATAGATTCAGGGGTATCCATCAAAAGCTTGTGTAAACCCACAGTGAGACGGCAGCGGTCTAAATTCTTTGTTGAACTCTAAGGATAATCCCTGGGCATTAAGTATTGTCAACACAGACACAGTTTGGCCTGTAATGCTAAAGTTGTTGGAAAGTTAAAGGGGGATTTGTGTGATCTGGCTGGGCATTCTGGTTTTCATCAAACAACAGACGCTTGGCTTGGGTTTGATGCTGGGGTTACATGAGAGTGTGTATGTCAGTGTGAGTGTGTTTATGTGTGCTTAAAGATGCATACCTTGCACATGGCTGTATGGTGCATGTGTGGGAGGAAAGGTTACTGATGGATTATAGCCCTCACCTTTGAGGCTGACCCCATTACCGCCCTTCACCTCACCCTCCCTTTACCTTCCTCACCACCCCTTATCCCTCTGTTCTACAACCTCCTCTCTTCTGTCCTACCACACACACACACACCGAGAAGCCTGCCCTAACAGCGGTTGCCTCGTGAAGCCAACATGTGAACTGTTGGGTTGAAGTGTCAGGAGCCAGAGCACATATTTAACTTGACATGCTTGCCACTCAGAGGTCCTTCCCTGCTGCTGGTGGCTATAAACCAGAGAGGCCTCAAGCTTACTTTATGTCCCAATATTATTTCCAAAAGGGTAAAAAATAAAAAAAGCTTACAGTGACTTACCTCTTGCTATCTCCTGTTTCACATATTTGTCTGGCTGAGAATGGTGTCAAAGTTTCAGCTACATGTCGTGAACGTTTCACTCGCACATTGTGTGGAAGTGTCAAGGCCTGCAGATATTGTAATAATAAAAGATACTGAGGGTGAAAGAAAGTTCAAATGCTGTCAAGTGCTTCAGTATTGCTTTTCCTTTTGTGCTGCATGTGTTGCTATTTCTAGAGAGCATACTGGGGAACACTTTCAGACATTATGAGATGCTTCAATCGAAGCTCACTGGAAGAAATTGCTGGTTTGTCTTGTGAGACACACAAAAGGTCACAGCAAAGAGCTAATGATAACATTTTTGTTAGTAGAGTTATGTGTAACTTGTCCCAAATTGGCAGATAGTGGCTCAAAAGGAAGAAACATCAGCATCATTAAGGAGACTAGAGTATAGTCTAATGATACAAGTACACTCACACACACTGGCATAATGCACACACAAATTACAGACACAGATTTATGAAACATTCTTGTTTGTAGCAGCAATCTCAATGATGCTCTCTAATGATTTACCACAGCAATATGAGGTGGGAAATGCTGCCAGACATTTTACATAATTCACGTTTTTTCCTCTTAAATATGGTGCTGATGTCACTTTGTAGATTATTGGGGAGGGAGGCAGTTCATTATGCTCCGCTATATCTCTCGCAGTCTGTCTGTTGCTCGTGAGTGTAACTCTAAAACGTATATTCCATAAAACAAATGGTGGCTGTGTAGAACAGATTGTGTTGTTAAAGCAAACACTGTTTGTAACATTCGAAAGCAAGCAGAATTTCAACATAAAAAGAGCAATAACCTGCATGTTAGAAAGATTTATGCATCCCTGGATGGCGTGCTTCCTCCATAGTGAGGATTGCCAGGTAGTAAATTAGGAAATGCCTTTTGGCAAAGAGTGTACCCTCTACCTATACACACACTCACACACACTGTATGCTCACCACTATGTTTAGTTACAGGGTTGAGCAGCACCATTGCCAATATGTAATGATATATATATCGATGGATACACACAAGACACATGTGTGAACACACACACACACACACACACGCACACTTAAATACACATACAAACAAATGTTAAAGAAACCAGAATCTCCACCCCGCCCTCAACCACAACATGTGCTTCTCCTGTGAAATGAGTTTTCAGTCTTTTAACAATACAAGGTTTCACTCTTTTTAAAGGGCCCATGACGTCACTAGAAAAGGGGGTTTAGAATCACAGTCTGGAAAAACACTCATTCCTCACACTTACACACACACACACACACACACACGCATGCACGCAACCCTGGGAAAGAAGCCCTTATGACACCTGAGAGGGGAGAGAGATGTTAGTGACATTCGGTCAGGTCTTAAAGAGTTAATGTGAACTGAGAGCTGTTGTCTGTCACATTCACATACGCACACACATAATGTACACACACACACACACACACACACGCACTAATTCCCAGTATGACTATGCTTTATTGATGGAGAGACAGGGCTGCATATCTAATGGAGTTAGCAAGTGAGAGTGAAGAGGCTGCTGGGTATGATCCATTTATATGCATGCTAATAACAGAGCACATTGGGCTGGGGACGAGATCCCTCTATAATCGGCCATCCATCATTAAGATGTGACTTTCTGGTCAGACACAGCGCATCATTACTCTGCACTCACCATAGGCACACACACATGCACAAACACACAACACACACACACACACAAAAACACTTTATCTGCAATTGTTGGTTCACCTCTCCACACACTGTTCATTCATATCAGTCAGGGAGGATAAGCTGCACACAGTGGAACTAGTTAAAGTCAGCAAACTTTAACGATGACACAGCCCTGTTCAAAAGGGCCTTTGTAAGTAATGAAGCATGTAGCAAAAGCTAGCTCCCCTCTGTAAAAATGGTGACCTGAAATACACACACACACACACGCAAACCCCCATTTGTACACATATACAGCTTATGAGATCACGGAGGGGGCTGTGAATTCCACGGCACAATAAATGTCAGCCACGTGTTCCGAGCGAAGGTGGCCTCAGGAGCCCTGCAGTGGTTTGGGGGTCAGGGTTGAGGTTAGGGTAGCTGGTCTCCAGTGGCCCAGTGTCAAACCTCAGCTCTCACAGCTTCTCGCCGCTCTCGGAGGAGGAGCTGGGCAGCGGGGTTTGGCTTTTCGCCCAAGGAGGGAGAGCACTGTGGGGCCCTTCCGTTCTTGGAATGCCACATTTTTTAGCCGCTCTGTACACCGCACCCACCAGAACAGAGAGGCACCGAACTGCGCTGGATTAAATGAGCATAGTTTGAGTGTGATTTCATCCTCTTTACCATGGCTGGTACCCATTGCTGGCCTCCTTGTTATCTTTTACACTGGAAAAAGGGCAAGTCAGTGAAGTCATAATATCTTATTTTAGGATTATTACATTTTATTTTTTCCTATGCAAGATAAATGATTAAACATGTTTTCAAGGTAACTGATCTTGATTTTTGTGTGAGTGAGATATTCAGTCTATTTTTTGGCTATAGCTGACAAGTCTAAAAAGTTTATCAGACAGAAGACTTCTTGTCTCAAGAATTCCTCTTATTAACTGCTAAACTGAGCAATAAATGAGATATTATATTTAAGAACCTTTATCTAGAATTTCTGTTTCATTGCTTATATCACTTCTTTAGTTCTTAATGTTTTGAGGTGGTCTGATTTTTACTTTTGGGAAATCTCATCAAGTTGAAGCAGATTTGATGATCACATTTCTCTCGACTACACTATGTTTTTTTCTGGTTTGTAAAGGTTTCGCATTGCAAACATGCATGAGCTAAGAAGAAATCCAGACACTTGTGTGCACATTTACATCAACCCCATATACACTCTATATACATGCATCATTAAAACATGGAAACTCACACGCACATAGTCGCACAACTTGCTCACACTCACTCGCACCAAGATCTACATATGGCAGACTGTGAGCAGGAGAGTTGGGCAGCTGGCCGGTATTAAATTGGATCCCTAGGTTCCCCACTGTTCAATGGGACTTAAAGCCATATTAAAGGCATCTCCTACGGTCCTGCACCAGTGGGAGAGCATGGACAGTGGCCAAGGAAAGCAGCCCAGTGCCAGCCACACCCCTGGAGGACTGCATCTGCTCTCACTCTACACCCTGGCCCCTTTATGTTCAGCATGACATATCGTCCCATGCGCCCATATGCCAGTGGTACCAGACTACACGTGCTTTAACACAAGACCATGGTGCTTCACATTGGTCATAAACTTAAACAAATACATCTCTGATTATGTGCATCAGGGTTTTACGTGACTTTGTGTTTGCATGTGTGATAGATGGACATGGGAGATAGTGTGTGTTTATGCATGCAGAGGCCACCTTTTTACAATTTATGGGTCAGCATATAAATACTTAAAATCACACTGTCTGCTGAGAGTTGAGTCCAAATTTGGTGATCCCCTCCCTTCCTTTAGAATTTATGTCGAGCATTATTTAATGGAGGGGGGTGTTTGTGCTTCCAGTGGCTGCTCAAGACTGGTCACTCAGTGTGGTGCAGATTGCGTGGGCAGATGCTGCTTTATGCGCCAAGCTCATTTTTATCACCGGCTTGTACTATACACCAGTGACATAAAGCTAGTGGTGCAGTCATGCCTGAAGAAAGTGAGAAGGGGTGCTTGTGGAATCATTTCCCTTTGTATCTCACACATAATTGAACCCGCTCTCATTTCCTGCCAAAACAAATATCGAGGCTACATTTCAGTGGTGATTAAAAATGTTCTGTGAAAGAAGCAAGAATGCTTGAACGGGTGAGTATTATTCCACACAAGGGCAGTCATCTGTTTTGTTGAATATGTGAGAGTTTGTGCGCGTTTCGGTGTCTGACCAGAATCAGCATGCAAAGGTGTAAATCTACAATGGCGACTGAAGAAAAGCTGTCTCTCAAACTGCCACTTTGGCAGTGGCCCTGGGAGAGCAGGAGGGATAATGGGACTGGTCTAATAAGTTTGTTTGGCTTGTTAGTGTGATTGTTTTCTCACAAAGCTAATTAACTGTCTTGGCCTTAGGGACCCTCCGTCCTATATCCCACTATCACCACCCATCCACACACACCCACACACACATATATACGCATTCATCTATCCATCCCCACCTTGCCTCCGCCCGAACCTCCTCCTCTCTCGCCCTCACCAGCGGCAGCTCTCTGTCTCTCTGTCTTTGGCTCCTGTCATGTTTAAATTGATGGAGGGTCTAGTGATTGTCTGTATGGTCCCAAGGTGCCTTTCCCCACTACACAGGCATCCTCCGGATTCTTCCTGGTCCACAGTTGATTACGATAAATCAATCTGAGGGGTCAAACACTTGGACTGGGGCACTGTCATCTCCAGTGGCTGTGGGGGTAAGCCAGCCCGGGATAAGAGGGCGTTTCCCGGAACCCCTGTGACCCCCTCGACCACTCTCGTTTCCGCGGTGAGACCTTCATTAAGGGACAAATCTGTTCCCGTAGTTCAAAAAAAGAGAGGGGGTGAAGAGAAAAGTGGGGGATCCTCTTGTTTTTCATCACATCCCTCTCTCTTCTACCTCTGGTGGCCTTATTTCTCTGTCTGGTAGGGCTGAAAACTGTCAGGTAACAGCAGAGCAATAATGCCACCCCCCTGGCCTGTATAGCAAATAATGCCAGAGATTTAATCAATGGCCATGAGGAAAAGCAGGGCCGAATCAATAGACGCCTGGCTGTTTGCTCCCCAGCTTTGAAGGTGAATCCGGGCCTTGCTACATAAATTGGACTAATTGAAGAGCATGCTAGGAAACAAGCCCCTTACAAAGCATGTCTGTGTCAGCATGCTACTATGTGAAATTCATCAACCCAGAAGTGCAGAGGCTAGAGATAATAAGCTGCCATAAGCCTGGAAAGAAAAGCAGAAGGGATAAACACAATATTAGTTGCATTTGAGCTGATAACATCCGTCCACATTAATTTCGGTGATAAGCGTGGGTGTACTGCAGCATCAACAGCAACACTCGGTTTGGGTTGTGGAGTTATAGCTCACATTTTATTTTCTAAGTAGCAGAAAGGGATATATTTCATGGCACTATGTATCAAGCATGTTCCTCTTCATTTATCTACCACAGAGTAGCATCAATGATCTATGTTTTCACACTGTAAAATGAGTGCGAGTGTTAAAAGGGCCCCCTTGCATGCTGAGCTGAGGACATAAATCCAGTGACAGTGATACATCTCATCAGCAGAGACAACAAATTAAAAACACTCACCCATGAGACACCGCTGTTCAATAAATTGGCCTTATTTTCAGGGGGAAAATGGGGCATTCTCAACACCAAACAATCAATCAGAGTAAATGACCCTGCTATTCACAAAT
Organism: Enoplosus armatus; assembly: GCF_043641665.1. Taxonomy (NCBI): domain Eukaryota; kingdom Metazoa; phylum Chordata; class Actinopteri; order Centrarchiformes; family Enoplosidae; genus Enoplosus; species Enoplosus armatus. The sequence continues at coordinate 11,629,303 of NC_092194.1, forward strand.
CTGTCACAGCGGAGCATTGCTGTATTAACCATCCGACCTATCGGCTGGTCAAGTTGAGATCTTCCCTGAGACCTCATTGTATCTCAGGTCTCTCATGGGGGTGGGGCCCTGAGGTCTTAGTCCTCGGGTTGGCCTTAATTAATAAGTTTTGTAGTAATGTTGAGAACAACAGGAGGTGTTAACCCTGTTAGTAAAGAGGCATGTTACAGCATTAGGCTCCTCTGAGAGGAGCAGGGGAGGGGTGAATTAAAAGATCTCTGCTGTGGATTGGCTCACAATGCACCAGGAAGGAGATTTGAGCCCAAATGAAATGATTGTATCAGATAGAAATCGATAGCAATCCATGCCTTCCTTAATCCTGCACTAGCTCCCAGATCACTCCCTGGTGCAGGCAATCTCTCAGCCATCATTACGACACGCAGATCGATAGTGGGCAGCGAGGCCTCTGGTTAAGTTTCTGGCTACACTGCAAAAGTATGGGAGAGGAGAGCAAAGGAGGAGAGAGACGAGACAAGATGATGAGAGAGGCCACGGGGTGTTAGTATGGCTTTGGGTGTCTGACAAAGTACAACCGTGCTGTTGTTAGAGTTAATTAACAAGAGAAGACAGCAGAAAACAGGTAATCTACCTCGCCAAAAAAAAAAACTTTAAATCCTGCCAAAGCTCCGAAGCACAAAATCTTTTGTTGTGTTATTATCTCACAATAGGGGATTTGAGTTAAGCGCCAAGCATATTCCGCTTCAAGAGATGGATGATGAAGCTTGGAACTGTGTTTTATGGTTGTAATCAGAACAGGTGCAAATCATCTATCAAGGCATAATAAAATTTTACAAAGTGCTTTCTTGTCTGCAATACTCCTGACATTCTGTTTCAGTTTATGCCTCGACCAATGAAAGAGACCATCTCGTATGTCTCACTGGCAACGTCTCGGGGGATCTGAGCGTAGAAAAACAGGCTTGAGTTATTATGGGGGATTTTGGTTGTGCGGTGATTGCATTCATCTGATGTAAAATAAGAGGAGAAAAACAACAATGCAACAATGATAAATCAGAACGTTGCAGACAGGGAGAAACACCTGCAGAAAAAAAAAAGCATCATGAAGTAAATAAAACAACTTTGATGAGATGTTTGTGCACAAAAACTCACAGGGTATTTGTCATGCATTTTCTTCTTGAAAAATTAATTGGTGTATTTATCATTAACACCAGTGGCCTGAACAGCAGGAGGATCCATCATTAACACTAGTGGCCTGAGCAGCTGGAAGCACAGAGAAAGCGCCTTTGGGCTCAGCCTCTGCTTTCTGTGTTTTGTAGTCAAGTCACAGTGTCTGTTTAAAACCCCTCAATTAAAAACGTCGAGTTGGGCGCTGCTTTAATGATAGCTGTGATTTTAATCAGGAGCGCGGTATTCCTAGTAGGTCCTGGAGGTCTGGAGGCCTCACTGCACACATCAACTTATCTCTTTCTTAAAGCTCCCTTTCTAATTTCCCACCTCCGTCAAAGTCTGCTCTGCTCTCCCAACGCTCACCTCCACCCCACCCCCCCAGCAGACCTCGCTGTTAGGATGTACATATTGAAAAAAATACAACGCCCCACAAGTAATTAATTCCATTAGCATCAATATTCTACTCATGAGCAGCAAACACAGGCAGGGAGAGCTGGTACAGGAAATCTCAGTGATGGAAAGCATAGTAAGGGGATATGAGTGGGAAGAAGAAAGAGGGAGAGAAGGATTGTTTACTCTCTCCCTGTTCTCTGTCACTGTCTTACCGTCTTTTTTTCTCCATCTCTCCTCCTCTCTGAAGAAGCCTGCTGGCACGAAGGAACTTCTCCCAGCAATTAAGAGGGGCCGCAGACGCTCAGCGTAATTACCGCCGCACATTGCTGCTGTCACAAAACTCAGCTTGCCCCCTGGTCATAAAAAAACACACTGAAGAATATTTAGAAATGAATTATTCAGAGTGATTGTTCGTACTCAATTATTCATGGGACCCCGGCGAAGGGAGATTTGCATCTCAACGCTGTAAATATTATTAATCTTGCCAATTACAAAATTCTCTGCCGCTCCAAATTCTTCAAATGATGTTCCAAATGTGTGCGGCATTTTATAGCCTTTAATGTTTAAGTGGCTTGAAATGAATGTGCTGCAGCTTTTACAAATCATCTGGAAAACGAATCAAGTTCTTTCTCATAGTGTGTGAGACATAGTTACACCACAAAAACTGCCAAATGTTAACAGCTCAGCTTGGATTTTAACTTAAACCTAATGGTCAGATTGTGTGTAATTTCAAAAAAAAAAAAAGGAAGAAAAGAAAGAAAGAAAAAGCTGTAAGCTACTATGTTCAATATTGGATGAACCAAATTTTATAAGCAAAATATGAACATGGAATAAATTAGGTTCATTTAAATATTGTTGAGATTTTAGATTTCAAATCTCTTTGATGATCTTAGAAAGCTGACTTTGTACGTAAGTTTAATTTAGCACTTTCACATTGTAGTAACTAAAATACAGATACAAAGGCAGCAACACAAGAATAATGCATTCATTTTAAACTCTACTTACCAATAAAACATGTTTCAGTCTTCCAAGAGATCTGATATGAACCACTTTTATGAGTTTTCAAAGCAGCAAACACAACTAACATATTCCAAACATTCCAATTCAGGTCCAGAACTGCAGGTGCATCAGCTAAAGGGTGGCCTATAATCTCCAGTGTTTCATGCCAACTGGTAAAGGAAGCCTCATTAGTTCAGTTGATGCAGTATTTCTACATGGTGGCGATGCGGCCAAAATATATGTGTGATAAATACAGGTGAGTATAAGGCCATTATGCAGGACCAGGTGCAAAAACCTCAATTATAATGTGTACATATTAAAATGTTCCCCATCCACACATTAACAAAGCTACAAGTGGACATAAACAAAGGAACACAAGCATGAAATTCAATGGTTTCCCAAATTATCTTTGAAATGACTAGTGTTGTCCACAATGCGACGCTTTCAGGGTAACTGAGAGAACATTTCCCTCCACCTGATTCTAGAAACAAGTGACAACAAGTAATGTCATCAGCACATGTAGCTATCAATAACTTTGTCGTTAAGGAGAGGGGAGGAAAGATAATAGAAAAAAATGACTTATAATAATAATAATTAATTGCAAGAGCAGCTAATGTGAGAGTTTTAATGTATTTGACCAGAGATTTACAAAAAGCAAAAGTAGTCTGTGATATTCTGCTTTCATTTATGTCTCATAACTTAATCAATGACTTAACCATCTGTTTTGCCTTTGAACACAACTTTGTCATCATCTTTTATTTCACTTCTTTCAGTCTCTCCAAATACAAGATAGAACATATAATCTATGCAAATGCAAATTGAGGTCCATGTCCAGACACTTAATTAAATTTATGTCAACTCTGATATTACAGTAAGCCTTTCTGTTCTTGAACAATGTCACAGATTGTGATAAATGGAATACATGCTGGGCTGTAGTAATCATTTGTGCAGGCTGGTAGAAATTCCACTGTATTAGGTTGGAGGGGCCAGAACCCGTAAGTGGTGCATTTGTCTTTAAGGATGTGTGATTTTCTAGTGCCCAAGAATGGAATTTCATGCGGGTGCACAAAATCTTCATATCGTAATTGAAATGTTTGAACAAACAGACTTAAACTAAGAAAAAGGAGCCATTTTTGTTTTTCAAATGAACAACTACATACATTTCATTAATCTCCTTGAGATTACATGTAGGCCTATGAGAAACATACAACAACAACAACTAATAAAAGAATGAAAGTCATTAGCATCCCATGTCTCTATGTGTTTGTCACACCAATACCTCCATACATTTTAAACTGCATCTAATGCATAAATTACATGGGATTAGCCATGATGTACAGTATGGATACAAAAACCCCCTCTAGTGCTATTGACCTATGGATTAAACTCTTTATTTATAGTTAATGATAATGTACCATCTTAAGTGACTCCATAAAATATGGCCTTGGAGGAGCATTACTGTAAAGCTAAAGGAGAGCGCTTCCCTCTTGCTAAGTCACACAGTCCAATAGCCAGCCAACTGCATCTATCCATTCATAAACGCAACCATCCATTGAGTGGTGTATATAGGACATCAGCAATCTGGATTTTAATAGTAACCCCGTGTCTCTCGGTTGCGTGCCTGCTGCTTCTCTGGGTCTCAGGATGAATGGGAGAGTGACACTTTGTAATGCTTCAGGCTGAGGAGCTCACTCTAATAGGCCTAGACTTAATTAGTATGGGACTCCCCCTGTACGCAAAGATAAATCCTAACCCCCTGAAAGTAAGGCTGCTGACACACGTACAAACACAAATATACAAACACGATATACACAAACAGATAGAAACACACTCGCACACAGATTCAGTATAGATGTGTGCATTAACTGAGGCGATTTTCAGTTTTCAATGCCCTTTGAGCTCTGATGTGCTGATAACATTTTAAAATTATACAGACTTCCTTCTCTCTTTCTTTTTCTCTCCCTCCATCTCTCCATCCCTATCCACTGTATCTTTCCCTCATTGCCTTACAGGCTGCAGAGTGATGTGTCATTTTATAAGCCTGTGCTGGCTAAATTACATTAGGAATATCCTCTCATTAATTAAACCTGCTATTGGCAGCACCTGAGATAAAACAGATTATAAGAGCTGAGAGTGAAAACACAGAGCAGGAAACGCCAGCGTAAGCACTTTACGTGTGTGTGTGTGTGTGTGTGTGTGTGTGTGTGTGTGTGTGTGTGTAAAATTGTGCATGCATGTGTTCCTGAGAGTATGGGGAAGAGGAGAAAAAACAAGAGAGAGACTGCAGGAAGAAACGGCACAGTTAAGATCTGTTGGTGTGCTTTTGTCTATAGATGGTGCTGCAGCAGTGAAATATGTCCATTCACCCTCTGTGCTTTAACGTTTATCCTTTCAGAGATGGTTTATCCATAACAGGATTAGTTTTAGGGTTAATGGACGCCAGTCACATGCTCTTTGCACTGCTTCTGACAGGTGGTATACATAGAGTCCATAGTAAAACAACTGCTGTCATCAACACATTCTGCAACTCTGGCACCAGCTGGGAGTAAGACTTATATTCCCTCAGAATGGTACTACTAATCTACAGGGAATACTTTTGTCACTAAGTGCAGTGATTTGATCTTTCAACTGAAGGGATTATCTCTTTGCAGACATATAATATCTGTGCAAAAAGTGCATTTTACTATGGTTTTCTGGGGTCACACAAAATGAATATGAAATTCATCAGATGTTTCGATATAATAGTCTGGCTTTGGAGAGCGTATTCAATTTCTTCTTTTGGGCCGGGGTAGGGTAACCAACACTGGAGTCTATGTAAGGAAAAAATCAAAGCAGATATCCCATTAAAATGTATCAGAGATACCTCCTTCAAACAAAATTAATCATGATAAAAATTCACATTAAACACACTCCTCTTGGTAGCTGTCAAAACTGATTAATGCAAAGGAAAGAGGAGAGAGGGGAAGGTAGAGAGAGAGCGAGAGAGAAAAACTTGTATAAATATTAAGTGAGTCCAAGTAGGAATGCATGTTGCCTTTGTATGCACACCGTGTAAAAGCCATTGTGGAGTTCACGCGGGTCCCTTACAAACGAATAAATCACTGCCTTTGGACAAATTAATCAAAGTGCCCAGCTGTTGCTGTGCATGGCTAACTGGCGACAGAGGCTGAGACTCCTTCCCTGGGTGTATTGTCTACCCTCCCTTCCTCTCTCGAAGCAGTAGACCTGAAGTGGCAGATTGGGTTTGTCTCCCTCTGAGTGATGTAGTGCCACTTCCCACCTGATACTTTATCACCGGGTCAGATGTTTGTTACACTGATACGCTTCTTGCCTTTCGCCCAAACAATTCAGAGAATGGATTCTGACTTCTGTGACCCCTCGTCACAAAGACTTGCTTGTCTCCCCAAGGGGCCGTTCAGATATTGCATCTAAAAATGCGAGGAAAACTTTCATCTTTTTATCAAAGGTGCTTAAGAGGTTGCGCTACTGTCGTGCCTGCCGTTACTAAGCAAAAGATGCAACATCTGAACGGCCACTGAGGCTGCCAAAATACACATACATATTTGACCATTTTGATGTTGATACACAATTTAAAATAGAGACTTTTGTTATGAATTATGGAGGCTATTTTCTAAACAAAAACTATTATCTAATGTAGCCAAATAAATGATGTTTTGCTCTCGACAAACAAAGCAAATTTTTTTATGGATTTGTGTAAAAGTGTTTGTGTTCTTGCACACTGCAAGAGTAGATTCTAAAATATAAACGTCAGCGCACGGAAGGTCTTTGAAATTCAGAACAGAAAAAACAAACAGGTGTGTTTTACAGTGTGGCATTAGTACTTTTACTTAAGTAAAGGATCTGAATACGTCCTCCATCACTCTCCTCTGTAAGACGGAGAAAACAGTGAATGGTCACTGACACATGTACCCTTGAAAAACACAGCCAGGATAACCCTTCACTTGTACTGCAAGTCAATGAGCGGGTGCCAACATCATGGATGACAGTCATACATGTGACACGGTTGTCACCTGCTGTGTCGCCAGCGTCACCATGCACTTAAGGTAATGGAGACATGAGACGTTTTGTCCTCCGCTTGCTCTTTCTCCTTATTTTCCCTGAGAACATTTAATATCGTCCGACCATATTCCTGGGCCGTGGATGTTGTTGTTTTCTCCGATTCCTGAACTGATTGTGAACCCACCACCCCACCCTGTTCTTTTTATTCTGTCTCTCTGTCTTGCTGACTGCTGATGTCCTCTGCAGGGGAAATCACTCCAAGAAGAAGTTTACTTTGTGCTAATCTCATAAATGCCCTGCGTCCCCCCTCCTTTGTCCCCCCATGATGCAGGCACGCAATAAACCACTTACATAAACCTCTCCTCTGAGACAGCCCAGAAAAAACAGCTGACATGTTCAAAGTTCCACTCTGCCTTTCTGTCTCTCTCCGGATGCTTGTGATTTCCACCAGGAATGCTTTATTTGGATCCTTTATTACATGTGCTGTCCCAAAGTCTTGAAGGGCGGTTTTAATATGTGAATTCTCGGCTCTGTAGCACACTGAAAAACGTTGACATTTATGAGCACAAATGCATTTCACCGGGCCACTTGTTGTTAAGTGATCAATATAGGATGGCATCAGTGTAGGTGATGTAAGTTACCGTTATAGTGGCGAGAAAGGGATATTCTACATTCTACTTGTAAAGTCTATTATGTGATTTTTTGACTCGAGCTCCATGGGAGTAGTATTATCACTGAAAACTAAATTTGGGGGGAAATTTTGAGTCAACCACTTTGACAATACAAAATTAAATGTGTGTAAACAGTAGCTGCTTTCTGTACAGAGCACAACTAAACCCTTCAAGATGCTGCCTTTTCTGTTTCTGGAAGCCTGTGCAGAGCCACATGTGTATTTCAAGCTGTACTAATCAAGCATCTTTCAGCTCATTGGTTTGGTTTTATGACCCGCAATTTTACTGTTTTGATTCAGTCCGCTTTCATCAGCCTCATTTCCAGATGCATAGGGCAGCTGTTTTCAGTGAATAAGCCTTGATAAACTCACTCTACATTACCTGCCCAGCATCAAACGACACACAGACAAAGTTAGGGACAAGCTGGTGAACATAGTCAAGCGTTTAGCAAGCAGATATGTCCCTCAGGAGTTGGTGGGGACCAAAACAGAGCAGAGGTCAGTCCATTCACTATTCAACATTATCAAACCAAATAAATTAATATTTGTGATATTGAGATTTCACAATATAAAAATATATCATTCTTGTTTATACACCCAAGCTTCCCATGTCCTACACAACACAGTGCAGTGATCAGATTTCTACTCAACTCAACAGACACATGTGATCTTACTGATATTTAACTGCTTTTATAGAATTACATTGATGTTCCCAGCAGCAGCCTCAGCTTGTTTATGTGTCATGCACCAAACATTTTCCTCCAAAATATGTGAATAGCTCATTGTTTTGAATTTATTTGAATTTATTTTATTTATCTATGAAACACCCACAATTATGTCCATCGATATTTCTTGGAAAACTGAAAATTTGCCTTATTTTTAACAAAAAAACAAACAGAACATAGCTAAATATGAAAGAAGTAGAAGTAAAAGCAAAAGGCAAAAAATACCACTCATCAGAGAAGTCCATTTCCAATTATAACCATACTATATTAATTCTCAGGTCAATAAACATTCTATACAGGTTTACAAGTGAACATAACAGAGGTTGGCTAAATCATGCAAGGTAAATTGTTATTCTAAGTCTGACGGTGAGTGTGTGTGTGTGTGTGTGTGTATGTGTGTGTGTGTGTGTGTGTGTGTGTGTGTGTGTGCGCACGCATTTGTTGGCTTTCAGACATCTTTCCCAAATGTCCACACTACCTTGTATTAAAAAGCCTATGCTCAGACTGTACTTTCTTTTTCACTCTATTCTGATTGGTGAGTCCGGACACATAGGCACCATCATCATTCATTACCTGTTCTTTTCCACATCTTTCTACACCCTCACACCTCTTTCCATCTCCTTTTAGTCAATTCTCTTTTCCCTCCATCTCTTCAGAAGCTCCCACTCCACCCTGCACCCTCCAATGTGCCATCACTCACCTCGAGAGAGCCATTCTCTCTCTGAATGGGATCATAATCGGCCCAGCTTTGCTTTTAATAGCCAAAGCGACAATACCTTGCATGTGCATATGGGTGAATGTGTGCGTGTGTCTTTCTGCGTCTGACACCTCCATGGCTGCATGGATGAGCATGGACAGATGTGCCCACTGGAGCAGAACTGCCTGAGCATGCGAAGACTTGGACATTAATGAGATGGTGACAAAACTCGCACTCTCCAATTAAAGAAAGTGAATGGAAGCCATTTAAAACAGAGGGGCTGGGAAGGATGAGAAATGACAAGGATATTCCATAGGGAAGGTGATGGTATGGAGTAATGTGAGGAAGAGGAGGAGAGTTTAAGAGGAATTACCTTGTACAGTCCACACACATTCATGGATCAAATCTCACAACTCACAATTGAAGGCAGATTGTATTTCGCCCTCCAAAATTATTTGGATTTCCTTAAATATTATTAACAGGACTATATCCATAACATCACATACAGTGTTCTAAACTCTATTTAGAGCCTGTAAAATATGAAGACACTGACTTGAATTATCGTCTGAGGTATTTACATGCTGCTGTTCTGTCAGGCTTTATCTTCAATCTTTCCACCTCAGCTCCACCTCATTAGAGGTGCAGGGGCCTTGAAGTGTTACAGGGTCCAATATGTGATAACACCACTCTCCCTGCACGCCTCTCCCCTGCCCAGAATCACGCCTATCAATCTACGGATATGTGCTCTCAATCAAATTACTACTGAGGGGCAGGCTTTCTTGGCCTTCTCAATCATTTTCCTGCTTTTATTTTCCACTTTGTCAGGAGTTGTCTTATGGGCTCCACACATTATACTGTAGGTGACAAACAACAAAGGTTGACAAAAAAATGTGCCGTAGGTCCAATGTAATAGTGCAGCTGCCTTCAACCAAGCTGCGTTGATGTTATGGTTCAGGAAAATTTAAAAGACTTGTTTCTTCTGTGGGACGTAGGAGTCAGTCACTGTTGTTTGACATTTAGGTGCATTCCTACAATTCTGTTTCTGCTATTTATCTTTGAGAGCAACATCACACTGTTTTTTATCTGCTTTATGCCGCTGTGCTGTGTCAAACAATAATAAAGTCCATTTTGTTCTTGATTTGTTAAGCTGCTGAACGCTTGAACACATCCTGCATGTGTTTTATAGTAAAACAAGAGTCTACAGCCCTGCAAGGCTGTAATTGTTGAGAAAACCAAACTGTTATATAGATAAACCAAAGTATTGGACATGTTGACCCGATGATGGAGCTAGATGAAAAGTTAGGGGATCACCAAAGTTCACAAAGACCATGAGAACCTGCACATAGTAATCCATTCAACAGCTGTCAAGACATTTCAGTCAGAACCACAAAGCAAAAATTAGGGGATCAACAAAGTCACTAGCATCCTCTGGGAAACATGAATGTCTGTAATAAAATGTATGCAGACGTAGTCATATTTCACTGGATAGGTAAACAATTTCACCTGCTGGTGGTGCTAGATAAAAACCCAGGCGATTAATTAAGGTTCATCCTCTGGGCACCATGGATATCTGGACCAAATTTCATGGCAATCCATCCAAGAGTTGTCGAGACATTTTGCTAAAAACAACAACAACAACAACAACAACAACAACAACTTACAGTGCATCCGGAAAGTATTCACGGCGCTTCACTTTTTCCACATTTTGTTATGTTACACCCTTATTCCAAAATGGATTAAATTAATTTTTTTCCTCAAAATTCTACACACAACACCCCATAATGACAATGTGAAAAATTTTTTTTTGAAATTTTTGCAAATTTATTAAAAATAAAAAACTAAGAAATCACATGTACATAAGTATTCACAGCCTTTGCCATGAAGCTCAAAATTGAGCTCAGGTGCATCCTGTTTCCACTGATCATCCTTGAGATGTTTCTGCAGCTTAATTGGAGTCCACCTGTGGTAAATTCAGTTGATTGGACATGATTTGGAAAGGCACACACCTGTCTATATAAGGTCCCACAGTTGACAGTGCATGTCAGAGCACAAACCAAGCATGAAGTCAAAGGAATTGTCTGTAGACCTCCGAGACAGGATTGTCTCGAGGCACAAATCTGGGGAAGGTTACAGAAAAATTTCTGCTGCTTTGAAGGTCCCAATGAGCACAGTGGCCTCCATCATCCGTAAGTGGAAGAAGTTCGGAACCACCAGGACTCTTCCTAGAGCTGGCCGGCCATCTAAACTGAGTAATCGGGGGAGAAGGGCCTTAGTCAGGGAGGTGACCAAGAACCCGATGGTCACTCTGTCAGAGCTCCAGAGTTCCTCTGTGGAGAGAGGAGAACCTTCCAGAAGGACAACCATCTCTGCAGCAATCCACCAATCAGGCCTGTATGGTAGAGTGGCCAGACGGAAGCCACTCCTTAGTAAAAGGCACATAGCAGCCCGCCTGGAGTTTGCCAAAAGGCACCTGAAGGACTCTCAGACCATGAGAAACAAAATTCTCTGGTCTGATGAGACAAAGATTGAACTCTTTGGTGTGAATGCCAGGCGTCAAGTTTGGAGGAAACCAGGCACCGCTCATCACCAGGCCAATACCATCCCTACAGTGAAGCATGGTGGTGGCAGCATCATGCTGTGGGGATGTTTTTCAGCGGCAGGAACTGGGAGACTAGTCAGGATAGAGGGAAAGATGAATGCAGCAAAGTACAGAGACATCCTGGATGAAAACCTGCTCCAGAGCTCTCTTGACCTCAGACTGGGGCGACGGTTTATCTTTCAGCAGGACAACGACCCTAAGCACACAGCCAAGATATCAAAGGAGTGGCTTCAGGACAACTCTGTGAATGTCCTTGAGTGGCCCAGCCAGAGCCCAGACTTGAATCCGATTGAACATCTCTGGAGAGATCTGAAAATGGCTGTGCACCGACGCTTCCCATCCAACCTGATGGAGCTTGAGAGGTGCTGCAAAGAGGAATGGGTGAAACTGCCCAAAGATAGGTGTGCCAAGCTTGTGGCATCATATTCAAAAAGACTTGAGGCTGTAATTGCTGCCAAAGGTGCATCAACAAAGTATTGAGCAAAGGCTGTGAATACTTATGTACATGTGATTTCTCAGGTTTTTTATTTTTAATAAATTTGCAAAAATCTCAAAAACTTTTTTCACGTTGTCATTATGGGGTGTTGTGTGTAGAATTTTGAGGAAAAAAATGAATTTAATCCATTTTGGTATAAGGCTGCAACATAACAAAATGTGGAAAAAGTGAAGCGCTGTGAATACTTTCCGGATGCACTGTATGGTGGAGCTCGAGGAAAAATCAGGGGGTCACCCAAGTCATTAGGATTCATCCTTTGAGGACCATGAATGTCCGTACAAAATTTTAATAATCCATCCAATAGATATTTCAGTCTGGACCAAATGATAGACCAACTGACTGACTCAGTGGCTGAGATTAAATTTAGGACCTTGTTGACCACTTTTTATTACTAGAATACAAATCATGTTTTGGCCCCAATTTTGATTTGATTGTGCAGGTGCATGGTTGTTCAAAGTCTGGCTCATTGGAGAACTGCCAATATGTTCAGTGTTTTTTTTCTTAAAATGAAGTAGGACTTCTCTCTGCTGCCATGTTTGGTGGTGCTCTAAATGTTCATAATTAGCGTGGGGTTCATCACCTGGATATATGTTGTGGATGTTGCACTGGGTGGGCGGTGTGCATAATCTTTGACTTACGTCTTACTTTCACACAGATTTTGCAGATCACCACAAGGCCGTGTGTTGTTACATGCATGAGTGGTCGCTATCTGCAGTGTGCAGGGGGCTCGTTACAGAATAAAAAATAACATATGAGAGGTATGTAGGTACATGACTGGCAAGCCCTGCTCCCACCATGTATTTAGTGTGTGTTTGGTATGTTGGACCCCTCTGCAGTCAGCATTGATCGACCTCCCTCCCTGGACACTCGATGCAGCATGACCCCTCCAGCAACTAGCCAGTAATTGATCCTGTAGTACTGTTGTGGATTCCCATGGCACACTGGCTCTACATGTATGTGTGAATGTGTGTGTGTGTGTCTTCTACATCTTCCTTTGGCTGGGCTCCTAGCAGCACGCCCCACCTTGCTAACCTCTCCATTGCATTCAGAATGTGTCCAAAGGCCATAGTGATGGGCAGAGTACTACGCCTGTACTTACATGCATCTATTTTCACCCATCTCTCCTTTTGCACCTCACTCCTCTCTTATTTATTTTTTTCTATACAGTCCGCACCACTTATCCAACGTCTGATGAAACCTCTCTCCTTTCGGTCAGGTTACATTCAGACGGCGGCGCTAGTTCGCCTGGTGATCAAATAGCCCTGTGATTTTATGTAGATGAAAGTAAATCACGACTCCTCCAAGTTGTTTCAATGCTCCGCCACGCTCGATTGTCTAGCCATTTGGAGCGACCCGCTCACCATAAAAGACCCCATTTCACTTCCATCCAATTTGAGACAGACAGAGAAAAGAGGGGTGTGCCAAGTGAAAAGCCTCTGTCTTGCTTTTGGTGAAAGATTAGCAGCTGCCAGGAAGCTTTCAGATCCTCCAAAGAAAAAACACACACACATTCACACATACACTACATATCCACATGCATGGCCAAATCCACACACTGTCACACATACACACACTTCTATACAAATCAACACATACATACACACAGTCACACAATCAGATAGTCTCTCTCTAACACACACACACACACACACACACACACACACACACACACACACACACACAGAAACTTCAATCAGAGCCTTGTCAGAGCAGTTGCAGTTTCTTTCAGCCTCTGTAGCAGTGTATCTGCAATTCAAAGTGCTGTGGGTTTTGCCTTTGCCAAATTACAAGCTCCATTTGTCAGCCTAATTAACGGTTCATAGCATTCAGTGAAATTTATTGCCGCAGCACGGGCACATGCCAAACCAAACAGGATAGACCTCACAGATAACCGTAAACTTGGCTATGGAACCTGACACCTTGAAAAAACAAACTTGTTACAGGGAGTCTGTTTATATACTCCTCTCTACCTCTCTCTCTCTGTCTCTCTCTCTCTCTCTCTGCCTCTCTTCTCGCTCCACTGTCTCGACTGACAGTTACTTGACTGTTTCACTTCACGGTCTCCGTGGCGATGGTTGTTAAGAGGGAAAACCCAGACTCACAACCTATTCCTTTTGACCGCAATTCATTGTATGTTTGTCAGCGGGCGCCCTTGTGGTCAATACTGTTTAGATGCACAGCTGAAATGTGAATCCAGAGGACACAAGACAAGGCATGAATTTCAACCTAACTCACAGGAATCACCCAAACAATCTCCTCTGTTTCTCGAGAGCAAAACAAAACCCCATGGAACATAAACAGCTTGAATATAAACTGACACAACATGAGAGTGAACTCAGCCTTTCACGCTGTGACAAAGGTAAAAGATTTTGACACACTGAAAAGAAGGAAGACTTTAAGTCTGCCATTAGTAATCTGCAAATCTCTGACACACATAGCTGTACCACACACATGTAAGATCACTATTTGAGGAGTAAAAACAGTCTGCCCAGCAACTGACAGAGTGGAGGTTCCAACCCAGGGAGCACCAATTGCTTCCTCCGGCAAGCTGTCCCTGATGCTTTCGCTGTTGCGACAGAGGTGCTGAAAGGTGTCCGAGGGGGGCCTTTGTCATGTGGCTCCAGCGTTCTGTCAGATTCTTGCATCATACAGGTATGACATTGTCTGACCGGTCTAATGGTGTTGTCCTTGGTGGGTCTGTTTCTGAGACAGAAAAACAAATCATCTGGAGAAATGTTCAGTATGCTGACCTGTGATACATCCTTTAGATAAGTGTATTATTAATGAATTTAGGTAAGGCTAAGTAAAATGTCACTATCTGTGGTTACAGAAAGCAGGCTTTTCTAATTCGTCAAAGAAACCTTATGTCCTCTTAGAGGGGGTTTGAGTTAAATGCCCCTTTGATGGATAGCAGGCTAAGCTCATTCTTGACTCTGCTTTGGTGTTTCAATTCCAGAATTCCTAAATTGTCTCCGTTGTATTACCTGTAGTTTTGTAATTGGACCTTCACACTGGCCTTCTAGTTCTTTTGGATTAATTTATTGATTTTTGTCCAAAATGTCTCAGGTAGACCTTACAACGGTGTGTGTAGAACATTTCTTCCTGTAAAGTAGACCTTTGTGTTTGAATTGAATAGAAATGTAGTTCCCTCACAGATACATGCTCATGTATGCCCTCTATCTCTCACACATAGACACACACGCAGTTTCAAGTTGGACATGGAAGAAAGAGAAACAAATCTTCATGCTCCTAACTCTGTGTCTCTCAGGCAGCCGTCGAGTAGATTGCCTCCAAGTTGCACCACATGAGTAACCCTCCCCCCAGATGTGACAACTACCTTAAGTCCAGAAAGAAAGCAACCGAGACAGACAGATAGATTGACATAGAGAGAGCCTTAAAATAAAATCGAGAAAAATTCCTTTTTATGTTTCTAGGCTAGTGTTGCAAGTCTTTGGCTCACTTCTCATGGGAATGGCTTTTTGTTGTAGCTAGAATCCGTGTATCAATCAAAGCGAGGTCTAAATGAGACACAGAGGGATGCAAACGTAGCTGTGTTGCTAATTGATCGATGGCTTGTTCAAGGAATTAAAAAGAGGAGGCTTGCTTCATTAGCACAAATGTTCTAAATCTCTAACTCCAGCTCCTGTCGGTGAATATTGCCAAAGGGCACAATTCCAACAAAAGAAGAAAAAAAAATAGAGGGAAAAAGAGTCAAAGTAAACCTCATCATTGAAACATTCAAGGATTTAAAGTGATTTTATACGGACCTTTGCTGTCATCCTTTCAAAACTCTACACAACTGAAACTGACTTTTTTTTGACATTTTTGAGCTGATACGGTTTTCAAAGAGGATTCCCTCTCTTTCCTCTTTCTTCATAACCGCACACACTTTCTAACACTAAAACTAAAGTCTAAACTTGTCCCTGTGCTGCCCTCCATATCATACAATTGGGCCACATAAAAATAAGACTTTACAACAGCACATGTCGTATCCTCCTAAGAGGGTGGCCATTAGTAGAAAAGAAACTGGACCGGGTTTAACTTGTCAGGCGGCTTCAAAGAAGACTGTGTGGGCCTCTTGGAAGCCTCCCTGGCTGATGGAGAATTATTGATTGTGTGTTCAGATATCTTGAGGCGCTGGTGTATAACACTGGGGTTTAAATTCAGCCCTAATGCTCAGCCCATGCATAATTTATGTAGTTCCCATCAAAAGGTAGTAGCAATGCAAACTAAAGAGGTCTCAAGAAGCTTTTTGTTGAAAGTTTTCACACATCAACAGGCTCAAAGCCCAGTATGATTTTACAGCAATAGGTCAGAATCCATGAGAGGAAAAATAAAAATGTAAGAACTGAGTGGAGCAGCATTATAATATTGGTGGAGGCTTTTAATCTAGCTGTGAAACATACACTGTGATTTATCTCTCATATATACGTTTTACATTGAGGAATAACACCATCTGCAGAGTCCTACCAACTTATTAATGGAACATTTTAAATGCATGGCCTATTGCTTTTTTGTGGTTAATTTCTCATACCTGTATAATGAGAGTGGTGTTACACTATTTTTATGTTCCTTCGCTTTCTGTCTTGCATGTAAAACCAACATGCATTAGTTGAATAATGAAAGGACCATTCACGTATTGATCTGTCTGTCTGTATTGACCAACGCTGCTCCCGGCTATGCTTTTCCACATGGTAAAGACATTCATTTAGATAGAGAGGCACATTTACTTGTAATTACAGAACACAACTGAAAAACGAGCATTGCTTGTAAGAATATCAGAGTCATAAAACCCTTCAGGATTGTCAGTTCTGTCTTCTGTTGCAAAAGTTAGCTGATGTTAGTTAAGTAGTTTCTCTTCCATATTGGAGATGGCAGAGGTGGAGGTGGAGGTGCTGCCTCTCTGCAATCTGCTTCTCAAAAATCATCTCACCAAAAACTCTTCATTGCAAGAATTATTCAAGATCAAGGCGGACTACTTTTAACACTTGACTCAAAACAAGGTTATCACTTTGATAATTAAATATGTTGTGGTGCTCCTTGTATTCTCAGTCTGGCAATGCTAGGGAAACAAGCCTACTAGCACTTTACCTGAACACTGTACAAGGAAGTGCTGAAGTTTACAAGCGTACCATCTACAACAGCATCTTATCTCATGGACGGAAACATTCCTGCCAGCACATTTGTCGATAAAAAGTGTTTCAAAGCTGTCTAGAACTTATTGGAATATATCTGCTGACCTGCTTGTGACCTCCTACTATGAGGAGATGTGCAGGCCTTTCTGACTGAGGTTTTCTTTTTTGGGCTTTGGGAAATGCTCCTTCTTCCTCTCAAGTTGCTTACAGTTTGATTAGGTGAGTGTTTCTCTGACACAGTGGAGCTGACAGTAATGGAATATCTATAGGGCTAATATGGACACTCCAGTATTTACATTGCTCATTATCTCAGGCTAAATTAAACAACAACACTTTCTGGTTTAAAGTTGATTAATTTTGGGACCACAAGGCGAAGCTACGTGGACATCTGGACAGCCACTTAAAAATACATCTCGGCAAAGTGCAACGAAGTGAGACTTTTTGTTTCTTGTTCTTGTTTCTAACCCTATCTCGTACGTGGCTGGATTCTCTTTCACCACAAATACTTGTAATAATTATTCTAATCACCCACCTTTTTTATAATAATACATTTCATGATAAACTATAATTTGCTCAAGGGTTTGGCTAAGAGGTCATCTTATTAAATTATTTGAACAGAGAAAAGCAATGAACAAAACTAAAAATGCAAAGGTTCAATTTGCCACAACTCATTTAAGGATCACTGGAGATACTAAAAATGCAAATTGATCTTTAATTAATCATCAGCGATATATATGATCGCGTCAAGTCTTTTCACATGGTTACATGATTTTCTGGTCATAAAATAATACTCAAAGTTACAAAATCCCCCAAAAGTGGGGCTAAATTATACATCTAAAACAGTATTTTGTGCGAGTTTAACAATTTAATGAATGCACCAAATGGACTAAGCCGGACAGTGTCTCTTCAGGATTGTGTAAAAGTAATGTCAGTGCCTGTATTTAAGTAATTCTTAGTACCCTGAACTGCTTTATTGGGTCAGTGAAAAACAAATCTTGCTGGCAGAACTCTCTTCCTTGGCTGAATGGAAATATATGGCCTCTTTGAAACAAACAGACCAGACTATTAAAAGATACCTCAAATGTAGAATGGAACATGATAAGGACACCTTTAACTTGCTCAGAAACAAAGTGACAAGTTGCAGCAAACTTTTTGTATTAGCATTATTAGCAAAGCAAATCAAAATGTAAAACTAAGAATTATAAATCTGTGAGGAAAGAAAGAAAGAAAGAAAGGAAACAACATTCAAGACCCCTGTGTAGTGGCAGAAGCTTTTGATAATCATTTGATGGATACAATAAAAACAGATCACACACAGTCTTTTGTAATAGAACCAGTTAATACTGATTTACTCACATTCTCCCTCAAGAGTCCAAAGTTGATAAGATTATCAACTCTCTGAAGAGCTACAGGGCCAAAGACAAATATCGAAAAGACACTCTGTTTCTTAAGACCCATAAAGAATCACTAATCTGTCCACTGCCCAGGGAGTTTTCTCACTGGGTGAAAGAATGCACTTATTACTCCTAACCATGAATCAGAGACTAAAGACAATAACCACTACAGAGTAATCAGCATTCTCCGTGTCATGTCCAAAGTTGCTGAGAAATGGGCAATAGAACTTTTTAAACCTTTGAACAGCTCATACTCAAACTTTAAACTGCTTGTTGGAGATTGTGAAAGCTACAGAAGGGTTTGTTGGTACTTCATTTCATCATCAGGAAGCGTAAAACAAGTAGTAGTAGTACCCCAGGGGTCAATTTTGGGTCCACTGTTATTAAGGTTATATGTCAATGACCTACCAGATATTTATCTATGGTGATGATTTATTGTCTATGCTGATGATGTAGTCATTTGTGTGATTCACAACTTTCCTTTCAAAAACTTGTAAAGAAAGTTGACAATACAGTAACTTTTTATTCCGATAATTTATGATTTATCAGAAATAGTTCATACGCTTCAAAAAAGTTTAAATAGCTGGACGTGTAAAACATCCTCAAGTCTTTTGAGACCTCAAACAAAAGGCCCAAATTTTACCTCAAAAGCTATATTTAGCACTATTAGTTTTGATAATACTAAAATACTAATGTTAAAATGTGCTGGTCATAAAACAGCAGTACTCTAATCTGTCTATCAATGATCATTAAGTTTATATAAAATCAAAATGCTATATGTTATGTATAATATTATGTGCCTGTAGCTTGTACTTTATAATGTTCAGTCTTGTATTCTATCGTAACATTTTTATTGCCTATTTGCTTTTACTGTGCCTCACAAAATGCCTGTTTTCTGTGAGCTGTTAACCCACTGTATGTGCTTTAGTGTTATTTGTTTATCCTATGTCTTGTCTTTGTCAATTTGACATTTAACAATAACCTGCCCCAGGGACTGTAAATGAAAATTGTCCATTTGGCTAAATCTGGTACATTTATATCTCATCTATAGATGTCAATTAATCTGCATTGCCCCTGAGTAAATTGAGAATAATACATCCATTAACTGTAAGTGTGGCTGCTGTGTTTCAATATGCACCACACCAACTGCTGTGGAAAGCATCTTGATTCCTGAGTTGTCTCTCTTGAACAGCACTTGACACTTTTGATGAGCCTTGTTGAACGCAGTCCTCAACATAACCCATTAATAAATGCCACTGGACGTTTGAGTGCATATATTTGCTCTGAAAATGTACACTGCACTTTGCACTTAATCATATCATGCTCTGGGGTATATAGGAGGGGACTGTGAGGCATCAGACAACTCAGCCACATGCAGAAAAGCATTCGCTCATACCATAACAGGTGGCAGAACAAGGCAAGACTTTAACTTTTTTTTTTCCTTTTTCCTTTATTTATACGCACTGCTCATTATGCCCTCATGTGTGTCTGGCACAGCGGGAAGCTGGGCTCTGACAGTGCCCGCCCTCATTACTGGCAGGCGAGCACCTGAGAGATGAGATGCATCCTGACACCCAGGGCTGATTCTCACCTCCATTAACACCAGCAGGGGGTCGCCATGATCTGATTACGGGAGGGTATGAATAAGGAACAGAAATGTAGGGAAACAAGAGGGGAGGGAAGGAGGGAGGAGAGGTGGGGGAGAAAGGGCAGAGGAATGGACATAGGTGATGAAGCACAGGAAAGGGGGAGATGATGAAGGGGGGTGGTCGGAGATGCTGGGGGGGGGTTGATGACAGCAGTACTTGTCTGAAGTGCGTAAGCCAGCAGCCGTGAGGCCTAATGATGGAGGTCATTGGCACGCAGCTCTGTAAGGGCAGCCGGCTGTGATCAATACCACCTGATGAGGTGTCTGAGTTCCCTCTGATGTGCATCAAAATGGAATATGTTTTTCCTTCCCATTTAATCGATGGGAAGAGTGTGAAACTAATTGGGCAAAATTGCAGGGGCATTTATTGATTAATCAAGCAGAAAAACGAGGGGAGCCAGGGCCTCAACATGTGAGGGCAACGACATGGTGTTTTGATTGGTGAAATGAATCGATATCTTGGAATCATTGGCTGGCGAATAAAAGTTGGAGGGGCATGAAATATTTAAAGGCGCCGTGGCAACAGCACCTGCAGATCCACAGAAAGCTGAATAAAAACAGACTGGCATCAATTTTGAATGCCAGACAGTCACATACTGGAAAGCACTCGTGTGGATGATGGGATTTTTTCCCCTTAGAATATTATCTTCCTTTTCCCATTCTTCTCATGTATACAACATTTTCAATATATAGTCAATGTGGTGTGCTTTAGAACGGAGCATGTCTTATAGATTTCTGTATCTTTTCTCCACCATCACAAAAATCTCATGGTGCTGGTGCTGTTTTGCATGGTGGGAATGTGTTTGAGAATGGTTTGTGCATGGTGGAATGTCACAGTGGGGTCCTCTGAAGGACAGAAATTGTGAGTCTATAATCTCTTGTCTCTGTAGCGTTGAACCCCTAGGGAGAGTTGGATCAGGCCACTTGATTCAGTCTTTTAGTTCCACTATGGTGCACTATACCATACGCCAGTACAAAAGCCATCTCCCTTGTCGAAGAAGATGGAAATAGCATTGGTGGGGGTGAGGGGGGGTGGTGGTGCAGCCACTACCGCCAGTCCACCGATGTGTTCCACATCAGGAAGCATTCATGTTTGTATGCCCTCAGAGCACATTTGTAGTGTTATGTAAAAATATGCCAACCACAGCCAACCTCACCTTCCCTATTCACTTTATATAGAATAGATAGAAAAACAGACAAGATGAGAAACAGGCGTCTATATTAGGAGGAATACAGAGAGAAAAATAGAGAAACAGGTAAAGAAAAGGGAAGGGGGAAGACGGAGAGGAGAATGTGAGATGAGGCAGGAATTTCTGGATGCATTTTTCAACAAAATGAGATGGAAACTATACAGAAACCATGATGAAATGAATAGCAAGTACAATCAGCAGACGTTTGATGGCGAGGAAGGAGGCAGGAAGAGAAAGAGAGCGATGGATTTGAAGAAGGGGGGGGGGGGGGGGGTCAGTGATGCCTACTGAGGTCACTGAAGTGTCAGGGAGGAAGAACACTGGGTGACTTGTACACACAATTTACTTAAGGAGATGTTAACGGTCTGGAGGCTACTGGGAGGCGGTTGATAAGTGTCTGGATCATGTATTGACCTCTCAGTGGCCTCAAAATGCTGTTGATTGCCGACTGGAGTCAGCAGGGAGGCTGGTGGTCTGGCTCTCACAGCTCCTAGGCTCTGAATGTCTGTCAGTGGAAAGACTCGAGGCCATATTATTCTGAGTGGAAGTCCATCGGGTCTTGTTGTTTTGACCCACTACAGTCCTGTTTACATACTAATGAGAGATTTACTCTTCACACAGCACAGGAGCTGAATAGCATCAATGTTTCTCTTCACTTGCCCAGGAGTTGGAATTCACGCACAGTCCAATCCATAAAAACACAGCAGTTTGAGCATGGGCTGCATATCGTGAATCTCAAATTATCAACACTGGAACATGTTTATGGATGCAACAGGGTAAAGTTGAGGCAAATCAATAGACTTTAGCCGCTTGTTTGGAGTTCAGCTGGTGAGCTAGAAGGAACTGTCATACAGTACTTATGTCCAAAATCAATGCATCCAGCTCATTTTGACTCAACATCTGTGAACTTTTAGAATTTTCATGGATATTATAAAACACTATGAAACTTAAAGAGTACTTGTGCATCATTTTTCAGCGCATTGGCTCCTGGCCAAGTGCATAAAATGTCAGATACTAGCCTGAGGTGTGAGGTCAGCTTTGTCTACATTTGCTTCTCAAATTTTCAGGCCGGCCAAGTGTTTTAGTGTTTGTTTGCTTTTTGACCACCTTACATTTGAGTACAGATGATTAGATCTTATGATTAATTCTACAGTACTGACTACAGAAGCACTCAGGAGTCAATTATGGTGAAAAGTACTGCAGGTTAGTGCCTTGGCAACTTGCATTCATCATTGCTTGGCACCTGGAGCCCAAACTACTGTATCTTTTGGCTGCATTTGTCCCTCTCCTTGTTGCATTTGTTCTTACTGTGGTTCACACAGACTCTGTGACTCTGACACAGCCCAGTATGCCTAATTATGTTCATATTGGATGCATCTGCACCTGATGATTAACATCCAACACCAACGTGCAGCACCAATACAAGTAGTAGTGTATTAATATAACATACATATACATGTAAGGTTGGGGTGGTGGACGGGCATGTGCAACACCTGTGTCCTGTTACATACCTGCTATTAATGTTAACGGCTATAAGCATTTTCTATAAACTTAATCAAGTGATTTAGTTGTCTAACCCTAACCATATCGTAACCATGGTTTTGCCATAACCACAATGTTTCCTAACCTTAACCATACTGTGGTTGCCATGTGCAGATACTGTAGAAATGTGTCGGCACTGAACTGTGTTTTGTGAGACTGTGTAAAGTCAGACTAGTATGAAGCTACAAATGGGGGATCAAAAGTTGAAATCTTCAACATGTTCAGGGACAATCCCATCGAGATTGAATCAGACACATTTCTCAGATGTTTTAGCCATTACAGGCTAAAGTGATAGAAATTCATGTCACTTAAGGTGTGTGTGTTCACTTCATCAGTAGAAAGCACATCGGTAAAGGTAGTGATACATGAAAAAAAATCCAATAAAAATCCAGTTACCAATTTCATGCTTTGCTCATACAGGTCATGCATATTTTTTAAATAAAGAGCTGCTTGGGTTATACCGAGGTTTGAACCGGGTGACTAGTCAAGAGCCAAGGAAGAGCTTTAACCCGAACGGTGTCAAACACTCTTGGACACTTTATTTGACAATCCCTGTGTCACAGTGACTAACTCTGCCTCATGTCTGGCAGGTAAGCAGCCCTCGGAGCAGCCTCTAGCAAATCTGTGAACACTGGGAACTCAGGTTTTAGCAGGGCAATGGGGATGTAGACAGAGGGACTAGAAAGGCAGACCTGCATTTACAACCTGTTTGGGATTTGGCTATTGCACTGTGACTAACACCCCTGCTGTACCACATATGCTGCTGAATTTTAAGTCTGGCATACTGCAGGAGGTACAGGGTTAGTAAGACCAGAGAACAAATGCCATCTGTTAAATAAACAAACACAAAATATCCCACAATCATTTTCCATGCAGGAGGAAAACTTTTCAATCCCTGAAATGAATGCAAGCCATTACGCCTCAACTCCAGACGGCCAATTATGTTTTATTTTGGCACTTAAAGTTTGTGAAGGAGTGCATAGTATTGCCCATAATATATACACAAGCAGGCTACCGCCACAGGACCACTGCTTAAATGGGCCCCTTGGGGGTCCCTAGGTGGGGAGGGAAGGCACCACCTGCATGTGTCTGCTCATACTGTATGTGTGCCAATTACTCACTGACAGACAGAGAGAGGAGCCTGACAGGCCATCGCCGTTTGGCAGATGCCACGCACAAATGCTTCGCACTGGCTTGACGTCAACGGACGGGGCTAAGACGAGGCCTTGGTCTGACAGCTCAGTTGGACCAGGGCCAAGGAAGAAAATATAGGAGTCATGGCAGCGGTGAGAGGAGGGTTTTAGCGGGAAGGCAGAGGAGGGGTAGTGGGAGGATTAATATTACATTCATCTGTCTAAAGAGTGTGACAGGAGTATGACAAGCAGCATATGAATATTGGGAGAAAGTTTGTAGGGCTGTCTCAGTGTTTTGAACGTTAACTATTTATGAGGTAGACAGTATGAGGAGGGGATTTTAGCGTGTTTGCCCAAGGCTATGTGGTAGCTTAGTGTTTGAAATTTGGATTTTACGTAAACCTGGCAGTTGTCATACAAGCTAAGAATAAACGGAGCAGCAAAACAATGAATCACATCCTAACCCCCCCCTACACAGCCATCCCTCTCTCTTTCTCTCCATCTATTTTTTCTCTCTGTTTTGACTACCACGCCTCTCTTTCTGTTTCACTCTTCTCTTCTGTATGTGGTATTGAATTCATGGTTAAAAACTGTCAGACATGCTCATACATTGCTCATTGTATCCTGCTATTGTTATGCAGATGAGGAGGAATTCCGAAGGCAGCGACTGTATCCTTTTAGTTACAGCGTCACCCGCGCTAACAGACATGCTGCTGATAGTTTCATGGATGTATAGACATTGAGATAGTTTGATTCCAGCCCAAATATGATTCTAATGGAAGATTTTTGTCTTTGCTAAGACAAAATGAAATACAGGAATATTTGCTTTTGAAGCAGCTTCCTTAATTTTTCTAATGTTTTCATAGCAAGTCTATGAAATAACAGGCCTACAGTTACAGTTTATATTGCAGTTATAAATTCATGTTCAGTGGTAGTGAGAGTAAAAAGAGTGTAAAAGAGCCTTAGACATCCAGACAGGCTTTGTTCAAGGTTCAGTTATTAAGCAATGCCACTGCTAGATCCAAAAGAGAGATTCAAAAGAGTGACACAGACAGATTTTGTCTGAATAAAAGGGAGCTCCAGAGTGAATCCAAACAGCATGTGCAGTGGTAAGATTGGATTGGATAGAGGAGAGGGAATGGATAAGCATTCTTATCCTCGAGGTGCTTCTATATGCCAGTGTGTGAATAGTGTGTTTGTGGGTGATTTCAAAAGGTGGAAGAATGAGAGGGTCTCCCCTGTGACATCGGCCACCTCTGTCATTCATGTTTCATATATGACATGATTACAAACACGCACACAAATGCACAGACACACACATCCACATATAACAAAGAGCCTGGCTGCTGGCTTTGTCTGCATGTCAGTGGCTTGATTCTCCCAGAAGCCTGGATGGGTTGCGTGACACCGTCACAGTATCTCAGGATCCCTGCAGGCAGCCTTGGGACAAGAAGCTCATCATCACTCCTCGCACTCCCAGGTGAATGGCAGGGGGTCAGACGATGATGTGGAGGACGGAGTGGAGGAGAGGCAATAGACCTGAGGCCTATTGTGGAGATGGAGAAATATCCACATCTGCTACAGTGGCCACTCAGACAGGCAGGGTATAACACACACAAAAATGTATACACACGCACACAGCCGAGAAAGCTACTCAGACGGGCAGTTCTGTCACTGGTGATTACCCTCCTGCCACTCTGACATGGAGAGATTGGGGCCATATGAACGCCTCTGTAGCCCTAAGCGATGTTTAGGGGCAGGAGTTAGAGAGATGCGCCAGCCGCTGCTTATGAGGGGTCATAATCAGATGTGAAAGCTGTCTTGTACGCTTACAGGCAGCATTGTAGCGAAAAGCACCGCTCGCTGTAATATTGATGCCGTTTTTCAGCAGGTTGCACTAAGAGGATGGGAGGAAATTGGAAACACATTAGCAACACCTGATAGCTTTGAACCCAAACAGAGGGACTCAGAATGTTAATCATTCAGCAGGATTGTCATCCCAGTGGGCGAATGATGGAAGGGAAGAAACAAAATCATAGCACTAGTGACTGCATAAAGAGATAGTGGCTTTAGTAAACATGTCCTGTGCTATTGGACTGATTATTGTAAGAAAATGATAGCCTTTAGTCTGCCCCCCACCAAAAAAAACAACAAAAAAAAACAATAAAAGATCACACTATGTATTTTGCTCTCATCAAGTATGCAGCAAAAACTGTATTTCCCTTTTTCCCTGTGGTTTTGACATAAAAATCTAAATGCAGACTGTGGAACAGGATGAGATGTTTTGTTTTCCCTGCCTCTTTCCCAGGAGTCATCACAGTGGAAACTATTTATTAACTAGATGCTGCGCTGGCTGGTCAGTTGGAGCTCTGTAATAGGTGGGGGGAAATTCTTGTGGAACCTTAGATTTATTTGATGCCACTCTCAGGTTTTCCAATCTAGTGCTTCTTGATGGTTCCAGCGCTCACATATAGAGGGGCTGGAAATAGCAGAGAGCACATCTCCGGATGAAAGGTGCCTCAAGGGTGGCTATCAGGACGGAGGAACACAAAGTAAGCACCTCACTCACATGCACACCCCAGCCCTCAGGGTCTTTGGGAGTGATGAGAACTGACAATGGTTTGTGTGCAATGACTACTTCAGTGTTTGTGATCCACAGCTACTGGGCAACCGTCTTCACAAACCTCCAGCATCCACCACTGACAACACGAGCCGAAAGATCTTTCTGAATCACAGAGCGAGTACTTTCTTTGTCTAAATCAAGACACAGGGGACAGTGTAGTGTAACAAACAAACACGCAAGCTTCCAAAGTGTTGCATCTGCATCTACAGCTAAAAATATGTCCTAGGGAGAGATTTAAAGGGCTATGGCAAGGTGCGTACATCTAACCAGCATGCATAATTAATATGTGCATTAGACACTAAACAATGGTTAATGATTTCAAAATGCTGACCAGTAAAATTGCGTGCATTTAAGGCTGTCAGATGAAGGTCTAGGCACTGTAATTTTGAATGGTTACACTCTTGCACCTCGCCTCTGCTCCGTGAGTGTGTGAGATGCGTTCATGTTGGAGTAATGGGTCACCATATACATAAATTATGAGATAGCTCTCCTTTTTTTTTTTTTTTTTTTTACATCACATGCAAATCGCTGAAAGTACTGCATGTAAGTTCTTCAAATGTTCACAATCTAAAATATTCTATATTGCATGAATGCGAAAACCTGCACGCAAATATTAGTTGACTTTTACATTGTCAAAGTTTTCACCTTAGCTCTTCACGTCTCATTAAGGCACCCATGAGTATGTGGTTTGCACTGTAATGACCATGAAAAATCATATCAATTAATGACACATCACTGTCATTAATTCATATATGCAAATGCCACGTACAATACCCATCATTTCAAATAGCTTGAAATGATAAATTCATCCCTATAATTATGGTGATGATTCAAGTCAATGAGCAAACAAATTTCATTAATGGATTAAAAGCTAAAAATGGTCTGTTATCCTGCACTTAGAGGGAGGGGATTAGCCAGCAACCATATTAGACTTATCTTCATATGCAAATAAAAATGATTAGCAATCACTGGTTCCCCTGAAAGCAACTGCGGCAAATAAAGAAAGTTACTGAGGTTGAAACAATAATGTTAACTACTGGAGAGAAATTAGTTATGTTTTTAACTAGGAGGTACAGCCAATCAAATGCTAATGTTAGTATTCCTGCTGATTTGTAACTTGTTAGGTGAATCGGAACAAAAGAGAACAAAGCTTAACACAATTCCGAACAACACAGCTGAAAAATCCACTTACTGTGAATCCAACAGAAATAACTACAGAGTGATAAACTATCTCTACAACAGGGACTGTGAGACAATGGGTATTTTTTTGGCACAGATGACTGCATCAGTGCCATGCATCTTTGGACCACTTTCTATTGGCATTCCACTTATATTGGCTCCAGAATGGCCTTTGATGCCTGCCTGAGCTCGTATTTAGGTCTCTGTGCCTGTCGGCGGCGGCTGCTGCTGCCCTTAGCATCAAAATGCAGCACTTCCTCTCAGCGGAGCCAGGCAGCTGATAGCCCTTATCTCATCTCCAGCAGCACGAGCTGTTGGACTGGGGGCACACTGTACCTTCCTGGTCCCTCCAGCTCTCTAACAACGCTTTCTCTCTGGGTGAATGGTCTCTGAGGGCTCAATTTAGACTGTGGATGGTCACCCCTGCCTCAGATTAATGTTGGAGCGCTGGGCCAATTCACAGAGATTTGCTCTGGCATGTTCAGTAGGCTGTGTTAAAGGTCTTGGAGAAACAAACTCTGACACGCATGTAATGGTTATACAACTGGATTCACTTGCATGAACAGCCTAGTGGTCACTGGCTTGACTTTCTCTCTCCCTCTCGGTCTCTGTCCCTCCGATAACACTTCAATATTGGACTCCAAGTTATCCTCAGATGTATCTAGCAAGTTCAAAATCTCTCCTCCTTTAAATTGGTTGTGCAGGCAGACTCTGTTGTTAATCTTGAATTCATGAAGGAAAGCTTGAACGAAACCCTAATCCCTTGCCTCGTTATAAAAACATCATGGCACAAATTATCTACAGTATTAGGGCATGGTGGAAGCTCTTTTTATCTCCAGGGGTCCAAAAAGAGCTCTGACTGACTGAGCCCGACTAAAAAAAACACACACCCCAGGAGGACTCACATTGACTACTTGTCAAAGTTTCTTAGTGCAGCCAGCTCTAGGCCGGCTGCTCTGATGCAAGCACATCTACCTTATCATCCACCTTCTGCTGAGAGGAACCAATACAGCGTGGAGAAACCCTTTTTCCTTCCACAGATGACTGAAAAGGATCAAGCAAAATGAGAAGAAGTCACATCACAAATATGAAATAATAAATAAATATTCTATGAAAAATGAATGGATAGTCAAAGATTTGATGGAATACATGTTAATTTCCTCCCTTGACATTATTAAGACTCACATGTGGAAGCAGTTGCTTCTCTTTTTGTGTTTTTTTTTTAACTTTTCCATAAATAAGGCATATTAGGTTTCAGTCAATGAATGTATAGAGATAATTATTCATTTAATGAAATGGAAGGAAATAGTGACTGGGGATTAACTCCATTGACTCCACGGCATACAAACCCTTGTAGTTACTTCCCATATATTTACCAAATACTTTTATGTAAAATCAAAGCAAAGGAGAGGGCAAGTTAATCCAAACATGCTAGGTCTACATCTGATCTACTTTGTGAAACCAGTCGTACCAAACCAAAACTCAAAAAATCCTCTCTGGATCTAAAAGTCTTTTGTAGTGCTTTCACTGTTTAAAAGGAGACATCAGTGTTAAAGTCAGAGTAAAAGTCGTGAAACCACTTAAACATTACACGTTTAGATTTTTCTTTTACCATATAACTAAGTGTAACATGCTCCAAAGCAGTGTTTGACAGATGAAACTAAAATTACTGATGCTCTCACATTCTAAAATCCTATTACTATGAAAGCCTCTTATAATTGAGTTAGAAATTTCACAGTCTATTACTAATCATGCACTGCGAACATGTTCAAAGTCAGTTTCCATGTCAGACACTGTCTAATCCTTCCTTTTAATGTATCCGATCCAACGGTCCCCTTCATTAGGGGCGCCTATAGGTTCCTCTTCCTCTCTGTGCTATAATGAAAGGAGAGTGTATGAAATAGGGATGGAGAGAGTGTTTGCTCTGGAGAGAAACAGCAAAGTTTTTTTTCTCTTTTTAGACTGTGTCCTTATTAGGGCTTTTCTTTCCAAAGCAAGGTCAGAGCGTCTACCAACTTTCAGCTTTATTAGCCTTGGGCTTGTCCTCAGGCACTAAGTGGCTCTCACACAACACCACAGAATGCAACCTCTGATTGTGCCTTATGTCTCACTCTCCCTTTTTTTTTTTCATGTTACGCATTAGAGTTTTCTCCCTCTCTACCTCATCCTCCTCTCTGTTGCTTTCTGTATTGAAGTTTTCCCGCAGCTCGCCTCTTGCCTCCACCCAAGCAGCGGCATGGCTTCTCTCTCCTCCAATCCTCCTCATTAGATTCTCCCTGGATAACCTGAGAAAAAGAGCTCCTCTGTCTTCTTCTCCTCTCCATCATAGCCTCTGCCACCCCAACCACAGGATTCATCTGCTGGCGACGAGTGACCTTTGACACCAGCGCCTCGCAGGCAGGATTACCATTGAGTCCGGCTCAGGCTTTGTTCCTGGTAGCCGGAGGAGCAGAGAGGGTCTTTAATGAAATTCAAACTTTGGGCATGAGGAGCCATAGACATCTGAGGACCTTACTTCCCCTCACCTCAGTTGCTATGTGTGGAGATCAAAAAACCTTGAGCCAAGCTACATAGAGGAATGTTGCTCCGCTCTGTGCATGCACAATGATGATGAGAAACAATGGGAGGTTTAGGTGAGAACCAAGGGTTTTTGAAGGACTCAAATATTCTTGCAAGTGCTGTCAATTAGCGTACCATTTTCTTTCGCTGATGGCAGCCAGTAAGCTGAAAACAATGAACATTTAGGCTGAAAAAGTTGAAATAAAATAAGATACAAAGGAGATCAAATAAGTCATTGCACGTAACATAAGTTAACATCTCTCATTTTCATTTAGTGTTTCGGGAAATGTACCAAACTGGCTGAGGCCACTGGGTTTATCAGTCTGTCCGGCACATCTGTGAAGCCATCCATCTTCTCACTTGAGGTGCAGAGCCATAATAACTGTGGATCCCATGTTTCCTCGCCTTTCCAGATTGTGTCAAGGAAGTTTAAGTGTTTTCATTTCCACACAGTTCAGCCCTGTGTAACACTGCAGGTGCAGGCCTAACTCAACACAAGGTACATGCATAGAGCAGCATTGTGTGCAGTGTATAAGAAAATTATATCCCAAACTTGTGCAATTTCCCCAATCAGCTGTTCATATACACATATACTGTACATGCTGTATCTGTCAGTGGTTTGTTTACTATAACTGATTACTGGAGATGCGTAAAAAAGCCACCTGGCAGAGGAAAACACATCCTGCTGTGTTAAGACACTCATTTTTAATGATGGTAAATATATTTATGTCACAAGAGTCAAGAGAGGCATGTGCTGTTAGTCACTGATATACTGCAAAAGATTCCTTTTAATAGTAACATATAATCAAATTAAATTCATATTTCATGGCATGCCGTAAGCATTTACAATTAGAGTATGCAATTCAATCCCTACAGCTGGCCCAGGCTCTAACTGTAAGACCGGTGTGAAATGTGTGATAATATTTTTCTATTGGAATTGTGGTTGGAAGCTGTACAGAAAAAAGCCTTGCCATGGTAACAGCTGTTGGGATTATGGTGCCTGCTGTACTGAGATCTGTCAAGGGGTCTCGGAAAAGCTGGGCATCAGTAGACGTAGATTCCCAAATCTGAGAAATTGGTGAGCCACAAGTATAAATCATCACATAACTGTCACACAATCAGCAAATCTTTCAAACAAGCATCCACCATAAAGAAAATAATTGTATATTTGTGTCAATGTCGGATAAACCTTAATTTTTTGCATGGGATGATTTGCCTGGAAACATATATTGTAAATCACTCCTTCCATCTTTCCAGTGCACTGGTCAGAAAACAGTCTATTTAGAAGAGGACAAAAAAGAGAAGCATGATAAGCTCCTCTGTACAATATATTGAGATGGGACCCCAAAAAAAGAAAGAAAAGAAACACAATCCTAGAGGCCTCATCAATCACCAGGGAGGGGGCTCCATAGCTTGAAGCCCTGCTCTGGTTTTGTCATTGACGAAAAATGGCTTTCCATAGAAAAATGAGCGAGATCACACGCACGCACACACCCTGGTCCTGTATTGATTTTTATGGCGGATGGTGGGGCTGGTGGGTAGTGGAGGCAATGCTCTCAGAGCAGATGTCTAATGGTGTTTAGAGACTCTCCACTTTATCAAGCCAGGCCAGCACTGACAGTTAGATGCTGGAGGGCAATTAAAATTAAAGCCTGCCTGATTAGAATATCATATTCATCTGGATGGTAATTACTATGTCTGGCTCCGTATAAATAATTAATTATGCAAAACCCATGCAGCTGCCACTGGCTAGAGTTAACTGACTTTCTGTCAACGTCTCACAGTTCTAGAAAGGATAAAGAGATTTGGGAAATAAGCTCTTTAGCCGCTATCTGGAAGCCCGCTGGGGTGTGCATGCAGCGCCCATTGAAACAGTGGCAGCCTGCCCTGTGTGTGCAGGTGGCTTCACCAAGACATTGTGGGGTTTCCTTTTGAAGATGTATTTAATTTAAAAAGAAAACACTCTCTTTAAGGACATCCTCTCTCTTGTGCCCTCTGACTCCTTCGCTCACACTCCGCTCTCGTCTCACTTTGTGACATGGTCTGTCTCTCTATGATTCATCTTTTAGAAAGAAATTGGATGATTTTTGGATGTCTTTCTTTCTCACTGTTACCACAACATTAAGTGGAGACTCAGTAATTAGTCTGCCATTAGTAATTAGTCTGCATTTCCTGCCTCTTGTTAAAATTCATTGACGTTTGAATGCATCATCTGTCTATGTGCACTGACGTTTTTAAGCTAGTTAAATCAACTTGTGTGATCTTACTTAGTTAATACAACAGTTGATTACTGATTATCGTTGTATTTAGCCATCTGCAAATTTTACAGAAAACGTGTTAGCATTTCGGTTAAAGACGAGAAATATTTTCATTGAAGGGATCTTAGAGCATATTTATAACGGTAGTGTAACCCCCTGAATCTAGGTGTCAGCTGTGACCATGCTACCATACCAATATATTACGCTTGCCAGCTTATTAGGTACACCCAGCTAAAACAAATGTGGTCCATTACGACAGCCATGCAATAAATCATATCTTCATGAAGATTGTGATGTTAAGTTTCTGTTGATTTTAAGAGGTGATGCTTCCATTTTATTTCCCCCATTTTGGAGAGTGTTTGTGGTGCTGTTAAATTG
Source organism: Enoplosus armatus (assembly GCF_043641665.1). NCBI lineage: Eukaryota > Metazoa > Chordata > Actinopteri > Centrarchiformes > Enoplosidae > Enoplosus > Enoplosus armatus. The sequence continues at coordinate 11,662,105 of NC_092194.1, forward strand.
TACTGCATTATTCTGAGAGGTGTTTTTGCATTTTGTCAACACCATTTATATCAATGAGGATCAACTAAATACTATAAACACCTCTAAAGCAATGCAATTTCAACAGCACCTCAAACTAGTCTTCAAAATGAACATAAAGTTGATTCAATACCACCTAAACCAGTTTCAACACAAACTGGAGCTATAACCTTCATGACAGTAGGATTTACTGCAGGGCTGTTGTATTAGACTGCGGTCTCCATATTGAGAAAACACAGAGAAACTAGCTAGTACAGCTTTAGAACTTTAGCCCTACAGTAGTTAGGTACTTTTGAGGATATTTAGATGGTCCTGTAGCACTTGTTGGAAGGTGAGATGTTTCTCAAATGATTCCCTACTGAACTGATCTCTTCTGACAGATGACTATATTGTAAATGTATGAACCAAATCCAACTAAAAAATAACTTTGTGCTGGTTTTCCTAGATTACATCAGTATAGACGTCTGCTGTTCAGACTGTTAGCCAGACAGTTAGCAGAGCACCGCCGCAGAAAACATGGTTCTACCATCCAACCGTCTCTTAAATATAACAAGGTGAAATTGCCAGAGTATCTTGTGTCAGAGTAGATAATTGGAAACACCAGTGGTGGAAAGAGGGGTGGGATGGTCAGCGGAAAAGAAGAGACAGCCACAGGTATTGCACATTATGTCCAAAGCATTCTTTTTCTTATTAAAATTTCTAATCACGCAAATATAAACAATTAGCAAATGTTTAATAAGTGAAGCTGAAATCATGTTCTTGGTGTACACTTCATTAATGTGACCTTCTCCAAAGACATCCATAGCTCACAAATTAGCTTCATGCTGTTAAGGACGTTAATATGGTAATCAAATGCAGAAGGTTATATAAGCAGCGAAGGTTATTCCATTTCATGTGGGAGAATGTGCAAAGGGAAATTGAAAACAGAGCAAAAAGACCTCAAGATCACTTAGTGTATTTATCAACCTTTACATGTCTCCTCAGTTACTCTTTCACATTCTCTCGCACAGAATTTAACCAGAGCTAATTGTAACATTATGCAAAAGGAGCAACGCTGACAAGCTCAAAACGTTTTAAACAGAGAAGCCGACCATGCTGCATAAATCATGTGTTAAACATGTGAGTACTTATGAACTCTACGTTCCAAACTATTCTGAAACCAAATTTTATTGGGTGGGCGTCTGTGCGGCATTACCTCTGAAACCACAATTGCAGCCTGGGGACAAAGTTTGCCTCCCTGTCTGGAGAAAATCTCCTCAAATAGCAGTGGACCCTGTTTAAAAATATCTTTCCTTCACAGCAACAATCACTTGATTTATAATCAAGTGAAGACGCTAATCAAATAAACAATCACACGACTTTGTGTTAGAGACCTGTTTTTCCATAAGCATGCAATGAAGCACTGGTGCTGTGTTCTCTGTTGCTTTACTAATGTTATTATTGATTTGTAAGGTTCCAGTGACCACTGGGATAAGGTAGCTAATTATGTTCAGCAATGTTTTACTTGATGTATGCATGTTTTCCCTCTTAGCCTCGAGGACTCTGTGGTGAGAGATGACTTGCTACATGCGTTCTTTGATAATCTTTTCACAGTGGGAGGTTTAGTGATTATGGAGATCTCAAGGCTGAAGCTGTGGGATATAAGCTCCAAATAAGCATCATCCTGCCACTGTAGAATTGGCTTGAAGACAATGCCCAAGTGGCTTGTGAAAAAAAAAGTTATGAAGTTAGTTTTTAGTTTTAATATAATGATGTAAAGTTCTTGACTTGATATTTTGCTTTACAGTTTGTAAAAGTTGGAGTCAGTTGTTGCTGGACAACAAAACCGCAGCCCTAACTATCACATAAGTGGCCCAAACCGGATAGATGGAGGGTGAACATTCATTTCTTTCTTGCTTTTGACATTTGAATATCAAAACAGAATGTCTAATAGGCACACTTTATTATTTGAGCCAAACGTATTTTGCCAGAAGTATTGTTGAGTCAACAGACGTCTACAGAAACCAGAAAATCAGTCAATATTGTCTTTCCTGTGCTCTCAATTCTAATGTAAAACAGCCCCAGGACGGCAACCCACAGCTCCATCCTGGCCTCCACAAACACTTCTGGAGGGGCACCTGGCGTTGCTGGCACACTGGACCTCACCATGGGGAAGGAGGGTGAGGTTTTGGCTCAGACTCTGAGCTTCTGTTTGCAAGGTCACAGCTGCCTCATTGGGGGCTCCCACTGCCTCGTCTGGCACTGATGCAGTGTGTGTCCTCCGTTGCCATCCTGCAGGAGGCAAAGCATCCCAACTTCCTTGTGATGGCAGTTTCAGACAGCGTGTTAGCACATGTCATCAACCCAGCACACAGTCATACCACTGAGGGGGCTATTCTCTGCCAGTAGGGGGAAGAGGATTACAAGCAAAGGTGAAGAACTGGACTCCCAGCATAGAGATGTATCCTACACATCAGCTAGACAGACATATTTAAAGGCTGGATCTATTTATTCAGTCTGAGTGTTTGTAGAGTAATAGATTTTGGGACGAATACATCACCTTGAGATCTTTCAGACATCCACAGAGAAGAGAAATAGGCATCCACAAACACAGACACAACAGCTGCTGATAATAAGTTGTGTCATATGGCTTTGGCCAGAATAAGATGAATGACAGTTATGTGAGCAGAGTATAAATGAAGTTCCCAATACTTCCCTTTCAATATCATTGCTATCTTTGGGCTCGTCGTGGCACCTGCTGTGGGCAGATATCGACTGGAGGAAAAGGAAGATGTGGGTGGGGAGGGGGGTTAGGTGCTGGAGGATCGTGGCAACCGTCCACAGAGCACTTCCCCATTCCTTTGACTGCATGTTGAAAGGCGAATCCAGCCAAAGGGGGGTGTTGAGGGAGTGCATTGGGGAGGTTGTTTGAAGACTTAGGAAGAAAAGCTCAGGGAAAATAAATCAAGACTGTTTCATGTAAGATATGAGATTTGCATTGAGCCTTTTCAAATGAGCCCCTTTATGTTTGAAACTGACTGACAGTCATAATAGCCGGTCGACTCACAGAAAGAGGAGAATGGAAACGGGCAGGGAGCCAAATCTAGTTTCCTCACGAAAAAACACAGCCTCCAAAATAAAACAAAGAGCAACGGACCAGCTGATTTCAGTTTAGCACACCTCATAATGTGGAAAAACTGGGAGCTCTTCCTGTCCATAATTGCTACATATCCAGAGTCAAAGAAAAAAAGAGACATGTTTTGGTTTGGTTGCCCTAAGTGAAATAGTTTGAAGTGCAGGAGCCGCCCTACTAACAAGCCCGTAAATTAGCCACAAGGACAAGGAGATCGAGAGAGAGGAAGACGGAAAGATAAAAACTGGTGCTTGTTGGAGGGAAGAAAAATACTAGTGGAGAATATAAGCGCATGAGTAAACTTGCTGCGGAAAATGTAAGACAAATGTACATTCCTCATACATGTCTACTTATTTAAAGTGCACCCAGATTCTTTCTTGTGATGTTAAATTTGACTAATGTGTAGAAAAACCATAGATGTGCTTATTAGTGTGTGTGAGTGAGTGTCTGTGCGTACATGTTTGTGCATACACTGTATCATACAAGCACACAATCACACACACAACAGAAAATTTGATGCACTACTATATAGAGTCACCAGACTGTGACCACTTCTACTGAGGCAGAGCCCTGGTGGATACGGCATTTCAATTCACATGGTGTTGATTCCAATTACACCAGCACCAACATGTTCGAGACACACAGAAGAAGAACCATGCATTTGCAAACAGCCTGTGTTGTGATTTGATGCCTCTGGAGCGAATGTGTTGTTGGTAACATCACCTTGTTGTAGTGTCGGATCAGTTTGAGGCAAAAGGAACATTCAGTTTCCAGCGGCAGAACGGGCAACATATAACGCCACGATACATTTTGTTTCATCACCAAACTCTGTGAGGTGTTGCAGGAAAAATGAAACAGGAACAGGCCTGCTAATTGAAGTGGTCACGCTTCCTGGTTTCCATTAGGATAATTGGCATATCTATTTAGGACATACATATTTTGTGGAAATATGTGCAACTGAGCCGTAAATGACGTATGACAGCAATATAACGTGCCATAGCCAACAGTTGCAAAGCCATCAGTTCAAGAAAGCTTCTTTCTTAACATGTTGCCCAACTTACTTCTCTAAATATCTGCAGCCTACTGTACATGTAAACTGTGGTTTGGTTTTCTAACTATTACAGAGGACAGCTCAGTGTTTTCAGGCTAAGGGGTCATGTTTTCACAATTTGTATGGGGTAATACCCTTTTGTAATTACTTTCAGTACAGTACCCTCTTGTAATACATGACCCAATGTAATACATTTAACTCTTCATACACAGGTGCAACTTAGAACATTAATGATGGCGGCATTACATTTACTGTAGGTGTGCCAGTGCAGGGTCCTGCTATTGTGTATGCCAACTTGAACACCTACATGGAACGGAGCCATCCTTCTTAATGTTATTAGTTACACCTGTTTTTTTTTTCATAGTATAGGACAAGTCCAAATGTCTGCTGTGAGAAAGGTCTTTACTGCCAAACTTGGACTTCAAACACTATAACCTGGAAACACATGTGGTAATTTAAATGTAAAACTATGAATCAGGGCTGGGATTTTTATGTTTAAGTAAGGCAGTCGGATAAGTAAGTACAGCCCTGCTAGAATTATGCAGGTCTTAATTGTTTTCTCTGCAGGACACAGTAGTCCATCTCAAACCTGACATTTTATCCAATGATTTTTAAAAAGATCTATTCTGTGTTTCTGTTTTGTCAAAGCTATCTGTTACCTCAAGTTTTCCAAACACCTTTGCTGCCAATTCCAGTGAGCTGGCACACTCTGCAGTGTCTTGGCTCATTCCTGCATTCCTTGAACACTTGGTTGAGATTTCCCATCAGCCGTCACCTGATGGTTGGTGGTCTAATGATCGGGATGACCCTGTGGAAACGGGCGTGGTGCCACCCTGGATCTTTCCCATCTGCTGCATTCAGGGTGTAGAGCATTATCTAGTGGTGCCCTTGAATAGAAATGGCATCAAACTAACTCAGAGACCAAGCAAAGGGATAAACAGAGAGATTAGAAAACGCGAGCCAAGGAGAACACACGGACGGTTTTAAATTAACATTGTTCATGAAGAAGAAGCAAGCAAACATGCCTGTAAAAGATGTACATCTTTCAATATTAAAGACATCAATATAGGTAATATACCCCGCACCCTCCATCTTAGCGGATGGGACATTACAATTACTTTTTCCCAAAGATGGTTTCTGTCATTTTAGATAATTCTTATCATGCTGATGTACGCTCAAGTGTTTCTTTTTCTGGTAAGTTTGGTTTTAATTTGTTATTTGAGGGTATAAAAAGGGGTGTGACGTCTTGATTGACAGCTGCGATTGACTGTGGTGTGCTCGCAAATTAGTCGGGCGGGTTTATGGGCGGGACCTCGATACCACTCCACCCCTCGATCTCTACGGCACAGACTCTAGCTCCAAATGACATCACCAGCACAAGATGGCAGCGCCCGCACCTGGGATATTTTGGCTTCATTTTTTTACAGTGGGAGGAAGTGGAGACGCGTCGTCCATCTTTATATACCATCTATGGTTGGAACCGTTTAAATTACATGTAGGTTACAGGTACATGTAATGACAGCTTGGTAGGCTACATGAACCAGCCAATCAAAAATAACATCACCCACACACACAATATTCAAAACCAGGCCTTGTGCTTTAATTGTTTACATAATTTGGCAGAGTTCTGCCTTTTCTTTAAGCAACTGTACCATCGCTGCCTAAGACTCTCATTGTGCTGGTTGGGTATGCTATTCTTTTCTCTTCCTTCCTCAAATGTGGAGGCAGCTATCTGAGGCGTCCACGCCGGTGGATTATCCCACTAACCACCAATCCCTTTGCAACAGTTGAGAGGATGAGAGTGCCTGTTGGATCACCTCCAGGGCCTGCTGGTGCCTCTTCCTCTACTCCCCTTCCAGAGCAGCTCCAGGCTGGATCCTGAATCCCCCATCTCGTCATCCACTCTGTGCCATCTCACGGTCCAGGCCACACCCCAGCAGCGACTGGCACAGGAAGTCTTCTGAAGCCTTCTGAAGGCTGAAGGGGAGCAACTGCAGGCCCAGATGGTTTTTCCTTTATTTTAGTCTGTCCGTCTGTCTGTCTGTTGTCCGCCAAGTCCAGTGTCTTTGCATCTGTTTTATGCTCTGAACATTAGCTTGCATCTGTCGGGACCGTACAGGTGGGAGTACAACTAGCTTTAACATACAGAGAGCGGGAAGGCATGCATGCCACACGCAGTTATGTTAAGACACAGATGCACAACCACAACCTCAATTATCACTTGTGCATATATGCAAATACAAACATACATGCATGTTTAACCACAAAAAACACCTGCTGCTAAGATATAGAGAAACACTCCCACACACATGGTGTAGACACACCATACACACTTACTATATGTGTTCTCTCCACCCACACAAGCTATCCTCAACACTCTGTGAGGTCCGGCTCCATTCACTCAATTAGGAGTGGGCCCCAGAACGTTCCACACACATGCAAAAGCCAGAGCCAACGATGAGGAGATGGTGCTCTCTTGAAACCAGAAGGCATGTGCAATCAGCCTTCAAGGCTTTAGTTTAAACAAAGCATAATCAGACAAAATAACTGAGAGGGACAAGGTAGGAGTGAGAAATGGATGGATTGGCAGATGGAGAGTGAAGCGAGTTGTGTGTTAGCCCACATCAGACAGATGATTGGACAAATGCTGAATCCATTCTCACTGACAGCCAGTCTCAGATGCCCCTTAACTCCACATTTCACTGGCTGCCTTATCGTAATGAGGTTAATAAGTGGACATGGGAGATGTCTCTGAATGCAACTCTGTGGATGAACTGTGTAAAAGTCTCCTTGAGTACAATTACACTTTTAAAAACTCAGTGCTGGGTTTGTGTTATTAAGACAGGAGGCTGTTAAATCAATTCTGGGAAATGAGCTTGCACATAGAGGACAAAAGCAGGAAAAGAATTGGAAGAAAGATCTGAATAGTTTAATGAACTATAATTTTAGGCAAGTTTCCGCGATAATACTGGTGTATGTTTTCTAAAACAAACTCATTTAAAGCTGATTTATATGCAGTTATTTAGCCGAGACCTTAATGCCTCCACCAGTCACAGAGGGAATGGACAGATTGGCTTCTAATGGTTATCCGATACTATGTAGCAGTATACCTATGTGTTGTTTAATAAGGTGAACTGACCTTTCATCATGGTTATAAATCAATGACATTCTCCCACATTGAAGCACTGCATGCAAATGCATAATATTATCTTCCCACACTTGCACATGCACATGCACACACACACCAAAGGCAACTCTATTCACAGCAAGTCAAATCTAAAGATTTATACACACGTTTCAAGATCCCACATTTTATACATGTGCTCGTCGCCTTTCATACACACACAGTCTCACAAACAAAGTGCCTTCAACCCACTGGTCAGTGATGAAATCAAATAAATTCATCTCCTATTGCTTCTGTACAGTTTTGGACAAAAAAGCCTCCGAAATTATCTCGGTAAAGTGGAGAGGGGAGAAATAGATGAAGTAAGATTGTGTTTGATTGCAGGTAAATGGTAGATGTTTGTGTTCAGGGCCCTTGATGTTGTTTTTGAATGGACCTGCTGGCCTTTCATTCTCTGATTACTATTCTTCGGCCAAGGCATAATGGCAGAGGTACAGCTGTTGGTAATGAAGGCATTACCAACAGCAGAATAGAGTAACAACTGTAATGTCCAGATTCCATTCATTTACCTCCCAAATAATACTTCACCTCATCCCACAGCAGCGGCAATAACGGCAAAATCACAGCTAATGCCATCTCGTCTGTCAGAGAAAACAATATAAAAACAATGTATTTCTTATTACTCTGCCTCGCTTGCTCCCGCTCTCTTTCTCTCTGCTTGATCACTATAAGTACAACCCTAAAGCAGAACAGAGTGCTTCCATTGCCGACATAAAGTGTCGGGGCTTCTTCTCCTGCTGCTGTTCATTCTCCAAATCGCAATTTATTTTTGCATCATCAACACAAAAGAAAAAGCGATAAACACTCACTGTGTGCCTAGACATACTTTCTCCTCATGGGCCCTGCCACAGGCCCAGATAGAAACATAGGTCCAGACACCGCTGTGTGTCTCTTTGTGAGTGTGTGTGGAGGGGTGGGTGTCGGGGGGGTATTTGGGATACGTTCCCTGCCTCTCTAATAAGCCACCGGCTTGATGCCACTGCTCTCCTGCATGGGAGGAGATAAGAACTGGCAGAGCAGTGGTGTGGGCTCCAATTGAAACCCAATGTGCTGCTAAGCCCCCTCACAGCCCCCAGCAGAACCTCAAAATGCACACACACCGCCACACACATGCACCTTCACGCGCACCTACATACACAGGCTACAAAGGCGGCCCCCAATGAGGTAACGTTGTGATTACAGATGCAAGAGCACAGACAGCGCATTGGGAATATGAGGTGGAAGGAGAGAGCGAGGGAGAAAGGAGAGGTAGAAAATAACAAGTATTAAGTCCACTGAGACAGCATTAAAAAAGCACAATGCTCCGCTTGTTGTTCAGAAAGAGTGAGACTACTGAACTGAGGAATCTCTACTTCTTTTTTCCTTGTGCAGCCTTTAAAAAATTACCACACCAGCAAGACTCATCCCACCCTCATTTACTGTCTTTCCGTTTTTATATAAATATATTTTTACATGCTCCAGCAACAATAACAATTGCCTTATTGAAGAGGAGAAACGGTTTGAATTTATGGGGGCTAAGGGGATGTCATTTGCATATCAAACCTTGTTTTTTCGGGCCTCAGGGGAGTTGAGTTCTCTTCTTTAACCGTTTGAGATTAACCCCATGCAAATGGAGCAGATGCCAAACTCCAATAAATCAGCACTTAAGAGAGCCTACATCTGTGGAAGACATTGTTATGTAGGCCAATCCAAACCTTCCACACCCGGTCGTCAGTAATTGCGAAACTGTTGCTTATCCATCTGTGGAGTGTTTTGTAAAGGAAAGAGAGGAGTCAGCTATTGTATTGGAGGAAGGCTGAAGTGCTATTTTGCTTTTGTAGAAAATTCTATCACCTCGTTAGCACATTTACCAGCGAGTGACCATCAGCTGTCAGCCATAAAAATCAGCTGCCTCAGGACTCTCTATCATTCTACAGTATTCTCTAGGTGTCTGTATTCATTTGCAAATATTTTGGTAATAGACTAACAATCAGGCTTCTTGCATAGCTGACAATAGTGACAATGGATCCCCTTATCAGCCGAAAATCTTTGGATGCCTGTTTTTACAGCAGGTGTTGTGAAAAGTCTAACCCGAGAGGCGATGTTACGCTTCGCTCTGTATACACCAGACAGAACTGAAAGAAGAAAAATACTTGTGTAGACCTTTATTCCGAGAGTCAGTGGTTAAGTAAATAGTTGCTGAATTCTCCCACAAGTACCCCAAATTCTCTGTTTGTAAATGTGTGTACGGGATTATTGTAAGAGCGGTGGTAAAATAATGAATAATGAAAGTTTTCCAAAGGTTGGGTTGCAAATTGAGATGTGATGCAGTAGAATGATAAATCAGTTGTGACCGAGCGTGGCAGCGTGGATTTTGTTGATGAAGATAAAGTGTCAGTTATATCAGAATATGAGAGTATATGCAACAAGAACGAGTACAGTTTTCAACAGCACAGTAGTTCTATTGATAGTGAAGAAATTGGCACAGAGGAGAAGTAAAAACTTGTTGCTTTGCCTCTACTGGTTTTTAGTCACGGTGGACCAGATCTGGGAGGGTTCCAAACTGCAGTAGTGCAGCATTATGCCATACAGCTTTGTGTTCTTCCAGATGGGCAGGTTGTAAAGAGCCAGAGGAATCCAAAGCAATACTCATTGGAGAGAAGCTTTTAAATGCAGGGCACTCTGGATTCATGCTTAAATACTAATTGCATTTGAGAAGAAGCCGCATAGCAGAATTATATAGTTGACATAATTCATAATAATCTATGTAAATATGATGAGCAGTGAACTGAAAAGCATAATGTTTTGTGTTTTGATAGATCTTATTAATACTTTGTCTTGGTTCTCTGCTTTAGTTAATGACTTCATAAAATTGTATTTTAAGTCTCTGAGTGTAGCTCTCTGTGACACTTTTTTGAGGTATAATTGTGTTTCTGTCTTGTGGGTACAGTTCGTTTTATAATATAGTTCTTTTTCTATATTTATATTTTTAAAAAAATCATGATTTTGATCCGATAAATATTCTCATATGAAAGATAATTTGCTCTATAGACATTTGTTCATGTGCGTGTACGGAGGGACTACAGTTCAGAAATTCACAGTGAATTCACGCCAATGTTTATTTTCTTCGCCTGCTCCTCTACGGTGGCTATTGGTGTCATTCAATCCATCCAGTTTTGCTGTTTATTCTTAGTCGACTATTGCTGCTTCTGCAAGAAGTAAAAGAGAAATCTCTCCCTATGCAGTATAGTACCCCCCAAAGGTGTTTGGAATAGTAAATCAGGAAAACTAAAGGTAAGGTAAAGATTTAATCCTTATTGTGTTGTGTCAATTGACCAAAGTAAGCAACACAATAGACATTTACTTACATGTAATTGTCATAGATTCTTCAGGCATGTCTCACGCTGAGAAAAGAAGACCAAAGAAATATGGTGAAAATCTAGTAGTGATGGTAAGTCTCACACTGTACTTAAAGAGTGTAGTCAGATCAACAGAGACACGGCTGTTTGAACTTGTCTATTGACTGTAAAGTTCTTATACTGTGTAACATGTGTTAGCCTGTATATCCTGCACTAGTATCTGTAGCAGTAGACAGTTTTTAAGGGCCATACTGATAGTCTAAAGCAGGGGAAATCCCCCTCAGGAATTCCCCTAATACCAGAACCTCTGAGAGGGCTGGAATAGGAGGAGAGCAAAACTGAATGATTGTAAGGAGAGCAAAAAACAGTGGGATTGAGGAAGAAAGAGAGCAGCTTGGAGGAAACCGTAGAGGGAGATGTATATAGGAAGGAAGAAGCAGGAAAAATAAGACAGATTTTGAGGATTTAGTAACTCAGCCCAGCTGTCAATATTATCAGGTCTCAGAAGCAACCTGAGCATGGGTCTGTGGAGAGAGCCGTCTGTCAGGTGGAGAGGAAAGGGCTGAAAGCAACTTAGGGTTACACCGGTCGAAGAAACCTTGGCAGTATAATTTCTTTCGATGGGGATAGATCCTTATGTAGTAAGACAGACGTAAATTCTTACACCAACCTGTAAACATAAACATCACAGGGTCTGCCTCTATGATTCTTAGTGACTCAGACTCAGACGTAAAAAAAGGAGAACGAGTGATTGTGCTAAGACTTGAATAAAGACATCACTGACTAGAGGGTAAAGAAAAAAGGCTGCACAAATGTCAAAAAGACATTAATGGTTCAAGAATGTCATTGCATATGGCTTTTTAATTGAATGTCATTACATCCAGAATCCATGTCACAAAAAAATGAACATTATAGCATATGGGACCATCAACCAAACCATATGAATTATATCTATGGAATGATTAAGCCTTTTTAGGTTTTATTCTAACTCTTTCATAAGCACCACCACTTAGCAGACTGTGCATTTTAATTACATTGCACATTAGCTAAACCCAGGTTCAATCATACTTTTGGAACATCTTATGACAAGGTCAACATGTAATGTCACAGTCTTAAAAAGGTCTCCTGTAATTCTTTCAGTCTGTTTTTTGTACTAATGCAAAAAGGTTTTTCATAACCACTTTGTAGTATAGGTTCTGCATTCACTTAGAAGTGCTGACAGTGAAATCTTTACAGCCTTATTTGTCTTTATGGAATATAAATCTTGCCAATCTGTTTTCTGTACATTGTGTGTGTGTCCTGTTTCTGTGCCCGTGTTTGTCTGTGTTTTTGTGTATGTTGGGGTGTGAGGATGAGTTCCCAATGCTGGTGCCCTCTCTGTAGTGTGTGGCAGAGCTCTGGCGAGCCAGCCTCAATCCTGGCACGGGGCACTGCCAGGGAGAATAGCGGGATTGAGCCAGCTCCCCCTGCAGCTGTCAGGCTCTCGGAAAAGTGGTCCCGGAAACCTTCAGAGGGGTCCCGAAACACTTGCGGGCTGTATGACGGCAGCCCCGCGGCCACCATTACAGAAACAGAGAAATACGGACGCATTATTATCGAGGTGCAAAGCAGACTGAATACAACTCATGTGGGCAGATTTGTCCCTCTGCATAATATGCTTAGGGCAGACTTGTAATAATGTGCTTAAATACCCCCGATCCTCCCATTCATCAAGTGTGTCCTCGTGCCTGCGAATACACTACATGGTCTACACCTTCAATCTATCCCATGTATGACACAATGCAGTTGTCACACATATTTAATGGTAAGCTGTCCACTATTATATGACATATGACTCACAATTATTCAGATCCTTTTCACTCATTCATTTTCTAAGTAAGTGCAGTGTGAAAACTCACTTCTCTATGCGCTTTTCTTACTGAAAGCAAGTATACAGAAGAGACTGGATGACTGGGAAAACAACCATTCAGTCCCTCCTTAACCTTGTTTGTGATGACAAAAACTTCCCTCCGCTGACCAGCCAGAAGAGAGCAAGTGTGAAGTCGTTGACTCATCAGTTTTGGCGAGACAAAAAGCGAGAGACCGATCAAGGCGCAGGCAGCTCATAGACACCTCGGGGCCCCGTCTTGTGTCAAGGCACCCGTCACCTTGCCAGCTATTTCCTGTTGCAGAGTACACACACTTAATGCCCCAACTCCCATCCCTCCAATCCTCCCTGCATCCCTCCTTCATGGGGCCCCTCGGCCGTCATGCATATCAATGCTTTATGAGAGATGGAGGGGAGGGAACGAGGGATTGGGAGAAGTACAGAGGCAGAGAAGGCATAGAGGGAGGATTGGGCAGTGCAGTGAGGCCTAGGCAACAGTCGGAATCAATCAAGTCTGTAGGATTACTGCTCCACTGAGTTGTGATCAATAGATCCTGAACACTATCCCCTGCTAGGAGGGCTGACAGGGTAAATGAGGGTCCGAAAGCTGCACCCCACCCACCTCCCTCATCTCATCCCAATTCTCTCTCTCCCTCCTCTCAGTCACCACCCTTCCTTTGGTTAGTCTCGGATAAGGAAAAGCAAAGAGGCAAAGATGCCGTTTTTGTTGGTAGTGAAGAGGGCAAAGACTCATTTTTGGTCCAGTGGTTTTTAACAATGCTGGAGGAGTGTTGCATATTCAGCTGAGAGGAACATCTAGCCTCCTGCCCCGGGGCTTTTGTACCTCTGGGTGCACTGCTTTCTTGTTTTAGAAATGGTGGAGAAACTTTTTTTTGGGGTGTAATGATGAAAAAAGGACAGGCGTGCTTGGTCGGATTCTTTGAGTGTGCTGCACAGCCGAGTGGTGCTCACAAGATTCAACATATCAACACTTGAAGACAGATTTTAAAAGATTTTGAAAGAAAGACAAAGAAATCACCTGTATTTTTTATCTATGTCTGTCTGTTGAGTCAATTCTGAGGAGGAGAAAACTTTGTTACTTAAGATTCTGAGGATTTTTGCAAACAGAGTGAAGGAGACTTGTGATATTCAAATGATACAGGCATCTGATCTGATGAACAAAGTGTTTGGCTGACTGACAGGAAGGTTTCAGGCCCTGACACCAAATCTCCTCAAATGTCAGCAATGATGACTTTAAATTATGTTAAGCGAGATCACCCCTCCTCCCCAACTTCCTTGCCTGTGTACAAAATACACTCCCCTGCGTGTCCAGCAGATGGCAGTCCTGTTATCCTGATCCAGTGGTGTGAGCCTGCACGCCTGCAGGCTGAGTTTTGGACTGTTCAGGGTTTAACTATGTGTAAAAGTACCCCAGTTCTCAAATGCCTGGAGGCTGAGGGAGAGAGAGAGAGAGAGAGGGAGAAAAAGAGAGGCAGCCCAAATAACAGGTTCCCTGGCCCTGAGCCAGCAAACTCACAAATGCTCACACATGCTGCAACACAACAATAAAGCACACTATTCTTCTGTTAATAGGCAATCTGTGTTGCCATGAACGTTTAGTCTAATAACTGTTACTGCTGTGTAAATGATGTCATAGACCTGTCATTGTCTGTAAATTATGTGGCTGTCTTTGACGAGCCTTGTTGTCAATGATCCACCTTTTTACAATGTGACCGAGTCACCCGCCTTCCACAGTCATAAAATAAGTAAAATACTTTGCTATGCACCAAAGGGGTGAGTGGCAAATATTTTATATTTTACATCAAATATACACAGTGCATAATAGGTTAAGGACATTTTTTTAAATTATTTTTGATGTCATTCTTTTCTTGAATAAAGGAGAAAAGTCTAATGCCTCTAATATGCATAATATCCTCGATCCTGTATGACAGCAAAAGCTTATATACTAAAAGCCATTAGAAGCAGAGACATTTCACAGAACTACACACTGCACACTGACCCAGCTCCAGATGAGCAGGACATGAGGTAGAAGAGAAGAAAAAAAAGGGAAAGCATAACTTCATTATTGTAGTAATGAGTGGAGAAAAAGACTTGTGCGGAGGCAGTGACCCTGGCAACGCAGCTTACCTGCAAACTTGTAGCAGTAATACCTCTGGTCAGGTAATTAGTTATACATTAATACGCAGAGATGATCTGATCTCCCCAATTAGGGAACGGCAGCACTATGACTCACGGGGACTCAATTGTCCATTTTATACCGCTAACTGAACCAACCAAGTCAACCTGAGCTGAACTTATGTACTCAAACATCCTCGTTCAGTTTCAGTCGACTGATTTTTTGCAGCAAGTCACATGGACCACAAAGGAAAAGAAAATGTACCACCACACAGAAAACCAAACCAACTAACTATGAAATTTTTATATTTTCCCTAGAGATCATTTTGGCATCAGCATTTCCACACAGCTGAGTCAAACCAAACCTAACCAAACCAAACGTATGCTTGCCTGGTCATCTTTTCTCTAGAAATAGTCCTCTCACTGAAAAGCAATTACCTAGCCCGCGTCGGCACACCTCACAGGTCAGCACTAAGAGTTCTCCCAAGTGTAGGCCACACAGCATTGAGCAGGAGCGCACCTGATAGGGGAATGAGAAGCAACAAAAATGATTGCATTGAGTTAAAATGAGTTTTTTTTTCTTTATTAGACAAGCCACCATTGTTTCTCTACAGGTGTTGTCTTAACCCTACTCCCTTATGCCCAGAGCACGTTTTACACAATCAGCAGTTTACCACAGTGTAGGCGTAGTAGAGATGATGTATGGAGAGTTACCTCATTTGTGTGTGAGAGAAATGCTGGCTTAAAGAGTTGCCAAATGTGATCCACATTTTCATTCATTGGGCTTTCGGATACACTAAGCAGAGACGCACGGAAAGAAAAGGTTTATGCTGCCATTTATTTGTGTATTGCGCGTGTGTGTGCGTCTGAAGGGTGTTTCAGCAGTGGACTGGAGGCTGGATTTGTCTCGTCAATGACATGTACACTTAAGGGCTTATGGGCCGAAGCCTGAAACTTAGCCAGAAACAGCTAATGAGTGCCTGTGTGCCATTAGCTCAGCCAAGACTGAAATACATGCATTATTCACTCACAAAAGCACCACAACTTTAACAGCAAACTACTTTATATCCTCGGCCTATCCTTATCGGCACCAGCACATGACTCATACAGCGCTGTAGGGTTAATACACAGGATGAAAGTCTCTAAAGAAGGTGTGCAATCACGCTGCATGCTACCTTCAACAAAGACAGGGATGTAATGGCAATATGCTAATCAAATCGCTCATGAGTCTGTTCTTTCACTGTGTTCCCTCATGTCTGGCTGATTTGCAAACATAGTCGTGCCATACAGTCTCTGTAGTACACTAGTACACTGGATAGGTATGATCTAAGGCGGCTTGATTGGAACATAGTGTACTGTACCCATGGGACTCTGCAGGAAGCATCTATAATGTGCAGGGCAGCGTGCACGTGTTCCTGGCTTCACATTTACTGCTACAGTGTAGAAATCCATGGGCCAGCTTGGCACGAACACATAACACGTTGGCAATCACTTTCTCGTTGCCGCTCACACACACATGCGCCCATTCACAAACACACAAAGGCTCATGCATGCACGGGGTCCTCCCTGAGACCACACAGCCTCAATATCGAGATCCCTTTCATCTCCTCCTATTGACTACTGTTATATCCTGTGGCTTGATTGGACCACACCAGACAACATCTCACATCGTCTGTATTCCTTCCCTGCTCACTCGCACCCTCCCTCACTCACCCACCCACCCATTCCAGCCTTCCATACCTCCTCCCCTGCCCCACCAACACCCTTCTCGTGTTTGCCTTTCATTAGCTTTCATCTCTCCAGCTTAGTGAACTCCACCACTGGCATCACAGTGTGATGCTTTGATGGTGCGGCCGCTCCTCGACATAAATCCATATTTACCCCCTTTACATATTTCCATGCTAACAAATGATTTGCAATGTCTGCCATTCTTAGAGCATAATAGGACGTACAGTCTATGCACATTGCACTGATCTGTTCGTGGCGCCCCGCGGTCTAAGGTATGCAGGAGGAACCTGAAGTGCCCTCAAATAAGTTCGGTTTTCCTTCATGTACCTGCACAAGAAAGAAAGGCTAAGATGTGTTTATATATCTGTCTCTCCCCCTCTCTATGATATATACCAGGCGAAAGAGAGGGAGAGAGAGAAATGTATAGGCCAGTGGGCAGGTATTTTAAAGAAAGCTCAATGGGGAAACTCCACATATATTGATACACATAAATAGCACTGCTCACTCTGTTTGCTTTGAAGTACTGCCTCCATCTCTTCTCCTTCATCAAGGTACACCACCTTCCCTGAACCCCTATAGTACGCACACACACACACTAATACACGCACAAGCACATCTCTGGGGTACAGAGTATTTCATACTGTAGTTGTGTGTTGCTGTTGGTCTAGTGGATTTAGTTTTCCTTTGGGGATGTGTGTTCGCAGGTGCAGCACTGTCCCTTCATAATGGAGGATAAAGTCCTCAGTATACCACATGGGTACTGGTGTTCATACAAGGCTGTGTCAAAAATTGTTTGATTATTCACTGCTCACTACTCTATTATATTGTTAATTCTATGTACAGGTATATGTGGTGTGTCAGATGGTAAAATAAAAACAAAACAAAATAAATCTTTCATTCATTACTCAAGTCATTCTCGACATTACTCAGTCAATAGGTTTTTTTTATCTGCCCCCACAGTGCAAGAGCTCGCGACTTTAGGACTTGTAACATTAACTCTCAAGTAATGAGAGTAATGACCATCCATTATGCAGTACTTTTTACATTGCATTGTGGGATAATTTGGATCCAGTATATAGGGTATAATACTAAATCACTACAAACCTGTTAAAACACTGGCGGACAATATAGTGAATAAACTACTTCAAACAGTAGGATTATATAATTGTCAAACAAAATTGTGTAACATGTTGAATCTGCTGCCAGACTCGTCCCACTCGTCCTATTCCATTCAAGTACGTTAACAACCTATGGACAAAGTATTTTCAGCCTGCTTTGTTGTGCTGAATGAGTCTACAGTGAACAATTATTTAGGAAATATTGGCTCAGTGTTACATCATGCCAAGAAACATGGCAAGGCCTTGCACATTTACTTTAACAAGATTTTACCATCAGCATCTCGTTAGAAACTTGGGGGAAAAGTGAACAAAAATAGACTTTTCTAAGCACCCTGTGGTGTTAATTGTTTTGCTTTGTGTGTCAAACTAGTCAACAACTGAAGACCCCCAGAAAATCAGTGCTTTTTAAACATGATTAAAAAAAATTTGCCACAAAGTCAGAACAAAAGTCTAATGTTAAAATGAATAACTTGCAATGCAAATGAGGTAAAGTGATGGGGGCCTTTTATTTGAAGTTGAACCTTTTGTTGTCAGCTCCAACTGTACTCTCTGTTTTTAAACCCAGCAAGGGACCCTTTACACATTTCAATGGGGAATTTGGCTTTGAATAATTCAACAGACTAATCCACCATCACTGGTGCTTTGGTCTGTGTGGGCCTGCTGTTCAGAGCTACAGCCAGTTCGTAGTCAATATACAGAGATTGAAAGAGATGGAGAAAGAAAGACACAGAGATACAGACACAGACGGACAGAGGCAGGGGTTAAGGAAAAAAGGTGTAGACAGGGGGGCTACTTAATGTTAATTACAGTGTGCTTAATCCTGGAAGCTAACAATGATGTCATGGGGCATTGTGGGTAATGCTGTAAAACAACACCTGACATTAGAGAAAAAATACACTTTGCTTGTGTATTAAAAAGAAAAACAGGTAGTACAATTACAACTTTCTGCAAGGATTCAACATACAGATTCTCAACAAATGTTCAAATTGCTAAAAAAAATTCAGCACATCTTCCTCAGCTTAAAAACCCGGAACCATTTATATACAAACAATGTACAAGCACAAAACCAAAGCATTCGAAGCATACAAAACTTCCCATACATTAATTTGCTTTTGAAACACTGACATTTACACACATTAGACGGTGTGGTAAGAACGTGGTCATACTTCAGACCATACTGTATGCATTGTAATTAAGGAGATTAATTGAAATGAAAATTATAAATGTGCCTTTAATTGGCTTTGTGTACTCAACTTTATCATTCTTTTTATGTAGTCTGTTTTATTGTTTTCCATCATTTGATCATCTTATATCCATGTGTTTATGTTCTTTCCATTTCATCCTTCATTGTGAAGCACTTCATAGCTCTGTTTTGATATGTGTGCGATAAACTAAATCATTTCTGATTGCCTCTCTGAAGGTTGATATGACTGCTGGTGATGGTTTACAGGTGCATGTGTAATGAATTAATGTATTAAAGACATCATAGGTGCTATGAAAAGCCACTGCTGCGCGTACGTGCATAATGTGCATAACGATGGCTGCTCTGACGTTGAAGGACATTAATTTGACACACTCAGTGAAACTGCACTTTTTCTTTGCCGTCCTCTCACTGCCAGGTCTAAAGACAGATGGAACATAGGTATTTATATCGATACACTTGATTAAGGCCATGTCAGTGTCAATTTATGACTATCTGTAGGGGTGGAAATCCAGCTTGTGCATATGTGCACCATTCACAATGGTTCTGTTTTACACACTGAACCTATACAGAGTTCTATGTATCTTGAGCCTCCCCTACCTAGAAACTGAGTGTGTGCGTGTGTGTGTGAAGAATGTGGGTTGGGATGAGCAGTCTGTTGGCTGTGGTAGCCAGGCTCTATGGTGAAGAGTGTTTCATGGTGTGGAGAGCTGTGACCCCTGCCTGCAGGGGCCTGGGCCGAGGATGATGGAGCACTGCAGGGTGTGAGCTGGAACCTCCAAGAAAACAAATACGCACACACAAGCACACACACACTGTCCTCAATACATTTAAACTCAAGAACAAACTGTCCTCAACAACAGTCACAGGCGCCTTCCCACTCAAGCCACTCAAGTATGCAAATTCGACCGTTTATGTACATGCAGAGTCAGTCCATCATTGTGCATCATACATGAGCTCACTGTATCTAACATCTGCAACAACTGAACAGTGAAACACTCACATTTAATGTGGGCGAGACAGAGAAAAGGCGGGAGAGAGGGAGGAAGGATATGGCAGCTCAAGTGTTTCTCGTTATAGTTAAAATTATGCAAAAGCACACTGTGTAGCATGAAAGATCAAAGATAAAGGCCATAGGGCATGCACATTAAGAGTTATAACGAGAGCCCTTAGCTGTACACTGTTTAATTATTGAAACAAGAAACATCTTAGATATTTTAAAGAGCCTCTAATAATGTAGTTTGGAAAGAAACACCCCAGTGAAGACAAAAACTGGAGAGAAGACAAGAAAACACCTTTTAATTTGCTGAGTAGTGTAAGATAGTTTGTTCAGATGATGAGTGTGTTGGTCTTTTACAGTGTTAAGCACTTGTCATTTTTTGCCTCAAAGTAAGCAAGAACTTTCTACAAATGAGGCCAAATGAGCTAAATGTAATGCATAAAAAACAATTTCACCATGGCCTTGAGTGCACAGTTCAATTATTACAAGTACTTATAATTAGCATTGTTGTGATTAGCATTCACAACACAACTCTCCCAGTCTCACTGTCGCCAGGTTACTGTTGTCATTGGTTGAAGGGTGTGTGATTACGATGCCAGTGCATCAAACTTTTAATCATACTCTCACATTGCGGTGTGGTCATTGTGGTAGATTGTGTTATGGGAAGGGAAACATCAACTCTGGTTGCATTTGCACATTGTGGACATAATGTGCAATTTGCTTTTTCACTATAAATTGCAGCATACTATAAAGCCCTACAGTTTATGTTCATCACATTAATCGGTATTCCCTTTGTGGCTTTCTAATGGAGTATTGTTTTTTCCCTTGTTTATTATTATTTTCTTTATTGTAATTATTTCCACTGCTGTTGAAAAAAAAACTAAGTATTCCAAATGTTACTAATTGGAGAAGAAAACATTTCAAAGTGCACACTGGGAGCAACAAAACTCTGTTAGAATTCTTTGCAAATGCCTCGGGGAGCATGTCCTGGGTACCGCTCTAAATATATGAAAGCATCCTCAAGTTCTGTGATAGCCTCTCAGTAACAGCAGGGTCACTTCATGGCTTTGAAAGCTGATAAGAATTTCATGCATTTTGGCCATTAAGGCAGAGCCAGTTTGAGGGGCCAAACATTTCTGTGACCGAACGCAAAGGGAGGAAAAAGGGTCTAAGGGCCACATTAATCCATGTCAGCTCAGGCCAAATTATTTATCACCTTGTGCAAACAAACACTGTCCTGGACAGCCTGTCGGAGGGGGAGGAGGGTGGTGCGTGAGGTCCGTGAGGGCTGCCAGCGACGCTGCAGCCTGACCCCCATCACTCTTCCTCTTATCTCTCCTCCTCGGCCCTCTCCTCATTACTCCTCAGACACAGGCACCAGGCCCTAGTGACCATACACAGAGCTGGACAAGGAGGTAGGAGAATGAGAGAGCTGTTGAAGAGGTCCCATGTCTTCATTTCAGACTTCTGTGACATTTTTTTCCCACTAGATTTTCTTATTTCTTTTTCATTTAAAGCTCTCATCTGTTGTACTCAGGCCTGGTGCAAGGGGATCTCAGTGGAAGCTGCAAATGTATGAGTGAGTATGCACTTGTTCCTTTGTGTGTCTGTGCTTCGTGTTTATGAGTAGCATGTGGAGAAGGGGGGGGGGGGGGGGTTGGGCTGTGGTTGCATCTGGACTCTGGGAAGCAGACTGATCAGCCTCTCTCACCCACAGCCTAGCCCGGGCAGCCTAAGAGTTTCAATCAATAACCAGTCCCTGTAGCTGCCCCGAGCAAGCTGTTTGAAAAGTCAGAGTAGCATGAAATGGCCATTATTAAATTACTGGGACGGACACATTTAGAAGGCCATTGCATTAAGAGAGCAAGCTCTCCCAATTAGTGGATCAGCACATTAATAGCCCTGGATGAGAACACCATCTGATCAGAGATTAGACGCACGCACAATCTATTGACCTATTTTACTGGGGCACTGATAGCTACGTATAGCATTTGTAAAGTATAATACTAACTCATGTCCTCTAACCAGAATAAATGGTTGAAGTGTATTTTCCGTCTTTATGCATGATTCATATTTGGACTTACCAAAGCCCCATTACTTTACTGCTATTGTTCTCCCAACATTTTGCTGATTCAAACCTCATCCATTTGCAAGTACTAAAGCCATATTATAGACAAAGAGGAATTGTTGTGAGATCAACATTTTCCCTCTGTCTACTATTACTCTGAGTATGTTCTTCAGAGGGAAAATAAGAGCTGCTTTATTTTCTTGGGTGCACTGCAAAGCCCATGGCATCTGTTTAAAATGAGATTGAAAAGTCATGCTGCTGTGAAAAAAAAACTAATTTTAGTGTGACTCATTGAGTAATAGAGTCACTCCAAGCTCAGTGACCCGCTTTAGTTAAGAATGTATCAAGAGTATATCCAATCTCAAATGATAAAAAAAAGAATACAACATTGGGAAATTCAGCTCCGTTACTACGTGTACTTATTTCATATATTTAACAGGAGGATTGGTTTTGGCTTCTTGATCTACTTATACCAACACACCTCCAAGTGAGAGGATTCAGTGTTCCCCCTCCACAATGTGTGTATTTTATACAAGCCTTCCGCGGCTTGGCACATCATTGGGTCTTCAGAGCCCTGGGCATATTTTTAGTGCTTTTGTGAGTGATGTTTTTAATATGAATTATTTACCCCAGAGAGACACGGCTTTGGATGCTAGCCCTTGTTTTTAAAGAGCACCTTGTTTGCTCCTAATTTTACAGCCGGTCAGGCAGAAGTACAGCAGCTAACCTGCAGGTCAGGCTGACAGCTGGGAATTGCCATTTCCCCCCTGCACTTTCAGTGCTGTTGCAGTGCCTGTGAGCACACACACAGAGGCTGAGTACATGTAGGCAGAGGTTACGGTGTACCTGAACTACAGGGATGCCAGGATCATTATTTCACTCTCATTTCAGGGTTGTATCCACCTCCAGCCCCCTCTTTCTTAACACCACCACTATCACATATCACTATCGACCACACAAACCCTCTCCCACCTTTACACTGTGTAGTTTTGCTTTCTTACTCACCCTAAGGCAGGAATGTTTCCAACAGGCCACAGTGACTGTGTGTGTATTGATTACACACTCCTATATTCACCCACACAGACACAGGCGCAGCATCCAGTTTCACTTGTTAACCTTTGACCTTTTGGAATGTGGACTACTCACTATATCAGAGTTGTAATGTACTGAGATATCAGGCATTATGCTATACATAGGTTATTATGTAGGTTTGTTGCTAAGTAGGAAGTTGAATTTGCTTTATGGATGTTTTACATGATGTAAAGTATTTAGTAATTTTGCTGGTGGACAGGAACATAATATGTTTTGACAGTTAATTCATCCGACAACGCTTTTTATGCTGCATTATTTATTTGCTAATAAGTTTTTCCAGTGTATCTGAATCCTGGCAGGCTGCACAATTTAAAAACATCTCTCTAAAGCATCACAGGCCCCCAGAGGTTACCAGTGTTTTGACTGAAAGAATCTTGCTTCTGAATGTTACCCTCAAAAGTCTTAATGCTTGAATTTCCAGTCAGCAGAATTGCAGAAGCCAGGCAGAAACGTATCTGCAAAGTGATGAAATATTGAGTCTGTTTTGATTATGAACTCACCCTTACCTCTCTTACCTCCTGTGACTTGGCTGAGATATTGATGAGGTGAGATCTTTTTATTCACATTTTGCTTGTCTGCCGTATTTGTGGTTTTCAGCGAAAAAATTGGACCTTGTTTGAAAAAAAAAAAAAAAGCTTTCAAGTCTCTTGTTAGCTGGCCTAAACTCACCCCACAATTTGCTCTATCTCGACTTGTTTGCAGTGGGGAGACCTGTTCTAACCCGTTTGGTTGGTATAATAGAAAACCCCAACTGGCTAAAAGAACCATGTTAAAATATTTTAGTATCATGGCCTGACAGAACTGTAGAGCATGCACACCCCGACAGTGCTTAGTGGCCTGTATGTCTTATCCTACTGATTCAATCCTCAGAAATCTGATTGGCAAACATCACCTTTAGGCCGCAGAGGCTCCGCTGGTATCTCTGATACCGGCATGTTTCTCCCCTCTATTTCCGCCCCAATATCCTTCTCTGCTCATCGACAGCACACTCGCAAGAACAAACAACAGATTAGATACCAGCAAAAAAGCTGCCTGCTGCTGGCCCACATGGAAGTGGCCCAGATCTGGTGGTGAAGGGAGGGAGCTGTGGAAGCCTGCTGCCGGGCCGAGGGCCAAGGTTTGATCCCCAGTCGACTGGCGTCCTTCCAACCCAGAGGAACGAGTGTTCTGCTGCAGAGCAAAGCGTGGGGCTTGCACCCCCCACCATCACCACCATCCCCCCGAGGATGATAGATGCTCTGTCCGCTCCCTACAGCAGGGAGAAAGCATTAGACATCTGTATAATTGACTGAGGATGAGAGAAAAGAGGGGAAAAAAGGATGGAAAGAGAGCGAGAAGCAGGGAGACAGATTGTGTGGGTGTGTGTTTGCACTTGAGTGAGACATCGGGCATAGAGTGTGTGTTTAGTTGCTTCGTCTGTGTGTAAAAACGAAATGGGAGATATTACAGAGACAGAAAGACATGAGAGAGGGAAAGTGAGAGAAAGAGGAATAGAGTGGCAGAAACTGAGAGAGGAGGGAGGGGAGAGGGAGAGGTAGGGAGCTGGCACAGATGAGGCTGGCTCTCACTCAACAGGACATCCTTTCACACACATTACACATGTCCTCTCCAATCCTCTCACAGAACCAGCACTGAAGCTACACTGCCGAAAACAGGCCCACACTTCTGACTGATGAAACTACCGGTATTTCATGGTGGTGTGGTGCAGCCTGGCCAAAGACTACTAATGTGATCCAAAGTCTCTCAGTAACAGAATTATTCCAAGGGTTTAACATTAGGGCTTACCCTCACAATAGGGCAAGGGTTGGCATATGATCGAAGGGGGTAATCTCGTTGGGAAGAAAAGACCAGAATTTCAGAACAGCGACAAGAAAGTATTTTCCATCCTTTTGTGTGGAATATAAGCACATCCAAAGAGATGAGTAAAAGGGGCCAACATGCCACTGACAAACAAAACCAAATCTGTTCAAGCAAAGTGTGTTAGTTTGTACAATCATTGTGCTAAACACCAACAAGAGCCACTTGATAAATCCCCATCATGTCTGAAAGTTACACCAAATGGCCCCATTTAAAGAACATACTCCTAAGTGCTGGCCAGTGTCCACATATCAAAGCCACCCAACAAAAGCGAGATTGAATGCTGGTGCACACAACTTTCCAGGGAAAATAACACAATTATAAGAGTACACAGACTTGTTCATTATTAATGGAGTTGCTTTTCAACTGCCTCACTGGAAAGACCTCTCAATAATTTATCACCATGGAGACGCATGTCAAGTCAGTGTGCTTGGACACTTTATGAATATCAAATAAATATGCAAAACAAAAGGGGGTATACATCATTAAGCACACTTTAAAACTGCTTTACTGAGGTTTGTAACAAATCGGGGATCCTTGATTGTTCTCTGCACCACGACATCAATCACAATCCTCCAATCTGATCTTGCTTTGGATGTAAATTCTTGATGAAACACTTCGGAAGCCACTATACCACAATGACTGTGCCACTTGGTGTATAATGATCAGTTTGAGGGGAGCGTTTGGAGAGGGAGTAACGTAGCTGTTAGATTATGCTTTAATGACGATCCTCGATCAGTTATTAACAAGACAACGTTTCTCATTAGTTAATTGAATAACTTACAAAATGGAGTCCCACGTTCCTCATGACTTTGGATTTATTCAAAGCATTAGAAGATGATGAACTCGAGATAAGAGGGCTGAGTGATACTCTGTCTTTATCACTGCTAACAGCCTGATGAGACATATAGGAAGCAATGGGAATTGGACTGGGAGGCTCCTGAGGGTGACAGTGGCAGTCATTAATGTGGGAGCAACGGTTATGTGTGAATACATGTGCTGTATGGTGAATTATTCATTATTTAATAGTACTACAGTTCTCAGGTCTCACACATCCAAGGTTGAAATCATGGTTTTAAAAGCAGTAGTACCGCGATGGCTCACGTTCGTGGTTGCACGTGCTCAACATAACCATACTGATATAATTTATAGTTAATAATAATCATTAACACTGAAAGATGCACTAATCAAAATGTTTTTATTAAAAACTGATCAAAAGACACTATGTAAAGTGAAAGGAGTCGTTTGTAGTGACAAACTGACAGAGAATTATCACCCGACCAAAACATGTTGGACTTACATTCATCAGGTGGCCACAATGCTAATGTTGATCCATGTCTACTGGACGTTTAGATAGGCAACTGTTGCTAACATGTTTGCAATATCAACCTTATAGATGATAATACAGTATGTCTATGTTGTGTTGTACAACTTGTCGTGCATCTACCAATTACAAGTGGCCAAAAAATGTAATGAATCCAGGTTTAATCTCATTATGGTACATAGCATCCTGTTTTCTGATAGACGCATTACCACCATTTCAATGCCACAGTTTGTAATGAGTTTGGGAAAGCAAAGAGCGCTCTGTACCAATGATAAGACAACATTATAAATTCCACAACAAAAGTTTGAATGCTGTTAATAAGCAGGTTTTATGCAGGTTCGGTAGTCTGACAGCATGTTGTGGAGTAGCTAGCTGTCATGTTGCCTCTGCTAAATGCCATGCAAATGACTGGCTCTCCCAGAAGACCGCTATCACTCATTTGGTTTGCTGCTTGATTTGGTTCTTGCAGTTGTGCATAACTCGCCACAGATAACTGTCTCGTCTTCATCTTCCTGACATTCTCCGTCTCTCTCTCTCTCTCTTCCTCTCTCTCACTCACACAAACGCATTCAAACATACATGATGTCACCCACTCTGTAATAACAATGGCAGTAAATTATATATAGAGATGCTGACCTGACTTTCATTAACAAACCACATTTCACCAAACTCCGGTTTCAAAACAAATCTATTTTCATTTCCTCTCCATTTGGGTAAAAAACACTCCATCCGTGGCCTGAATGCCATGATTGAGAGGATGGCATTTAAACATAACATGCAAAGCTACACCCTATGTTGTGCATGCATTTCCACGTGTATCTGTTTATTCTCTGTAGAGGAATTTATGTTCATAACTTAGTCGGGTCAGAGTTGAGGGTTACTGTATGTGTGTGTGTGTGTGTGTTTTTCTGTATGAGCGTGTGTGTGCATGTTTATCAGGGAATTGGAGATGTGGGCCTATTTGGGGACTCTCAAAGCAGGCAGGTGAGAGTCATGCTGGGTGTTCTCTCGGTTCAGTGCTAATGGAGTTCAATCCGGATCTCTCCTCGCCCCGTAGTTCCCAGTGCCCAATCTTTATGGGCTTGCTAATTTTGGCTTTGCACTTAGTGTGTGTTTGACATATATATAGAGAGAGAGATGAAGAGAGAGGGAGATAAGATACTGTATATGAAGTATAAATATGTAGGTCTTAGCTTTCCTTCCTCTCTTTCAGACTCAATTTCGTCAAAAAAACTATACCAAAAGTATTTGTTGGTGTCTTTTTTTGTGGGTTTAAAACAAGACAAGATCAAAATAAAAAGTAACCACTAAAACCGAGAACTATGATGAAAAGCATCACATTTTTCCTCTGCTGATTCAGTCAGTTGTATTACTGCAGAACGACATGGACAATGTATGTGTGACAAAGTGCCTGTCGCCATCATAACTGTACTAAACACAGATGGCGAGAGCTGTAGCCTCAAAAGGGTTAGAAGACATAAAATTTGAAATGTATTCATAGGGAATAAACTGGGAAACACACGGTGGCCTCTATCGATGCATCCTCACCAAAAGTGAGAGTGCTGACGTAGAAAACGTTTGCCTTCTATATTATGAATGAGGATGTGAAAAGGACATCGTCAGTGATACCACATCAGCACTTCCCCTGTGAGACTCAATACGCCACTTGATAAATGTCTGTCATTGTCTTTTCATGTACGAGTGCTACATAAGTTCACCTCTATTGAGAGCGGTGGGCTGGCTGTTTTTTTCACAACATGCGAGACAAAGAATCAGTGCCTGAGAAAAGCCTGTTCAGCACAAACAGGGTGGAACACGAGAACCTCGTCACCAAACTAGGTGTCCAAAATAGGATTAGCATCATCTGTGGTGCCTGGTATGCCATCATGTGCTGAAGGTGTAGGTAGAGGTTAGAACATTGACAGCACTGTACATGTCGCGTGAAAAATGCCCCATATGAGTTGGTGTGACCACAGTGTAGTGGCTGAAAATAAACACCTCACTTTGTTCATGCCGCGCCATAGGAACACTCTTTCAATTTCTTCCCCCTCCTTTGCTCTCTCTGTCCTTTCCAGTCCTCTCTTCTGCTGCTGTTCACCCATAAACAGAGAAGCCACTTCATACATCATCTGCCCCTGTGGAACCCAGAGGTGCTCGGCTCCTCGTATTGAAGCTAAGATATCCTGCTTCCTCTTGAATGTGCAGAAATGGATCACTCTATTAATGTCCCATCTTCAGGACCGATCCCATGATCTACGGCCTTTCTGGGTCTCCTCAACATGCAGAGAAACATGGTACACGGGGCAGAGACGAAGAAGAATTTACAGTGCTATGATCTTATCATTTCTCACCTTCTCTCTCACTTACTCTGTCAGTGGGCCCATGGTGAAGTGGGGTGTATTGATCTATTTGCCTACTCTTTCCCCATTTCCCTCTCTTTCTTTCTGTCTCCCTCTCACTCCATCGCATACTCTGTCTTACACGCACGCACACGCACACACACACACACACACACACACACACACCCTATTTCCCATAACAGATGTACCATTTCATCAGATGAAGACCAAGGCCAAGCTTTGAGCTTTCAGTGCTACATGGGATCCATTTAATTTGCAGCAACATGAAGGGAAATGAGGCCAGATCTGCCAGGCTCAACTCACTCCACCATCCAGGTCATTATGAGCAGCAGCTAATCAAGCTCATCCATTTACTCAAAGATGAGAAAAGCATAACATGCACAGCAAAATGTCTCCACAATGCCATCTACTATTATATACCCAGCAGTAGTCACTTATCTTTGCTCTTTTTTTTTTTTTTTTATAAATAGCGTCCTATGGTAAGTATGCAAGTGGCTGCCACAAACATGTTTACGAATGTGACTAAAGAGTATGTTAAAGCATGGTGGCCCCATGATTAAATTAACTTAACTTAGATGGATAATGCAGTGCAACCTCATTTTAACACACAGAGGATAAGCTACATCTTCTTTATCCTGGGTAATAATCTATCATCTTACAATTACTGTATGTATGTCCTGGTTCTAATAATATTTCAGCATGTAAATGCATTTCCAGGAACTGAAGCAGAACAAATGCATGAAAGCACAAATTGTTTTTTCCTAGTTAATGGGTATATACTGTATTTCCTATTAGACATAGAAACAAACCATAGAAACAAACAAAAAATATTCATCACATGATGTGGTAAACAGTACAAAATGCACCTTGTTGGTATACGTCTGTAGCCTAGTTCTTTAAAAAGGGGAAGAAAAGTGCATTCCAAACTTTTTACCATACACAGCCCATTTGCTATTCTTGACATGAAATAGAGTTGGCCTCTCTGAGGGATTGGGGGTCTGTTTTTGCTGATTCCACTGTGGTGGTGAGGGAGTGCAAGGTGGGCTGAGGGGTGGGCTGGCGCTGTTGCGGGAGCTCGAGAGAGCCAGAGGTCCAGGGCGTGTCGAGCTGCCAGTCACCGTTGGATGTTAATGTACTGAATAACAATCTAAACCGATCTGTCATTAACATCTGTAACAAGCGTGCCGTGCTGAATGACTAACGACTTGAACACATAAATTGGATGAGAAAGGCAAACAACCCGTGGAAACTTACAGTGATCATGAATAACAAAGCGTGTGCCTTTAAGTTCCCTGGGAATTCAGATGGCGGGCATAGATACAGTATAAGCACGCTGCGGCAAGTTCCAGTGTCTTGGTTTTCTCCAGAGAATCAAAGACTTTGGAATTAAAAAGTGCCTCACATTCGCTGGAAACACTCTATGAAAGGTTTATGAGATACAATCCCTAAAGGGCCTTAAACAATGACAAACTCATCCTAACTACTGGATATTCTTTAGTTTGCAGTTGGGAGAAAAAGTAACTGCACCATAGTCAACTAACAGTGCTCTTTTTTCCCCCTCTTCTCTTCTCCTCTATTTTTCTCTCTTTTCCCTCTTGTTTTTCTCTCTCGCTGCACCCGCTACAGAAAAAAAAGCAAGCATTATTCGAATCCACACCAACTGAACAGAGATTACACATACGGCAGCTTGAAGTGACTGATAAAAAAAAGTGATAAATTGATTCACAGACATGGCTGAATGAGTGAAGTGACACCATTTTCCTCCAGAGCTTTGTGTGTTACTATGTGTGTGTGTGTGTGTGTGTGCGCGCGCTAGTGTTTAATTCCATCTCCAGCATGGCAGCACAATCCTACCGTTTTTTTTTGTCTCGCATTGGGCAGCAACCTTACCTCCTGAGACACTATCCCTCTGGAAGTCCATCAACACAACATGGTCAGCAGACCAGAATGTGTGTGTGTGTGTGTGTGCGAGAGAGAGAGAGAGAGAGAGTGTGTGTGTTCTTGTGTGTGCTGAACAAGCACACTGATACACATAGCTCTGCTCTACACCTCTCCGTTCGCTATTGCACTGCAGTTTCATCATCCATAGCACAGGTTTGATAGGCAGTTCCTCTTATTAGAAAACCTGGAGGGGGCGAGCCAGTGTTAAAATGAAACCCTCTTTATCAAATTGTGATGAAGTGCCTGAAGTGAACACAAGGTTAACTAAATTGCATATCCCTTCTGTTGAACTCTTTACACTCCACCATCACCTCAGCACACAGAATTTTAAGACACAGGGGTTTTGTAAGTACAAACGAGATGAGAGAGGTGTTTCTCTACCTTAAATCACTGTGAAATGTGTCTCACTTGTTGGAATTGCAGCTTGGTTCTAGCCGGGGGCTGAGATGAGGCGTCTGAGGTATTTCTGGGTCTCCAGCATCACACCAGTGCTGCTGTGTGCTCTCTCCACCACACCTTGACAGTGACTTTGTGTGACAGCAGATATAATGTGATTTCTCCTGTCCCCGGGGTCTGAGGCTGATGATGGAGACTTCTGGGCTCTGCTTTGCTCGCCGGCGACAGCCATGACAGAAAAGAAAAAATGCTTGAGCATGATGATCAGTGGCATTTTTCACACGGCTTGGAGATCCCTCAGTCTGTGCCCTGTTGCCCATGCTTCACTGACAGAGAAATTAGGTCCCTATGTTCAACCTGAAATTTCCTGGTGTGGGTTTGCCTCAGTTTGGGCACAATCATATCAGCTCACTGACACTCTGTCAGGTGATTTCAGCATCTTTTTTTTACCCAAAACAAATACTATATAGCATTCAGTAGATTTTGGATTGTTTTTCAATATTGTCATGACTTCACAGCAACTGAATGACGGGGATGCGTAGGACGTCACTTCTACTGTAAGTGTGTCACATCAGGTGAAGTTGTGGTGTGTCGTACCTGCAGGCTGTACAGGCCTATGCTGTCTCTGCAGCTTATGGGCAAAAACAAAGCTAACCACTTCTGTCATCATGTTTTGTATGGGTGTTCAAAACATGAAGCCTATCTATCTGAGGTTTAGGTATAGGGCCGAGCAAGTGTAGTTGCAGCTATTGCTGAAACAATTTAATTAATCGATTAGTCAAAAAAGACTTGGGGATAATCTCTAGTTGCAGCTCTTGAGGGTCCAAATACACAAATAGCTAGAATTATTAGTGTTATGCACATTTTCAGTGCTATCAGAAGTTATGGTAAAGGAATACTTTGACATTTTGGGAAATAAGCTCACTTTGACTCCAAAAGCTACATGACAAGATTGACACCACTCACATGTCTGCTGGCAGAGCCAGTTAGCTCAGCTAACGGGTCAAGGAACAGTCTGTCTAAAACCACAAATTGTTGTTTTTATGGTTCTTGTACATATTAAACAAATGAGACTAGTGAGCTTTAGAAGTGGTAGGTGGATTTTATCTTTCCCCGTTTACAGTCTTTGTGCTAAGCTAAGTTAACCAGCTGATGACAGAAGCTTAATATTTACTATGCAGACATACAAATGGTATCAATCTTCTCATCTTACTCTCTGCAAGAAAGAGAATAAACATATTTCCCAAAATGTCAAACTATTTGTTCAAGCTTTAAGCTCATTATTTTTCATCAGCAGATTTAGTAAGTGAGTCAGAATGAGTCAGAAATGTGTGATGGCCCTCGGCCTTATGACAGTTTTGACCTGCCACTGCTTCCCTCTTTCAGGTTGCTTAGCCCTTCCGACCTCATTGGGGGATTGGCCTCACCTGCTTGGGACTCTTTACAGCCTAAGTGCTTCCAAGACAGCTCTCTCCCTCCTGGAAGGCTGGAGCCTTTCAGGCACCCAACTTGGTTTTGTCTGGTTTGATTGTCTTTAGTTTAAACTTTGTTAATGCCACATGTGGTCTTAGGTCAGCAACTACAGTCTTGTTGCACCCAACACCCACCACTAACTGCTGACTTCACACATCGTGCTTTGTTTATTTTGCGTTATTCTTGATGAATGACTTGCTTAATTCAATTGTTACTGTGTGGATCTCTCGTCTTTGTTACGGCCTGAACAAGCCAGGAATAACAAGTGGAACCAGATAACTTTGCCTCGTCTGTCACCTCCTCCAGTCTCCTTTTCTACCCGCCCTTTGCCCACACATACACTAATAGCAACAAAAATAAATAACCTGGATGTACCTTTCACCCTAATAACCCCCCTAGGTAGTTTACAAATGCAGCTACAATCATTGTTACAAGCTCCAGTCAACATTTAGACAATCACACTCCCTGGTTTATGAAACACTGAATCCCAGCTTCCTTCCTCCCTTCCTTCCGGCATTTTATTCCATCTAAATAATGCAGCCACAAGGAGTCATTGGGGGGATCCATTATGGAGGGACTGATATAGAATACTGGGATGCATGATCAGACACTCTTATCACTTTCACAGAGCATGTTATAGTGCAGCGGGGAGAACTTTGTATTGTCATGTCTCTCTCCTAAGTGCTTAACCCTTTGGCTGATGTGATAGCAATACGCAATGTGAACAGTTCGGGATATATCATAGAATTCCCCCATCTACATTAGATCCAGATGATGTATGATGAGGCTTGGGTATGTGCTCATGGAGTGTGGTTAAAGGACATTTCAGGGTCTGGGTGAAATTAACTTTGTGCTGCAACAGCTAGTGTGAAGTGAGTGACTACAGCCGTCATGGTTGATGAAAGAGGATGAGAAAAAAAAATCTAACCACCAGCAACACAGCAGACACACAGAAAAAAAAACCTTTATCCATCCAGAGTAGCTTCTGAGGCAGTGCAGTGAGGGCATTGGTGAAAAATGTCATAATAAGACTAGAAGCATTGAAGAAGCCACCCTTGCCAGATAATTTATTTGATGTCTATTCATTTTATTCTTAGCAGCTTCTCTGAGAGGATACTGTTAATTACATATAGCCTACTGAAGAGCAAATGAGCTTGACAGTGTTCCATCATGTTGTCACAAGAGAGAGAGAAAGAGTGTGTGTTTGCATGGGCTCGCACGTTCACAGGTGGAGTCTGTTATGCTCTTTCTCCTTTCCACTAATCTGCCTGTCAGTAATGAAGTCGAAGGCTTAAGTGTAGGAGAGAGCAGGCGTCATCCATTAGTCTCATCCATTTCCATTAATGTTCACGGATTACTTATTATTCCCTGATTAATAAACACTCGGTAAGCGTGTCCTCATAGCAGCCTCAATAAGGACAGCTTCATTAATGATTAGTATTAAGGCTATTAATATCCCAGTTACTGGCATTCACAAGCAGCAATAGCTCGACCTATATTATTGTGGTGAGTGTTTTTGTGAAAACATCTTAGGTTTGCGAGCGATGAGTGCATTAGTCATTGACATTAGCCTCTACTTTCAAGGTAATCATTTCATAAACAATTCACATTACCTTGGTATTTGGACATCCTTGAGCAAAAACAAGTAATCCAATTAGTAAACTGAGTGAGGCGCTATTGATTTCAGAAAAACATTACCCAATCAATTTTGGAGGGGTAATGAAATTCCTTTACTTTGTGTTCCAAAACAGTATGAGGGCATGCGTGTGTTTGTGCGACTCAAAAGCAAATAACATAATTTCATGTTAGGCATGCCTCTTAGACCACACCCTGTTTGGGTGCAGAGGTCTCCCATCACACAAATAAATATACACACACACACACACACACACACACACACACACACACACAGCCAATGATATAATTACTTAGCATGAATTTATTTTTTCCAAACAGTCAAACATTTGTTCTCTCTATTGCAAAACACAAATTAACTCAACTTAATAATACTTGCTCTACTGTTTCCATTCAAACCTCTGCATCCTGAGTGGCAGTCGGTGAAACAGTAGCACACACAAATTGTCACACTTGTCCTCAACACCGCACGTCGTAAATATTCATGTTAGACAGGACTTGAACCCCTGCCACTGTAACTCTTAGTTGGATTATATATTGGACACAATTAGATTCTAGTGGAGTGGTATAAATAGCCTAGGGATGTTTGCATGAATTACACCATGCCGGAAACTATTGTAATGCATTGTGTTGCAGTGTTCACATTTTGCCTGTGCAAATCTCCCTGGTCTCATGACACTAATCCCTAGCATAGTAAATTCTATGTTGTCTCATTTTACACCATGCCCGAGGTTGTTTTCTTTTCAATAATCTCATAGGCAAGTATAACTTGATTAGACTCCAAAAAATTTCAAGGGTGAAAATATTGATTGTATGCAAATGGAATTAATCTAAAGACACAATTGTGTTGGCCATATTTCCTGGTATTTATTTCTCTTGGTCCTTTAAATCAGCAGCTTTCACACATGCACACACTCCAATCCAATTATATAGATAAATAGGCTAATCATGCCACAAATTTCAATATGAGGTCTACAGGCGGGCCGATAAGCATAATCATTAAGAGTGCCAAATTTACAGCACAATTTTAGATAAGAGGGATGGAAAGAAAGAGAGGGAGAGGGCAAATTGAACAGATAAATAGTTCCATATTAGACATTAACATATGGATCATAAGGGAGCCAGATAATGGGGGAGACATTTCATTACCGGAAATAAACATTCGATTAAAACTCTTCTCTATTTACAATACTTCCCATAATTCATGGGAATGTGATGAGCGCCGCTGTCCAAACATTATCGCAGCCCTTTGTAGAGGGCGACAAATTTATATTGTTGAAAAGCTTCCTGCATTCAAGAATTCGTGTGGACAAAGAAGATTGTTTAGAATGAAACACATTAACAATAGGTTACATATATGTTGTGATAAAGGTGATGTTAATAATTCTACTCTCAAACTGGAATGTTTGTTTATTGTTTAAGCAGCAGTGCATAAAGCTGTGAAAATCATTTTGAACACAGGATTTCTATCACAGCCTCTATTGATAGAGTTGGAGATTTTAAGCACTAATGTTAGGAAGCAAAAATGTAATATATGCTCTGTGCACATGGAAAGTATCTCTTCTTATGTTTTCATAGCTTTCGGCTGACAGTCTCAAACGATTGGCTCCCAGATAAGTCAACATCCTGCTTGACTAAAGAAAATGATTCTCATAAATGCTCAGTTTGGCCTATTTCCTCCCTACTGGGATGTGTTTGTTTTTTTTCTTTGATTTTTTATAATCAATGATGTTTCCCTTTGAGGGAGCTAACTGTGAAATATTGTGACTGAGCACATCTGTTTAGCTGATGGCAAAACAGACAGTATGTGAAGTGTGTGTGTGGGTGTGACTGTATGAAAGTTAGGAGAAGTGAATGTGGGTCCACGGAAATGCTGCTCTGTTAGACCTCCATTGAGCACAATGTCCTGGTGAGAAGTTTAGGACTTCACTACTCAGCAAGACAGTCTAGTCATTTGAGTTAAAACATATCTTGTGCATGGTTAGACACATGGTAATGTTAAGTATACTCACTGTTCTCTGCCTGAATAGGGAAATCCTCCCCAACTCCACATGAATGTCTGCTTAGACTAAACACAGCACAGCATGACTGTCTTCACAGACATCAACCAGTAAGAAACAAATGCTTGCACAGTGAAGCCCTCAAATAACCTTTATGCATGTACAGTATTCCATATGTGTCTGTGTCCTCTCCAGCTTAAATAAAACCACTATGGGTAAAATTATTCATCTGAAACACTTTAACTCATTGCACCACATACAAAAGCTCAAGTTTTATGTGCAACATTACAGCAACTGATTTTTAATTACACAATAATGATGATTATTATTATTATTATGTGCAGTGGAAAAAGTCCACTACTTTATAGTCACTGTATAATGGCTGTGTTAGAATGGAATGAAAAGGTGTCATTTTGAAATATGCCACTCTTCAACAAGCTGTATATCCTACGCAACCGAGCGCTCCTGATCACATAGACCTCAGTGATGTCTCAACCATTTAAGAGCTTATTTCATTATACTTCCCTCGTGACAGTTTAAGTGCCAAAGTCACCTCTATTGATGGTGCTTTCCATCGTGAAACTGACTAATGATCAATAACAAAACAATGTCTTCAGAATAGCAAAATACTGTAGTAAAATAGGTCAAACACAAAGTCTATCTTAAATGTAAAACACCTCAAAAGTAATACAGGTTTAATCAACAATCCACAAACACGACCATAAAGGGTTCAATCAAATATCTCCAAGAGCACTTAAGACAGCGATTTAATCGGTGCGTAATGATGCTGATCGATTAGGGATGTGTATTTGAAGGACAAGCATGTGTTTTTACTCCGCTTTACTTAATGAGTGTCTTTGTCCAATCACACACTGTGATTGAGGGTGACAGAAGCATCGCCTGAAGCATCCTGAACCATAAGCTCTGTCGGTCAGAACGTCTTGAGGAAGATATTGTCTTGCTTATGATGGCAAGTTCTACAAGGTCAATAAACACTAGCTAGACTACAGTCTTCTAATGGAAAATCTCAACCTCTGATACTCTAACTCTCACTACAGGGGTTACAAGGAAGTCTTATTGCCTCACAGTTTCTACAACCAGGCATTCTATCCTCGTAGTGCATCCTACATTAGGATAAATATGACTTCCTCTCATATACTATCTAATTTAGAGAATGAGTTGAGGCTTGTTAGTTCATTATACAAGTCTACTCGCTGTAGCACCTCTTACACTGATGGTCAG
This sequence comes from Enoplosus armatus, assembly GCF_043641665.1. Lineage (NCBI taxonomy): Eukaryota > Metazoa > Chordata > Actinopteri > Centrarchiformes > Enoplosidae > Enoplosus > Enoplosus armatus. Next base: position 11,699,246 of record NC_092194.1, read on the forward strand.
CTAATCACTGGGAAGATCTGATTGCTGCCAAGTCTTTCTCTCCACTTGATGTGATGGTGGCGTCTCCATCAGAATTACTGAGTGGAATTGTCAAGTTCCTTTGGATGAGAGTGACTGCCAAATGCCATTTATGTAAATGTGGTGAAGTCTATCTTTTTCACATTGAGCAATGCCTTTCTCCTCTACATTGATGCTTGCAAGGTAAACTGAAATTCTGACATTGTTACAAAGTACCCAAGTTACTCCACCTGGATTGTGCACTGGCACATATAGTAGGTTAGCCAATGCAGTGTACTAGATGACAGTGAGCTGCAGCAAAAGTATTTTTTTGCCCTACTACCCTATATCCTGTTGTTGTTGTTTTGCCAAAGCCTCCTGCATTGCTTTATGGAATATTGAGACTACAGTTGGTAGAGAAACCTATGTTGTAATTCTCCTGAATGATTGTTGAACATCAGTGCAAAAAAGTGAGAGTAGAAGGAATTGAACATGCAGGCATGGCACCAAAATTTAGAACTGATCTTTCCTATTAATCTACACTGTAACGCAACATGATGTTGTGTCACACACCTCACTTTAACTTACAAATGACTCCATCAGATGACAAAATGTATCCAGAAATATAAAAAAACATATCATAAATACCTTTTTTAAACAATGTTTAAGCATTCAAGGGAGGATTTTGTCTTGTGCAACTTAGTAACATCAACCATGAATCAAATATGTGTTTCAAAGAAACATAATCAATACCAGTAGTGTCAGGCTGACAACAAAACAGTTGAATCCATGCAGATTTGAGGAACATTTCAACTGCTTGTGGGCTGAATACAGTACATGACCTGGAATGAATGTGCTCTCAATCAGCCAATCAATTGGTAATGCTGGGGGTGATGCTGAGTAAACTAATCCCTTGGGTGGCTCGAGGGAAATCTGGATTATATTGCATTCGCACCCAGCAATGACTGTTTCTGCTGCAAGCCAGAGCAGACTAATCAAACAACATTACTGTAGGAGATCAATAGACAAACTGATGTATTGTTCCACAACCCAGAACAAAATTTGATTAAAAGCCCATCCATACCTTCACATAAATTTTAATCCAATTTTTTGTTTGTTGTCAGATATATTAAGATATTGTACGTTAACCCTGACGTCCATTTGACTCTGCCTGTCCTGTGCTTTGCTTACTTTTGCACAAAAACGTTAACACAAGCTGAAAAAATGTGCTAAAAAAACACTACAGCTGTGCTGAGCAGTGTATCAGAACACCTTGCTGTATGTTATCTGAGCAAAGCAAGAGGCAATCTACAATACTGATATGGAATCAGTCCCACAAAGGTTCAAAGTTGGGCGTCTTCAGTGCTGATTCATAGCAGACTCAATATTCTTTGATACAGACAGTACTTATTCATAACCATAGTGGGTTACTGAAAAAAGTGAAAACATGAGTGTGATATTCTTTCAAAACAGAGAGTTTATTGAAGATAATAATGTACATTGACACAGTATCTGTATTGAAATGAAGTCAATATCTGCACACTGTGTGTTAAAGTGTGTGTGTGTGTGTGTGTGTGTGTGTGTGTGTGTGTGTGTGTGTGAAGGGTTGGGGGGGGGGGGGGGGGGGGTTTAATGCATATAACCTGGCTATGTAGTCTAGTGCCCACTATCAGTTGAGAGGAGCTGCATACATTTCTTTCACAAATAATCTAATCTTTTTAATTTGAGAGATAAGGCAGAATTGACTGTAATTATGTGCAGCTGGCTCTGTGAGGAATTCATAAAAAAAATGAGGCTAAGCCCATCTGCTGACTGGGAAACTGGGGGAGGCAGCGACATTGGAGGGAGAGAGAGAGAGAAAGAATGAAAGGAAGAGACTCTAAAATCATTAAATCAGCCACTATCTCCTCTCCTCTGTCACTCAGAGAGAAAAAAGAGGCACTAATGAAATATTAATGCCTTCCTTATTTTGAGATTTACATTAATCTTTCCTCTCTCTTTCTGTCTGTCTCTCTCTTTCTCTCTCCTCCACATCTCTGTGTGTGAAATTTGAAAGCTGTGCTCGGTATGACTTGAATATATATTTCTAATGAGACGCCTGCGCTACAGAATGTCTCATTTTCTACCTGTTTTGCAATCCAAAGTTGCATATATTGCACAGCGAATACGGTAGTGTGCTTACAAGAAGAGGGAATGAGACAAGGGGGAGGGAGTCGTGGGTGGGGGGAGGTTGTTTGATCTGAAAGTGAAAAGACAGAGCGAATGAGAATGAAAGCCAGAGCAAGTGAATGGGAGAGCAAGAGGCACTGACTCTGGCTGTAGCAGCAGTAGCAGAGAAGCAGGCGTTCAGGCAAGAATGTGGCAGTTTTCCTCTGGCCTTGTCCCATTTGGCAGACGTTCAAATGAGAAAGCAAAACAAAAAAGCCAGGGCGTGGATGCTCCCAGGAGGTGGGGAGGAATTAGGAGTGTGTCAGGTAAACTAGCCGCAGTTTTCTCAATGTCCGCCCCCACTGAGACCTGAAGCAAAAGCAAACCTGACACCACTGACGCTACCAGCTCTCTCTCACACACACACACACACACACACACACACACACACACACACACAGGGCTTTAAGTATGAGAGTGTTAGAATTACCTCAGTTGTGTGTACACACGTAGGCACACACACACACACACACACGGCTAAATATGAAACCTGATGTCAGCCCCTGCAAAACTGCTATGTATGCTTTTGACTTTGGAATGGGTTCAGAAATTGGAAAGTGTAAGGCCCCTTGATACCGATCAAAACTGGTTTACCTTGACGACTTTGGTATGAACCTTCCACTTACATACGGTATACAAGAAATAGTGGAAACACTGAAACAGCTGCAATTTTACCACTGCACTGTGAAACAACCTAAGTGCAGATAAGTATGGGTGGTATGGAACATTGATTCTGGAAGTGAGCATTTCTCTGCAGCATGCTGCCTACTGCTATCCCATCAGTGCTTCATCATTCCCAGAGCGAGACTTTCCTGGCAGAACTGAGCATTCCCATGCTGTCCTACAATGCAATAATTTCCCTGTAGTGTTCTCATTGCGGCTACATACATTTACCACACAGACGTGTGAGTTTCCCCCTCCGGCGCCCAAAGCAGCAGTATGGCACACTCAGTGTACTGGTGTGGCAGTCATACACCATGCACACCACAGCAAATGGCAAACTGCAAGCTGATGCTGCTACACTGACTGATGCCGTCTGTGCCTGCAGGGTGTATGTGCAGATGAGTTTGTATGTGTGTCTGAGTGGTGCAATGGAGGTGATGCTTGGTGGGGGAGGGCATGTAGGTGTCTAGTGTGTGTATGTGTTAAGAAAAAAAGGTGATACTATGCAGTGCCAATCACCATGATAGACATTCTTCATCTTCCATAGAGACCGAGGACAACAAAGAGCTGAGTTAATAGGCAGACATGGCTCAGAGGACACCAAAGACCGCCTTCTAACCCTGACATCCAGAAGTAGACACACACACACACACACACAAGATAATTGGCTCATTTTACTCATATTGCTTCTCACTGAAGGGGCCTGTTGTGCAAATACACAACCAGGCAAGTGATGTAAGATATACTTAAAAAACCTTAGAAAATCTGTCAAATATTAAGCTTTATGAATAGGATAGAGACAAAAAACAAAACAGAAAAAATGCTAAGTGAATATAACAAAATTAACTTATGTAAACAAGAAATCCCAGCATTACATCATGCAAAGTTAACATCCAAATGCATTGATGGCATTGCTCTCCAGAACAACACATGTAAATGTTTTCTGATTCTGATTTTTTTCAAGGCACTAACAAATGATGTTATTCTGCCAATAGGGGTATCACCAGTGCCCTCCAAAACTACTATCAATCACTGTTACAAAAATAAAAGCAGTTTTGGATCCAACACCATTATGGTTAAGGTTTGGTTAGGTTTAGGCACAAAACTACTTGGTTAGGGAAACATTAGAGTTTTGGTTAATATTACTACTTCAATTTGATTAGGGACCTTTGTTATCGAGGATAAACGAAACTGACTGGAAATGGGAAATGAACAATGAACTCCAGAGTCTGACGTTTTGTTGACTCTTCGCCCCCCCCAATCTCCCTCTGTGTACTTTGTAGGTCTATAACGATGTCACACTATTAATGTCACATTATTGTCCGATGGACAAGAGTCATAATTCCTACGGCTGGTAGGTGTCTTTGTCCCTTGAACGTAAAACATAAGTCGTTATAGACATTTGCTATAATGACTCGCTGTAATGGTCTGTTTACTTGTAAGGACAATCTCGGAAATCAGGCGTGCAAACAAAAACATCTAATCGTACAGAGACTAATTAATTCAGAACATGCACAATAAGTATACAAAACTACAGCCTACTGCAAGTAACAAAAATGAAGAAAAATGAAGAAACTTGAGTGAGTTCACAGTACATGGTGTGTATGGTGATGATAGTGGTGTATTCAAAAAGCATTTATCCAGTATAATACCCGTATTTTAAAAAGGACCAGACCACAAAGCAAACATAAAACTAAAATATAAAAAAGGTACTAACCCAGCAACACAAAATACAACAAAAAAAACAAAGATCATGAATTCATCTAAAACCTCACTAGCAACCCAGATAAACCATTCTGCTCCAAACACGCTAACGCCCCAACCGCCAGCATTGTCGTCACCACTATCAACATTTGTTCATCATTATCATTAACAACCCCAATGAATTACTGAATGTTTATCCAGTTATAGTGTGTCGTCTGAATACTTTATCCTCTATTAAATGAACAGTTTTTAGCAAACATACCCAATGAGATACAATGGAAAAAAATGTGTACTATCCTGTGACTCATTATCTGGCTGGCTTTTCAAGAGCATTGGTGGTGCTTAGATGAGTTCCTCCAACTCTCAAGTACAAGTCTAGAAGGCACCTTGACAGGGTGTATTTTTATTTCTGTTCTTCAGGAATAAGGAGGAACAGGGGCAAAATTGATCCGCAGGCTATTCTTGAAAATATGTATGAGTGATGCTGCTAGTCTCTCTGTCTGTCTCTCTCTCCCTCTCTCTCTCTCTCTCTCTCTCATTACCCAGTCTGAGCTACGGACTTCCATAATCCTGGAAGGTTTAGCGCCGCTGTGTTGTGATTGGTTAGACATTACATCAGGGTGATGTAATACTCTTAGGACTGGCTAGTGTGTCGGGCATGGGGAGGGAGTTAGGGAGGAGGGGTGGGTGGGCTGAGTACTGAGCGAGGAAGGGTGGTTTGGGAGGGGGGGGGGTGGTTTATTGAGCAGAAGAACTCTCTCTCTCTCTCTCTCTCTCTCTCTCTCTCTCTCTCTCTCTCTCTCTCGCCTGCAGCCAGTGAGTGTGCATGTGCAGCCGCCACAGAAAGCCTCTAATCCCAAAGCACACAGCGGTGCTTTGGAGAAGGAGGGAAATAATCAAGACTGTTTCCATAGGCCCCCATCTAAAGGCTGGAGATAAGCTTTGCTGTGCATGCTGCCGTGTGTACTGGTAGCAGCTGTGTGTATTGGGGATACATACACAAAGCAGAAATGGGATTTTTGGGGGACTGAAATTCAATCATTAATTGCAAATAGACAGAGGAGAGGAAGATGATTGTTTGGCAGGGACAGAAAATGCCAAGGCATTTGGTGTTTGTGCATAATGACTCATAGCCAATTTCTCACTTCAGTGCAAGGTGCTTTTTCATGGATCCAAAGGTGTTATACCATATCTCTGACTTGAGATGAGGTTTGTGAACAGCAATGCCCAGGGCACAAGCCATGTGTTTTCACCTGATTGCTTTCATGCCATGGTAGACAATGCTTTGAAATGCTAAAACAAACTGATGTTGGAAAAATGAATGATAAGTTCAAAAATTAGATATCCAAATTGAAACATAAAGTGACGGACAGCACAAAACATTTAGTCTAAAAAATCCCCTTAATAAATAGAAGATAGCATTGCAAGACAATAAAACAAAACATATAAAAAATATATTTGTCTCTTGCATGGTATTCTCCTTCTTGATAATACAGTATATACCATATAAAAAATGACTCCTACATAATAAAAAAAATGAGAAAACATGAATGAAAAAAATGGTTCAACTTTAGCCATGTAAGACTATTTTACTAAAAAATGGGCAGTTTGTAAGAAACAAACTAATATGGCACAGATCAGGCCAGATCAATCTGCCTGTCTTGATAGCTAATTTGAAGCAAAACTTGTACAATACACAACAGTTAAAAGGCCATACAAAGTGCAATATTTGACACAGCCATGATCTATATAAGCAAATATTAGGACAGCCAAATATTAATATGGCCTTCCAAACTGGAGGTCAAACTTTTGCAGCATCCAAATGAATGTCGTCCTCTGGGCCAGTCATTTGGCCCCAAGGCTCTATGGATGTCTTCCATCCATGAGTTTATCTGGAGGAGAAAATGCTCTCTGTTGCCCAAATTTACAAATAATGAATTCAGAGTGCTGAGGCAACCACAGGTAAATATGGCAAAAGACATTCTTCATTTGGGATACTGTAAATAAAAAAGAGGGTATTTATGAGCCAGAAAATACACTTGATTTAAATACAGTGTCTCTGTGAAATTGTACTGGAGTGGAAAATAAGCCTGGGGAAACCTGCTGAATTTTTGAGCCTGCTATGGAGACATTAATGAGACATTAAATAATGGAAAGAGACATTGAATAAAACGTGCAAGCTAAAATTATGAAAGGTTAAAAGAAGATGGCTCGAAAGCCTGACAGAACTTATTTGCTGAAAATGGTGTCAAAACCCTCTCCAAAACCAGTTTAAGGTCATGTATGGCCTGAAGTTAAAATCACTTCCTCATCTCATGTTAAATTATAAAGCCACAGAAAATACGAGCAGGATCCTTTTTTAAGAGTGAACACATGTACTTTGTGTCGCTTTGAGAGCCCTTTAGAGGAAGATAGTGTTTATTTATTAACACAAATCTAACAAGCTAACTTCCTGTTGACATGCAAACTCTATCTGCTGTCAGCCACAAAACAGACAGAAACCTCTGAGGTATTATGAAAGCAAAGTCGGACAACCTTTGAAGGAAACTGGGGGAAAAAAAGAAAACTACCTGAATGACAACTTGTCAGAATGAAAGACTGCAGCTTCTTATTTTGCTTGAGGCTAGGAATGGAAACTAGGTAATGACTACAATGATCGCACACAGACAGATTCACATGCAAGCACACACACACTGACACACAGTTACAATGGCTGTGGCTGGTTAGTTCAGATGTCTCTAGAGGTTGCTGGTCTAACAGCAAGAGTCCTGGTTAGAGTCACCAAAGCAACACAAGCTTTGTGTAGCTTTACTGTCCTGTGTTTACTTCATAAGAGCAGTCTGTATTAAGTAGTTGTGTCCGAGTTTGTGTGTGCATTAAACAGACAAACTCAGAGTTGTATTTACATATCTCCCTCTCTGAATATTACTCCTCTTCAATTACTGATTTCCATTTTTGTATAACCTGTCAGCATGGATCTTTGAGAACCCTGCTCTCCACCAGCCAGCCTGTCTGCACTCCTCTCTGATAGTCCATCCCTGGCTGTACTGCAACATGTTGTAACGCATCTCCCTCTGCACTCAGGCCCTGCCTGCATCGTCTGCACTGTTATATGGCTGTCTGGAGTGCACAGCGCTCCTCTCCTCTCGCTGTGACAGAGGTCAGCGAGTGCTCCAAGCCCGGCTGACGTCATGCTGCTGCAACCCCGCAGACACACCAGCAGGCGTGCAGACGGACAGGCCGACAGACAAACCAATGAGCAGACCGTGTGTATTTATAGCCTCTCCGCCTATGCATCCTCACAGCAAACTGCATGGCCAGATACGCCCTGAAGGCAAACCCATCCTGAACATGTGTTCATTATGTGGCATCCACAAGTCCGCATTCTACAAGTACAAGCATTTAAGTGGCTCTCTCCGTAAACATGCAGACCCAGCATCGGGCACTGAAGTTCTGTGATCACTCCAGGTAAATCCTTCTCTCTTTCCCGCCTTCTGAAAAGGTGTGCATGTTGGAATGTTCATCTCCCACGGTTAATGAACACATTGTGCTACACATCAGCTAATAACACAGTGAGGATGTGCGCTTAGCACAATGCTTTACACCATTACTTATCTAATAAACTGTAGGAGGCAACTGCCATTAGCACTGGCGCTGATGCTGATATTCACCTCCCACTGGCGGGCTCCTGCAAGCTAATCTGCCGTATACTGTATGCAAATATGAAACTGTTACTGTCAGGATGCAGTCTAATTCCACATTATTCTCCGGGTAGTGGGCCAATCAGGTTGACTTTGAAATGGATCGTGGGTGATTAGCCGGGAATGCTGGGAGAATGCCGAGGTCTCTCTGGTGAACCCCGCAGCTGGTGCCGGAGTCAGCGGAGCAACGATCCAGGTAATTAATTCTTTGACAAGCATCAGTGATTTGGAAAATCAGTAAGAATGGCAGACGCTGATCAAAAGGGAAACACGTGGAGAGATGTTTAAACAGTGGGCGTTCGAGGCGTCAGTTATGCCGGGCCCAGACGCAGGGCCCAAAGCCCAAACACCAAACACCACAATGCACTGAGCTGACTATCAAACAACAGCAGGCTGGAGGATACCCGGTGTGTTTTGGATTGGCACTCACAGAAATGCAAAAGTTATGCACCGAGTAATGCACACACACATCCAATTAATAGAAGTTAATTCAGTCAGCAAGAACTGATAAACACATGGATACACACACACACGGCAAATGTATCCATATATACACCGGCATGCATACAGACTCATATGCATAGTATAAACATACTATTACAGTGCACTCAACATGTACAGTAAACAATTCATGTATATGGACTCAATAAAAAACACAGATAAACCACACATGTATATTCCAGTCACAAATCCATGCATGCAGTGCAAACACTATGAATGTGCACCCCAGGAACATAACTCAATATACACACACGGACATGTGGTAAAGATCAATTCATTTTCAGTATTTATTATACATATTGCACTAAGCCTATATCTGTTGAATGAAATGCAAACAATGGCATGATATTCATGGGCATGAGATCACATAGATGCAAGCGCACACACAGCACTCTTCATAAATACACAAGAGGCCAGGTTGACGTTACTGCCATATCCTTGATTAAATCATGCGTATATCCTTTATTTGATTGTATGGGTAGAGAGAAAAAACACACAAGCCGAAAAACCGTAATGAAACATCATCGGCACGGCTATTACAGACACACTGTCCAGAATACAAATTCCCCATGCAGGTATTTGTTTTCATCCATCAGTATTCATTATGTGAGTGAATGTATCATTGGAGTGCAGCTATTGATCCTGTATTAAATCTCATTGTTATATTCCTATTCAGCAGCGAGCCAGGTGAGGGAAGAAAGAAGGGTGACCAAATGTCATGGTGACAACATGCAGCATTGTCAAAGGTAGCATTATCGATCAAGATAGACAGAGAGAGAGAGAGAGGGGAGATATTTCAGCAGGACCCCAACCGTCTGACATTTTAGAAAAGCTGTCCTTTCTATTTTGTCACCCTCTATTGTTGCACACAAAGAGCATAGATGCCTTGACTGAGGCAATTTGAGCTATGACCTCCGCACCCAGCAGAGACAGCGAGCAGGTTCAGATGTAGCTCTGCAAAGTAGGGAGTCTTGTTCATTATATTTATCAGTGGTAATTTCACAATTCGCATGCTGTGCTTTTGAGAAGGTGGGCTAAGCATTGTGCTGGTATTTTGCTTTGACATTTTAAAGGCCTTGCTGTCATACCTTATCAGTGGTTAATCTGAAACACCGTGTGGATGGAGACTCTGGTTTGGTAAGGGTCCAATTAGCTTGCCCACCATGTACAGCAATTCTTCAGACAACTTAGATGACTCAGAAACGTCCCCAGTGGGACTTCCCTTCTTTTCTGTTCCCGCTCAGATCCAAGTGAAAGCGAGTGGTCTGACGACTGAGGGAACACAATGAAGCACACAGGCAAGTGGACGTGGATGACTAAATGAGTGTTGTCGTATCAAAGCCGAACTGCCACCAAACATGTCAGATTGGAGCAACAACACAATGAGGGCAGGCCAGTGCTGCACCACGCTGACCAGGGGAGAAAGCCGGCAGCTGTGCGGTAATGCAGGTCAGAAGGTGTGGAAGTTTGCTGGCTGAGCTTAACATTTCTCTCCCTCTCGCTCTCGCCCTCTCTGTCTGACTCACTCAGGTAATTAGCACAGACTTGCATTTTCCCTGTGTATGGCTTAAAGCGTCTTGTGTTAAAGCAGTCCAGATCAAAACGGCCTGTCATACCACATTATCTTCAACACCGCTCCACGGCAACAGCTCTCCAGTCAGCTCTGCAGTCAGCTCTGCTCTTCCTCTGCTTCCCTGGATGTTTATCTGCTGCTAGGACTGGAAAATCTCCACGCTTATTGTTTTGCACCAGGGGGAACCGAAGAGTGGATTAAGTAGATCTCCTGATCTATTAAAATGACCTTACATTGTAAGGCTCCAACAGGAAGAGCATTAGCTCTAACTCTCCACACAGGTCCAGCTTTACATTCAACATACAGCAATCCAAACCATATCAATCAGGGCTCCTGTGGACCAACTGGTTGGTCCTAACATGTGGGTCCCAGTCCAAACGTTTGTTGTAAATAAAAAAAGGAAGAAGAACTTTATCTAGTGTAGCAAATTTCTGGCACAGCAATTTTATTTTGGACTACTGACTGTTCCCCACTCTGCAGGATAAGTGGAAGTGTTACCATGGACAAGCTTTACACCACAAGTAGGCTAACTAGCAAGGCTCACAAAAAGTAACTTCTTCAGCTTCCTCCGGTGGTCATGTAACACCACAAGCAGTGCAAGTCCCTAAGGGCCACCTTGCTAGTAGCAGAGATGAAGGAGCTACCTAGACTATATTAGACTTGGTTTCACTCACTGAGAGGGCTAGCAAGAGAAAAAAACTCGGTGTATGGATGTAAACGAATACAATACATGAGATGTCGGATATAAAAACACAATGCACTCTGAACAGATAGAAACAGCATCCAAATGTTTATAGTAATATTAATAATACACCACTTCTTCTAAGAGTCATAACTGGTCAAATCAGACACACACTACTAGAATCAACTCACTCTTACCAGTGGCCATCAAGGAATAATGTAAATGCATTTAGAAATCAACAAAGCGTTCCTTACAAGCGCAGTCTTCAGAGCTTCTCCCATAATCATCAGATTCTGAAAAGTTTACCTTCAATACCTTTTTTACCCAATTTCAATATTTAACTTAAGGCCCACACACTCACTTTGCAAGTCAAAAGTAATGTCCTTTAAACTGAAAGAAAATGAGGCCTGAGTTGTGGCTTGGAAGCGTGGTGGCATACAACAAATGACTGCTTCACTTGCTAGTGCATGGTACTCACAAATCCGTGGGATGTCACCTGAAGCATGGTCAAGGGACAGATGGAGCATGGGCGAAGAATGGTGGGGAAAACGCTTTTCAGGCTGGATGCTGCAACGGTGCAGGGGTCCAAGGAGAGTTTCCAGGTCCCCTCTGCCTGATAAGTACAAACATCCGTCTCCTCAGTCATTTTAATTAAACAAAAGCTCACATACTATCTCATACCGACTTGATTTTAGCTTTAGGTTAGCTAACACTAACACACAATATCAATATACAGTAAGTTAGGCTGCTATCACAATTGCTAGCATGCAAACGCGCTAATCGTGATTAGCATCTCAACTTGCATTGAATTGGTACAGTATACAAAACACACACACATGTATTTACCTTCTGAAGATGGCGACATGACCTCAACAAGGTGGTATAACACTGCATTAACCGACGCCACGGACACATTAACTCACTGTCAGCGTCGACGGTGTTGACATGGCTACATGTAACGTTACTCTGCGGCCTCTTCATCCCGCCCCTCGGCCTTAACAGTGACAGGTGATTGGGCTGAAAGTTCTTGACAACCAATACAATTAAACAAATGTCAGAGTAGACAGTCGATGACAGAAGCTGTTTTCTAGTGTTACACATATGAACACTATACACAACTGTATAAAAACATTAAACATTTTTACACCTTTCTCACCTTTCGTTTTACATTCACAATTCACTTTTTAACATGAACGTTTTAATATAACATGTTAAAGATGATTTATTGATCTCTATTTATTTATTTATTTATTTATTTATTTGCTCATTTATTTCTGTCTACACATACACTTTTAGATTGGGCTACACCCAAGTGAATCTTGGCACCGAGGAAACACTGAACTGAAGTTGGAGACGTCTCAAAAGTGAATGCAAAATGAACCAAGAGAGCTTTTCAGTTTTTTGTCAACAACTTTTTTCATTTCAAACCTAGCTTGTTTTATCTGGACACATTGTATTCACAACCTTAGTTTTTGAAATTATGGAATATTGCCAAATGTGGTATATGGCACAATTTGTTATCCTGTTGAAAAACTCCAGCCTAAATGTGTTCTAATTGCTTTAACAGCACTTTTAATGTTATTGATTTTTAAGACCTAATTGCACTTTCTTGCTGCAACACTGTTTATTTCTTTGGATTTTAAGGCCAGTTGCCCTTTGTTAATTTTAGTGAAATCAAATTGCATGGGTGTAAATGTGGGGGCCGTGACGTAGTGACTAAGGAGGTTTGGACCCTAAGGCTGAACCAGTTGGGAACCACTTCTCCAGACAATACCTGTCGTCCTCATGGAAGAAGGGATCAGCAGAGAGAGACAGAGAGAGAGAAAGGGAGATCGGGGAAAGTTTGTCAGTTAACGTCTAGGGGGTAGGTACAGTAAATGGTGCGGCAGAAACTTTGAGTGAAAACCTTGCACAGCAATAAAGTGATATACACATGAATAATGCAGGAGCATTTAGTTCAGTGCTTAGGCAGTGGGGGAATCAGATGTCCCTGGTGCCCTGAAGGATTCCAGTCTACTGAGCCAGCGTCTCTGGTCGAGAATAGACCAACACAGACCCAAAGGAGAATCCCAGTGCTCCACACTGTCCTGCCAAGACACACACACACACACATACACTCACAAGACAGACACACACATTCACCATAGAGTGCACACACAAACATGCATTCGTGATTGTGTACACACGTATTCAGCCTCTATCAGTTGTATCACATTAGAAATGTTTGCCAGTGATGACATCACATGTGAACGAGGGACGATGTGTGTAGAAAGAAGCTCTGGATAATTGCAGGAACATCAGCTTAGTGTTGGCTTTACTTTTAGGTAATACTTGTGGGATTTGGGGTTTAAAAATAAATCTGGAGCGTTGGTGACTGAGGGACTGTGCAAGCGAGTGGGCAAGGGTGTTAATTTCACAGAACTGCTGAGAAGATTTCATTTTGTCGTCTCAGCTGTCCAAAGAATCAACTAATGACTAATTAATTACTACACATATCCACATCAAATCATCTGCTTCTCCTTGCCACGCATATTCTCTTTGGCTGTTGTTCAACTTCTCCCCTTGTAGATCCGAAAGAGGCACATTCTCAGGAATAAAATGATGTCATCATTTTTGGGTTTTAAAGGAGCAATAGACAACAAATCCTCAAGCATCACTTCCATCATTTATGTGGTAGCAAATATTCTATCCTCTTCCTTCTCAGTCAGCCTTTGGGCATATAGCATTTAGTGGCGAATGTGCACAAGTGTGTTTAATGTGTTGACACCACCACTATTTACCAGCTTTTCCTCGACATTAAACCGTTTGATTTCCATTCAGGCAATGCAAATGAGGCCAGGACAGCGTCGCCTCTGTAACATATGCAGCTCCTCATTTGCTGCCAGGGCCAGTGAGCTGGGGACAGAGGCGGGGCCGCTCTTCACATTGGAATGGTAATTCACCAATCAGTGAGGTGACATGCTCGGCAAAAGAAGGGAGAGCCGCACAGCGCTGACAGGGACATCAGTTTCACGAAACATTTCCTCCTCTGCACCTGAAAGCATGGCATAATCACGCGCAGGGGCGATGCACCATGAAATGGAATGGGCGCCCAGATCCGGGGGAGCGGACACAGTGCCGTGTCCACAGAAATGAGGGTCATTCTTTACCCTGAGACGCCAGTGTCAGTAGAAAAGGCCCTGCAGGCCCAGGTCAGACAATTGCACAGGCAGCTTCATGATACCACTCCATGTCAAACTTTTATTTTTGACTTGGATGATGCAGAAATATGTAGTTTATATATAGTGTCAACAAATCAACATATGATGAGGAACCTGTGTCTGTATCAGTTTTCTAGATACCAGAGAAAAGCAGAAAGGTTTTTGACAATGGATGTACTGTTAATCTTCCCAGTATGTTAATTTAATCCGAGGACATTATAATTAAAAAGCTTTGTTAAATTAGGTGGCACACCATACCTGTTTGTTTGTTTTTTTGCACGATCCCGTGGAATGTCCATATCACCATGAACTGTCTGGTGTGTATGTTTTTGTGAGCATTAGCTTGTATTTCTAAAATCCCCCACAGGTCATGTGTATTGTAAGACAGATTTGAGCTTGTAGAGGAACAAATGTGTGCCAAGTGAGATAAGAAATGACTGCTGCTAATAGACTTTGCTCCCAGAGAAAGTTCGGCCCAGGCAAGAAAATAAATAAAAAACATGATCTGAATCCTCAAACTAGTGCCTTTCTCTATCTGCCAGATGTATCAATGTTCCTCCAAGCAATCAAGAAGTAATTCCCTTTATCGGCCAACATGAATATTAAAGTTTTGTGCTAGAGGGATCGAGGGTATAAACACCACCGTCACCAGCACCTGTCGGGGGACTGCGCTGGATAGTTGATGAGACGGGGATAGCAGGGCTGTAAAGATACCGATGGTGACATCGGCCGGAGCTGAAGAGAAAGAATGCTGATTAGTGGGAGCGATTAGCATCTTTGTCTTCGGGTACTTGTCATCCGACACATGTAAATTTAAACCAGCGCGACAGCAACAGACCATCACATTAACGTTGTTTACACCCAATGCAAATGAAGAGTAAACAAACAAATATCTGAATACTGAGGGAGAGGAGGAGGGGTTCCCCAGACTGAAGACCTTTTACGCATATGCAAATGGTACTTCTCATGGCATGCATCTAGCAGGAAATTAAGACAGAGAGAGGCAGAATTACAGAGCAGTATGGAAATGTGCAGATGTGTGGATATGCAACGCTGCTTCATTATGACTGGAAAAAAGGCCCATGTTAATATTCAAACATCTTGATAAACAAAAGACACAAATGAAGACGGCCCCCTGAGGACTAGGACAGAACACTGATGATCTTAACACTCGCCAAACAACATCCAACTCTGGGACAAAATTCGTCTCTAGGCATTACACAATTACACTGTCCACACACTCACACACACACACACACACACACATACACACACACACTCTCTACATTGAATAAACAAAGAGTGGAACATGCTGGAACATTTAATGTGCACCTGGGGTCAAGTCTGGTAATGCACTTAGAAACAAGATGACTGGTGGTGGTCATGAAAGCTGTCAACACCTGCAGGTCATTTATCAAATTGGTCTGCACTTGTCTGACTTTTCCGGACTAATATTGGACATACATTTCTCAAAATTCTATCAAACAATAAAAAATGAAGGCTGGATTTTCCTTCAAAAGTTTGATCTTCGGGTCTGAAAAAACAATCCTCTCTGTCTGTAACAAATGAGCTGATGAGCCAAGCAAATGCACAGAACAGGTTTTTCTTCCTTTTTGTTTCAAATTTGATTTATCTGGTTGTGTGCTCTCAACTTGTCATTGTCTGTGTTTACGGTGGCATTAGGGTCATCACTGCACCCACAGTTAATGGACAGAGTGGAAAAAGAGAGAGAGAGAGAGCGAATGAGAGACGATCAAGCCAATTGTCCTTGTGTGGAGCACACTATACTGTTGACTTTGTCATGGTGCCATGTTGGATGGCGTCCACTCCATCATATCCATGCCCAGATGCTACAAGAGAGATAAGTGGATTGTACAGAACAGGCTTGTCAGGGATCCCATATATTCACCCTGAATCTGTGGATAGTAGAACACAAATAGGCTTTTAAAGTGAAGTGATTTAGATTGGGTTTGGGTTTTTTTTAGCCTCTTTTATTATGGATTGTTTTACACTGACATCAACTTGGCTCAGCCTGAAGGCATGTTTCTTGGAAACAAAGCAAAACTGCTGGCAGTATCAAATGTTTTCAATGGCTTTTAGAGGCCAGAAAATGTAACATTAGCTACCTATTTGAATGCTTAGCTCATGAAGACTTGTAAATGGGAACTGGAATGATTCCTGAGACATCATTAAGAAGACATGTATAAGGCTGCCTTCCCTAGAAGTTGCACTGTACATAATCAGAAACCAATACATTTGATGGAAAATCTGAAAATTACCATCAGGTTTTGCATATTGATTTTGGTGTGTCCTCGCTTTTATTATACTAATGATGCACTTGACTTTATAATGAGTATTTTAAAAGGAAAGAAAATTGTTAATTTACACCTTTTTTTGATTGGATGGTCTAGTCGCTGTTTGCTGTGCTTTATCAGGGTTTATTGCCAACTGATTATTTTGTGGAATGACTCCCTCACAATAACACCACTGAAGCATTAAGACAAGATAAAAGCAATCTAAATATGAACATGCATGATGGCTACGCTAAATGCACCCGACTAATGGTTTCATTATTTCATAATAAAGGGTTAATGTATATTCAAAATGCCTATTTACTCAAATTGTTCTTGCATATATATGACGCTCAGCAGAAGTGCTCTTCAGCTTCTTTTGAGATTTGGGATCAACATAGTTCAGATAAGGCATTTGTTTTCACATACAGCCATACTGGTGTTCACAACCAGAGCTCACCATTCAGCAGAGGGTTAAAAAAGAGATTAGTCAGCTTCCCGTCCCCTGCCCCAATCACACACTCACACACCCTCCTCTACACCGCATGACCCTGTATATTTTTGGACCTCAGCCAGCTCTCTTCTTTAAGAGTCCAAATCCTGGTGGCTGCCAGTCAACTTCAAAGCGGTTGGGCTGTGGCTGTCTTTCTTAACCTCCAAATCTGGCTGGTCTTGTTACAGCTGCGCTGTGGGGACAGAGTGGGCAGTGTTTGTATTTGTACGTATGTGTGTGTGTGTGTGCCTGTGTGGACAGAGTGGGCAGTGTGCTGGGTCTGCTGATTAACCCCTGGGCCAGGGCCGTTCTCCTCAGCCAGACAGATCGGCTTTCGCCAGTCCCGGCCCCTGTAACGGGAGCCCGCTCCAACAAGCCACTTCAAAGAGACAGGGCCAGCAGGAATGTCAGGTTCAGAACCAGGGGGAGCGAGAGAAAAAGAGCAAGAGAAGAAGGAAGGAAGAGGCTTGTGTACATCTACATGTGTGTGTGTTGCTCAGTTTGAACATGGAGGGGGGAGGGCTGTCTCACTTTCTGGTCAGCAGCAGGACTTCTGCCCTATCTGGACCCCACTCACTCAAGCGTTTCCTTTTTTTTCATTTGCAGCGGAGTGAAGTTGTTTTAATTTCATTTGGCTGCTAAGCAAAAGGCCTTTGGGATTGATTGGCCTGTGTCTGGATCAGCAGTGCCTCTTTAGAGACGGGCAGCATGTGTGCGGAGCCTTTTTTCCTCTGCTGCTACAAGGCGATGCCCCATCCTCTCTCTGACCTCTCTGAGCCAAAGAAAATCTATCACGGTCAACACATATTTTTGGTCAGCTTTGCCAAAAATCGAACTACACTGCAGCCCTGAAAAAAAGATGTAATTTTACAGCAGACAGTGAATTTGTTTCATTATATCATTTATTGCATGGGAAGTGGAAAATTGACATTTTTGGATCAAAGATGCACAATTGGATGTGATACAAGGAGAGATGATGGACATATCTCACTGACAGTGCTTGACTTGATGACTCATGTCCCCAATTATGCTAGGTATGGTGTTACTGGTGTACTGTATGTGTGTGCGTCTGTGTATGTATACACTATATATACTGTAAGTTTTTTTAGTTTTCAATTATCATTTATATAGTATGTCTACTCTTTATCTGTGCGGTGGAGTAAAAACACAATACATGTTCAATTTATAAGAAGTAAAATACAATGAAATAACTGGTTCCCTACTTTATTAAACTAAAAATGTTCCATTACTACATGCATACAAAACCAACAGACTAGTGAGTTGAGTGTGGCACGAGTATGAGTTCCCATAACTTCATGTGCATGCAGCCTGACAGGATAAAACATATCCACCACACTTTGAAGAGGAACTACAAATTTTTGAAGTTTATTTGTGCCTTTGTGATGGTGATTCATTTTGCAATGGGACACACCCACACAAATGTGTTGTCATGAGATTCCTTGAAGTCACACAGAAGAATCCCCTGTGGAGGTTAGGTTTGCTGTTGCAGAGGAGCCGGGCTGAGCCGCTCCGTCGATCACCCAGCACTGTGCTGCCTTTTGTGGCTCGGAGACAATGGGCCGCTGCTGGGGAGAGAGACAGGCAACCTGAACCTGACACAGGAAGCTCTTAAAGCTACACAAAACAAACTGCTGAGCTCTGGCATTTCCCCCTACTGAAAGACTATCTCCACCGTCATTAAAGGTGAACTCAATCGTCTAATCTCCTCCAAAGTCACTGAGCAACCACCGCTGTCACCCCCCTTCCCCTCCTCCTTTTCTCCTTCCTCCCTCCTTCTTTCTCACCGTCCCTCTATTCTCACTCGCCTTGCGAGGTGGAGGCCATCAATGAAATGCCATTAGATCTCTGGGGGGTTAGAGGTCGTAGGACAAAAATGTGCTGTTGAATGTGCTCTGTGGCAGTCTGAAAGGAAAGGCTGTGTTTTGTTTTGCTCTGATCGATGGAAGGTAGTTCACAGGAAATGTTAGGCAACAAGCTCAAAGCAAATCACTTTGTTTAAGGTTCATCCATATTCCTCAACAGACGTTGGTGAAGGCCTTTAATACTTGTTTCTTTGTGTGAAACAAAGACTGCTTATATGGATTTCATGCATGTATATTGTTTAACCTTGCAGAAGATTGGCATGCCACTCAACATTTGTGAAATAACAATTGTAGAATGTGTATTTTCATGTTTGAAATACCTCAGCAGGTAATCAATACCATGCCAAGAAGAGAGCGGTAAATAGCATGTCTTGTGATGTGAATTGAAAAACAACACAACAGACTAACGGCAAACAAACAGGAAGCCATCCAACCATCACCACTGAGAATATAATGAAAACCCTGAGAATGGACATGCACATTTGCACATACAAACACATTACGTTCTGTGCTACCACAATACATATCATTTTGATGTCATCCACATTTGGCTAAGGCCATTTGCACCTCACACGTAATACGCTGCCAGCTATACAAATAGCACTGTTTGGAATTCAATTATCTGTTGCCTCTTTAGATTTTTTTTTTTATTCAGGCACTATGAAAAGGCCTCTCTCTTCTCTCAGCCAGTGCCGTCATTGAGCAGAGGTGGAAAAATGATATTCACCCCTCCTATTATCACATCAAAATCTGCCCGGCCACTGTGCATACCGGCTCATTACCTTGGTGAAAAAGCCACCTTAACCTACATTACAAGCTGGCCCTGTAATTAATGACTTTTTAAGCTATTGAACCAAAAGCAATTAGGTTATAAAGGAGGGCTTGTTCAGTAACATGAATACCTTTCCTTTATTAGTCGCATCCTTGAAGAGGAGATGCTAACCAAATGTGACAGTGCCTGGAATTAAGATGCTAATGTTTCCAGTTATTTGAACTTGTCAATCAAGCTTTATTTCATTTTTGTGGGTGGTGCACGAAAACAAATCCAGAGTTCAATGGTATTTGAAGGTTGAAGCATTTCTGTACAGTTGAGTTGCTGTTGTGCTTTTTGTGTGTGTGTGTGTGTGTTTACATGTGCGTACGTGCTTAGGTGCGTGCATGTTTGTGTGCTTGCCCATGCACGTTAAGCGGAAGAGAGCAAACCAGATACAGCCCATTCCATCAGCACAGTATGCGGAGCGCAGATAAGACTTCGTACAACACATTTGCTCTGTATTTGTTTTAGACTTTATCGCGTGTTCCAGTGGAGGTAGACACAGTCGAGACATGTGGTCTACATTCTAATGCCTGGAGGGGTCAGCTCAGCGGTCAACCAGCACATTACTCTATGTCCACACAGGACAGGTTAGAACGCACAAGACTAATGCTGCAGCTCATCCAAAAGGTCATCTGTGGATATTAATGTGTAACTTTAACTGAACCTGCATGAGGAACAGCCAGCCTCCTTTCTCATGAACAGGAGGACACAGTGTACTGCGGAAAGGGATAAATATGCCTGCATATTTATGCATTGCAAAGTTTATATGGGTCATTTCATGCTAACCCCGACTTTACTGAAAGTAAATGAAGGTAAAATAATTCATTGATATATTTGTTTTTCTCCAGACAGTAATCGAAGGCCTGAGTATAATTAGTCAGGCTTTTGTAAAACGTCTTTTCTTCAGATTGATCCAGCCAAATGTTTCACTGTTCCTCATTATTCACCAACATGCAGCCCAGAAACGGCTGCCTGACAATAAATCTTGCAACCGGCTAAAGTTCCCCAAATTGATTTTAACCTGTTGAAGGCATTGGAACAAAGATGTCAAGAATATAATTGCTGTAACTAGATGAAAAATGATATCCTCTTCATTTAAGAACACAGGTGATTTCCTTACCTTGGTCTTGCACCAGGAGCTCTTCTGCCTGCTGGACTCAACAACACGATATTGAGACAAACAAACCAATAATAGAGGAATATGTCATGATACTATAGTATGATAAACAAAATGTGTTGTGACAATTCTGCACTGAAATCGATATCTTCTTATAACAAAAATGATGATAAATTGCAATGATAACAAACGTGATGAGGAACTTTTTTTTTTCACCAGATCAAACAAATCGGTTCATACAGCTCACTCAGAGCAGACCGTAGGCATTCACTCTCAAGTAATTTATTCAACCATGATTGCAGGAGCTATCAAATCTTACTGAATTTGGAAATTGTTTGTGTGCATGTGTGCTTGTGTGTGTGTGAGAATGAGAAGGAGTGTGTGTGTAGCACACTTCAGAGCCTAATCACCCTCACTAAGTTCAACTTACAGCAGCAGGAAAGCGATTGATCAGCGTGGTCATTAAAAGGATACTTCAGCAGTCATTTGGCCCTGCTCTTTGAAGCTCCCAAACATGATATTCATACATCAGTAATTACCAGTATGCCAGAGTCAAATGTTTTTTGTGAGAATTTATTTTCTAAGGACCGTATTGATCAGTATGATTACAACAAATAGAGCTAATTGCAGCACATTAAAGTGTTTTGTGTTGACTTGATATGAAAACCCCAAAATCCTCGGAATTAGCAGCGTGAATGTCGGCCGTTCGCCTTTAAAATTGACATTCTCCCAACAGCCCTATGCTTCAAATGCATTCCATAACTCTTACAAAGCTCATTTCTTTTTTGCAGCAAATTTGTTTTAGAATTCATTATTTGCCATGAAATGTGAAGTCTTCTTCATTAGATAGTGTGAAATCCCTCCCTGTCTGCCTCTGCCTCTCTGAGGTCCAGCTAACCATGTTAATCCCACAGCTGCGAACTCCGTGGCATCTCCCCCAATAGACTCGCAGGCCCGCTGTCTAAATAATTGCCTCATTAGTGTGTGGTGCACAGGTATGGCATAAATGCAAACTTTAGACAAGTGTGTATGCAAATCCAATTGCTTGTCCGACACTCTTTATTCATGTGATCAAAAATCAGCAGAATTATACTGGGGACCTCAGCCCTGAAATGGAAATTTAGGGATAACTAATGCATTTTCAACAAGGTGAACAGTGTGCAGGTTGTGGCTCAGAACAGATGACGTGCAAATAGTTGACAGCTTTCAACTTTGGTGTCATTACATTTCAGATGTACATTTTTTGGGGGGGAAATTAATGACTGAAGAAATTAATATATAAAGAATATAAACAGCAGTCTGTCAAAGGCCTAATCACAGCATGTAGGCAAATTGGCTTTCCAAGCACTAGTCTTAGAACCAAACTGGAAATGCACGCAGAATTATTCATCATCAGCTAAATGGTACCAGTTTTAACAAGCTGCATTACTGCAGCTAGCAGTAAATGGGTTGTTATTTGAGACCGCAAAAACAACTCTTTATGAGGCCACATCGTTTAATTTACATGCAATCAAATTGGTTTGATAAATGCAAATGCAGCTGATTGATTGTGACACATTTTAAACGCATCTGTAATCAGCGGAATCTGCAATCTGAGCCCATTTATGAATTGCTGTGGTATTTTTCTTCAGCATGTTTTATGCAACCAATATTTCCCCTTTTTAAATGCAACATGAATCCAGTTTTACTTAATGCATTGGAATAACATGATTCGGAGGGCTTACATAGACAAGATTGTTTCATTTTAATTATCAGACTTATCTGAATTTTAATATCAGAGTGAATGATTTAACCGCTGCATTGCAATCGTGTTTTGCAGTGTATTATGTTAACACAGCTTGGGAAGATTGTGTAGAGATATAGCGAAATGCTAAAACAAGACACTCCAGCAACAGCTAAAGAGATTTAACCAGACGACTTCAACAGCCTGCTGAACAGGTACTTACAGTAGCTTCATTTCCCTGTGATGATGCACCCGCTGTTACACCTTTGGCCTCGGAGCTATGGCTCAGAGCGCATCACTGCCATGGCAGACTGCTGCCTGCATTGACCGTCTGACACCGACTTTTTAGGTTACCTTGAAATGGCAAAGACCTGATGGACGAGATGACTTTTCCATGTACTGTCACAATAGGAAGACAGAGTACATGGGGCCAGGTGCCCAACAAAAACAAATCACACTCCGGATTGGTATAATTAATCTATTTTGAGCTTTATGCTAACAAAAAACGGCATCTGTTTATTCTAAAACGCGTTTATTAATGACCATGGGAAGCGGTAGCAGAGTGATGTGTCTCAAATGACAAGAGGGCCTGTAACATTAGCTGCTACACTACGGTTCATCAACTTCAACATCAAGGGTATTGGTCCGCCTCTTTCTTCTTCCTAAAGTTATTAGTATTCATACTGTCTTCTTTAGCCAAGTATGAGAGAGCATGTTAAGCAGTTCAAAATAGTCATTATGCAGATTTAGAGCGAATTAGGAGAGGCCTCATGCAACCTTGAATTATGAAAAATATGAAGGCACATACATGTGGAAACACTAACCCTGACTCCTTCCAAATACATTTTATATTACTAATTGACTTTGCCAAATATACTTTGGAGGAAAGAAGCTGCACTAATTCATATTTTTATATTAACAATGGATCAAATGACTATGTGTAATGTGAACATAGTGACAAACCCACAGAGAATTATCACCAACTCTGTCGTTCTCCTCAGCTCTACAGAGCGTTTTTGCATCTTTGAGCTCATTGTTTTGGTTTTTACAGCCCAAAATGTTTTCGTTCTTTCTCACTGGTCACATCAACCCTGTTTCCAGCCACAGCAAGCAGGCGAAAAAAAAACAACAACAACAAAACAACAAAAATTGTTTTAATTATTGCCTGTATAATGTTCACAGGGCATATTCTTTCCAATCCAGGAAGTGTGTGATCTAATGTGTACAAAGCACAGGGCTTTGATATCAGAGACTGGGGTTTGGGTCCCGGGTTAAATATCATTTGGTTACAGTTTGAGCAAAATTGTGGTTTTGGTGAAAAAGTCAACGTGCCCTGTGTCATACTTCAGCTCAGCTTTTAAAATGTTCAGCCATGACCATGATCATTCCCTTTACGTTACCTTAACTAAAGTGCTTTGAGTTGCCTAAACAACACATTCATTTTGAGGTAATAATGTATTAGTCGCTAAGAGCGGATATTGTAGGGAAAACAAATGTGATACTGTGATAATGAATCTTTTGCAAGATACGTTCAGTATGAACATTCTGCGTTTGGCTGGTATATGAATGTTTCCTCATTATGTTGATAAAAAATGTCATCCAGGCAGTATTACGTTTCTTACAAAACATATTTGCTGTTGCAAATTAATTATATATGAAAGTCATTTTTAGGAGATTTATGCATGTATTTACACGCACTGCAGACCTGAGACACCAGGCAACAGTTTGATACTTGCTTTATTTAAATATGAGTTGTTAGAAAAGGTAAGTAGAAAGGCCTTTACACAACCTGTCCTGAGACAAAAGGGTTGGCAACTTCCTCCTCGCTCTTGACTTAACTGCAGACCCCTGCACATTGTAATCACATTAAGCTGTGTTTGATGTATTATGTCAAGTTTAGTGGCGACCTCCCAGGAGAGGGTTCACTGGAGAAATTTAACATAGCTGTAGTCCATATGTAATTAAAAAGTATGTTATCTCTGGCCAGAATGTTATGGCTAAGTGTTGGCCTGGGTCCAGCTAACGTTGATATAATCCCACCCAGCTCTGTTTCTCTGTGGATGGGGTCACTGGGTCACTAACTGCCTCCTTGTGTGCTATTCAGCGGCACTGAGACAAGGGAAGCCTCTTCGGAGAATTTGAGTCACAGGATCCAAACAGCTGGATATCTCCCAGCCTGGTTTTTATATTAAAGTACAGCGGGAAATCTATCGCCTCTCCTTATTTTTTCTTTTGCAGACTACTAGAGTGTGAAGAAGAACAAAAAAAGTGAGAGCAAACCAAATTCCTCCCATTCTGCTAACATGGCTTTGCTCAAAGAAAAATACAGCTCAAATGTTGTAAATGGCTTTTCTTGAATCATGCCGTATGTTTGTGCTTTAAGGAGTCATTTTAATCAGTTCCAGAGGATTAACTAAATAGGACAATTTCACTAAATGCTCAGAATAATGATACATTATTTAATGTTACTACATTGGAGGATGCACTGCTCCACTGTTGAAATATGCTGATTTTATCAGGCGGTGATCGATCTCAGACTCATTAGGGATGGAGTGAGGTTCTACACAACTGGCCCATTTGCTGCAGTGAGCTAAGAGGAAGTTCATGGTTCGATCAGCCAAGTCTTCGCCTGTGTAGATGTAGGTCAGATCTGAAACTCTGTCTTGTTTCAATTCACCTTCAAAGCAGCTAATCAGCCTGTAAAAAAAGCTTTTCAAGCGGTAGAATAACATCCTAAGGTAATGGGAAGGCCTTAAATTCCTTTGCACAATCTCCCATTGTATACCAATGAGTACTGTCTATAAAAAACACAGAAACACATATTTGACCTTTTATTCTCATAGACATAATTCTTTGTAGGACTGGTCGATTAAGGACTAAAACTAAGTCCACTATAAACGGCTATTGTAACTTCAGCAGCCATAGCATAACTATGAAGCTGATGTTCTTTTTCATTTTGTCTGGTGGCTTGGAGACCTTACTGTGAGTGCAGTGGGTGGTAGATGCCCAACATGTCTGAGAGTTTGGAAGAAGAGGCCACAGGCCTGCCAATGGCACTCCGGCTGTGAGACAGTGGAAGAAGTCTTGTTCTGACCGGAAAGGTCAGGAAAAAGCAACTCCTGCAACAAGAAAAAAAAGAGAGTTTGGGAAGAACAAATCCTGCATCTGTAATGAAATCCCATCAGGCATTTGTATCAGTATTATGCACATATATTAATACTTTTTAAAGAAAAGAGAATATTTTCATACGGCATACTTTTCTCTAATTTAAATCCCTTTTGAAGAGGGCTTACAGTGCTTACAGTCTTCAGTTGTAAATGATCTCTCATAGTTCTGCATGGAAAGCAGATGCTGTAATTGAGCAGAGACTTGATTTCTTGCACAGTCAAATTAGCTGAAGATGACCGGGTAGTGAACTGCAGGAGGTTTAATTCCCTGTGTTTACATCACTGGCAGAGTCTTTGTTTTGTTTGATTCACTATGCTAATATAGACTCCTCTCAGATTACACACTGAGCACTGAAACACTTCGCACAAACCGATGCACAATGTCTGCCTCTCCCAATAAACTTGCTCTAGGTGTCAAAATAAAAGGATGTGAGAATAAGATTGGATTGTGAGTGTGCATGTGTATGTGCGTTACGTTACGTACTGTGAGAAGGCCTTTGATGATGCTTTCCTTGACAGTACTAAAATTGTTTTTAATAAAGCTTATAATTGAAAATAGGAATAAATAGTACTATCATAGAGTAGCTTTAAAGACACAGCAGCATGATTAGTTTGTTTTCCATATTCCATCCCTTAAACGTTACTTGTGACATTTATTTTCGTGTGTGCCATGATTAAAGATATTTCTAACGTTTTTTAGCTTGCAGGTTCAGTCACTCAACTACAAAAGGAATGGAAAAAGACTCCTGAGGCGTCCATATTGAGTCCACAAAAAAAATGATTTATCACTGTAAATGATAAGCAGAACAGTGTCTTGTCAGGCCACATGAATACAACATCTCCAAGGTAGGCAACACATAGATGGCTCGATAAATATTCTTTTAGAAGAAAGGGGCTGCAGGAAAGGAACAAAACATCCAGTCTTACTGGAACTGGTCCTCTATGTTGCAAGTACAAAAGTAAGATTGTTGAGGTGGTGTACCACATAATCACTTTTTCTTTCATATCAGGAAGTTGTTTGAGCAAATCTGCATCTGCATTGATATGTTTAATTCAATACAAAGTACAAAAAAAAGAACAAATTTTCCTGTGCATCTGAGTCAGATCTGGTGTTTATACTTTACTTTTTGTCCCGCTATCTGATCTGAGCGCCACAGCGAGCCCGCACATCCTCTGATTTGCTTGTGTTGCAGATGGAACCATTTTCCTGTACATGTCGGTTGACCTTTTATCCAAAATTAACAGAACATTTCTCTTTGCAGACAAATGTACCAGAACGTATAATGGAGTGATCAGTATCATCGAGGCGATTTTGGACAAAGCTCAAGGTTGTCTGCTCGTGGATCTATTGGTTTCCATTTGTTTTTGCAAGCGGCTACAACCTTCCACATGCCTCCCTCCTGTGATCCAGCAAAGGGTCATCCTGTTGTTACTGGCAAGATTACTGGGAATTGAATATGAAACACTGCAGGAAAATGGATATCTTCTGTTGGATTTATTCATGCACTACTTCTCGATACAGTTGTCTTTCAGGCCATGCCTCAGATGAGATGTAGACATTTAGTTGGAAATCATATATAAAAAAACATTAAAGGAAATCTGTTAAATGTGCACATGCAGAATGTGAAAAGCCACAGTGGTACAAGACTGGTACAGTGTTGGCGCCGCAACTTAACTGGCGGACGGGCCTCAGGTTTCCACAAGGGGGCACACATGAAATAAGTGCATGAACAAGAAGCTTAATAAATAGGCCACTGAGTATAAACCTGAAGTCAATATACCACATGGTCAAATGATCTGTTATGTTTGTTTTCTGTAGTAAAGTTCCTCTCTTGTCAGTAAGTTTCCATGCATGTGCTGCGGGGTGGTGTGAGGATTATTTCTCTTTACCTCTTGAAAGGAGACAAGACGCTGCTTCATTATTTGACACAGATAGTGTCTCATTAATTATATATTTCTGCCCATGAGTAAATACAATACATGTAGTGAGTGTCTTCTATGGAGCCCTTTACATATGAATTTAATTCTGCGCCATGGAAAACTTTTCCTGTTTATGCACTAATTAGATAAAATGCATAAAAAACAGAACACATCATGTTACATGTGTGCAGATAGTGGAGGACTCTACTGTGCACACATTTACATCTACTCAAAATATAATCTGAAGGTGAGTATTTGCACACTAATCGCTTGCTGTATCTTCTGACACATGATTTTTGCATTTGAAGAGGCCAAAGATGAATTTCCTTCTTGCACATTCTAGATTATAAGAGCGTTTGATTCACTTTTCTACATTATCTTTTCCTCAAAGGACCTTAAAGACTGTAAGACTAAATCATTAAGTGCAACCTGCATAACAATTAAATGAATTATAAGTTAATAATTGTTGTGGCTTTTTAAAGGGCAGAAAATAAAGGATGGACCACAACTGAAGAGAGCATTGTGACTGGAACCTGAAACCGATATCTGTGTTATGCACAACGACTTAAATGTGGTGGCAGATGAGGTCATATGTTAACTACCACTAATGTTCCTCAATGGCGCCTTTGTTCAGTGACCCTCCACTCAAGTTTTAAGCGCACTTCCTTTGCGAAGTGTTAAGATTGTGAGATGGGACATTTCGACATTTCTTAAAATCCTAATGGGTTCAGCGCTGGGGGGGAAAGAGGGTGAAACTTAATTGGAATAGACTTTTCCACCTCTAAATTTTAATGAACTGCTGGGCTGAATGTCTCTTATTAGGTGAAATTGGCCATTAGCATTTTAAATGACCAGCTATCTTCATTATAATCAGGCGAGATGCATTTCTGTGCTGAGGATCTATTGATTGCTTGGCAATGTCAAAGTCTGCATGAAGACATAGAGGCAGACAGCGTGTGACAGGTTTCAGCCGCAGCTGAAAGAGGATCAGTGCAGCAGTCGGACCGACCAGGCGGAGGGAAAAAGGGAATAATCCGTTTTGCACACTTTCAAATAATTGCAGTAATATGAAGATAATTACAGTGGAGGCAATGCAGCTTTATCATGAGACAAATATGTCCTATACAGTAATTCAATTTATGCTTCCTGTGAAAATAATCACTCATTCCGATTACACTGAGTGGAGATGACACAGCTGTAATTGTGTTTTGTTCTTCTGTACAAGATGCATGGACTTTAAATGTGTGGTCCTCTATAGTTTACTTCACCAAACCAATGCTATATGTTTGAGGATTCAGCAGAATTCGCTGTTATGCATATTAATTACATTCTAACAGTTTGGAGTGCTATTATTAAGCATTGTCTCATAAGAGAAGCTGCGGTGGGAGTGGAATACATGTAACAAAAGCTTTTTACTAATTACTTTGAATTTATTATGATATATTACAGTTTCTGTGTCACACTCTATACATTTAAGCGCAGTTAATATTTGACGAAGGGCCTTTTTAATTGCTTGCCTTTATAAAGGAAGGAAACATTTAAAATACAGCAGCACGTAGACATCTGCTGTTTGATTTCTGTTGCCACTTCTAATAACTATAACTTATTTCAGTAAGCTTTCAAAGCACTAATGATAAGAGAATGATTATAATGTTATTGAAATTATATGAAATACTGATTTTATGAAAGCCTTTGTTTAATAATCACTGATGATTTTTTATTAGGGTAGTTTGAGTTTTTCCACTTCTCACAATTACCCCGAGTTTCTCTGATAGCTTTGACAGTTTTTCAATTTTTGACTCAAAGCACCCCGAGCAAATATTTGAAAGCCTTTTCAGACTAAAGCAAACTTGAGACCAAAGTTGGCAAACATTTGCAGTGTATGTCACGCAGACCTCATATACAGCCACACTCACACGTGCCCCTAACTCATTATCAACCTCCGAGCCCGAAGTATGATCACAATAATCTCATTTTAATTTGAGTTATATTGCGAAAAGGGGGGTGGGGGGGGGGGGGGGGGGGCTGAATAATCAGATTGTCCTAGTTGGAGTGGGGAGAGTTGGCCAGTGTTTGAGAATAATTCCAGATGGTGTTGAGCCGGCAGACTGGCACTGAGGAAAAGCTAGGGACCCCCTCCCTCAGACAGCATGCCATGCCCTCACCCCTCCACCCTCCGCTCGCTCTTCTTCTCCTCTCTACCATATTTTCCTTTTTCCTTTCCAATCTCACTATTCCTGCCCCTCGTTGCCCTTCTGATTTTCCTCGCCTATCTCTCACTCCCCATCTCATTTTCTCCTCTCACCCCATTCTTCCCTCCTCGTCCAGCCCCTTACCCCACCCTCCTGTCTCTCCCTACTTCCCTACATCTTTTTGCTTATCCAAACAAGTCTTGCAGTGTGTTGCTCCACCATACGACGAGAGCCAAAGCAGCACTGCCTCCTCCTTTCCCCCAGCCTCCTCACTCTCCTACGGGGGGCGACAGAGCCCTGCCCTCCGATTACACTGGGGGCGCGGGGTTAGAATACAGCCCTGAGGGCCGGCAGCTGTCAATTAGTGATAACTGCCGAGAAAGAGACACACACGCTTATGCACACACACACTCCCTCCCTTTCCCCCCCCTGCTCCTTCCTTAATCAGGGGGCCATCACCTAGCAACGGTCCTGAGGAAGTCCTCAATGGGGATGCCTGGTGAGAGGCACACACAGAAATGACGATGAGGTGGAGTGAGGGATGGAGAGAGCAGGAGGAGGGAGAGAGAATGAAGAGAGATGGGGGGGGGGGACCTTTCCAGAGGACATTTTGACACGAGACAGCTAATGTCCACGTGAACATCCAATGTTATTTATACACTGTCCTACATATCCACAGGTGTTTGTGTAACCTCCGTTGCTGAAGATGTTAGTTATTGTTTTAATAAACTTTCAATGTTTTCCCCCCCGTTAATACTGCACATGATGAGCAGTAGTAATATGCATGAAAATTGAATGTGTCTCAATCAGCGAGGGCTTTTGAGGGATGTGCACACAAAAATAGCTTCATTGAAAGAAAGTGATGGCCTGCTCCTTAATACGTTCACTTCATCAGCCAACCTCATTGCCTTGTTCCTCCAGGCGAGTTCAGTTCTCTCGCAAACACATTAATATGAGGTGAATATGACTGCTGCATGCCAGAGCCAACCCCCAGCCACCACCACCGCCACCACCTCTGTCTGACAGAGTGGCAGCACATAGAGCCATGAACAGGTGATAAATCCTTGTCAGGTTTTATTAAAACCCAGCCAGGCCAAACAGAACAGCTCATATTGAGCTGTAATACCCAAGGAGACACTGTATGAGAGAGAGGGAGAGCATTCCTGTTTGGTATGCTCTCCAGCAGTGAACTACTGTCTCTTCTCTGATGTCATTAAAGTGGAGGTGGAGGAGGAATAAACCCTCCAAGAACACACACTAGCACCCACCCAGACACACACACAAATCTCTGCCCCCTGCTGGTCTGCCAGACCAGGGGGCAGGTTGTCATTACTTTCTCCTAAATCCTCCCTGCTAGAAATGATAGGGCACTGGAATTGGGAATTGAAAGCTTTGTCACTGCAAAGAAAAGGCAAGGTGAACCTTTAAGTCTCAATTAAAACGAAAGTCATCCTTTAACAAGAAGATATGCTTATACCTTTTTTTTGTGAAGCTGGCCAAGTATATGCATAAAGTGCCCCTGAAAAACTTATTTCCTATTAAAAGTGGAAAGAGATTTACACAGATGATCCTCATATGCGGACGTGAGCATATGGACACACTCCGTCTCTCTTCTACACACACACACACACACACACACCGTAAAAATTACACCATAAAAAACAAACACCTCTGGCCTCCATTTATGTGTTTCTTTAAACATTCAGCTTTCTCCTCCCTGAGAAGTGTTTTTGACCGTCGACCTCTTTGCAGGTCAACCTGCTGACTGGGCAACAATAGAAATCATCACTTTGCTCATTATTTATTTACCTGGCAGAGGAGCACTTTTAGCACAATTAATCAAGTCGGTGAAAGATTTATAAGCAGCTTGACCGGAGAGCTCAGACAGTAAATGGGGCGGGTTGTCAAATACGGGGAGTGATCTGTGCAAACCAATTACTCTGTCATGTCATGACGACCCAAATAACCCAAGCCAGGGCTGTTGAAAAATATGAAGCTGAAAGTATGCCTGTGATGCCCGCGGTGTTAGCTGAGTGTTTGAGCAGCAGACTGGACACTGTCATCACTCTGCAGGGAGAAAAACCAACCCACTCACTTGAAGAATGCTTTTCCTCGATGTGCACTTGCACATAAGAACACACATGTACTGGTGTGTACGCCTCATAGAGTCAGATACCTAAAGTCACACACTCCCATATGCAACAATGAACAATGCCTTAACAGTGCTGACAGTACATGTGGCTTCACAACTGAGTGCACACACCGTATGTAAAAGCTTGTGTCATCTCAGCACATTTCAGCAGGACGGTCTGAAAGGAGATAGCCATGCTCCTTTCCACCCTCCCTCTTTCTCTTTCTCAGTCCCTCTTTCTCTCTCCTTCTCCCTCCTCCGTGTCTTTGTCCTTGATGACCAAGCTGTTGGGTGGTCTGTCTGACCGCGCTGACCCTTGCGCTTGGGCTGACGTAAATTCGCTAATGGTTAGCGTCTTGCTCCTCCTGTGACAGGACTTTCTGCACTCAGCTGATGTGAGCCGGTTCTGCTGCAGAGGTAGAGTGGACTGAGGGGCGTGGATGTGTGTGTGTGTGTATGTGTGTCAGTGGAGAGGAGGAATATTTGGAATATTTGGGAATATCTCTTGACTTCCAGTGCTGCCTGGAGACGAGTAAGCACAAGCGTGGAAACACATGTACAGATGCTGCTCTGGGCCACTGACACACATATCAGTCTATGCACTGAGCTCTATTACAGTTTGTGTGTTTGTGAGTAAGAACACTCTGTAACCATGTTTTGCCAGCAAGGAGAGCAAAGGCTGGCATCCTGCCAGACTGCTGAGGCACGGACCTCAGTTTGATCAAAACAGCAACTTTCACTTTGTTTTTTCTCTCAGTGAATAACTTTACAAATGTTCATCTTCAACTGACAGAAACCCAAAAGTTCATCAGGCTTTTATTTCTGTGTATGGCATCAGACAATTCATTGTGACCTTTCCTTTACTGCAATATAAACTGCAACTTATCTCACCAACATTGTGGCCATGCCTGAGCTCTAAAGCCCTGTTTAGCTTGAGAAAGACCATGAGTTGCTGGGGCTGTAACTTTACTCCTGTCTACATTTGATATGATGAAAGAAAGTAACAAAAATGGAAATCTTTTGAGCTGAGGAACTGGAGTGAGCCATAAGCACTTGGTTAGTGTCATGCCTAGATGGTAACCCTATTGCGGAAAGTCTCACGAGATTTGTGCAAACACAGAAACCAAGTCAATGTTGACTCATTATTTTAACCCGAGCCATGATCTTTTCCTAAACCTAACCAAGCACATTTCTTGCCTAAACCTAACCAAGTAGTTTTGTTGCCTAAACCTAACCCAACTGCGTGCAAGAGTTTCACAAATCTAGGGTTACCATCTAGTCACGACCCTCGGTTAGTGGTAAGCGTAACCTGGCACTCACAGCAACGGTAGTAAATCAGCCATTACTGTGATTCAGTAGATTCTGAGACAGACATTTCTTCTAGAGTTTCTTTCAATGAGGAATTTATTCCGTGCTTTGGCAACATTTAGATGTCGACATAGGAAACCACAAGATAAGGTGATACGTTTGAAAACTGTATATGGTGTCTATACAGCTTGCATAAAAAGAGTAGAAAGCACTTTTTCCTCATTCTTAACAATATGCAGTTCTCATATAATTACCATTTCATCTTGTGCTCCCATAAGCACAATCCAAGGCCATAAAGAGATTGTTACCCTGTCTTATTATTGTTAAACTGTAGCTCTCACAGCTGGAAGGTCTTAGGAAATCTTGGCATAACAATGCTGGATGGTGTTCACTTTCAGTTGTGAAAACTGTTTGCTGTCCACCTAAAAATAACAGAGACACAGAGAGAGGACAGGAATTGATTCCCTGTTCCTCGCTGTAATTCAGTCATCCATTTACTGTAAATATACAGCTGGAAAAAGGCAAAGCGCTGGGCAAACGCTGATGTTTGGACTGCCAAATTAAAAAGAAATCTTACAGCATGGTTCCTATGACACGCAAGAGAGTATATCCTCTGCATGGTTCCTCTCTCAATCTCTTCTCATACTCCACCCTCCCTTTATAAACACTGCAATCAGCGCATCTCTCATTCTTGCCATGTCTAACCCCACAAACCAAAAACAGATCACGTAAAACTGATGTTTTACAGCCAGGGTTCAAGGAGAGGAGTGTAGGGATGCGGTGGAGCCTGCTGCTTCTTTTACGACAGTAGACAGAGAAAGTGAGCTGTGCGGAGAGCGAGCTATCAGAGACCCTGAGATGGGTCAAGGTTGAAGTCCACCATGCTAACAGCGGCTGCCTGTAAACAGAGGCACACCTGCCACTCGGCAAGTGTCTGCGTGCTGAGGAGAGGTTAGCGCTGTGGCGTCTCCCTGCTCTGTTTATACAGTAACCAAACAGAAAGAGAGGAACCGAAGAGTGTCTTCAAAGACAACCTGACTCTCTGTAATCACTCCTGTTTGGGCTTTGATCTCAGGGAGGGGAGAAAGAAAATAATTACATGTTTCTGGGTGCCCTTTTACAATGAATGAAAGGCGATGTTAGATTTGAATCGTATGGTAATGGGAGGTTGTCTGTGCGAATGTGATGGGGAGGTGTTGAATGCTACTTGAGGGAAATAAAACAAGACCCGCTGAGACATTTTGTTCTACCAGCCCTGAAAGCTTCTGGCAACCTGCCTCATTCTGCCTCCACAGAACACAGAGGAGGGGTCAGAAAACGACGTGGGGGCTGACATTATCTAGCCCCCGGTGCACTTTGTGAGAGGGGAGGACACACTGACTGACTGACTGCCCACTCTGCATTTCAAAGTGCCTCCACTTATTTGTGCCATGGTCCGTTTGGAAAAAAAAAAAGCTTTTATTTTGTGCTGGGCCCTTTTATGAGTGCCTCCCTATGATCTATGTGATAACGGAGCAGACTGAGGACGGTATTAGGATTCTATTTTGCAGACATTTTATTTTCCTTTCATCTTCTATCAGTATGAAAGCCACAGACATCAAGTAGTCTGGAGCAGCATTGAAAGAGATGTCCTTATTTTGACATAATGAATCTGAGCACAGAGCCGAGCACATGAGGCCTTCTTCAAGAGGTCGACAGCGAAGCGTGGAGAAGGTAAAATGTGTGGACAGTAAGACTTGGACTTAATGTGCTCAATTTTTCATCATGGTCATCACGATGATACCTCAGACTTGATAAAGCGCCTCTTTCCATATTGAGTTTTGAGTATATGCTTCATAATAGATGAAAAGTGATTGAATGTTCTGGTCAGAAACCCAGCTTGCCTTGACTCTTATGCAATTACGAGCTGGATGTGAGGACGTGTAATCAATTGAGAAATCCATGACAGTTTCTCCATTCGGAACACGTGGGAAGACAGCCAGTCATCCTTCACATGCCCTTTGTGACTGATGCATCTACTTCTCGTCTACAACATGTATGACCATATTGCACGCACACTCAACATTGGATCGTGCATAATGTATTGAGGTTGTCTAAACATGATGATGGTGAAACCAGCAATAAGTATCAGTCATCCTGCCGAGACTACGAGCTTCCATTGTGAGTGATAGGGCTTTGAGAGGACTCAGTCCGAGCGCTCACAGTCTTGACTGTAAGTGCATATGCAGGCTTTGACCCTGCAAATAGAAGTGACCTCACTCAGCTATTCGCTATAGTGTCCTGTTTGACTGCTAAAACATTTGAGTCAGAAAAAAAAACACATTTCCTTTCTCACCATTTTCTACAAAACCTCAGAGACTTCCAATGGTCATCTGTTCAAATGCTAGTTTGACGTTTTCCCGACAAGCGACCTCTGGTCGTCTTATCCAAGAAGTTAAACTGCCCAAACTTATTTTATTCCACCGATTTTGCTTTGAACCATAATGTCTTCTTTTGTATTTCTGCACGTGTTAAATACAGAACATGTGACATGTGGGTGTGCTGGTGTTTTTTTTGCAACCTTTGGATAGAACCTGTCT
This sequence comes from Enoplosus armatus, assembly GCF_043641665.1. Classification (NCBI taxonomy): domain Eukaryota; kingdom Metazoa; phylum Chordata; class Actinopteri; order Centrarchiformes; family Enoplosidae; genus Enoplosus; species Enoplosus armatus. The sequence goes on from NC_092194.1 coordinate 11,735,096, forward strand.
ATCTGTTTCCAGTCTTTATGCTAAGCTAAGCTAACCGGCTGTTGGCTGTAGCTTTATATTCATCGTACAGACATGAGAGTGGTGACGATCATATCTCTCATAACTCTCGGCAAGAAAGCGAATAGGTGTATTTCCCAAAATGTCAAATTATTCCTTTAAAAATTGACTCATAATGAACTGTTTGAAGAAAAAAGGATTAAAACATGCTTTTTCAAATGTTTTTTTTTAATTTTTTTTATTCCACACATTATTTTTTGTTGTCAAAACCTGCCCCCGACATTACCCACAAATCTTAAACCTAGAGGTGGTGGATCAAAAAACGCTCATTTGCGTAATACTCACTTGGGCCTTTTTGGAAGGCAATGACAAACAACCTGTATTGTGTTGCTCAGGTAAGAGGACTTCATGGGATTTAAGGGATGGTGGAGATGTCTATTTCCAGTTAAAACAAAGAGTGTAAACATAATGTCTTCTGGCGATACATGCCAGCCCAGCAGTGTCACTCTCATACCACATCCTGTGTAATACAGAGATGACACATTACTGTATGTAAGGTAGACCAGCACCTGGGGGAGTGTTTGCTGAGCTCCACCGCTGTCACGCCTGTGATTGGGCAGAGCAGGGATGCAAGGAAGCAGGAATGGAGCGACGGAGGAGTGAAGCCAAACGACGGAGAAGCGGTGGAGGGAGAAGGGAGGGGAAAACAGATGCAGATGAAAGAAAAGGCAGTGACAGATTCAGTAGAGAGGTGGCGAGGGAGGGGTGGAGAGATGGAAGCAAGGAGAGGAACAGAGGCAGGGAACCCAGCAGGTGTTCCCAGCACGTCCGCCTCCTCCGCTGCAGGTTCTCAGCCTCAGCCAAGGGGAATGACGACACAGCTGCCGCCATGCAGGCCGCATGACTGAAAGACCCAGAAACCAATCTGTTACCGCAGGGCAGAGCAGGACTTGCCTGAGACAAGTCCAACTTCTCAAAATCTCATAATGTTATTGTGAAGTCAAGTAACAGGAAACAGTCTAGTCAATATATATACATGTATTTGTGTATAATATAGAAAACAAACCTCTCCAACAAGGGCATTGATGACACACTTCAGTGTAATCAGTTTTCAGGCAGCACTACACAGCTGGGAAAAGAGGCTTCAAAATTCATTAGATGGCAAAATGCCATTTATGAGGAGGATAAGGACATTTATATAATTTGATTGAGCAGCGTTCCAGGTTAACTGACTGACGGCAGTCAGGCCTGTTCTCCTCTGTAAACCTAATCCTGTTTCTGTGTCAGTTGGTGTGTTTTTATTGTGTCTGACACCAGGTGGATTATGTCGGTTAATTCACAACGAATCAAACAAAAGCTAATACTAATCCAGCGCGAGGCTTCGGTGTGATGTCTGACGCTCTGGATTAATTCACAACATTCCCCAACCAGCCTAATCCTTAACGAACCAGACGGGATGGTATCCTAACTGACAGTTTCTGCCTCGTTATGGCAGGGTGATATGCTTCACCTACCTCTTCCCTTGGAAAATCCATTCTGATGAGTGAGACAAAGGGGAAGCCATTACAGAAAAAATAAACTGGGTAAAAACTTTCCCAACAGCTTTTCTTCGGCAACCATTAAGCCCAACTTGAAGCCTTTTGGAGTGTGTTCTGCTCCTCTTAAGGTTTAGGTTTTGACATTTTGAAATCAATAGAAGGCAGAGAGATGTTTTTTTTTTTTACAGTTTCATGAAGCCTGGGTGAAAACACTTCAATCAGGCCTGCAGAGGACCTGACACAGGAGACGGGGGATCGATCCATAATGAGTTGAGCCCTACCTGGGGTTCCACTCACGGCTCGTCTCTTCTCAGCTACCTCAAATCCAGCAAATCCGCCATCCCCACTACATTCACTGATTACATCAACTTGCTAAAGTATATTTTGTTCAAAAAAAGAAGAAGAAGAAAAAAAAACTCTGGTGGAAGTGTTGTTCAAGCTGATTTTGTCCTTTGTTAAAAAGAGTTTTGCTTTTAGAACTACAGTGGTTTATTGGCAATTTATTCAAAGTGCAGTTATTGACTGTTCGGACTGAATTGTAACTAAATAATCAAACAGGCTGATAACCATTGATCGATGAAGATAACAGGAAAAGCAGGTTTTGCTGCTGCAATTATTGTGAAAGTGGAAAGTTCTGAAATGCTTTGTAATAACTGACATGAATAAACCGGCAAGCTATAAAACTGTTTTTGCACACTCTAAAGTGACATCTGAAAGTATTTTCAGATTACTCAGGTTTGTCTTCCTCCAACCACAAAAAAATAGTGTGTGTGTGTGTATTTGTGTGTGTATAGTATGAATACAGACTAGAGCTAACCCCCTATCTTTGCCCTCCTCACCATTGCAGCCGCTGTTCCAGAAATGTATTGGCCTTTTCAAAAGATGCTATTGTATCATCAAGCCAGACTAGTTAATTAGGCATCCAGCCGGCCTTCCTCTGTTGAATGCACAGTCCCTCTGGGCCCCACAGCTGCTCCTACTACGGAGGTTAAGTGCTAAAACATGTTCCCCCTACTACATGACTCACAGAGGTATAGCGCCAATGGATTTTTAGTTACCTTACAGTACTCTGCGTTTGTCAGAGGGTGACCAAGAGGGAAAGCTGAAAGATACGGTGGCCCTAAGAGCTCAACGCACTGCAACTTATGAAAACACGCACGCAAACAGACAAAACACAAGCAAATTAAGAAATCATCTTCACCAATTTGGCAATACATGCAGCAGTTAGAAAAAATACAGAAATGCTGCAAGTAGCACAGACGACAACATAAACTATTTCCAGGGGACACTAAAAAGTGATGAACACGGCCAAGACATGCTTGTTGTTGCTGTGGTTTGGGGCTTGTGAAGTTATTGAAGTCAACTATTTGTAAGTGGTGTTGGAAAATAACTTGAAATGTTCTTTTTTTTGGTGAGACAACAAGCGTGTCCCAGCCGCGTCCGGGTATGTGCATCACTTTTTAGTGTCCCTTGGAAACAGTTTCCGTTGTCGTCTTTGCTACTGGCAGCGTTTCTGTTTGTTTTGCTGCTGTGCATGTGTTTTTCAAATTGATGAAGATGTTTTCTTAATGCGCTTGTGTTTTGTCGGTCTGCATGTCTTTTCTTAAATTGCAGTGTGTTGAGCTCTCAGGGCCACCATAGAAAGAGGTGATGAACATTTTTTAATTTTTAAAACCAGTGCAAAATTTTGAGGAACAGAACATCTAGAGCTGGTAGATTTAAATAATTTAATTTGCAAATTAGACAGTTGTTTCACAGTAACTCATAAATAGATAGAAGCATCTCTCTTCAAACAGCATGACCTGATAACAGCCCATTCATCTCGAAATCCCTCTATCTCCGGGAAATCATGTGACGTCATCAAGACCAACTGACTCATTCTCCCTAAAATATGACTTACCCATGCATGCAGTCACGTGCCAGCAGTTTGGAACAGCTTTGCCTCCGTCACATTAAAATAATCCCTGACCCAGCAGTAAAAGTCATCGAGATACTAACGCCAATTCCCAAATACAGAATGAAAAAGGCAATTTTTGTAATGAGGTATCTGGGAAAGCTGTCAAAATATTCCACCATGAAGCATTAAAACGCTACATAGCATTTCAGCGTCTTGTAAATCTGCAATGTAAAATAGTGATGTGAGGCTTCCTTTCTGACTGTCACTTTGTGTGTGAGCGCGCATGTGTTTGTGTGAGCTCCTCAGTGGATTTGTTATATGGCGAGTCAGTAAAGCGGTCCAATGTGAAAACCATCTTCGCAAAGTCAGAGAAATGTGATGTGGATCGACGCTGATAATAAATAGCCGCGATAACTGGGGGAGGAACCCATCATCCGGTGGTGAGATGGGTCTGCGCGAGGACGAAGCAGCCATAAAAGCCTGAATGAAGAGATGTAAAACAATAAGGCCAGAGAGGATGGGAGGGAAGAAGGGTGGGGTGGGGTAGGAGGGTGGGGTGACGACCCCGGCAAGTGAGCAGAAGAAAGAGATAGAGAGATAGACGGAGAGGAACAGAATGAGAGGATAGGAGGAGGAGGCGGAGGAAAGAGAGAGGGTGAGTCAGCCATGTCTGCACTCCATCAAAAACTGTGTCAGTCATTCACTACCAGCGACCAACCCCACCCCACCTACCCTATGCCCCCCCGCTCCACTCTCTCTTCAACTCGCACATTAATTCCACTTCTTTTAACCGCCAGCCAGGGGTGTCCTCGACTGAATGTCAATCCTCTGTTCAGGGTGACAGGAGAGTGAACGAGGGAGGAGAGAGAGCGAGGGCAGGCACGGAGGGAGGGGAGGTGGGGTGGGGGGAGTGGGTGAAAACTGCTTGGCTTGCTGAGAGGCCTTTTTTATCTGAAGGTCTTACCCAACATGACCCGCTCCTTTCCATTTTAATTACACTCTTTTTAATATTACTGCTGTCTCTTCGACTGGCATTTAGAGACATTTGATAAGATACCACGCTGTATCATAGTGTTTGACAGGCGTGAAGACAGTCGACGTCTGAGGCTCAGACATCCTGACACAGACAGACAGACAGAGAGGGTGACAAGTGCACAGACTGACATTGTCGCAAAAGCCGCCAGCTGACGAAGGAGGAGAACGGAGATGCGAGAGATGATCAAGTTGGCATACAGCAAACCAACTGCTGATGTGAATTATGGGAGTTATTCCCTGAGCTGGAAATTCCAATTAATCAATGCCAACCACATCCAAACCCAAATCAGATCTGGACTGAAATTTATGTCCCAGCAGGTTCTCACTGAGGGCCATGATTTTCTTTATTTATCTACTACCCACACCAACCCAGAGGAATCAGGTCACTGTTGATACATGTAAGTAAGTATGCGTCTGTGTGTGTGAATGTGCATGCACACACCGCCTTCACTTCACACGGGAGGCCTGATAAATAGAACACAAGCGGTGTATATCTGGTCAACGTGGCATGCATGAAAAATAATTACACTTCGACTGACACCCAAGGTCGACAGGCTCCAACAGCTGCCCAATCGTTGCTGGCTATTTTTCCTTCTCCTGTCTGGACTCGGCTGAGTATAAAAAAAACACATCACACAGAGTGTTTTTCATGTTGTCATATGATAGCACATGAAGGCCTCATTCAGTATCAAGAAACTCTGAAGCAATTGCATGCTCTTTGGCGGGTGAGGCTCACATTCGTTGTTAGAGATAGGATAGGGATAGGTTGAGAGTGGAGTGACAGCAGGGAATTCATTACTGGACCTCAGGTATGTTTCCATCCACCTGTTTTACACACATTTTAAATTTGCTTTTAGAAATCAAATTGGAAATGCCAAGAGTTCTTAAAAAAAGACAAAAATACTACTAAAAGGTTAACACATTGAACAAGAGAAGACGTGAAAGGCTGATGAGAAAAGATTTTCAATACACAATAAATGCCTTTTCTCCACTAGAAAGCCAAAAAATAAAGAATAAAAAGAGAGGTGTGTATGCAATCATACGAAACATTTTTAGAGTCCAAGTGGGGACCATGTTGTATGTCACCCAATTTTTCATCACCATAGCGGCTGATAAAATGTGGATTACAGGAAACAACTTCATTTATTTAAAAAACTCCAATGCCAAGTTGTTTGTGCTTAAATAATTATGAAATCTTGTCAAATCCTCTTGAATATATTTGCATAATGGTAATTGTCTGCTGATTGGGCTTTTATTCTGAGCATTTCAGAAATTAAACTTGTGCAACATTTTAATGGAAAATGTTTGACTTATTGGAAAAAACACTAAACAAGATATGCTGTATTGGGTTACAATCTCAGTTTCAAGGGTAAAGGTACAAGCTGCTATCCATTACACACATGCTCATGCCCACTCCACCTTTCACCAGTAGACACATTTTCTCCACCTACAAACTTTCACTCATCAGGCCCAGCTCTCTGACACAAATGGCTGGCTGCTGACATGTGTGTGAGAGAGAGAGACTTCATCTTGCATATTCGTTACAGGGTGGGAGAGTCGGGAGAGTATTTCGGTGAAACAAGGTGGTCCCTAAACACTCAGCTCACTGTGCCATGGCCCCACACTTCCAGCAGCCCACAGTGAACTCTCCCCTAAGAGTGAAAAATGGGCATGGGGAGATGGGGAGGCAGTCCTGGGTGAAATTCAAGGCCAAAGCACTCATGTCTCCTCCATCTACCACCTCCCACCTCAGGCGCAACACATTACCTTTCTCCTGGATATAATCACACCCAGCGAGGAGCGAGCTTTGGCTGGGCTGCATGTGAGTGAGTGAGGGTGTGTTTCTATTTATGTGTATGACTATGTGTGTGTTGGAATATCTGCATGTCTGTATGGTGGGCATGTGAGCAGTTGGTGTGTGTGGGTGTGTTTCTTCTGTGTGTGCCTGTGTGTACTGTATGTGATTGCCAATGGAAATGCACTGGGTATTACACCCAGGCCCATGTGTCCCCTCATAAGAGTCCCTCTCCAGCTTATTCTCTTTTATTAGCATGTCCTCTTTTTTTTCATTAACTGAAAAGGTTACTGGTGCATTTGTAATACCCCACATGAATCGCCAGTATCCCGCCTGCCCGTGGTTGAGGTAAGGCCCCAAACCTTCCCTACAATCCACACACACACACACACACACACACACATACACACACCCTCCTTGGTCTCCTTTAGCTGCAAGAGGACATTTCAATGGCATTGTCCTCCCCTCTGCCTCCCAAACACAGGTAGGGAAATATCACCCAGGGAATAAATAACTTGGCCAGGTTAATTATTTGGCAGACGCGTCTGCAGATTAATAACAGAATAAAAATGCAGCGGTGGACGGTGGTGCTCTGAAAGGTGTAGGGGGAGAGGTTGGCGGAGGAGGAGGAGGAATGATGGGCAATTGAGCGGAGTTATTGGAGAGCAACAGTGCATGTGCTGGCTTCAGATAGATGTAGGAGCTGGGTCTAGCCCCAAGGCTGTGAATATGCTGTCTGGGAGGAAAGAGATTAACTAAGGCAGCTCAGTGACATCATGCCTGCAGAGACAGTTATGAGGAGTATCCATCACAGGCATCGTCTGCGAGAAATGGAAGAAGGGAAAAAAACAGAATTATATCTCGAAATGATGTATAAAAAAATAAAATATGCAAGGGAATAGCAGGGAGTGTACATTTGAATGGAAGGTACTTGTTCATCTCAATATTATAATTATGGGTGCACACTTCTTGTCGTTCAGAATGTTTTCTTCAGCAAATGGATCCTGTGGCAGATGCATGCAAATCATAATTTCCAGCTGAGTGTGTGATTGTGCTGTTACTTTTCTACGCCAGAAGTTACACTCCAGTTTTCAACCTTTCCTGGAACTCACGAAAAAAACAACAACGTAAACCAATGCAGGGATAAGACCTGGCAATTCTAGCAGGGGTGTTGATCAGTTCAATAAAACGAGAAGCAACCCCATGTGGAGTTATTATCATCACAAATGCACAAACAACCCAAATACCCTTAATCTAGTCAAGGGGTAAAGCCTGTATTGACCTAGTGGTGTGTGTGTGTGTGTGTGTGTGTGTGTGTGTGTGTGTGTGTGTGTGTGTGTGCGGGTGTGTGTGTGTGTGTGTGTGTGTGTGCGGGTGTCTCAGTGTCTGACCTAGTCTGCTTGGTGCAGTGACAGAATCCCTAAACCCTGCTCACCTGAGGAGGGCAGACTGGGGTAATTTTCCTCTCTTTGAAGAGAGAAGGAGGGGGGCAGAGAGAGGGAGAGCCTGAAGGGAGGGAGAGAGACAGAGAGAGAGACAGAGAGAGAGAGGTGGATTTCCAATTGATCCCTGTTTCTTCTTCCCACTGAGCAAATCTCCATTTATATTACATAGCAAGCCCATTTGTGTTCATGTGACTAGTGAGATTTCTTATTTAGATATAACACAGAGAAACACTCTTTGTTAATGCTTCCTTACACTATTAACAATAAGCACGCCAGGACATCACATAGTGTTATAAGATTAGTCTTATATAGTTTTAGAATTTATTTTTACTTGATTCAATTTACTTTTTTATTCTTCATTTGATTCAAGAGTACAATCTATGTGTTTGCCAAACAGGGTAGGATAGCAGGGAGAGCTCATTTAACTCAGCTGACTGCTGTGTTGCTACCGCCATTGATTAGTAGCTAGATATCAGGTCTTACATTTTGCAAGCCAAACTTGTTTTGTAAGAGGCAAAGAGATAGAAGGAGAAGCAATGGAGATAAAAAGACAGATTGAGAGAGAGAAAGAGAGGCAGAGAGAGAATTCATAGACTCCACAGAGGCCACAGACCCTGGTCATTTTCATGCCTCTCCCTTCCCCCATCCATCCATCTATCTGCCCTCCACCCACCCATCTCCCCTCTCACCCCTCTCGCCCTGCAGGGCAGGCCCTGCCTTCCATCTGTTGTCTGTCCCTGCTAGGAGTAGCCCCGTTCCCCCTCCACTCGCATTTACAATTCAATTAAAAGCAACAAGCCCCTTCATCCTCCTCCCTCTCCTCTTCCTCCTCCTCCTCTTCCTCATCTCTTTTTTTAGCTGTGCCTGGATGAGCACAGCAGAAAGGCCTATACCCCATGTAGGGATGCAGTCATGACACACACTTACCGAGCCCACAGATGATGCAAACACACAATGACACATAAATACACAGAGTGTGTGCAAAAGAGCAAAGGAGAGGGACACAAGGAGATGAACACACTCACGCACACAATGATTTTTTTTTTTATCCTCCACGTAGTGAATAGAAAACAGGGTTGGTGGGACTAAGCCCAGGAACAATACAACTGAAGAAAGTGGGTCACACTTTGCATTAGAATAACGTATGTAACGATGATGTAACAACTCAACAACAACTGAAAAAAAAATAGGTTTATATAATAAATTTGTCAAATTACAAGAGTTTTAAACATTGCTTAAAGACAGCATATTTATAATAGACAGAACAGAAGTCCTAGTACAAGTAAGGCATGTGTCACTACTCACTTGCTCACCTAATGTGGTTTGTTAGAGTTAATGATTCTGCTCCAGAAAGTTTCTACACAGGAATAATGACGCTTCCCCTGTCAACATAGTTTATCAACTCTTTACAATTAAGACGGCTTCCCCATAAACAGTTTTTTTTAATCATCTCTAATGACATAATCTATGAGTATAAAGGCATTCTGAAAGCTTGGGAGTCTAAATCAAGTCCCTCATAAATATTTCTCTCTCTCTCTCTCTCGCTGCTGTAATGTGAAAGCAATATCCACAGGCATCCCTTCTCTTGGAAAAAAAAGAGGGTAAAAAATGAGTCTTTAATATTTAATTACGGTGGTGCCAACATGCAACTTTTATCACTTTCTTGTGTCATTTGCATCTCGGGCGAGCCCAGAAGATATACACGAAGAGCGAGTGAGAGAGACAGAGAGAGAGAAAGGAAGAGAGACTTTAGAGTCTGATGTAGAGAGAGAGAGAGAGGGCTGAGGAATAGAAGAGGAAAGGGAGGCAAAGAGGGGGAGGAAACACACTGTCATAGGGGAACCCATATGACAGAGAGAGTGAGCTCAGGAGAGATAAAGGTGTGAGACAGGGAAGGAAAAACAAAAAAGACAGGACAAAATAGAGATTAAAAATAAGGGAAAAATACAAAAAAGAGAAACCACAATATAAAAAATAGACCTCCTACTCAATGTTCAACTATGGTATGTTGTGTTGCAAGTTGTGTGAGTGTCTGGCTGTCTGCAACATCATCCTCTGTGTACAACCTCTATATGTCCCCATGTTCCTACACCCCACCTACCCCCTATCAACCGTCTCCCCCTGCAACGAGGCCTATACCTCCCTGCCTGTCTCCGGCACTGTGGCAGACTGCGGTAATGACTGATAATGTGTGTAATTACCAGCCCAACAGCCACATGGAGCTGATGAAGAATCAGACCAGCGCTCCATTCCTCATCTAGGGCCCCTTGTTCCCCCTCATTCACTCTGAATGGCGCTGGGCTCTAAATGAAGCCTTATTGGATGCTGCTGCTGCACTTACAGGGCTGACAGTCATTAAGACGGCCATCTAAATGAAAAGAAGGGGGGGAAACTGTCATTACCATAAGAATGCATGTCAAAGCATTTTTGATGTGGCTTTAATTTCAATGCAGAAGGGTACTTGGAGTATTCAGTCTACATTATGGTACAGATAGACATTCAGCATTCTCCACTAATTTAACAGATCATATACCTAGGCTGAGCTCTCATTTAACCCACCGCATCCAAACTGGAAGCAAATAACTGACTAATGACAGTTATTACTATGTTCATCTTCCTTCTCTAAATGTCTTTCTGAACTGTATTTTCCAAAGGCAGAGTATCTAAACTGCTGTAAATATTTAATACCCTGTGCACACAAACGGGACTGGAGTCCAGGACCTCCACCTGTGTAAACTCGTAAAGCTTGTGCTACAGTAAAACCTTGGGGCAGTGGAATGGTGTTTCTGCTCTTTCCCGGTTGCGGGAAGTCATGAGAGAGTCTTGGGCCATGTGGGGACATGGGCTGACATCCAGGCCTCTATACTGGTGGCAAGAGCAGATGTGAGATTTACAGCGCGCAGAATGTCCGTGTTTTCCTATCATGCCATTGATAGGTTTGCCTCGGGCCGACCAATTCAAGCTGAATGAAATATGCTCAACTGAGTATACAGGGAAGCATTGCAGTCGTGGACAGGGAAGAGAGAGAGCAACTCTCAGTGAGTTTGCAAACCACTCTGCGTGTGGGGGTTTGTCTTAAAGTGTGGTGCACTGCCCAATGTTCCGTATACTCCTCTCCACACTCTCCGCTGGCTCTCAGGGATAAATACTTCACTGTGTTTCAGGTCTTTTCTACAGCTGATATCCCACAGCCACTCCGTCAGTCTGCTCGGGTGAATAATCTTCTGATGTTCTTTTATTTCAAAAGATTACATGAAACTCTTAAGGGACAACATTTAAGCTATTTATTACAGGGTAGATATTATGCTACAGTTCAGAAGAAAGCCCTGACAATTTCAATGGTCAGCTGCAGCAAGCAGGTCAGTAAGGTTCTCAAGTGTAGGATGGAACAAAATACATTCACTATTAGGTGACTCACGCTTAGATGACTCCATATTGTGCTCAGTGTGGATCTGTAGACTATATATCTTGGACTATCTGTTTTGCAAGCTCTGAATTCTAAGAGTCAAGAAAAAGAGTGCTGAGCTGGTGGCTGGTGATCCTAAATCAGGACTCCTACTGTGTGAGCCTTGATTAGGGCCTTGACTGTTTTCTTACCCCATAAATTATTCGACCCCGCTTACTCCTAAGATCACTTTTAAGCCACATAGCTTCAGACATTCTGTGGAGCAAGCACTGCTTGCTTTCCGAGATTTTTGTAGTGTGATGGAAAGGCTAGTCTATCCATGCTGGCACGACATGGTACTGTGCAGTGCGGAAGTGTGAAAGGGCCTTATGTTGAGACTTCATCAGTGATGAATGTGAGCACCGAGTAACCCACTGAGGGGCTGTTAGTCTGGAGGGAGACCGTCCATCACAGCACCCTGACCTCCCATCCAGTGTCTGCATTACTCGCATGCAGCAAAGAGCAGCAATCAGGCCAAAGTGCTTTCAGAGTCAGATGATCAAAATTCTGCAAATGCGCCCATGAACGGATGGGAACACACTCAGAAACACATGAAGATTTTAACATCTTAACACCACTTTAAGCTGTTTAAACCTTCAGTGGTTGAACGTCAACCTGCTGCTTTCTATTTACCTCTTTGCCTTGATTAAACTTTGATTGTGCAATTCTGCTGCAGTTAAATACACTCTTAGGAAACAAGGTTCCAAGTTAGTTCTTTACAGATGGTTAAGATTATACTGAGAACCTTTTGTATTTGAAGAACATATTTGTTGAAAAGGTCCCTCAAGGTATGTTTGTTAGACAAATATGGCATTTATATGAATAATTCTGAAGAATGCTATTGCCATATACTAGTATTCTCAGGTGGGTAAAACAATTCCAGACAAAAAAATAGAAGGATTTTCTACAACTATGTTTTGTGTTAGTGAGGCATGATTACAGTGAAGCTGAATACTTTATTTAGCCTGTTTCCAGACCTCTGACTCACTAACCACACTTTCAATTTGTTCAACAATTCAAATGTGTCTGGTTGCGATCATTGACTGTTATTTCCCTCAGTTGGAGAATGAGATATAGGCGGGACTAAGAATGGAGACGTCATCTTCCTGCACAGCTAGCGAACTAACTGCATCCATGAAAAACAGCAAAAGAAAAACTGCCTTTGGTCCAGTGACTTCACGTCCTCACAGTGAAGCCTCTGGGTTCAACCTCCTATGAACATCCCTGGATGTAGGCTTAGCAGTGGCTAGCTAGCCTACTAACACAATAAAACCCAACCCTTCCATCCAAATCCTGTTAAGACAGCAAGCATCCCAAGCCCATAAAATGTTGAATAAACAGAGCACAATGAAATATAGTAGTCCTAGTAGAATAGTCCTTTACACTACTCAATACTGAAAAAAGGAATCAGATTACTGTAATGCATTGCTCCCAAACACTGGTGCAGAAGCCGGGGATAGGTTCTTGGTAAAACCTTGCAATACACCTTTGAGAACCATGATGGACTATTTTGAGAACGTGAGATTTTTTTTGCTCAACCCTTCATATTGAGTTCCACATGTACCAGCTTGCTTGGAGTTCTGAATGGAGCCAATTACTGTAGAAATGGCTCTTGATAAATCCCTCATGGGCAAGTCGGAGTTGCACTTTTGAAAAGTATATTCTACTTAGAAGGTTTTCTTGAGTCAAATCAAATACATGAACACATTATATGCTTTCTAAAAATGTGCTGAAACTATTTAAAGCTTTATAATGCACAATACTCAAGAATGTGCATATTGGACTTAACATTCAGTTAAATGTACACAGCAGTGAACATCTGCGAGGGAAGTGTATTTTCCTCTGTCCTGCATGTCAGTGGTTGTTTAGAGAAAGGAAACAGGCATGGCTGGCAAATCCAAAGCTTGCGGCAATGCCTGAAATGGTGTCTGTTTTCCACTCTCGCTGTACTGAGCCTTAATGCATCTGGCACTCTGAGCAGCATGTTGCTGCAGCTTTAGCATAGCAAACACCAGCTCTCCACAAAGGAATGGACTCATGGAGTTAGGAGGGGTGCACACAGAGAGGGGGCTTCAGAGGGAGCGAGCACTATCACTTGAGCTATTGGCAGACACTTTAATACCCACCTCTAATATTGTATATATGCAGGTGATGAAGATGAATGTGTGACAGCAGTTCTTTTGGTCCCTACAAATCACGTACAGTGAATATTTTCTAATCAGAACATTTTATTTCCAGTTCCACTTAGGATACAGTGCAGTATTGTGTGTATCCCTTTCCACCAAGCAAAAGAAACAACTTAAGAAAGGAAAAAGTCAAACCTCATTAATTCCTGTCGCTCTCCTTGACTTTCATTCTCTACTTTTCAATGTGTTTGTTATCATTTGTATACGATCCAATCAATGGTTCAATAGATCAATACATAACAAATGACACTGTGGATGTTAATGACAACCTGGGATTAGGACGGATAAGGCTGCCTCGGAAGATCAATCGATTAGCAGCAGCCTCTGTCGCAACACACTGCAGAGGTGCGCACACGTACACACAGGATCAGCCAGAGACAGTTGGATGGAACACTCCCAGTGGGTAGTGCACCATCAAGGCCCGCACATCCACCCTATCCCCTTCCTAACAACTGCACCATAACACCCTTTCATCCCTCCCAACACAAGCTCTCAGGAGCCTGGAAAAAGATTTGCCAGAGTGCCAAGATGAGAGACCGGGCTAATGCTGAAATGTCAAAGCACCTTAATTAACACAGGAGGCTATAACCGTGATCAAGGCTCCCTTGAGGTGCAGGAGCAGTGTACAACCCAATCTCTCTGCCTCAGCCTTGCTCTTCCAGATCGATTGGAATAGATTTTCTGCTTTTGCAAACACCTGAATGCTGTCAACAGGGGGACGTAAATTTGGCTCTCTGTCTCTTCCCTTTTTTCTCCCACTTCCTGACGCTTATACTGTATTCCTATTGAATCCATATTTCCCCTTCTGAGTGCATGGAAACCTCCAGAGCTGATTTTGGCAGGCCTTGCTTGTTATAAAACAGAAGAGTCTGTTTATGGTGGTCTTGGTTTAAGTCTGCTCTTCCTGCCCCCAGATTGAAAGACTCCTTTGAAAACGAGGCCTTGGATGGCTTTGGTAGGATCCTGTCCTGCGAGCACTCACACACACGTACACACTCATGAGTTCACATGGGTCCCTCTCTCATTACTCAGCATAAGGCTTTCACGCTTGACCTGCTTTTTAACTTTCTGATCTGGATTAGTGGCAGATAATTTAAGGAGGAGAGGAGCGGGGAATGTGTGTCTGCTTGAGCTGAAGGGCTTACAGGTAGTGCACTGTTATCATTCACAGTCGAACTGAAGACAGAGTTGACACAGCTGCCTCTGAGAATTACCACTGCTGTTTCTGTGGCAGAGACTGAGAGTGACCGAGAGACACAGAGAAAGGCAATGAGAGCGCACAAGAGAAAGAGAGAGAGAGACAGAAAAAATCCTTTGCGGACAAGAGTGAATGGAAAATATATTTAAAGAAAAAGTCCCCACTTCGTCGATCTGGAGCTTTCCGAGCACCTGAGTTCCAGAGGTCTGCAATTGACTCGTTAAAGAGACTGCCAAGTTAGCAGAGTGCCACCTCGCTCGGGAGAAAAGAGGGCGGGTGGAGGATGTGGGGGGTGAGGGTGTTTCAGGCGGGTGAGGGAGCTCAGTGATAAATCCATTTACATCCTCCCCTGTTTTATTTGCTCCCATGGACTCTGCTCGCGTCTCCCCATTCAGGCTTGTTTACCTGGTAAGCCGAGTGTGACTAAAGAAAATTCCCACAGCCTGAGGTGGGATTGGAGCTGAGGTGGGGGGGGTGGGGTGGGGGTGGGTGGGTTAAGGTAGGCTGTAAGGAGACAGAGGAAGGGTGGGTTGTGAGGGGGGGTGACAGAATTACTCAAAGCTGTAAACTGTAACCCACCTTCCCTCTCCCAGCCCCCCATGGCTTAATTATCATGTGCAGCCTAGTGGAGATGAAATAACGGAGACTCTCACACGAACACCCACACACCCGCACGGGGAGGATCGGAGGACTCCTTATACATATATATACACACACACACACACACACAGAGGCAGACACACAAATGCACAAATAGGAGGAGAGAGACAACATGGTCTGCTTTTAATCGAAGCTAATCGGCAAGGAAAATAAACATGCTGGCATAGCAGACATCTATCTTTGGCTGAGGCTGAAGCTGCTAGATAAGGAGGAACAGGCCTCACAGACATGTGTTCTTCTCTTTAAAACACCGCCTGCTCCTCATTGGCAGAATTAAGCTTTAATATGGGTCTTAGGAGGAAGCGTCTCCAAGGTGAAAAGGTGAAATTATGGGATGGATTTTTCCGAGACACATCAATCATCTTTAACTCAGTTCTATTTGTTGGGGTCGGAGCTGCTTTTCTTTACAGGCCTCGCTTGCAAGAGAATCCACAGCAAGAGGAGCTTTGAAAGGCATTACAGCATTACTCAGACCGTCTGCAACTGATCTGTCAAAGTTGCCACATTGCTTTGCATGAATCTTTAATTAGCCAAGAAAAGCCCTGTGAAGAGGGGAATAGCGCAGTTCTTTTCATAGCACTTCATCTTCCACGTCATCTCAGCACAGTCGTTGATCAACAGCGGCAAAATAAAAACAGTTCTCTCCCACTCTGAATATATCATCGAGTCTGTGGAGGGAGACAAACTGTGAAAAAAGGAAAACAGAAAAAGGCACGGAGAGTGGGGATCTGTAAAAGCAAACATTACTTCTCGTAAAATCTATATGTTTACCACTTGTGTTTTGGGACAAAATCACATTAAGGGAGTGGAATAAAAGAGAATAACAGAGAGAACAAAGAGAAATGTTGGGCATCAAAGAGAAAAGAAATGAAGGAGTGGGGACGAGTATCAGTCATGGGGTAATCGTTCTATCAGTGGCCGGAATAATGAATCCAAGTGGCACCAGTGTCATTTAGAAGCTGCGGAATGCAGATTCATGAGCTCCCCACTTAGAAGCTTTTTGAACCTATAGACACATTAAAAGGCATTCTGGCACTGACATTCATATTGTCACAGCCTACACTGAGTTTTCTTTCTGATGCAGTGCAAGAAATAAGTACATTTGTGATCCAATTCTGAGCCACTGAATCCAATCTGAACTTGGAGTTTTGTCTTTATTGTTAAATGCGAGGCAAAGTGACAAATGATACACCAGACATTAAACTATTTCCTATGCTGAGTAGTTATACATACTATACAGCACTTAGACTGTGAATCGTAAGTCTGGTTTAAGGAAAAAGACGTTTTCAAATCGCACAATCCACAGTTCCTTGAGTTCATGAACTTTAATGGTTTGCTGCATTCCTGCTCCAAACATTTTAATTCTCTAACCAACTGCAAGCATATGCTGCACAAGGAGAAGTAAAAAAAAAACCCAAACATCTTCACTCTTCATCTGATGGCTTTGATGTTTGACCACAAAATCCTGACCATTTTGTCAACTGTCGAAGGCTGTGGAGCAGCAGGGAAGCAGACACACACACACACTCAGCCGGGTCCGGGGCTAATTTGCGGGGATCACTGCACTGACCCCGACCAGATAAGGTGCCAGTCGACAAAACTTCCTTCATTTCCTCTTGTTGTTGCAGTATGGGAGCAGGGGCAGCCACCAACCAGCTTAAGGACAGTGGGGCTAAAAGGTGAAAGCCACGTTCGGTTGAACTTCAGGCTTGATCAAAAGGAATGCAACCTGGGCTTGGGGAGGCAGCAGAGCTTATCGGCCCAGCAGCGAGGCTTTGGAGGAGAAGATCCCAGGCACCAGATAGCTTCAGGTAAAACCATGTTTTCCCAGGAATGAAGTAAAGTCACCCTTGTCTTTGTTCTTTGCCTCTTAGTCATTGTCTCTTAACCTCAGCTAAAGCAGTGTGTGCTGAAACTGATGTAAATCAAATTACTGGCACTGCAAGTTCACACAGTTTGATGTTACAGCGTTTGGGGCTTGAAATCAAATTATTTCTATATGTGAGTGTGTTTTTATCAGTTTGAATAGTGTAGGTGTGGAATACATGCATGTTTACATGTGTGAGTGTCCCTACCGTAATGTCTACTGCATCTGTGCTAATGTATCATTCATGATTTTAATTGCCAGTAATTAACTTGGGCCCAATTAGCAAGAGAGATAATCAATACTTGTTGATCAACACGCAGGTGCATTATCTTTGGTGCGAGTGGTAGCACATTTGTGGATGTGAAGAAGAAAGCCTGTTTACTGCAGAGCTACATGCAAGGTAATTTAATCAGTTTGGCTTCTATATGGGACACTTTCCTCCTAACAGATTATATATTGAACTCTTCGCTTCTCTAACCCATGTTTACTCTACACTACAGTGCAATTATCTGCTGACTAAAGATTGCATAGGCACCAAGCTGACAAAGTGGGGCACGTTCACACCCGTGCAGCACCATCTCAGTCAGTAAAGATGGCAAAAGTAGTGCGCAACACGACAGGGGGGAAGTGATTGGAGATAAATTGAAAGAGATGTAAGGGAGATGGAAGCACAGGAAGGTAAGAGCAGAATACTGCTGAGTCTGAGCTTTTCTCCAGGATGCAAAATGGAATGAATGAGGGATGAGGGAAGTTTAAAAAAAAGAAAATCATTGGATGTCCTCCCCCTGCTTGGCCCACTAACCACACGGTCCTCCAGTGCTTCGCTGAGCTGTGATCAATATTGACGTTGTCATTAAGCAGCTCTCTGGTAATGAGGGTGGGGAAGGGGGTCCTAGGAGAGACATTAGACCTGCACGCCATGTGTCTCCCATGCATGTTCAGCCCACTAAGCATCCACGCTCTTTCCTGTTTGGCACTTCAGAAAGTTTCTCACTTTTCAAATTACAATCAACACACAAGCTTGTAATTATTGGTTTGACTTGATGATGCATTCCATGGTGCTTTCTGTCCTGTGTAAACACAAATCGCATGCAAAAATGGAAAGCTGTCAATAACATGATGGTTAGCTTGGAACAATTTAAACCACATAGCAGAGAGAGAGAGAGAGAGAGAGAGAGAGAGAGTGCTCCGTCACTGACTGTGTCAGGAGAATGTGCAACTCATCCCTCAGTGGGCCTCACTAATAGCCATGCAAACACACATTTAGCTGTGACACTAAAATCCAAGGGCGCTAAACCGTCCATCATTGCTTCTAAAAAGAAAAAGCCTCAAACTGAAAAGGCAAAGAAAGAGAGACACAATGAAAGAAGTGGAGCAAGGGCTGACAGATCTATTTGGAGTCCATGGACGGTGCAACAGATAAACTGTGTGAGCGTCACAGAATGGGATAAGGCACTAAACTAGATGGCAATTTGGGGTTGTGTGTTTCACTTCGGCCCACCCTGTCTCTGTCTGTGTCTGGGTAAACACCACTGCTGCTTGGCTCAAGCAGCAGCAGCAGCAGCAGCAGCTGTGGCAGCCCATGGCCACTACTGCCACTGAAAGCTAAGTTTACTGTGATGTGTGATGGGTTGATGACAGGCAGCCAGAGCACACAGACAAGCTCAGGGACTTTAAGACTGTGTAACCATCTGCAAAACTGTATAGAGTGAACCATGTGATTCTCTGGATGAAAGGATATTTTGTTTGTTATTGCCAAGTATTTTATATGATATAACATAACCTAGGGGCAAGTGGAAACTGCACAAGTGAGCCCAGTGAGAGTATATAAACAGCTCATTAATCATATGTTTTATGAAGAGTCACTTCAGATAACAAGCTGGTGCCAATGTTTAGTCAATCCAACAGCAATAAATATCCTGATAGAATGATATATGCACCATAACTTTATGCACTAAACTCTGCTGTCCAAGTTTGTGTCTTGAGATATGTCAGATTTTTGCTAAATGGAGGAGCACTATAAGGTCTTTATTCATTGATATCATGAGGAGACGAAATATCTAAGTGTTTGGAACTTTTCCAATAATATCCACTGTTTGTCCCACAAAGAGAGCTTTTTGTGCCTTTATCTCATCCATCATAGATCTCCTATGAAACCAGGATTCATGCACACACATATAGGAGATGGTGCTGAAAAAATGTGTGGCTGATTTTTTTAAAGTGACAACTACACAACAAGTCTCAGGGATCAAATGCTCTGTTTACTGCTTGCCTGTGTTGCCTCTGGGTAAGAAGAAAAACAACCTCCTCCTCATTAACACAGGCCACTTGGTAGTGTGTCTTGCTGCCAGACAGTTGGCTCAGCCAGTTCTGACAGATCCGACACTTCTTTGCATTTGATGTTTCTTGGGATGGAGGACACGATGAGTTTTTCATGTACGCCACGTATGGTATAGTAGGTGTGGTAGTAGCCTATGTGTCTTCTTTAGATTGTTCTCCATGCTCTGCCTGAAATACTGCCAGTAGATTACAGGCTAGCAAGAATGACAGCGGCTGCATTTCATACAAATGCTGTGAATACATAATGCATAGCATTGTCTGCATGAACCCTTTCACATGCTAATGCCAACCTTTCTGCAGATGTCTCAGAGGTATGTGCCGGTGACTGTGGAGTGGCAGAGAGGGGGTGAAAATAAAAAGGAATGAAAAAAAGGAATCAAATACACAGAAAAGTCATCTGCATCCTGGCTGCCTTCGCTCATATATAATCAACCATGAAAAAAAAAACATGTTCAAAAATAATTCACCTTCATGTGGCGAGGGAAAAGAGGAGAGGGGCCTTCCTAAAGGTGGTTCCAACTTGGCACCGCAGGCAGCCAGCTCCATGATCACTGGAACTTTCCAGAAAATCACCAGAAAGCCTCAGAAGTTATTTACAACCATGCAGCGCAGTATCCAGACAGAAGTCCTATACCAAATGTATGGCAGAGTCATCAGGATCTGTGATTAACATGTCTGAAAGTATAACCGCTGCTAGAGGAAGTGCTCTCGGCAGCATTCGGGCCAGGCACTAAATCCTGATCCAGTTAATTGTATGGTGGTACGGTAAAGGCTAAACGCTGTTGAGAGATGAATGAAATGCTCATTTAGCGTTTTACAGAAAGTTCCCACACATAATTATGTTTCATTGTTTTCTGCATCCAAAGCAGGGGTGGTTAATGAGTTCAGACACTAATACTGGATTTAACAGCAAATAGCTTAAAATGTGCTTATTAAAGGCGCTGGCAGTTACCCCTCACAGATTTATAATAGCATCAATCATAAATGTAGTTGAACTCAAATGTCAGAAGACTTATGTTAGTCAATATATTCCTTTAATTACAACAGCACTGAGCAGGGTCGTGTTCATGGATGTAGAATTGACTATTTGCTGGGGGGGGTGCGCTTCATGTGTTCACCCCCTTAGCTGTGTTTTCTTTCCTTCTTTTGTTACTCACACTGGGCTCGAGGTGAATTGTAGCTTTCACTGTTGACAGGGCCCCAGTGACCTTACTCCCCAGTCAGTGCCAGAAACACTGGACAGGCTACCATGGTCGGGGTCTGTGTTTACCAAGTTTTTCAGAGTGGCGCTGCAGACCTGAGATCAGTAATCACTTCCAATTCCCCACAGGTTCAGTCCTAGTGAGGTGACACACAAAGCAGATCTCGGGCCAGAAATCCCTTTCTGAGATGCTTGACACCAGCTCAGGTCTCTGGTCTCAGGTTTCTCTGGTGCTGGTGTGCATTTGCTGTCCTTCCCACTGTTGACTTTCCAGCCTGCTGCTATGTCTAAATAAACACCGGCTGGGTTTAGGCTAGCTCTCCCATCTATCCTGTCACTATTCCTCACCCTTATCTGATGCAAGCCACAGAGGCTGGACTATGTGGCAAAATCCCCACCCCACACACACATACACACTCCTCCCCCTTCATGTCAACGCGCAAAGCTCTCAACAATTAAGGCAATTTTGTAAAATGTTGTTTGTGCCATTCAGATGGATATTCAGGGGACATTTTGAAAAATAATTAAAATAAGTTTTTCTGAGTAACCCCTGCACTTTGACTTTTAAACCCCCAGACAGGCAAGACTAATGGAAAACAGATACCCCCCCCACCCACCCACCCACCCCAGAGAACTCTTCAGGGTAATTCTGTTATTCAATAAAAAAAGGTTATTACAAATTACTTAAGGATAACTGGACACAGGCATTGCATTTTTGTTTCATATCATACACAAGTCCATTATCTGGCCTTGACCAAAACACTGATAAATTGGATCTGTGCTGTCATTGATTTAAAATGAATTGTAAAAGAAATAATTGATTGTTTTCAAACATGCCAATAAAGTTACTAAAGACAAATATTACCCTCTAAATTTTGAATAATGGGGAGTCTGTCTTAGCAAATAATTTATTTTGGAAGTAAGGGCCAGCAAGAAACGAGGGGGGAGAAACATGAGAGTGAGAAAGGACAGGAGGCGAGAATGGGAGGGCAACATGGCTGATCTCAGAGGAATCCTTCATTGGCTACAACCAGAGGTTCTAACATACATTTTAGTGACCTATTAAGAGCATTATGGGCCCCTCGTCCACATCGGCCCTCAGCCCTGGTAATCTGGCCTATCCTCTTAAAAGTGGAATTGATTGAAAGAATTGATCTTCTCTGGCTTGGCAGACACTGCCCTAATAATTACCTCACGTAAATCTCTGCAATCACATATGAAATGTCAGGATCTTCTGCTCCCAGTCCCTCTCTCAGCTGCTGTTTTTGGGGCTCAGACGACACTTGTCCTGTGGTTGATGAAGGGAGGATTGGTTTGACAGAAAGAAATTTGACTTATCATAAACACTCCAAACCTGCTATACTAGGGCTATAGATTGACTAGATTTGGAAATAAATAAATTGAAAAGTCTCAAACAGCATTTTCTGTTAAGAATAAAATACATGACGATTTTTATGTTATGATAAAATACACCTATATTGCACAAAGTATAGAATAAATGTAATTGAATTGAGTATGTTTACCACAAACAGATGTTGACATTAAGCCCTTGGCTTGTAGAGAAAGCAAACGCGCCATGTCTTCTAAATTTGCACCTGTATGTGAAATAATGCAAAAGGTGATCCTGTGTGGGGATATCATCACATAAATCTCTGCATATACATTTAGATATATCACTTATCTATCACTGGGTAAACCCATTAAGGCAGGGTAGGGTATGTGTGATGACAAGCTTAACATGCATACACATGATTGTAAACCACCAGCTAACAAGCCGACCAGCCATCTCTGATTGAATGTTATTCATAAGGCCTCTCTCTCTCGACTAAACAGGCAGTGAGTATGCACAGGCAGCCACGGAGCCCTAAAAAGCAGCTGCGAAGATGGGAGGGTGCAGGATTAGGGCCTGAGCCTTACTCAGATGGGGCATTTCCATGACAGTGAGCTGCGCCACGGCTTAACAGCCCGCCCCTGTTTATGCTTTTTGGAGGAGAAGCCGGATTCCCTCCCCGTGACAGATGGCCTTTCAGCCACAAAGTGCTGTGTTTAGACTTAGCTTGCTCTGGGGCAAGACAGCAAAGCTCTGATGACACAGCATTCAGCAAACAACTCCCAGATGCAGAAGTGGTGGCCACAGAAAGCACAGAGAACTGGCTGACCCACCAAGCAAGTAACCAAATGACCAGAGAAGCTGCTCAGCTTCAGCTAAATCTGCCAATGAGGGGGGAGGCAAAACAAGGGACACCAGATATAATGATGGGGCTTAGAAACCAAAGAAGTGGCTTGGCTTGAAGATACGTGACACAACTCAATTTAGATTCAACCCAATCCAATCTAAAGCGTTTGCTTACTTCAGACCAAATGCCCCCGACTGAATCAATACACCCTGAAAAAAAGAAAGCATCAGTTCTGCTTTTAATTAAGAGGATTGTTAAATTTGGTCAGTTGAAGTGTAAAGAGATTTCTTTATCGGCAGGCAGAGCAAAGCAGAAGACTTTGCATTGGAGGGTAAACAGTGAGTGAAAAGGACCAGCTGCTGGAGAGAATTAGCCCAGTCTCATCTGATCCAACACAAACCTAGTGCTGCTTACTCTCAGAAAAAAAAATCTGGCCTGACCCAGTCTGACCCCTCATACAAAGCCAGAGAGGCCCTGGAGGCAGTGAATTAATTGCAGCCCACTAAGCCTGATACACCATATCTTAAATAGGAATGAGTTGCAGGCTCAGAAGAGCTGCAGCCTGGACTAGAAAAGGCCTAAAAGGGGAATTTTGTTGAAATTGTGCACAGTAAACAAAAACAAACACTCTGGGAATGTTTCAGCTCGTCGGACAGACCCTAAAAAAAGCAGCGATTGGGTAGTTCACAAGGTTGTACATGCAGGCTTTGCCACTCACCGACACACAGGTACAAGTACATGGATAACGGAATGGCTTCAGTAAACAACACAAGCCTCAAGCAGCAAGCAACAGAGGAAAACTTCGTTGAGTTCCTCTCTCCCCTACATCACACACATCCCGGGGAAAATAGCTGATGAAAAATACCATCCTCTCACATCTCCTCACACTGAAATCATTTAGAGAGTGGAGGCGTTATTCACTGTGTTTACCCTGCCTGCTCACTCTTCAAACAAACACTGTTGGAGCCACCTAAATTGGTCTCTCGCACCATATAGATTTCCCATCACGGGCCAGCATCTAAAGAAGACACAGAGTGGAGCGAGAGAAGAGGAGAAGAAGAGCATTCACCAGTCTGATCGCTGACCCTATTGTCTTCCTCAAATAAAATACATACTCAGATTAATAGGCCCAATAATTCAGAGCGATGGCTCATGGCAATGGGGAAGGAGGCCTTATCACTCCAATCACTGACTTGGCTGCGTTTGTTTTCTAGGAAGGTGAATTAGGAAGAGTAAAATTAAATTTAAACGGAAAATTCTCATTTTTACGAACTGCTTGTCTGTTTTTTATTTCCTGGTGGACAATAAAGATATATTCTCTTCTATATTCTATTCTATTCAAGCTGAAACCAACATTACAAAGAAGCTACTTTATTAGCCATGTTGTGGAGTATTTAGCCAGGTGCCACAGGATGAGGCTGAGGGTCTTCTTGAATAGTGAACATAGATAGTCATGTAATGGTCCAGGCAGCATGGGAAACAAGAAATGTCATGTCTGGGGGCTTCTGACGTCAGTGGATCAATAGCGCCTGACGAGGAATTTTAAAAGATACTATCAGTCTGACCGCAGGTGGCAATAAACTGAAGATTAACCTTTACGTCCCTCCCAGTCCCGGGAAGTACCCTGAAGGGCATGCTCCACTGTTTACTAATCAAAAAAAGTTGCTTTTTCGATAACACAAGACCAGGGAATCGCTTAGTGGCTCTGCACTAGACCCTGAAAGTTATTGACTTCTTCCCCTACCTATATGAGCATCATAAATGTGAAAGATGAACACTCCACAGCCAAGTATTGTATATCACTTGCAATGGCTTTGGAGATGTGTACAGACACAGCTTGGTTTATTAAAAATAAACACCATATATTATTGCTGTGCTGCAGCACAAATGTAATAATTCCTGTTGCTGTGCATAGAAACACGGAAAGCGTAATCACATGACAGGAGAACGATGGGGTTGTTGTTTGGGAGAGTCTGCTTGGCTGGCTGCAAGGCTGTGTCCTTTGTGAGCCATGGGGGAAACAAGAGCTCTTTTTCTGCTCCAGAAGCATGATCCTCTTTCACCCCGTACCTTTGAGCTGGGAGCCAAGGTTTTGAATGGCTGTGACCTCTGTGGCCTCTGCTGGCCCCCACTGGCCTCCAACCCTCCAGCTGTTCATCCTTCCAGTCCAACACACTGCCCGGTACCTCCAGTTTGCAGAGGCAAGAGGAGCAGCACCCCTCTGGGCCCAAGAACTGACCCCCAGGCTGAGGCCACAACACCACAGGCATAATACCGGAGTTCCCACATGAGCGTTGGAGCATGGCGAGAAGGGGAGAGAACGATGGAAAGTTGGGGGAAATTAACTGGGGGATGTGAGGGTCAGGTTTCGAAGAGAGGAGAGGAAGGAAAAAATAAATGAAGTGGAGGAACGGGAGATTGATGTTCTTCACATAGGGTAGGAAATCGGAAAAAGAGAAGAGATATATGAGGGATGAATGAAAAGAGTGAGGAGAGAGTGAAAAAAAAAAAATTGGTCGAGGGTGCCGGGAGTGTGGGGAAGCGTGGTCAGACGAAGTAAGCAGCGACAAGGCAATAAGATGGTGCTGCACAGACGCAGACAGACGCCAAGGTGCAATAGAAGAGCTTGCTTCCCCTTCTGCATGGCTGGCTCCGATGACAGGACAGTATTCCCTCAGCACCAGCCGCTAACTGGATGATAGCACCAATCTCTGTCTTCTCGCTACCCTTCTCGCTTTCTGTCTGTGTCTGTCTCGCTGTCATTAATTTCTTTCTTTCTTTCTTGCTTGCTTGCTTTATTTCTCTCTGGTTTTCATACCTTCCTTCACCCCCATTGAAGTCATATCCAACCAGGCCCCTTGTACAGACAGCATAGCGGCCATCTAAAGCAAACATTAACCTATAGCTTTGTTTGTTTACCTGTGAAAAATCACCGCCTCAGGCCTAACTCTCATTAGAGCAGCCAAACAAAGACAACAGAAACTTGAGTACGCTTTAAAAATGCCTATAATATGATGATGGTGTGTTTGTGTGTGTGTGTGTATGTGTGTGTGTGTGTGTGGGAGGGGAGAGGGGTGGTGGTTTGTGCACTCGTGCAGGGAGGAGGCGAATGGAAATCGCCTCTGTACAGGATAAAAGCCTCTGAGGACTATCCATTGACTATGAAATTTGATGATCCCCCTTCACCTTCAGACACAGAGAGAGTTCAGCTTAACATTGCCCTGGGCACTAAACCTTGGAGCCTGCAGTGTGAAAGGACTC
This sequence comes from Enoplosus armatus, assembly GCF_043641665.1. NCBI lineage: Eukaryota > Metazoa > Chordata > Actinopteri > Centrarchiformes > Enoplosidae > Enoplosus > Enoplosus armatus. The sequence goes on from NC_092194.1 coordinate 11,761,138, forward strand.
CAGAGTGTGTGGTTATAAACTGCAGTGTTTTTTGGTTTTTTTTCCATAAAAAACACCTGCCTCATTCTTCATCCCTTTACATCGTACACAGAATATTTCTAAATTGCATTCTGTCTGTCACAAACTCCATAAGGGAATAGATGACTCATAGAAGTTGTGAGCGTATATTTCCATACATTTCGCTGAGGCTCATAACACAGTGATTCACTGGTTTTCTCATTGAATAGGAGTGTATTTGAATATGAATGTGTGTGTGAAATTGTCTTGTGTATGGCTGTGCATATGGTTCTTATGTCTGTAAGTTGTGTTTGTGCACGTGTGTTGGTGATTTATGTGTATCAGCACACATGCGCCCGGTTGGTTGGCGGGGTGTTGGCAGGGTTGTGGTACCCTGCTGGGACCAACCCTGCCCAAGCAGCCTGGTGGAGGGGACAAGCTGTGGCATGTACACCCACACACACGTACACACACACACACACACACACACACACACATAGAGCAGCTGCTCCTTCTGCAGCTGCTGCTGTCGCCCAACCCAGAACTCCCCGTTCCAAAGGAGGGTGAGAGGGGAGGGGGTCAGTGGAAGAAAAGAAAAGGAGAGGGAGGGAGAAGGAGGAGTGAAGGAAAAGTGGGAAGAATAGTAGAAATGGGAAAGGACAGAGAGCTGACAAAATAAATTGGAAAGATATGAGGAAGAGGTGAGAAATGGAAGGAGGAAGGTAATGGAAGTGAGAGGGGGAAAAAAGAGCAAAAGAAAAAAAAAGTGCAGGCTAAAGGGAGAGACGATATCTGAGACACTCAAAGCGATCACACACACACACACACACACACACACACGCACACACACACACACACACACACACACACACACACACACACTCGAATACACACCAAGATCCTCTCACCTATTAAAAGGTGAAAAAATATCCTCTATCACCTCCACAGTACACATGTAACTAAAGGTTTGCCATTAAAAGTCTATTTAACGATCCTCTTTGTAAATTATCTATCCTTTCTAAGAAAAAAGCCATTGATAAACCTCAGTCTTGAAGTCATACAGAAATACAATGTGGACATCTACAAACCATACTGACCATAATATTTCCACAGGTTAAGCACAGATTAAACTAAATCCTGGCCTATATTCCCTGCGATGGAGAGCCTCCATTGAAGATGACACATTACTCTTCAACTAAGCTTAATCTGTGTCTGGGAAACACCCCCTTCATATTCTATGTGACAACTACCAATCCTATCACTTGAGACTGAGACAGTGTTTGTGTTGCTCCACTTTCAATCACATAGGTCGATATGGCAACTCAAGTCAATAACTGCAATTTGGACATCAACCCATGATTGCCTATCAATAAGTTCAACGGGCAAGGTTTTTGTTGCTGCCAGGAAGGTTTTGAATTTTAAAATAACTCCACTTTTTACCCTCCCCCCCTCCTCATCCTCCAGAAGAGACTGGCTTAGAGGGGCACTCACTGTGTTGATTTGTCAAAGGCTGCTACCAGGCTTCAGAACAGATAGCAAAGAAGAGGTTGGCTATGGGGGAGGGGGGAGAGGGGGCACATCGAACGTGTCCAATTAGCAAAGTAATTAGTTAATTAACATAGAGGACCCCGAAGGCCTTCCTAAGCAGCCTTATATAGACCTCCTCCAAACCAACCAGCAGACCTTGAAGGCTTTACTAAGCAGTGCAGTGCAGATAGACCAGCTAACCGGCCCACACCATCATCTGTCACACACATGCACGAGGACAACTCTGGAGTATCCTCCACATGTCAGCTTTGCATTCAGTGTCAGAGACATATTTCGTATACAGGCAGAGAATCTGTACATTCAGTATCACTGTGACATGTGCTGTCAGTTCTTTTGGCTCACTGTAGGCCAGCTCCCTGCTGCTTAAAGCCACAACAGCACATGGATATAGGCTGGTTTGACTGTCTTTCTGTGACACACCATCTTTAGCTGATGATGATGTCATATCCTCTCCCGCAACAAATTACATTCAAGTGATTAAGCACATTTTAGTGAATGCCCCCACCCCCCGCCCCCTTAAGAGAACAGTGTTTTATAGATGTACCAGCTTTCACAGTGACAACACCTGATGTAGCTTTTATAACTCTTAACCTTATAAAGATCCAAGCAATCAGCGGCTCTGTATTTGCAGCAAGAGGGAAAAGGAGATGAGAGAGAGAGAGAGCGAGTTAAAAGGCCGTCTGCCCTGCATCGCTTCATAGCCACAGGCAGTTGCACAGCACAGGAGAAATGTGCTTACATCATCACATGCGGTCCAGGCATCCTGCAGAGGGCACTGCTAATAGCAGAAACACAGAGCGGAGGAGGCAACCAACCAACCCAGGAGGAACTCGGCAAGGCGCTCCCACGCAACTAGGATTTCTGACATTCTTGGCAGCCTTTCAGAGAGGTCAGTCCTAAAGTATTCGAGTAGAGCTAACCTTCAAGAGGGACCATGTTCCAGCAAGCCGAGACCAGAGGCTTAATTCATCACTAATTAAAGTCTGCATGGGGTACACAGATGAATCTTTCTCGGAGAATCTCTAACCCCACTATCCAAAGTAATAGCCCTATGATTTGGACAAGATGTTTTGCCCTAGCAGTCGCTGGGTGATAAAATGGCAAATAGATTGCCTGTTTGAATATTTTCTTCCCTCTAAGTGTAAACAAAGAGAGAAAGAGAGAGATTCAGCGCCAGTCTCTACACTGTGACCCAGATAAGGTCCTTGCCATACACGTGGAATGGATCGTACATGTAACATGTGAGTTATGGATGCAACAGGGATAGAAAGCGTCATACAGCCCACATTCAGTCTTACAGCACCCTGAGTCCACGTCTATTCCAAGAAAAACATAGTCAATGTCACTTGATTATATCTTGAAGTGCGCCAAAGTGGGAATCACAAGTTACCAGCATAAACACAGAAAACTTCATCGATCCCTACCTTTCCCAGCTATTATTGTCTAGTGTACAGGCACGAGGGCAATAGCACACAGTTGCCTTGTTCAATGTATCAGACCCATCTCACCCTCAGCAACATTTTTCTAGGTGCAATAACAGATAGGATCACATAGCAAATGCCTGAGCAAAAGATGAAAGCTATGAACACACTGAAATGAACAGCATTCCTCTCATGACTCCTTTTAACCACAGTTGCAACTGAATCTTTTTGTTTGTGTGAGAGTGTGTGTGTGTGTGTGTGTGTGTGTGTGTGTGTGTGTGTGTGTAAAATGTGTGTCTTTGCAGGTTCCAGAGGCGTGGGTAGCCAGCTGCAGAGCTGTTCTGGATGCTGATTGGAAGTGAGTGTTGAGTGCTCAGGACAATTATGGAATCATTACCACCGCCATGCCAGAGGCAAAATATGAACACAGTGCCATTTGTCAACCAAACCACAGCTTTCTAATCAAGCTCACATGTGTTTGTATGTTAGTCTTAGTGTGTGTGTGTGTGTGTGTGCAAAGCTGAGAGCCTTGGCATGTTGGCAGAGGAAAAGGAATGTCAGTCAGTATGTGTGTGTGTGCACATGTTTGTGGGGGGTAACGGATGAGTTAAGAGCCCTGCCCAATATTTTGTGTCTGTATATTTGTTTAAATGTGTGGTGTCATCCAAAAGGATGACAGCACATGTACAAATTTGTGTGGATGTGTGTGTGCGTTGGTAGAGGGTGAGGAATGCCCTGCCCGAGCGCAACTGTCTAAACATGTCCCCGTCAGCTGTCTCTCCGCTCCCTTCATGGAGAAATAACTTCGCATGAATTTGTTTTTTTCACCGCACCCCACACTATCATCTCACATTGACTGTTGAGAGGTTGTACATGGGAATGTCCCTCTGTGGCCTCTTTTAAACTGGAAAAGTATCTGTCAAGTGTACGAACAAACTGGTGTGGAAGGGGGATAAGAACAGAGGGATGAGGGGCGGAGGGCTGGAAGAAAACACCTCGCACTCCGCTTTAATTAGTCTTCTTTTTTTCCTCTGCCTACAGGAAGCACCTGTAATCCATCTCCCCGTTCTGGGATTGGTGTGGTAACGAGTGGCATAAATGTTTGAGGAAGATTTAATTAATTGATTCAATGAGTGATAATAGCAGGCAGTATTTATCACAGGTGCATTCGCTTTCATGGTTTGAAAAAGCCAACGGCAAAGTCAATGTAGTGTGCAACTCCAGCACTCCAAGAGCAGTGCCAGCAGAAAAATGTGTAATCAATTGGCAAAAAAGTGGAATTATACTTTGAACTTTTTTATGTTTTGCAATAGGAGAGTGTATATTGGTAAATGCACACTTCATTTCCTCTGCTACCCTGATGATACTCAGCTGTGTGTGCCTGTACAGGCAGATCATGATGCTCAAATTAGAAATCGAGAGGCCTGTTTATCTGCTGTAAAATCCTGGATGTCACATAATTTTCCTGTTCCTAAACTCTGATGAAACTGAGATGCTGGTCATTGGCCCTGCTCAACCATAGACACCAGGTTGATCAAGTAACAGTAGGCTAACTCTCGACAACTGTGTGATCTCTCAAAGTTCGACAGCCAAGAATCTCGGTGTTACACTCAATCCTAACTTTTCTTTTGATCAGCACATTAAAGAAATGACCAAGATTGCCCCTTTCCCCTTCGCAACATAGCTAGAATTAGGAATTTTCTGTCCTTGGCTGATGCTGAGACACTGATTCATGCCATTGTTTCAGGTTGTTTGGATTACTGCAAAGTTTTGTCTGGCCTACTGCACAATATTATTAAAAGTCTTCAAATGGTTCAGAATGGTGCAGCTAGAATCTTAACTAAAAACAGAACATTTTACCATATTTCACCAATTTTAGCTTCACTTCATTGGCTCCCTATCCATATCAGATTGGACTTTAAGATGCTTCTAATAACTTTTGTAAATTGTAAATGAGCTCGCCCCTTCTTATCTCTCTGATCTCATAAGGTTTTTATGTCCCATCCCGTGCTCTTTGCTCTCAGAATACTGGGCTCCTTTGTGTCCCCAGAGTTAAAAAGAAGTCAACTGGCTGCAGGGCCTTTTCCTATCGTGCTCCTTTTCTCTGGAATATTCTTCCTGCTGACGTCAGACAGTCTGACTCTGTTGAGGCCTTTAAATCTAAGCTGAAAACAAATCTTTTTGCTTTAACTTTGAATATATCCTTCCATACTTCAGGCCTCGTACCTGTTACCACTTTACTTCCGGTGGGTCAATTTCAGTCTCAATTAATCTATTAACATCAGTACTTGTCCATGTTTATCATTGATCAACTGTATTTCTCTAACCCTCTCTCTCAGAGCCTTCTCCTCTTTCGAATCAAGGGTCTAAGAACAGAGGGTGTTGTATGCTATACTCTGTAAAGCCCCTTGAAGCAAATTGTGTTTTGTGATATTGGGCTATATAAATAAAACTGACTTGACTTGACTTGACTCTATCTACCCACTCTCTCCCCCTCTCTGACGAACTACAATGTGTGTACGCATCAAGTCAGTCACTGAGATATGAGTGTTGTAAGTGCACAAGGGATTAGCAGTTCAAACATTGATCACTGATAAGCAACAAAAAGTGGTCATGCATCTTCTCACTGTCTCTACAATGTTCTTCCTCTCAGCACTCAACTAAGCCGGTTTCTGTATGTAAAACAATACAGAAAAAGACACATCGCCTGCCCTGATGAAATCCCTGTTTGACATAGCTAGCCAAGATCCCCCCCAGACAAAAACAAGCCATTGCTATTAGTCAAAAGAGATCAAAGACATACCCCAGCTGAACACAGTGTTTGGGATTGCAGCGTCTGACAGCCATCTGCACTGGTTAGACAGGAACAAGCATTAGACATTGATAGCAAAGGGGGTCCAAATGTTTTCTCTATGTCAGGATTGATACATTTGTTGAAGCTACACTTTACTTGGAGGGTAGAAGTGTATGCAGAAAAAGTTTGGAAGGGGGGAAAAGAAAGAAAAAAAAGTGAAGATAATAGAAAGTTTATAAGAAGATGAAGGGAAAAGTGTAAAGGGAAAGAGGAGAGGAGCTAACAAGAGTGGAGGGCTAGTGGGGCAAGTTTGGATAGAGGATTGGTGAGGAAGACAAGAGGGAAAACAGTAAGACTGCCTGTCCCTCGGTGAGACAAATTGGCAAGAAGTTCAGAGTAAGCAAACGTCTTCATCTCAAAGCCTGTGGAGCAATGGATGCCCAGGACAAATCAACACGTTTCACAGTTTGCCTGCATAAAACGCAAATACCATCAGCTTCAAAAACTATGATCTTCCCTGGAGCATATGAGCAGGGGTTTGCTCCTCTGGGTTTACTGAATTGGTCTGTGGATCGATCACAAAAACAGCATTTCAAAGGGTCTGAGGAACTATGAGGTCTTTCTCTTTCCCAGACTTTAACAAAACAGACTACAACATAGACAGCCCTGCAGACACTTGTGGCTGTGGAGTCCCAAAAGGCTTAGAGATGTCTCTCGTCTTTTCACCACCACTCATAAGAGCTTGGTGAAAACAGCAGTATATCAGTCTATTTCTTTGCACCCACTACAAGGCAAAGGCAGAGGAAGTTTGAAGTAAACAGAGAAAAAAAGAGAAGGACTTGAGCAAAGAAAGAGAAAGATGGGAGCCTAGATAAAAAAGGTTTGGACTCCAGCCCAACTCCAGAGACTAAGATTGAGATGATGTGGAGGAAGGGTGCCATATGTGCGCTGGTCACACTGACCAAGCTTGAACCTACATGCAGCAGCTTACTTGGGACATGTGTTTTGGCTATCAGAGCCATTAAAATCCCATTACATAGTGCAACAACAGAGATTGTAAGTCTTTCTCAGACTTTAAGAATCATTTATCATGTAAATTTACCATGAATGATGTATTTACATGCATGAGGATGCACATTGTTTGACATTTAATGGTTCTGCTAAATTTATCAGTTTCAAAATTTGATATATAAAATATGTAACAAAACTTTGAAGATTAATAAGGGAAGATTTAACTGGTGGAGAATGAAGAAAATGACATTTTTCCAGATCACTGAAGCTTTTCCACTTAGACAAAAACAGGAAGAGGTCATCGGTTACTTGTTTCTCATGTAGATTGTTATTGTCAGTTGTTCAGTCATTACAAATGGTGTTGCATTCTTTACAGTGACGGCTAATGGTGTCCTGACCCACAGGGGAGGAATGCCAACTCTCACCACAGCTGCACACTAAGGCCAAGAGCCAGAGTGGACTCTGGGATCAAAGGTCACCCATGATGCGACTTGATCCTACACAATCAATGGACACAGGGTCCTGGCCTTTGGCAACCATGCTCTTAATGGGGTATAGCAACTGGACAAATGGTAAAGAGAATGACAAACTTGACTTTTGGAGGGAAAAAAACTAGTATAATATATATAAAGATAAACATGATCAGAATGAGGGAATTAACAACAATCACAAGTGGGTGTCCTATTTTATATAAAATGTCAAATGCACAGGATTCTGATGCACCAAGCATGATAATGTCTGTACATGTTTGCAGGGATATAAGAAAGCTAACACACACACACACACACACAAACACACACAACTGAATGGGTATTTGACAGACATGCTTTTATGACATTCTTCATACAGGAAACAACAAATGCAAAACTTGTGCTCATGAATCAGTATTGTAGCACATAAAATAGAAATTAGTGTCTGGGATTTTTAGGTCATTAGGACTCAGGGTGGTGTGTGTGCACCGTTTTAATTGCAACCCCTGGACACAGGCATGAGCTCTGTAAATAACCCAGCCACGTTGTTAATGTGTAATCATTATCCCATTCCATCATCTGGATGGAAATAGCATTTTAGTTTTGCTTTAACCCCATGGAGCTGGCTAAATAACAATTTATCAGAATGAACCAACTACTGAAATATTTTTTACTAGTAAAAACTTAAGTACCAGTGGACCCATAAATTCTGGTTTCCAAACTGTCGAGATTCGGGGGTGTAAATGCCCATAAATGTGGAGTCACCTCCACAATGAGCAACAGACAGAGCAACACGGGGAGAGACTTTGCATCGGTCCATTTCACACTTCATAAAGCAGCGACATATTTATTCCATGCATTCATACTCGTATGTCCCTTCAAGCAGGTAACGGCTGTACAGCTTGAAATGATTCATTTGCTCAGTCATTTTCTCCACTTAGTTCTGGGTTTTAAGTGCAAGTTTCAGAATAGTGCATTGTGTGACAATGTTTTTACCTGATGTTTTTATCTCGCTGCAGGGAATGAGCAGGGAATTACCTCTTGCCCATAACTACATTCTTTAAAAACCCAAATACACACTGCTTAAAAAGAGGCTGTAAAAATGTGTTGTGAACCCGGCATGGTAAATATCCCACCTCTGGTAGGGCAATTTACAAAACCTTGTAATACACAGTAAAAAGAAGCATATAAACAGCTTTCTTTTTTTTCCAAATTAGTCAACAACATTTTTATATAACATTTTATGATAAAGACATAGAAACTTAATCAGGAATATAATTCGTTCCTTTGAGAGACATGCAGAGTTGAGGTCAAACGGGTAAGCCTCAGGTGAATGTGAGGCAGTGGGAGTACACGGTCCTGCCTCTTATTCCTGTCTGATTTAAGAGAATCCATAGGGGGCCTGTGGTAAACACAGCAGGGACGTGAACCTTCAGGAGTGGGAGAATGAGGGGCTGGTGTTGTACTTAGGCTTCATATAATGACCAACAAGCCCCCCTTCCTCTTCAATGCCCACATACCAACTCCCACTCCACCGTTCCTGCTCCAATTCTATAGGTTTGACCACTAAGACCCTCATTCAACCTGTGTATACGAGAAACCTTTCTTTTCCCTCCACTCTTTCCCTTCTCCAGTTCAGTACTCCCTCACTCCAGTGAGAGGCAGGTCCCTTTCAGACGGCTGGCCAGGCTCCCGCTGTTTTATGGGAAGTATTGTGATCCCACAAGCTCTCTCAGGGGGGATCAGCACTTACGAGGGCCGATAGAGCTGCTGATTTGATCTTCTCTTCTTTCACAGCCATTCTTGAGTTTTCATCAAAACTTCTTGGCCCACTCGCCATGGGAAGCCTCGGCACAAATGTGATTCTCTGTGTCCGTGAAATAGACATCATCTGTGACAGTGGAGACACTGATGAGGACAGGGTTACGAGAGAGAACAGGGGCTGAACCCAGCCACATGAAAGCAGTGGAACTCTAAATATTCAACAATTCTTCAAACAGTTCTTCGAATATTTAAAGGCCGTTCCTTCCCAACAGACAGTTATCCTCATTTTAGTGAGTGACATGAATCATTTGTGTGCCCTTGCAAGAGTTCAATCATTTTAAAGGGGCATTGAATAATCTATGAATTTAATCGAGCTCTTTTAGCATCCAAAGAATTACAGATCGAAGGCATAGTTTACAGTGACCTCTAATTATCACAAATAATCAGTGTTGGAGGGTATAGACTACAATTTTCTTGTGTTAGTATTTCTTGTGGTAGTATTTTTTCTTCTGAATAGTTATAATATCCATCAAATAATGTAGCAAGTCAAACACAGTTTATTATGTATACTTTACATTACTGCTGACTATTACCAATGAAACATTGATCGTGTCTGGTGTCATTTTTGGCAAAGTTACATTACTTTTGACTTTTAAAGAGAATCATGCCCTTATTTTTTTTTTTATTACTGGTGACCCTTTTTAGCGATAACAATTTCTATTCCCCAGTATAGGCTGTCTAATTGGATAGTTGATTCACTAGCATGAACGTGTGAGTGGCCTAAGGGACTATCTTGGCACCAATTATTGCTGACTAGATGCTACTTGCGTAGTAGACACCTGAGTCGCCGTGGATACAGTTCTCACAGTCCTCTGCACTCAGTGGTGCAGCTCAGCAGTCATTCAAAAAATACACATTTGAAGCACTCAAGCTAGCTTTCTAACTTGGTAACTTTGAAATGGCAGAACGTAGAACAAGCCTTGCTAACACTCAGGCAATGGCTTTCACAGTTTTATCACTGGATTCATGTCCTTTGTGTGTGATTTTGAGAAATGTGCTGGTAAATGTGTAGTCTATAGATATGAAACTGTGCTACTTAATTGATAAACAGCATTGCTATTAAAAAAGCTATTGAATTTAGGATATATCAACACTACCACCACACAACTGGGAGGGTTTTCTAGTGGTAACTATGCTGCTGACAACAGCTTGTAGCACAAATGAAACATGGTATCTTGGAGATGAGGAGGCTTTCTTCCAGAGAGTATGACAAGAGGTTAGCTTTTAAAGCCAGAAGGTAGTTGTTGACCAATTAGTCAACAGTGAACAACAGTGTTAACTTTTCCACACACATTGTTCTGTGACAGTAAAAACACGGCTCAGTCCACCTCTACAGGATACAATCTTTTTCAGGACTATTGCTCGACAGCACGGACTTGTTGTATTGTGCTTTGATATCCTTGTGGATAACAGCAGAATGCAACACTTATTGTAAACTGATAGTGAAGGCTTATGCGGGGAAATCCCATTGGCATGGCCGGCATTTACTGGTAAACCAAAACACAAAGCCAATAATCTCGGTGTCATTAAGAGTGATTTTCCTCCACTCAATCTAATATGATGACAGAGATAAAGCCATGTCGGTCTAGCTGTACATGGGAGAACGAGAGGTGCTGCTTAGCCAGACAAACAATGACAGTGCTAACATAAACTGACTCAACATTGCATGTTCTAATGGCAAAACTGATAACAGTTTGATTTGTCTCCTTCTAACATGTGAGATGAATTAATGGAGATAATATGGTTAAAAAATTCCACTATCAAAGGTTTAATTGGGAATTTGTAATGCTTTTAAAAAATCTGAATTTTAAACAGTCAAGTACAAAATCATATATGAAGAATACTTGACAACACAAAGGTTTTGCCCTTGCTCTGTTTTCTTTTTAGGGAAATTTTATGGGGTCATCTAAATCCTCATGTAAGTCCATAACGATGCGTTCCAAAGCGCCTCCCACCAGAGAAAAAGAGCTCTTAGACAGCACTTTTCACAAAGATAGCTTTTAACACAGCAATCAGTGGTTTGCTACATGGAGGGGTGCTGTGCAGGTCATGCATTCATTTTAGAAACAAGCGGAAAGTTGTCACATTTAGCAGACAGAGAAGCCCTTGCGTAATTAACACATTGGCAGATAACCCCTGCAATCTCCCCAGATACTGAGACTTCCGCTGCACCTCACACAGGCTAGCACAATTGTCTCCAGCCCTTTGAGGGCCTCGTTAAACATGTTTGTTTTGGTTTTGACAGGTTTCTGTCACAGACAGACAGAGACAGGGTACTCCAAAGGCCAACTATCTTCCCAGTTGTTCCACAGTTTGTTTTGCTTGTCCCTGTGTTTCAGAAGCTTAATAGCTTCCTCTACTTTCTAATGCCTACATTTGAAGCTCAGAGCCTACATGTCTGTACAAACACAGCTAAATGAATCCAAGGACATCACACTTCTGTGTTGAAGAAAAACGACACTTTTCTCCCTGTGTGTCTTTGTTGTACTGTATGTTAGAGTGTATCTTAATAATTCTGTAATGAGCCACTGCTATCCCATGGTGCAACAGTCGCTTAATGTTTCATAAACGTCATTTTGAAGTAATTCAGTAAGCACCCTCATGAAAAAGAGATGAAATACAGATTGCCATTGGGTATATTAACACCTGTCACATCAGAGCAATATCATATTGCATTGCCGTAGTTACGCAGCTTTCCATTATTTTCTCGACTCCCAAAACATCGTCTTACTCTCTCAATCTACTGATGTAATTACCTCATCAAATAAACTATCAACAAAGCACCTAAAATAGGATTTGTGGAAGTGGAGAAAACAAAACAAAAAAAAAAAAGAAACATATCATCACATCCAACGTATGTGAGACGTGCGACGTTTGGAAGTCAGGGGAGCAAAGCCTTGAGGGCATACAATCAATATTACATTTTCCATTGCCACCTTCATAGCTATTGTAAATGGCTTGTGTCAAAAATAATAACAGGTTGTATCAGGAACCTTGGGTTTGCAATTTCGCTCCTAGTGCTTGGAGGCCCCGTCTGCTCTCCCTCCCTTACTCCAGCACCACTGGGTGTTAATGACACCGTGGTGGCAGACACTTCTCACGCCACGGCTTTTTTCTTCTGCCCATTCTTTATCTCTTTACTCATGACAGTTCTGAGAACTGCAGGGAAAATGTGTATGTGTAAGAAAACGCTTAGTACTAGAGATGATTAGCCCTTTGTGCGTGTTTCGGCGCTCAGCCAGTAACATAGGCCTAGTATTATCAGCAGGGCTGGAAAGATTAAATCTATTCTCACTTCTGTTGTCATAGCACTCTAGGCAGCAATAAGCAAGATGAGATGCAGTAATATGCACACTAGAGGGACAGACTCCTCTTCACTGGAACCAGAGCTACTTTAAGTTCTTCTGAGAGAGAGGTACTTAACTGAATTCGCTTTTTTTTAAAGATGAGTTGATTGCTTTATCTCATCCAGCCATTATCTCAGGTTTACCCCCATAAAAAAGTTTTTAGATTCAATCCCTATATTCTTGTCCAGATGCTTTTGGGCATTTTCACAAATTTGATATATTTCAAAATCACCTTAAACCCCCAATAACTGATTTTCTAAACCACTTGGGGGCAGGAAACAAGACGTAAGCACAAGACTGACATATTATCTCCTTATAAAGTTGAGATGGCCAGTTACATATTTACACATTAAGCGGGCAGCTGAGCCACATTAACATTGATTTGGAGTTTGTTTGTGTCAAGCTGATGAATTTCCAGTATTCACGCTCCTTTTAGCTCTGTTTTTGGTTTCCACCAACTCCTTTGGGAAAATATCTGGCTCTTTCGCTGCTAAATGCTCCACTATGTTCACCAGCTAGCCGCTAACTTGTCTCTCTGCTGTCTGGTGGTGTGTAGGTAGTTTACAGCTGCGTGTTGTATACCGAAAACCAGGTAATGAAAGCAGCAAGAGTAAACCAAAATAATACATTTGTGGGCTGGAAAACCAATATAGGGAGCTGAAAAGACCCTATAAAGCTCAGCAGAGGGTGATAATTCACTATGGGTTCATCAACAAGAGCAACCTTCTGCACATACAGGTAGTCATGTGATCCACTGATAATATAGTGATATTGATTATAGCTGCTTTAAACCAAACCAAGCTCACAACACATTTTTCAGGCTTCCTGTGCCCAATTTCCATTACTGTCCTGATTGAGAGATAACTTATTCTACCATCATAAGGCTGGTCTCAGTAACTCCCAGAATGATCATTTTCTCAAAGATATGCATGGCTAAGGGGAGTTGTCAAAAAGGAATGACGTCGTCAAAGAGAAATAGATGAGGCAAACAATGTGATCAACTTTCAAGTCATTCTTAGTCATATACAGTCAGTTGTGTGAGGATTTAACGTGTGTCAAACCCTCCAGTAGGCCTCTATATCCTACTGTGATCATTTCTACTGCAGAGACTGAAATAAGCACTGTCTGCTCCTTTCCAAAACAGTATGTTGTCACACTTTCAAAAACATCCCCTGTGATCTGATGGTGTCCATCCCCTGCTATGTGATAAATGAGTTTCACCAAAGAGTGCTATTGAACCAAAAGTAATATAGTATGACAGGATGATGCTAAGGCCAATCATCACGTTGACAGGAAAGAGCCTGGCAGCTCTGGCTTTTGTAGTTCTTTTCCTTAGGCTCTTTTATACTCATGTCTCTGTCTGTGCAGGGCTTTTAAATTGTTCTCCCTTATCTGAAGAGGAATCTGCAGGAAGTCACAGAATCCCAGCTTATCTTGGCTAATTGTGGATGTGTTTGTGTGTCTGTGTGTGTGTGTGTGTGTGTCTGTGTGTGTGTGTCTGTGTGTCTGTGTGTGTGTGTAGCAAAAGGAGAAGGGGACTTGAGAAAGTGCCAAATGCCGCAGGATGCAGCAGAGCACGTCAGGACAAGAGAGGCAGAGGCACCGGCAAAGACTGACAGACACAACACTAACATCTGACGGAAACAAACAACACAAGCGCATACACAACAACGCCCATACAGAAACTGACGGAAACACCCAGGGCATAGGTGACATTTAATCCATCCGTCAAATTTAGGGCCAAAAGGCAGATGTCAAGGATGTTCAAAACGTGTGAGTGCACTGTTTGGGAGGTAAATGTAAGCACTGAGTTGATTACTGACATGACAGAATTTCAATATAAATAAAGGACACTGCCTAATGTTGCTTTCAACACGCAGGGGTAGTTTGACAGAATTTGATAATCCCAGTTCACGTCTCTTTGCCACTTTTTCATTTAGCAAAAGCCACTTCTCATTTGTTTGAAGCCACAAACACTGACGTCCACTAGCCGTGCACCTAGGGGATGTGCAGCATCCAGTTGTGCAACATGAGAGATGGCTCCAAAGGGTGTCTTAAGGAGGTGATAAAAAGGTCTGTGACCTTCCCCAAATGAAAGCACCCCCCCTGATTTGTGAGCCACAGCCATGGAGAGTGTTGTTTGAGGGAGAGAGAGTGGGTGGTCTGTCATTGGGTTCATGCACCACTCTCTCTACAAATAGCCCAAATTTACATCTTTTTAATGGCCGCTGTGTCCACTGGCTGTTGTAAATCAAGAGAGGGGTTTTAACCTCTAGGAGCCAGCAGGGGTTAATGCTGAGGGCAACGGCCACTGCTGTTTTGGCCTAGGACAGAGCAAATGGACGCCCTTCACAAAAACATGCTTCCGACTGTTAGAGGACATCTGAGTCACTTTTGGCTACAGTAGCTGGTCTATGTACAGCATGTCAATGAAAATAAAACTTTATAAAGACCATGTGAAACAGAGTGTAGATGCAAATAACACAATGTAATAATGTACACAAACCGAACACACATCTTATAAGATATGACTATATAAGGCCTGTTTCAGTCAAATATAACAGCAACTTGTGAGGTAATGAGTGTTTACTCAGTGCCTCTCAATGACAAAAGCCATTAATGAAATCCAGGAAACGATTGTGCTTGTTTTACCCTTTCCGCTCCATATTCATGCACAATACTCTTCCCACTGGCATTTTCCTCTGCCATCATAAAGGGCATTCACACATAGTGAGATCTCTCGGGCACAAATGAGCAATCAGTGTAAGAGCAACACACCTGGTAAGGCTCAGTGCTTCTCTGAAAGGCCATCAGCGCACCAAGAGAATTGGCTTCTTCGTAATTGAGATCCAGGCAGATTATTCTCATTTGATTGTCTAATGACCATCTGAATGAGATCCCTACCATAATAAGAGTCCTATTTGACCAGGCGCTGCAGGAGACCCAAGTGTCAGTCAGACGCTATCCTTCTGTCTTTGCATTATTAGAATTTTAAATGTGGCATGAATACAGGCAACACAATCACAAGATTGTTGAGTTTTTTGCTGGATTTGGTCCCTGTGAAAACGTGTAAAATAACCCATACATTTTTGAATTGGAGCACTGGAGTATGATAAGATTAAAATTAAATGTATTAAATGAAAAAGTGCAGTATTCCTACGTTAGCTGCTGAAAAGCCTAACTCATGACCAACAATACCATTGACTTTACACTCTAAAATGAAGCAAATTGTGATTGATTCGAATTTTCCAAGTGGCAATTTTTGACCTGTCAAACCATAATTCCCATTTGTCATTGCTTCATCAATGTTGATGGGGCTATTTCCGAACCAATTCTCTGTGCAGAAAAAAAAGGGCTTGACCTTATGTAACAATATAAAACATTGCTTTCCCCACTACCATGGTTCTCCATCCACATGTAGTGGTGCTCGAATCAAGTTATCGATTATGCTCTTGCAAATATGGTGAGGTAAAGCAATGACACCGCACTTAGAGATCATCGCACAAATGTACCCTAAATCACAAAAATTGAGGAGAGGTAGTTACTGGCATGGACGTCGGTCTTTGCGAGGGCGAGTACTCGTGCATTCACTCAGTGTTTAATCAATGGATAAAACTGTCTATCCATTCAAGTATTGATGTTTCCTATGACAACTGCTTATCCACGTGGAGCAGGGAGACACCAGAGGCCTTTCAATCATCCGCCAGCTCAAGTGAGCACTGAGAGAGGAAGAGGTGGGGTGAGACACATGAATCTCTAATACTGGATTCATGCTGCATGCTCAATTATTCCACTGCCACAATGCAAGTTAAAGCAGAGGAGGAGTCAATCACTGTGTACAGAGCACAGGTTCTGCCACTGTGTGAGACTTGGTCATTCCCTTACAAAGGCAGTTAATCAATATGGATCCGCTCCTTTTCATCTGCTGCCTCTGACCAACAACAATCACTAACAACAGTATAATTGCAATGACCATAATAGTACCTATTCATATGATCCTGCACCAGAGAAGGAGGAGGAGGAGGAGGAAGAATGGGAGATAGCATTCAGGCTATCTCTACCTCTTGCTTGTGATCTCTCTCACCCACATATAAGCACACTTCTGCATCATCATGCTCTGTGGTATTGTGGTATAGACAGTCAGTCCAGTCACCTTATTAACATCGTGTTTAGACACATATCGACCTGACTGCAGTGACGATCAATCTGCGGTGAGGAAAGACAATAATGCCGAGTTCATCCCCACATTGTCTAATGTCTCTAAGGCACCTAACATGTGTCTTATACTTGTAGAAAACAATAATCATTTCCCACTGCTATGCCTGGTAACACTAAGTGATTGAATTAATATCAATTAAATGTGTTTGTTATTGACTATAAAGTAAACTATTTGTGAAAGTTTGCCAAGGGCAGTGTTTCATGAGCACAAAATGAACGCAGATTAGATTTATTGAGTGCTAAAAGGAGTCTTATATGATGATGACAGCCTGCGCCCATTCTAATAGGAGCAGGATCACTTAGTGTTTGATGACTAATATGGCTTCTTAATCTCTTTGACGCCGTGAACCTATGACAGATCTATGAGATGATGGAACAGACTGGTAACATAATAAAGGCGCCCTTCTTCTCACTCAGCATCTCTCATATTAATATTTTCATCCTGTAATAACTAAAAGCCATTTCATTACTCATTAATCAGTATCTGAAGCTGCCGCTTCCCAGTACACGTAGAAATATGATCCTACGATTTCACAGGAAGAGCGATGTATAATGACCCTGCAGCTGGCGGGGTAATAAAACACAGTATGCATGTTGTCAGTCAAGAAAACTTACCTAGGCATACCAAAACAATAGACAGGCCAAAGTGATACACTAGACTCATTCCAAACAGTAAGACACAGATATTGCATCGTCGTCGCGTTTCTCCCAGGCCTCTGTGACAATCGATACTTAAAACAACAGCTAGAATATGTGGAATCAGCATCTGTGAAGTAAAAGAGCGACAAAATTGATTTGCAGAAGGCTCGTTCGAGCATTCAAGGGATTTTAAATGGCGCACAATATTCCCAGTCAGATCACTCCTCAAATCCATATCAAGTTGTGGGCTTCTGAGTTTTTGTGTTTATTAAAGTGAATGACAGGTAAATAGGATAGGTCAGCAGAAAACAACACCACGGGAAAATGTAGAGACATTGAATCTGATTTATGCGTATGGTCATCTGTGTCAGAAGTTGTGTGTGTGTTCATGCATGTGCTTGTGTTTTTTTGTGTGTGTTTAAATCAATGGTCATCCCCTGATACAAGATGGCCTCATAAATCATTGTTTGTTGATCACTTGTCAGGAGGCAGGGGCCTTATGGCGTTCTCCTAATTATTCCAGCTCACAGCCCCACTGGATGAATAAGGACAGGAATGCCAAAGCAAATCAAGGCAGCGGTCTTTACAGAAATATGGCCATAAAGGTGGTTTAGTTTGGATGGATGAGGTGGGGGTTGGGGATGGAAGTTGCACGAGCAGGGGGGGAGGAAGTGTGTGTGGTAGGGTCGGGTAGGTTGGATTCTAGGGTGCACTGAAGTGAGAAATCTAGTGTATGAGATATCAGTCACGCAATTCCAATGTGCTAGGGGACTCTGTCATGACAGGAACAAGCCAGCTGCCTGATTGAAATTGGACAAAAACAACTAAATCTGTTATTGTGACCATTCAATCACTTTGATGCCTTGTATCTCTCTTTAAACGCAATTTGAACACATCTTTGTTGCCACTCAATGTCAGCTCCTCAGTGGTATTACCTTCATGGACAACAAGTCTCCGCAATCTGTGTTTGTCTCCTGCAGCGTAATAATCCATGACTATCGCACCTGACATAGGCTGCCAACGTTGTCTTTTTGTGGCATGCTTGCATTGGTAGAGTTGAGAGCAAACATGGGAAATGTAAAATCCATCAGTTTTTGAGTAAGGAACTGTGTAATGACAAATTCTGTCAAACGGTAGGGCTAAGTGGTCGGGGTATAGTATAGGCTTTCAGTGTCATTAACTTTTCAGCAGTAAGCAGGTTTCTGTCGCCACTGACCAAATTACTTTAAATGCACAGCAATTACACGGTTGAGGCTGGCGCTTAAAAGATGAGTAGAGTATAGTTTCTGTAGTAAGACCTAATGGGATTATTAGTGAGTTCTTATGAGGGGGAACTTGCCGCTCACAGTAATACTGGAAGTGGGATTGTATGTTTCAGTGATATACTGTACCAGCCAGCTGGTCCTCATGTTAATTACTGGATTACCCTTTCTAATTAAGAAATCTGTAAAGGGGAGTTTAATAATTCATTGAATCACAGTGGCACAATTTCTTGTATTACTCTCTCTTCTTCCCTCTATACCCATTTTGATTCTTTTTTTTTGTACCTCAGTGGCTCCCATGTGCAGGCATGGAGGCAGTAACACCTCGTTATTCAGAGTTTAAATGTGTTAGCTTGAGGCTTAAACATGGCCTTAGCATGTTTAAATCATGCTGAGCATATCACACAGGCCATGCAGGCTGTTCCCTTTGATATATATTTGCAGCATAATGTGTGGTTTTGAAAATCAATGAGCAGTCCTCCTTTGATCACAGTTGTGTCCCTCATCTCACCACTCCGTGAAAAATAGTGTATGACCATCCTGTCACGGAGGTGAGCCACATGCAGACACAACATGTGCGGAAGTACAGTTGCAAGCCTGGATCTTGTGTGAACAGCAATGACCCAGTATTTTGTCAATGAGCAAAAGTAGATTGAACCTGTAGTCAGTATATACCATAGATGAGGTGTGTATGAAAGGGATATCAGTTACACACATCCATCCCTGAGGGATGCCCAGTGTAACCAGGACCTTCTCATGTTGACCACTTGAGTGGTACATTTAGATATTTACTTATTTATTTATGGTCAGAAACAGATCCAAAATGTTTATCTGCATCCCCACAGGAGAATTTAAAACTATTTACAACCTGCATCTATAATCTAACAAATAATAGGATTTAAAAACAAAACACTACATTGTGTCTTAGAATAAACTAGAAATATGTTTTGGATATGTTGGCTATGGAATCTCAGTCATCCAATGTATGAGACAAAATAACTCTGTAGGATCTCAGATTAGTGATCCATGATTTCATCAGGTCCAATATGAAATATCTTGAGGAGGGAAATATAGGTCATTCAGAACACCATCAAACAGCAGCAGTCAGGCAGCAACATGCAGGCCCACGTTTGTCTCCTGTATCTGTGAGGACATTCTCAACCGCCTGTGGGTATTTGTAATGACCCAGTGACAGCATTTCTCTGCTGGCGGCTGAGGTGCTCATCGAAATGAATAACTCTGACCAGCCAGGAGAGAAGCAGAGAGAGGAGGCGAGTGTGTGTGTGTGTGTGTGTATGTCAGCAGTGTTTGTGTGTATCCGTCGCGAGGAGTGGGGCTACATGTCACATCTCCTCAGACACTATAGCTCCAGTCCCCACCGGCTACAAACAATCTACAACCACCCAGAACCTCCCACAGAGGCTGTGTGCGCTGCATATGCGCCAGTAGCGCGTAAAATGTGTCTCTACAGTGTCTTGCTTGTCGCCTTGACCGGACCACATGTTCCTCTGATCGAGGCCTCAAAGTCTGTGTCATGATGGGAACGCTGGGGAGCCAATAAAATCAACCTACGAATCCTGTTAGGAGGAGATGGCAACTGCCAACAGTGTGCTTAACTCCCAGAAATACAGACATACTTGTTTGTGCCCCTACAATCTTTAAGGTGTAGCTTTGGGTGTGCTGTGTTTTTCATAAATATAACATTTCTCCATAATGGACATAGATTCAGCATGATGCATATGAATTGTTCATCCGCATACACATGAATTATTCAACAGTGTGATTCGTTTTGCCCTTTTTTTTGGGTTCAACATGCACCAGAGGGCATAGGGGGAGGGAAGTTTTTTAAGTCCCACTCAGGTCCTGGCACATTTTCATTTAGTCTCTCCATCTCTTACAATAACATCTGAAGTTGTCTCTGCATCTATATTTCGACAGAGCCATTAAAATCTACATGCAGTTAATGGACTTTTTGGCAGGAGTTGTCATTTTATAGATGCAATCCTGAGAGGGCATTACTTTGCCTGAGTGTCTCCTTTGCTAATCAGTGAGGTCAAGCATCCATCTGGCAATTGTTTCATGTTTCTGGTTTGGTAAAATATGTATTGCTTTACCAGAAGGACAAGATTATTAAGAGGTATGGCGTTGAAACATTTTACTGTTGTTGTTGGTTGAGGTGGAGCTGACTAACTAACCATTTTATATAGGACTGCTGCAAACTATTTTCCTTATGTATTAATCTCCACATTATTGTTTGGTGTGTAAATATTCAGAAAATGGTGACACTTTCACAATGTTTGTTTTGTCCAACCAACAGTCCAAACCTCAAAATATTTTAGAATTCTTAAATTATTCACATTTGAAAAGCTGGAACCATGAAATGTTTGGCATCTTTACATGAAAAATGACAAAAGAAATGATCAAAATAGTTGCCATTAATTGTCTGTCAATCAACTAATCAATTAATCATCTCATTGTTTCAGATCTACTTGTATACAGTGTTAGGCACAGTAGTTTGATTTATAATAAAACATATTTTATAAGCACAAATCTGAATTTGTAAAGTAACATATAACCGTAAAAGTACAGAATTTACCTCTGAAATGTAGTGGAGAAGAAGTATAAAGTAGCATGAAAAGAAGGTATTCAACTTAAGTACTTCCAATTTCTACTTAAGTACAGTACTTGAGCAAATGTACTTTACATACATTACATTCCACCACTGGTGTCATTTCTTACAAGATTTTTCATTGTCTCAATGATTAGAAATGTAAATCAACATGTTAATTTGACTGATTGCAGAACATAATCACATTTAGTTCTACAAAGCACCTAAAAACATCTGTTTTGGAGAATATTCCTCTCATCAGTTTCTTCACAAGCACAAACACAGAGCGTTTTATTACAGACTAATGCTTTAAAAGTCCTGGAATGTAAATCAAGTCTGTTTAGCTACATCCACGTTCACATTCATAAGTAATTGTAGAAGGGTATGTGTTATGTTTTTCACATAGGCTGTGTTGAGGACGAGGCAGGGGGCCTGCTATCAAAAACCTTGAAGGATAGCAATCATTAGAACTGTAGCCCCCCTGGTAAGCAAGCCATGCTTCCTGTATAGGGCCCCAGAGGATTCAGTGTGCTAATTATTTACTGAAGCAGCAAAGACTGAGATCAAATGAGACCCTGCGTCGAGTCTAACTGTGAGGGGGTACCCTGACAGTGTAACCTGGGTAACATGCAAATAGAGGGAGAGAGGGGGAAGGCAAGAAAGAGAGTGGGAGGAAGCACGGGTGTATAATGGTCAGAGTGCGTTGGAGGAGTCGAGGTTCACTGGTGAGTCAGGAAAGGTGGGGCCACTGAGGGGCACAGCAGCAGAGTATTAGATTTCAGATGCATATGAATGACCAACTGCTGGTTCTGTTCTAGCTTTAGGGGGAAATTGCATGGGCTCCCTTTGAGCTGCAGTTTTGAATCTAGATTACTGCCTGACTTAATCCTGGGGAGGGAAGGTAGGGGGTCATGAATGTCTGTTGCTGGTATCATTAAATTGAAGACTTGCAGAGGAGTACCTTTCCTCCACTGAGTTTTATTACAACTACAATACCATGCTATATTTGCTGTGATCAGAACCAGTGTGCTCCATGGTTAGCACCTATGCTCAGTGCCAGCCAAGTTTCTGCATCCTCTTAGCTCCAAAAACAAACAAAAAAATGATATGAGCTCGCAGACAAACAGCCACATGCACACACTCAATCCCTGACTCCAAAAACGGGGGAGGGGGTAACGCTGTGGTCTTAAATCCATGCATCTGGGCAAAAAGCCAAGCAGACTTTCCTCAGCAGATACACACATGCCATAAGAGAGCACTGAGCTCTAATAATACACTAAGATCCACTCCATTTGATTAGAGGGCAACAACATTATCTGGTCAACAACCACATATAAACACATATGGACTACTGAATTATCTAAAGCTATAAAAACAAAAACAAATGTATGTAATTTAATGAAAACACACACTTTCATACTCTAATCTGGATTATAATGTGATTTTGTTTCACCACTGACATGCTGCATACATTATGGCCCATTATGATCCAGTTGGCTTATGCTCTTTTTCTTATTGGAAAGTGCATGGGGCTCCCGCAGCTGCTGTAAAGCACTAAGCTAAATATATAGCATAGATTCACAATTAATTCTAAACAAGGCTATGTACATCCTAAACTGATCACAATGAGGCCAACTCTCTCTCTCTCTCCAACTCTCTCCTTTGCTTTCCAAACAGAGCTAGACGTCATTGCAAGTTTTTGAAACTGCACAGGCTCAATTTATTTCCTCTCACACATTGAGCGATGCCAACAGAACGTCCACATGGCACATACACTCCATTCAATTAATATAACACTCAGAGTTGGGTTTGAAAAGAGAAGCAGGTGTGCACCCCGAGTTCCTGCCCTCTCAACAGCTAATTCACATGAGTGATGCACGACCTCCAGCAGCTCCCCACAAAAAAAAAGGGACCCTCTCCCAATGAGACCTTACCAAGTGTCAGGACATATTCCAGGAGGAGTGATTGAACTGTTTGTTTCTGTGTCGACGAGACAATAGCACCGCCAGCTTAAACTGCTCCCGACAACCTGCTGTGCCTGCTTTCAGCGCAACGGCTCCCCCAAACTTATTTTCAATGTCTCATTGCCTTTGCTAAATAATGAAAAACTGCAATGAAGTTGTGAATGGAAAATTAGGCAGCAGCAGACCGTGCGGGTTACTTGCTTCCAGCTATACACTTATTATCACTTACACCGCCTGTTTTGTATCCAAGCCACATCAAGTTAAATCTGAGTTTAACTCTGGTTCACATGAACAGCACTTTTTCGCTCGATCCATTTGCCTCTTATCTGTTGCTCTCTCTCTCTCTCAAACACTCCCTTCCAATGTGTGTGTGCACATGTGTGTATCTGCCAGAGTGCTAAAACACCATGAGGGAATTGGGCCTTTGCCACCCCCCCCCCCCCCTTCCCACAAATGTGAAGGGATAGTAAATATCAGTGCAGCAGATGGGGCCGATGCTCCCTCTCTGCCTCCCTCTCATACACAGGGAGGGCATGAGCAAATGGATAGCCATCAACAGCAGCAGGAGTCGCCCCAGGCCAAGACTGGAGTAGAGGACACAGGGACTGGACTGTTGCTCAGGCAAGCAATTTTACAGACAAATTCTCCCTGACTATAAGCAAGGGGACTGCACAACATTAGGAATGAGCACTTATGAGGTCATTATGTCTAAGATGTCATAGCAGACAAGTCTCCAAGAAATAAACATGTTGTTTTGTCATCTGGATTCAGAAGGTAATAAATTATATTTATAGTCCAAATAGCTTTTTTTCCAGTTTGGATCATAGCGCAGGACCCACTGTTGCACATGGGTGTCATTTCAATACTCTGTCACACTGCTTGCAGGGTCTGTAAGGCGCTGGCAGTGTCTAACAGCATGACATGCTTGTGTAACAGAGCAGGAGAGGGTCTTGCTCGAACAGAAGGGGTGTCAACACCATCCCAATCTCAGACAGCAGATCTGGAGCAGATACCATAAATCCTGCCCACTCGTCAATTAACAGACAGTAAACAGGTTTAAATTTAGGCAAGCGGTGTTGTTATTGTTGTTATGAAACCTCCAGCATGGAGAGCATACATCAGTATTCCCATAGCAATATTAGACAGCCTCCCACTGGGAGAAGAGGAGCACATGTGGATCAATGATGACACAACATGGAATCTTACTGCGCAGCGGCATAAGCTAAGCAGTGATGTAATGCAACTGAGCTCACTGGGTGAGAGCCAGTGCGGAGAAAAAAATAAGATGTGAGGAAATCACAACTGGCCTTATTTTTACTGGATTTAACATCCGTAGACGGAGGCAAACACTGGTCACAGAGGAATTTTCTTTTTCTTTGAGCGTGAGATGGGATTGGCATATTTTAGATGTCCACTTTAAGCAACTTGCAAATAGGGAGATCAACCTCCAGCCCTCAGATCTGTGGCAGGAGTCTTTGTATAGGTGTCACGTACAGCATTTGACTGTGACATCCCGGGTTATATGAATGATTTAAGCGCTCAAGCGATTGGAAATTACTTTCTTTTGTCGCCACAATATCCCCGTCCTGCTGGATCCCTGGGAGGGCGGTATCTCACTCAGCGTCTCCTGAGCATTCTAGATTTCCATTTATTTATTTAAGAAGGAAATAGAAGGAAATTTCAACGGGTCACTAATTTCATTTCAACATGTACCGGTGGCATTAGCCCTGAGCAGATATTTCAGAGGAACACAAAATCAATGTTGAGCTTCTATTGGGAATAGCCCTGGAACCCATTAGCAACTTTGACCAATAGGTCAGGTAAAGTAATAGCTAGATAAATGTTTTATTACAGATTTGCTAACTGACTTAATGGGGGGGCTAGTACCTGTGCAGCCATGCATGGCAAATATTCATCATTAGATTCTGTTGCTGTAATGAACACAAATCTCTCAGTGGCCAGGGCTTCTGGTTCTTTATATATGATCTGTTAAAGGTGGGTCTCTCTAACCAGGCCTCCAAGACAAAAGGCTGCATCTGTGGTCCTCTGGAGGCATACAGGAGGCACTCAGGACGTTATCCCTTTAAATGAATGGTTTGCTATACTAATTGTATTTTATATGACATCATACACATGGCCCGAGATATGTCGTACTATTGTTCATCTTTTCTAATAAACAACTTTCACATCAGAGTGCTCACGTACAGTAGCTGCAGTTCTGACTATGACACCATCCTTGTAGCTCAGTCTGAGCCATAACATAATCACCTCTGGTGGTGCACAATCAAAGTAGTATCGGGATTATATTAGTGCACGCAAGGTATGCCATCCTTTCTTATCTCCACAGTATATTTTACCCACTTCGGTTCATGTGTTTTTTCTTTAGATGACCAGATTAGATTCCAGGGTTCTCAGTCCTCATCATCCAGTACCACGTCCCGTTCGTGTTGTCTCCTACTAGCTTTTTACTTTTATTTATTTGAAATCCCAGGTGGAAATCAGGCACTAAGTGGTAAGAGAGAACAGCTGTGGGACTTAAACCATCAACTATTCACACTGTTCCTACATTTAACTGGTGACCTTATGATGGATTAGTGGACTTTGGTCACGTGTGAGAGTTTTCTCTCACACATGAATTATGTTTGAGGAATAACCTCCACATTTTTCAGAGATTAAACAGTATCTGTCTGGAATAAGTTCCA
This sequence comes from Enoplosus armatus, assembly GCF_043641665.1. Taxonomy (NCBI): domain Eukaryota; kingdom Metazoa; phylum Chordata; class Actinopteri; order Centrarchiformes; family Enoplosidae; genus Enoplosus; species Enoplosus armatus. The sequence goes on from NC_092194.1 coordinate 11,786,943, forward strand.
TTGTTTCTCCCTGAGTGAACATGGGTCACATTTAGACATTTTTTCAGCCCTCTGTTCGCACAGCTCTCCAGCCGTCCTCTGCTGGGCAGAGTGCTACTTTTCTGAATGGAAGCCAGACAGACTGAGAGCTCCCACACACTGAGAGGAGCAGCTCCTGTTTCCAGCTCCGTCTCCAAGGGGACCACCAAGCCCACCAATCACATCGCTCGGCGCAGGAAAGCGGGCAATTCAATTTCTTAAAGCCGCAGTGTCTGTTTTAAGGGAGGCGTTGTGAGAGAAAGTTCAGCAAAAACAGCACATTTTGAAAACAGGGACAGTAAAGCACCTCAACACTGCAGTTTAAAAGTTTTCCTTTTTTCCTTTTTATTAAATGTGAATTCACATGTTAGTTTGAGCCCATCCATTTCAGAGTATCCGCCTACATACAAAATAGGCATCATTCTGTCATCACATCCTTTTCAAACGCAACACATAACACATTTGTGTACATATATTCACAAACTGAAAGGACAGTCGATGGTGGTAGGTACTTATTTATTAAAAGATGAGTCAAAGACAGATTCACACTTGAAATGTGAAGTAACTACTGCCTAGAACTTCCAACAAAATGTCTTGGCATATAATTAGGTCATATTCCAAAACCTTTTTATCAAACGGACTTCATATGTAAGACCCACATAAAAATAAACAATATCTGCTTTTTTTAAGTGCAAGAAATAAAAAATACAGGTTTATGGTAAATGTTTTAAAAAAAGAAGGCAGTCTTCAGTTTTAAAATAAAGTTTCATTTCATGAAACAGGACTATGGAATGTTCTTTTTTGCTTGCTTGTCAAACTAATGCCAGACCACCACTGTATCAGACTATGCCCTTTCGCAGAACTCTTTATCCCTAATTTTCAGATTCAGTCAGAAAAAGTCAGATTCAGGCTGTTTGTTGTCAGATATGCCCATTATCCTAATGAGTCAAATAACATTCAAATTGTGATATTAATCTGTTTATATAGTATGCATCACACCATGAGGCCATATTATATTGTTTTGTATCAGTTCCAGCTGATTTGTTTATTTTTCTGCCTGGACAGGCTTCAGCATCATAACATGAAATGATGTTGACAGTGCACAAGTCTGTTTTTCCATCACTTGCTACAATTGTTGATGGTCTGTATCTTAAGAGTATATATTGCACAAAAAAATGAGAGGGGGAAAAACAGTATGTGCCATAAAAAATACCAAAATCCAGTTTCACACCTGCGATTGGGACCCATCCACATATCACGAGTATGATATACATAAACTCCTAACTTTACTATATTACAGTACATATACAATCTTGAAACTAGTTCCAGCTCTGAGGTATGTGTTCCCCATGATGCCATTGTATCGTCTACAAATACTCAACAAATCTGCTCTACAACTGTACAAAACCTAGTTTGAAATCACAAGGCATTTTTGATGCAAGTTTTAATTTAACTTAATCCTTAAAACCAGGACTCCCTTGCATGCTAAAAACAAATGATAAAGGGAAGAAGTGCCTGAAACTCACTGAAAGCACAGTAAGAACATTCCCTTTTAACTGTACAAAAATATGCCTGAAAATATCTTACTTTTCTTTTAAAAAGATGAGGTCTGTTATGTATCAAAATGTTTCCTCCACACCTGTACTCTGTAGAGGTTTAGGCTGCTTAATTTTCCAAACCAGGAGGTAAACTGAATCAGTTACAAAAAACAAACAAACATTTGCGGCATTTAGAAATTACATAAACCTTGTAAAGTAACATCCTGAACAATTGTCAGTTCACAGATTTGCTTTGAGTCAGTCCACAGTCCGTTTTCAGCTCCCTGCAGTTTTTTTAGTTTTTAAGAGGATAAGATGCATAGAAGTTCACGTATTTTTCCCTTTGTGGTCCGTTTAAGCTGAACAGTAAATGCAGACCTACGGGGGAAAAAATCCATAAAACCCTGTCATGCTGCCAGAAAAAAACGTCTGCAGACTTTGCTTTTTTGCTACCAGCTTCATAAGCATCTCATTCCTCAAACCTCACCTCGCCTCCTGGTCCGCCACCTCCCTCCAGGACCCTTCAGAAAAACCCACAGGAGGCAGGGCTAGGGACAACTTGACCAGGACACATATATAATTTACTTTCTCCCTTCTCTATTATTACTAGAGGAACTTTTTTCTCTCAGTTCAGTATGTGAAGACCAGGTCGGAAAAGTTCGCCTCCAGCCAGTCCCCGGCAATCATCTCACTGAGTTCTGGCGTGCAATAGTCTGGGAATTCAAAGTGAGAGCCCAGGCTGCCCTCGCTGAACGAGTCCAGGTCCTTATCCACAAGAGACAGGGAGAGGTTTCCTGAATTGGGGTTGCCCAGCTCCGAGCCTGGGGCGCTGGGGGCGAAATTTAAACTGAAGTCAAACAGCAAATCGTCCGCGTCCTCGCCGGAAGAGGAGCTGCTGGAGGAGGAGGAGGAGGAAGAGGAGGATGTGGAGACCGACCTGGAGGATGCTGGTGAGACAGAAGCAGCGTGCAATGTGCTCTGCTTGGTAATGTTTTTGATATTGTAAAACAGTCTGTTGTTGTTCCGCACTTCTTCGTACATGCTCGCCCCCTCGGACTCGGCCGAGGAGCTCAAAGTTGGGCTCGCGGGAACTTTGGCTACATTGTACGGCCTCAGGCGCTCCTCGTCCCCCGTCTTAATCCCCATCCGGTAGTCCTCCTCGTACTCGTCGTCATCGTCCTCGTCGGTGAGCTCACTTTTCACAGTCTTTGTAACTTTTAAGCTGGGAAACACACAGTCCTCCCCGTAGCCGTGAGAGGACTTGGAGCCGCTCTTAGTCTTTATCTTTGAACACTTCTTGCTGGGAGTCTTTGCAATCTTTCCGCACTTCTCCGGAGACGGTGCTGATGATTTTGAACTGTCGAGCTTTGGTTTTTTCTTGGGTCTGTACTTGTAGTCGGGGTAGTCAGCCATGTGTTTTAGCCGCAGCCTCTCGGCTTCTCTGATGAACGGGATCTTTTCGCTGTCCTTGAGCATCTTCCACCTCTTCCCCAGGCGCTTGGAGATCTCTGCGTTGTGCATGTCGGGCGACTGCTCCATGATCTTTCTCCTCTCGATTTTGGACCAGACCATAAATGCATTCATGGGTCTCTTGATGTGGCCGGTGGCTGTCTTGCACCAGTCCGGGTTTATCGGTACGGGGCTGCATGCCATAAATTCACTCTCCTCCGAATCGGTAGCCTCCCTGGACATGCTCCCGTCCGTCTCGCTGTTGTCTGTGTGCTGCACCATTGTCCTCTGTTTCAAGTCACTTGTGTGTCCGGACGCCGCGGTGTCTATCAGCCCCCCACTCTGCCAAGACGGCTCAGCTCTCTGTGTTTGCGCCGTTTTCGTCCGCGTCCACTGCGTAATGTATGTCTCAAAGCTCTGCACTCTTTTTCCAGAGTTACAAACTGCCTTCTTAACTAGTTATCAGCTTTTTCATGTCCCCTGCGTCACAGGCAGCCGTCCAATCAGGTCCCTTCCACTCCGCCCAGCAGACTCCATGCAAGACTCCCCTTAACCCTTTTATTCCTCCCTCCCGAGCTCTCGTTGGAGTGGAGGTGGGGATTTGTGGTACACAGTGTCTGGGGCAACACGCAGGGCGAGACAGGCATATTAAACACACAGTTAGCACTATGCGCTCCTGAGATGAACATCACGCACCAAAGTGCACATAAGGCTCAGGTCTACTCCCGTATTTTAAAAAGTGAAGGCAGAAAACACGCAAGAGAGGAGGCTATTCTCCAGACAGGCAGCTACTCTTTGCAGATGCGTCTGGTGGAAAAGATGTAGGCTGTGTGATTATTTGCTTTTTCCCCTCCCTTAGGTTGGATACTGAAGGTGGCGCTTGGACACTGTTGCAGGCGCCTGGATGCGTCTGTGCGTCTGCCTGACTGCCTGCCTGCTGTAGAAGGATGCATTTTAGCAGCTGGTAATGGATTTAGAGGAAGACACGATGCTTTCATTAAGTATAACCTCATGCATTTCACAGATACCTCTGAGTGGCCAAGTGTTATCACATTTTTATTTTCGTTTTGGAGGTTTTTTTTTCCTGTTTGTTTCCATGTCTGCATTTGAATGAAGGAAATAGGTCAGTAGTACATTCTGCTTTACAGACCTTGTTTGTAGTGTGTGAGCACCCAAAACACATCTGCAGCATCCCATAGACACGTACTGATAAGCATTTTGCTCCCAGGAAACACTTCATGCATACACACAATCATTTATCTAATTGTAATAACATTTCCATATTAAAAAAAAAATCCCTTTTCTATAAATAAAATCCAGAATGATAAAGTACAAACACATGTTATGATTTCTCATTTGGATTAATGCTCATGTAGTACAGTGTAAAGCATGCGAGCAAAGCAATAACACCCATTCAGATGGCAACATTTGGCTGTGCAGCCTTGAGTTGAGCTCATACAGCCAGGCATGGATGGAAGGCTCCCTGCTGAGTTTGCTGTGTCAAGAGGCAGTGTAGCATCTAGCTGGCGTCTCCGGCACCCCTTCTGCCCTCCTCCTCCTCCTCCCCCCTGGCTCTGGGTGGTAGCCAGCAGTGCTATTGGAGGCTGGGGCGATAAGGCGTCCTGCTTTTTTCTCTCTGCTTCGTCCCCTAGAGGGCAATCACTTACCCTTTTGAAACCCTCCCCCCACCAAGCCACCGTATTTTCCCCAGCTGGGGCTTAAGAAGTGTCTGCACTGATACAGAGAGAAGCAGCTATAAAGGCAGAGGGAGAGAGAGGCACACAGGGGGAAAGAAGACAAGGCTAAGGAGACTGAGGCAATTTGAGGGAGAAACGCTGAGAGATGGAGGGGCTCTTGCCTTTCCACCCTTGGAGGGGCTACCCCCTGTCTGTGTCTCTCTCTCGCAGACAGAGATAGGGCTGAAATGCTTTATCATGACCACCCTGTGCTGATTAAGCCTTATCAGATATATGTGTCGGAGCAGGAGTCTCAGGAGGCTGGCGCATGCACATGCATGTTTTACAGTCGGCGTGTTTTTTTTTTCCTGATGGATTCGTTTGAGTTGTATTTGATCTGATCAGTGCAGACGCTGGTAGAGGAGGTTATTTCAAATGAACTGATAGCATGGTATCATATATGGGTAGAATTTGCAAGCACATATTGACAACATATCTGTGAGGAATTCTAAAAAAAATAGTCCATACCAAAGTAAAAGAGAGCTAAATAACACTTTATTATTCTACTCTGGTTTCCCAGAAGGGAACTCATTCCTCAACAAAAACCTTTAGAAAATATTGATCAGTCATATCGTACGACATGATAGTGTTACCTGCACTGAAGTGCTTGAACCTGCGATTTGTCCCTTGTCTGTACATATCTCCTCCTAGTCCGCTCCAGCCAGCCTTATCTCTTTATATGAAGGTTTCATGCTGGACATGAATCACAGGACCGCTTAATGATGAGCATGCAGGGCGGCTGTCCTGCTCATTAGCATGGCTCATTATTGGCTGTGAATGAGGTGCTGGTGTCAGCCCATACAGCCTATGAGTCATCTTAGGGAGGGTCTCATCGCCATGTCTGCCTCACACAGATGCAGCAGTAATATAGCCCCTCTCCCCTCCCTTCCACCCCACCCCACCCCACCCCAACAGCCTCATTCAGTGACTGGGACTGTGATGAGGGTGAAGACGTGAGAGAGGGAGAGAGAGAGAGTTGTGGGATACTGAAACATGTTGTGTTTTCATTTCAGTTTCACTCTAGAGATTACATATGATTAAACAGTGAAAATCCAGAGAGCTGCATTATCACTGTGTGATTTCTAATACCAGGCGCTTTCCAATACCCCAAAGGCAGATGTTTTAATGCTTATTTGCTGCTTTCCGTGTCAAGGGAGAGGACATTTTATTCCAGAGCGATGGAGTGTTGAATTAAGTGATGGTTTTCATGTACGAACACTGAAAGAGGGGTTTCAGGAGAAACAATTCCCTTTGCATTGCTTATCTAAAAGCCCCCCAAAGCAGCTGCTGCACTCACAAAGGGCCAGCGAAGCGTTAGATCAATACTAACCCCGGCTAGAGGCTATCTGATGCTCAAAATGCATGGATCCATCTCTTCTGCATAGCCCTGAGACAGGTGTGGACTGCTGGAAGCCACTATCTGATGGCTTCACAATGGGTAAAGAGGAGGGGAGGGGGGGTAAAAGCGGGTGGTGAGGAAAGGGGGGGTTGTTTTGGTAGCACATAAAAACGCAAATTAACTTTTCACTTGACAGACACATTCTTGAGTATCCTGTGGACTCAGGTTACAATGTTTATTGCCAAGCAGTGAATTGGTGTTTTTCTAGCCCATATAGTGGAGTCACTTAATGGTAATCTAGTGCTATGCATAGAATTTATGTAACAAGTTCCAGCAGTTTGCAAGTACTATAAGGTAAAGCCACCCTTGTCTCTTTCCATACAGACTTAAAGTCCTTTCTATCCAGGCTGTGGCTGGAGGTGAAACCTAATATCAACTTGTGAATCTTAAGATTTATAGTTTGTGCGTTTTTTTTGCCAGTTACTGAGACCCATTTCGTTGTCTGAACTTGTGAGATGATACTAAAACAAGCTATGTCAGCTGGCCCAGAATTCGTTTCGCCGGCCGCCTGTCGTTTTGGTCTCATTCCTCAAAGATCATGCTGTCTTCCTCTCCAGCTCGAGATAAGAAGAGCTTTGACAATGAGGAGGATCTCACAGCAGTTTGGAGGTTGTTGTTTTACCACTTAAGTGTTTGGTGCCCCCGAGGCCATTTTATGCCCTGTTGTTGCTTAACATTCTCGACTCAATGCAAATGTATCTCCAGGGTGTCAGGTTGTTTGTTGACCTCCTTGATGTGGCCTCTGTCTCTCAAGGTCTGATGCTTAGCGGATACTTGAGACTGGAGTATCTTGTCGTGAATGTAAACAGCTGATGCTTGAGTACTGTGCTGGAATGTTTGTCACACAGACGCACAAATACAATCAGAGGCCAAAGCTGTTGGTACTCTGTGTACATTTGCACTTGCAACAGCCCTCTACTTATAAACACTACTCTGACTCCATTCATGCATTGTATTACATTTTTTAGCATCAATACAAAAGTTGCTCGCAAGTTTTCTAAATAAGTAACATTTCTCTATTTCTTGGTGTAAAGTAACTAAAAAGTAAGTTTACTCAAGTGCTGTGCCTAAGGTACTTTTGCGGTACTTGTATGTTAGTATTTCCATCCTATGCTATCCACAACATTTATAAACCGGTTATAGCTGCAAATACAGATTTTACCTTCAAAACATATGATCCATTTTTAAAATGTGATGTATCTTTACAGATGAAACTAACAAATAGTATACAAAGTACTTAAAAGTAGCCAAACTTTGACTGGCCATGACACTAAATGCTGCTTACACTTTTATGCCTCAGTAATAATAACCCAATAAAAAAGGGGTATTCTGCATAATTAGTACTTTTACTTTTCATATGCACACATAAGTATAAGTACATTTAGCTGATAATACTACTTTTTTTAAGGATCTTAACACTTCTTTCAATAGCTTTCTTTCACCAACGTCTCCAGTTAACACTCACCCAACCAGTCCAGCATACATCAAACCCAGAGGGAGACTATAAATTTTGAACGTAGCCAATGTGAGACATGAGGATCAGAGGGTATGTAGGACGCAAGTAAATTTGTAACTCAATACTTTGTCACTAAGGCAATTATGGCAGTTAGGAACGTGAGATACAAAAATCAGACTTTCATTAGCTGGCTACACATAACAGTCGTTATACAGGTGACAACTGTTTGAATACTGTAAGAAAGCATGAAGAGTTTCCTGTCTCAGTTCCGCTCTCTCTCTCTCTTCACAGTACAAAACAACGGGAATCCACAATGGCCTGAAGGAGATGACATCATCCTGGAGCAACTCTGGCTTACACAGTACAGTGTGTTCTACAGTAATCAATTGCCATGTCATTCCCCATAAGCTCCAGCCATTTAAATCCTTTAATTATATACCAGCAGCATTGAAGCGGTGTTTACTGTAAGAGTCCAGTGTACCTAGTTTTGTATTGTACATTGTGTCTTGTGTTAATAAACTTGTGCAGAGGAAGAGCCCTGCAGGCGCTCAAAGCCGCTGTAATGAGAGTGTGTTTAGTCTGGAGACTGTGTAGGACTAATGCTGATGGATTGTATGGCTGCAGGTCAGGTCTTGCTCTCACACACACTGCTTGAGACTATGGAAGGAGCGAGGGAAAGTTTGTAAGATTATAAAACATATTGTGAGTCAATTCAACATAAAGTTATTATTACCATGTTAATACAAGCTTGATGAAAACTGCACATCATTACCAGTGAAATACAAAAAGGCTTTTTGGTGGTTCATCTATAAATTTGAGTTGCTGTAGTCAAACAAAAAACCAAAGCACCATCAATCTCAGAGAAATAGATTTGTTTATCATGTTTTTACTCCAGCAGTTGATTTCTAAGAAGTATGGGACGGTTCCCACTGAAGCCATGTGGCTCTGCTTCCCTGCCGACCGGTCCAGACTTGCCCCCTAACGAGATAAGATAGTGTTGACTACAGGCCACTCTGTGTGGATGGGTGAGGGGCCTCTGCTGTGCTTAAGGGGCCAGTATACTCTGTCAGATCTGCTTGTCGGATGGTCGAACAGCTTCAGAACACTTTACAAAACTATTTCTGCCACTTTTCATGTGAACAGCCAAGAGACTGTCTTAAAATATGTGCTGTTATGATGCCCGGCTTTTCACTCCACCTTCAAGTGTGGCCGTTCTGATCAGGTATAAACACGTTTGATTTCCAAACGTGGTTGGACAGCACGTCATACAAACCACTTCTTTTCTAGTATAAGCGGCCCTTTAGTCACCCTCAGTCGCATCCTGTGCTCTGAAGTTTTACTGGTTTATGATCTTTGCACCACCAGTCGAACAGTGACAGTTCAAAGCGGTATGACAAATTGAGAATCCGTGCCCCGTGGACAAATCTCAGGCAGCATTTTGTTAGGTCTTATAATTAGTAGGTAAGATAACCTAGAATTAAAGTCAGGGATTGTTAGTTTTATTTTTCTCTTGATGGCTTCCTCACATTCCTTTTATTGATATTTAAGGTTAATTAATTACTGTAAACTGCCTTGTACTAAAATAATGATTGCACAGTGACATTTGTAACCCAGAGTCTTGTGTGTCTCTCACACATTTATTGCTGTACGTGATCACGTTTATTTTATTGCCATTACCATCAGATACGATTTTGTATTCCAGAACAACCATAGACTCAGCACAGACATTTCCAAGTAAATTTTCTAAAAGCAGTTTTTATCCTTTAATTGTGTTATATTTGTTGAAAGCAAACGTAAAGAGAGATACAAAGAGGGTATATTATACAAATAAATGCAAAAATACTTGTCAATCATCCCCTGTGTATTACTTTTTCAAAAGATGAATGAAAGGAATCACAAGCTGGAAAAAAACAGTATTGTGAAAATCAGCTGCATCAATCAGGCTTTAACCTTGAAAACAAAAACAAGAAGAAATAGACCCATGCAGAGACAAACACCTGAAGCAAATCTGAGCATTCACTCTTGTTTGAACAGTGACCAGATAAGATAGCTCAAAGTTATCAGCACAAGATGAATTCCCAGAGGAACCCCCAGGAGGGGTTTCATCAATGCAGTGGGAGGGAGAAAATCAATCCCTCAAACCACATACGGTGACAAATAACCACCTAAAACTGAGGCGAAATTAGTTGTACCATGTATAGCTTTATTCAGTCAAAAACCAATAAGTCTAAAAAGAAAAAGATGTAAAGGACCGTCATTCCTGCACGACAATAAAACACAGCAAGTAAACACTGTGCGACTTTGTAAACATAATCATAATCATGTGGGCAAGAATGAAAACATACTTTTTCCAGTTGCGGGGCCAACTCTGGTGATCTTGCACACCATTCTGAAATCAGACAGAAGAGCCTTTGACCCCCCCCCATACTCATTCATTCATCACATTCATTCATTCAGTTTGACGTAAAAATGAGAACTGGCCCACATTAGAGAAAGCAATGTCTTGTATGTAGATTTGATCTCCTTTAAATACCAACTAAAGTCTATAGAGAAGGTCATTTCAATATCAACCTTTATATGGCGGCTGAATCACAAGTTAAGTTTTCCTCAAATATATTTATGTTCTGAGTGTATGTCTGGAGAGACCAATGGCACCACAGAAAGGGAGAAAACTTCAATAGTGTCTCGGGACTTCCTTTTTACTTTGCATTACATATGCACATATAGACTGGTATTTTCCCCGGCATTCCATCCATATCACAGTCTCAGTATGTCCTCTCCATATACTGACTCACTGCCCTTTCCTTCATGTCTCTTAAGGATTTCTTAGACAGGCTTCAAGAAAGATTTTCATAAATGTCCTCTTTTGCAAATCCTCCACAACTCTCTGTATGCGCTGAGAGCTATCACTATCTCAACAGTAAAGGTCATTGGAGGAGACTTGGAGGATATGGAAAGGCTAAGCTGTGTGTATGGCAGAGTGTTTAACAACTATCTAGAAATCAATAATAGAAGGTTTGATAATGAGTGTGTCAAATCACAGTCACAGACTAACTCAGGTGTGGCAAAGCTTAATGCTTCCATCAGACTTTGGTCTCTTTGGTGTCTTCACAGAGTTCTAGATTATTGTAAAAATATTCAGCACTTCAAGTGTTAGATGTTGTTGTATGTGTCAACAGTCACAACCTCTCACCCCTCACTGCATATAGCACCATGATTAGACACTGATTATGTTAATATGTGTGTATGATTTTCTCTACTGATTATGTTAATGTGTGGATGTAATCTACCTCTTTGAAAAAACTGAAGCAGGCTTTGTACCGGCACATAAAGTATTAATGAAAATCTTATATCGTCAACACAAAATCTCCCGTTTATTATTCCAGTCTCACAGGGTCTTTTTAAACTGAGTTCCAGTGTCAACGGAGGAGCTCAGGATTACAACACGAGAGCTGTAAGACAATTCAGATAATGAACAGGAAAGCAAAGTTTCGAGAAAGAACAAATTTAGTCATAAAAGTGTGAGCGGATTAGCTCTTCTCTTACTTCCAACATTTCCTCTTTGATACGTCCCTACACTAATCTCATTATAAGTGTCTGTCAAGCATACATGACAATTCATTTTAACAAGGTAGAGTTTCCTGCTCCTTTTAAATTCGCAGCCTTCTTCACAAATGAAAACACATGAGAGGTTCCTCTGGAACAGACACGGCCTAACAAGGAAGAGAGAATAAGGCTCAGCACTTTTGATCATTTCAAACCCAGACTAGAAATAGTTTAAATGTGTTTTTCTTGGAAATGTGTTCACTGTGACCATTGCAGTGTTTAGGAGTATAATGACCCAAGAGGCTCACAGTTGGTGCCCGGTGTTTTCCTGGTGAAAACTACCCTTAAAAATCTACATTCAATAAAAAATCATGCTGCATTTTTATTCCTTCATATAGTTTACCGTATGTCTCAGTGCTGTGTATTCTTCTTGATGAATTTTTAATCACCTTAGGATCATTGTAACTGCTTTCGTATCAATATCACGAAATATTGCATTTTTACCATGAATGTATCTGAAGAAGAAAAGGGCAGCTCATAAAGCATTGTGTTCCAGATAAACCTGTAGAAGAAGCAACACATAATTAGTGTCTTGTTAATTGGGGAGAACTATTATGGCGTACTTAGTGTGATGCTAAAGACTAAATTGTTTGCCAGCAGAACATAATGATTTTACACTCTGAATGTGTTTTGTGTAAGAACTGCCTCCCCTTTTTCTTTTAACAAGAAATGTGAAAAATATCCTGAGGCATTATTTTTGAACTACTTTTTTATAACAAGCTGATTGCATAAATATTACATCGGTTCTCTGTCTGCAGCCTATAGTGCACCATCTCATATCACGTCTGGTGATATATGTAACTTTCAAAGCCACACTAGCGGAGGTGGCTGTAATACGCTTCAAACTAACTGTCTAGATATATCACGACCCCTGCGATCTCTATCTGTCCATCACTGGAGTAATCTGACCATAAATACTGTGAAAGGTCTTAAAGCACTAGGAAGACCAGTACCTTAATCATGGCTAATCCCTGGTAGCTAGACATGTCTTGGGGGGACACGGGACGGACACATCACCCCAATTAGCTGTAGCTACAGCCTTAAAACCCCATCATTAGGAGCACATAACCTTCCTGTCACTCACCATAGCTGCTGCAGCCTCTACTTAGTGCACTGTTACATTTTGTCACATTTATGCACAACAGTCATGCAGATTTTAGCACATGGTAGCATGCACACTCGCACCCATAAGACAGACACATGCATGCACATAAGTAAATGCACATACAACACAGTGATTTCAGAAAGTAAATGGTGATACAGGAAGTCAATGCATATATACAATTGATTTAAAAGGCAAATTGGGCATACGCCATGTTGCTTGAGGGTGTATAACCTTAATAGGCTGATTTATGTATGACATTCCTCCGAGCATTAATTTGAATAGACAGGGAGCGTTGCCCAAGCCACATAGTGCCCACACCGTGATGCCACGTTCAATGTACACTGTGGCTGACGTACTAGAATTATACCTCGGAAAGAAACATGCATTTCAGACACCTTTCTATTGGTTAATGAATGATAGGGGAACATGTACATGCATTTTGAATGTCCATATACAGTAGCTATCAGCTCAATATGCAGATAGGGTCCCTGGTGTTTTAGTGTGAGATAGTCTTTGAAGGCCTTTGCTGGTAGACAGTGGAGCATTAACCGTTATCTTGGCGAAAGCACGACCATTAAGCCTGCAACAATAAGACCAGGGTCAAGGATGAAGTTGAATGACAGCTCAGGATGAATATAATTTCCGAGGAAGCGATAAAGAGGGGTCTTGTACTCACACTAAAAAGCAGAATAATAATTTTTTTCACCAGGTTGTCTGCTCCTACACACTTTCATTCTTTTCTCCATTCTGGAGTGAAGAGGTCAGATATAAAGGAGGACAATGACCAAGCTGGTGAGATTGATGGCGAGAATGAGCAGGCCGGCGGAATCTCGGCTAAATCAAAGCTATTCACCGTTAATGAAAATAAGAGAGAGACCGCACTGTAAATCATCTTATGGTCTAATGTATTAGTGATAATGAATTCACGCTGCCACATTTAACCTTAGTTTTGCAATTCATTATATTTGAGATTAACAAGGGAGGGAACTTAAGTGAACTGTCTGCAGGGAATTACAGCTGGGGCCTCATTGTCAATCAAGGATTGTGTTCCGATGTCTTTCATTAGGGTTGGAGGAATTAAATAAGACTTTCTTTTAATGGCGGATGGCTCTCCCATTTAACGCTCCTCTTACTCTCCCAAGATGGTTAACTCTTCATTACCCAAATTAAAGGCATCCATCTCTGTTGGCTCCTGCCACATTGCCATGACCTCTACCTGTCAAAACTTTCATGTAAGCTCTTGAGTGATGGATGATACCCCCGAACCCCATTGTCAAAATTATCCAGTGACTGTCCAACCCTCTCTGATCCATTCAATCCATCTCCCCAGGCTACGTGCCACCAGCCATGATTTAACAATGAAGCTGAGGCGCTAATTTACTCTCATAGAAATTAGAAACTACCTTTTAATTATATGCCTGGGAGTGTTCTAAGAGTTCACAAGGATCGCCCCCAAAGCTTTTAACTCGACTTTGTGGGGGCTGATCATTTATATTCTTCAAACATGTTATTTCAAGGGTCGTTCAACATACCTAGGACCAGAGGGAATTTGAAAAACCATCAGGAATAGGAAAGAAAGAAAGTGTTGAAATCGGTGTTCGCATTTGAAGGTCAGCGTTGTTGTTAAAGGATATCATAAGACGGAAAAACAGTTCCAAATTAGTTAATGACCCAATGCAACAACATGTAAAAATATAACTGAAGATCTATTTATCAAGTCTGACCGAGTAAGAAATCAGTCAAAACATCATTGAATAGTGTATAAGCACTCGATCAGTGATTTTGAAAACCCCTAATCAATAGATGTTATGCACTGTGGGTGTTACTGGTTCAGCTCTGGAATTGCATCATGCTCAACTGTTTACAGAGAGTCTTTGTTGACAAAGGAAACACAGTTCTCTGAACTTCCTCCCTCTTTTTTCCTTTCTATTTGCATCACCTTCAGACACATGTAAATATTCAAACACATGCCACACGTCATACATAAAACATGATATAAGTGGTCCCATTCTTGTCTGACCTCTTGTCCTCCTGCTCCTCTCCCAGACAGATGTAGATAACGCTCCAGACACACCTCACTTCCTGAGAGGAGAGTTATAGCTTCCTGGGAGAGGCACCGCCGTCCCCTGGAGCTCTGAGGAGTTCGACAGCTACCTATGGAGAGGGCACGTCTCTGACTTGTAGACCTGCTCTGAGGCTTCTCCTCTCACTTTGAGATCCTCCGTGTACCTGTCAAAGGGTCAAAAGGGTACACTCGCTGCCGACAACAGGACTGTGTTTGTGTGGCTGGGTGTGTTTGTGTTTGCGTGTGTGCACGTGTGTGTGTACGTGTGACCCCCCCCCGTGACAGATGCCAGGCTGTTTATGTGAGAGGTGTGGGAGTGCTGGGTGGGCAGGTGGGTAGAGGCGCATGTGTTTGTGAGTGCATGTGTGAAGGGAAGTATGTGCGGTTTGTTGTGGGTGGGTTTGAGCAGTAGTATAATGTGAGAAACTGCACTTGTCAGAATGTGCAGACATGCGTGTGAATGTATTTGCATACATGGGCATATGTGTGCGCACGTGTCCACACCTTCACACACTCCGCGAGTTAAACTGTACCAGGAGTCAAATGAGAACCTGTGACCAGGCTCCATGAGCACCGAAACCCAAAACTGCTGTCCCAGAACCAGAGCATAACAGATGGGGGGGGGGGCTGCTGCTCTGGCAGCCAAGCAAATGATGAGCTAATCGTAGCGAAGGAGGTGACCATAGTTGGTTACAGCTTATTCAGGATTATGACTCAATCACGGAGGCTTATGGCACTTAGGTAATTATTTAATCAAAGAGTGGACGTGTCAATAGAAGCCGACAAGAGATTAATTATAAGTCGGGGATGACTTCAACTCATTGTTTTTACTGGCCCTCTCTCTCGACACTGGCAGGAGGGAGAGTTGATGGGATCATTGGGAGGGTGAGTGACAGCTCTAGTGGAGCAGGAATAATCAGAGTGGGTATAGTTAACACTAAACCTCCCTGAGCACGGATTGAGATCAATACAGTGCTAGCCTTGATTAAAATGTTTAATTAGCTGTATTAAAGTGCAATACGAAGCTAAGGAATACTCCTCTGTGTATGGATCAGTGGGGATCTTTAACATCAGCTGGTGTCATGAGCTAAATGTTGTTCTGTATCTGCTGCAGTCCATTACTGGTGGTGTGCAAAGGGCCGGTTATACTAGAAAATAAGTGCTTCGTACGACATGTTGTCCGACCATGTAGGAAATCAGAAGCGTTTATACCTGATCCAAGTGGCTGCACTCCAAGGCGGAGTGAAAAGCCAGCCATCATAGGGAGGGGGTTGTTGCGATATTGTTTAAATATGGGGATAACGGCGCATATTTTGAGACAGTAATTCATAGTGTTGCACTTTGTTGTTCACATGAAAAGTAACAAAAATAATTGTGCCAGGAATGAAAAAAGAGAGCTGAGAGAGAATTTAAATACCTGGCTCCTTTCCCACCTCCACACAGCTGGCCAATCACTGCGTCAAGTTGGTGTGAATGTCACATTGTCGGTTTCGGAAAGGTACAGAAATGGTCGGACACGGACGCCTCTAATCCAAAGTCGGAAAGGTGTGTGTCGGGGGGAGGGGGTTTCCAAAGCTTTTGACTTTTGACTGAGTATACTGGCCCCTTAAGCCCTCTGTGACAGCTACAGGAGAAGAAGCAGGCCAGTGGCAGCAAGAAGGTGTATGAGTCACTCAGCCTATCCTTAGTAACCTGCCATTATTTATAGCAGACTCTGGGAGGATGAAAGGCACTGGAGAATTCTCTCTTAGTTATCTGCCAACAGCCTCCTACTAATAACT
Organism: Enoplosus armatus; assembly: GCF_043641665.1. Lineage (NCBI taxonomy): Eukaryota > Metazoa > Chordata > Actinopteri > Centrarchiformes > Enoplosidae > Enoplosus > Enoplosus armatus. The sequence continues at coordinate 11,803,096 of NC_092194.1, forward strand.
GTCATTTCTAAATGTATAGGGGCTTGATGTACAGTATCTTCACATCTCAGAGATTGTAGTGATGATATACAAAATAGACTACTCCCAAACTACCACTCAACTTTAGACACATGGCCTGAGGATATGACTAACTTAAGCAAAAACTGGTGCCAAGATATGTCCTACAATTTGTTTTAGACTGTTTGACTTTCCTTGTTGATATATGTAAGTTTAAGTAATTAAATGACTACTAGAAAATTGCAAGGCAATTGTTTCTTCTCTTTCATTTTTCTGGTATCAGTCATCCAGACATTTCACTCCTCTAACCAGCCTTCATCCCAAAGAGGAATGAAGCTTCACATATGCTGATTCTAGGGATTCCCCTCCATGTGTTTCATCCCGTCCTGCTGCTGTTTTAGTTGGCTGATGGGGAACAGGATGTGAGATTTTTCACCAGCAGAGAAAAACGGGGGCAAGTTGAGACACAAAGATGGACATGGCGGTTAACTCCTTGATCGTGTCACCAGAGAAGGGAGATAAATGGTGAAAGGAAAACAAGCAAGGGGAAGCTGACTATTTTTCTAAAAGCTCCACGGAAGTTTCTAATTATATCCACTCGGAGACCTGTAACCTCCACTGAGACACTCAGCCACACACTGACACACATTCACCAGCATCTACACACACCGTTGCAGAGACCCTAACCTTTTCTGGCCTTGCAGTCCCCTCTGAGCAAGAACCAAATTAGACGGCGAGAGGGAAATAATGTCCCCCGTCTTTGCTGCTGTTAAAGGCCAGTAATCTCTCATTTACACTGACATTAAGGAGAAGCAAGTTTCACACTAACACGCTCCTGTCATTACAATAGTGAGGGAGAGGAGAAGGGAAGAGGGGAGAAAATAAGAGAAGGTGTATGTGTGTGTGTGTATAAGGGGTTGATTGAGGGCAGGGCTGTCATGCCTGGTAATATGGAAGCTAAGCCACAGAGCCCCCAGCCCCAGGCGGGCAGATGGTAGGGTGGGCAGTGAGGGGCGAGGGTCCCCTGTCTCTAATTCTCAGCTGCACTTGTAAGATATGCGCTATGTATGAAATGTGTTGGCAAGGATCCATGTCCTTCAACTCCTTATGTACCCCTAGCGGCTCCACCCAAGCCAGCTGTGTCTGTGTGAGCTCACTGGGCTCTGACAGCAGGGATCAAAACAACATGTGAACCAGCCGTGACACCGACCACCATCAAAACAAGTGAGCAGCACCGACAAGGCTCCCATAGCTACATCACAAGAGGTGAGGTGTGTTATGAGCGGCGCCGGGCATTCTGTGCGTGTGTTTGCCGTCTCTATCAAACACAACGATGGCTAATGCATTAGTCAGTCGTGGTGTCACACTGTGATGTTGCTGAACACAATTAGCTCTTTGAGCTGCAGTGGAAACCAAACGTGAACCAACATGAACCTTAAAGCTTTTGTATTCAGATCAAGAGGAAAGCTCAAAGCTCTAGCAAACTTTGTTGCCTTTATTTTTTATTTTTTTGAAAGTGAGAGCACATGCTTACACAAGTACACCTCACAAAGACAAGAGAGAACGAGTGAGAAAGACAGAGTGAGTAAGCAGGAGGCAGCGAGAGGTACATGGAAAAAAAGAAGTTTCAGCTGCGTGCGTGTATATTGATGGTTACCTTCCAGTCCATATGGACCAAAGACAGGAAATGTGTGCTTTCCTGTTTGATTATATTGGAAGAGAAGACGCTCAAAGATAGACACGGGATGGTAGAAGTATTAGATAGGCCTGCTTATTTTAACTGCTGCACAGGTGTTCTCAATGAAGAAGCCCATTCATGGATCCATTTAATGCTGAGGGTATAAAAAAAGGAGGGGGATGAAAGAATAATACGAAAGAAAGAAGACAGAGGACAACATCAAAGCTGAACAGATGAAGTCTCAATCAATTGATAAATGCCTCTGGACTCAAGTTGTTTCCAGTTGCAAAACAAAATTCCTTTGAAATTCTAAATCAGTCAATGGTTAATAATGTTAGCAGGGATTAAACTCATACAACCCTGTACGAACTGCTGTAATATATTTACCACATGGAAATCTATTGTTAACAAACCTCACTCTGCTGTCCTGTAGTTCCAAACAAAGTGAGAGAGTGAGACGACGTGAATAGAATAAGATGTATAGAAGCCCTCCCCTCATCTGTCACGCAGGCGCATACACGCACACACACACACACACACACACACACACTTTACTTCTGTCACACTTGGACCAATTTCTCTTGGCAGCGAGGTATTGTCAGTAGTATTTGTGGGTGACTGGAACAGATAATCAGTTGTTTAGCTGTCCTCCTCTTCCCGCAGGAAAGAGCTGACAGCTTTAGGCCATCACTTAGGTCACGTATTAGAGGCCTGCTGCAGTACCTTGGTGTCCACGCACACACACACACACACACACACACACACACACATACACACACACACACACACACACACACACACAATGATGCTCTGCGCTGCACTCACAGCAGATGGAGTCCTGAGTGACACGTCCTGGCAGAGGAAGGTTACATCATGTAAATAATGTGATACTCTGCCAGACTTTAATGACATCAGATTTTAATTCCACCTCTGTGTTTTATACCACACACACACACACACACACACACACACACACACTTCTCATCCAACTATTTACTATGCTGGTTTGCATTTACTATGCTGGTTTGCATCTGAAAGCCCCAGCTGGCATTGAAATTATATTTATGGTAATTATGAACTTGATTATGACATTTTTACTTAATGTATTTTTAAGCTCAGAATACTTACTCGCACACAGAGGTATTTTGCAGATATTCTCCACTTGACAGTGCAGCCCTGCTAACCATATGCCGTTGAAAACTGATTATTAGATTTGATTAATGTGTATCATACACAATTACTGAAATATAATTGAACACAGTGGTCGCTTTTGGCAGTGCTCCCTGACAGTGGACATGTGCCGACACGACTAAGGGAGTTAAAAAGGCCAAGCAGCTGCAGAAGGCAGACATGCCTTCTGCTTGAGCCAAAAAAAATTTATATGTTGAAAGTATATTTCACTGTATTGTTTACTTAGAAGCCCCCAGATGTTGTGAACATGTGGAGGTTTTATATGGTAGTTAACAGAAGGTCACGCTTGGACTGCCACTCCCTTAGAAACAATTAATAAACCATAAACAGTCTAATGTCCTCTCAGCTGAGCATTAAGTTCATACTGCTTCCACATAGAGAAGAAAGGCAGTGAAAATCCGCTTTTGGTTCAGTGGGGGGGTTCTTTCAACTTTTTACAACTCCTCTGTCGCGGAGCTGTGGCTGTATAAATAAGGTGGTTCATTTGACCGGCAACGTGGAGACGGTTGCTGTGACAGTAAACTGATCGTGGTGCTGAACTCCCTTACCCAGGCTGTTGTTGTTTGCTGCCGTCCTCAGACAGCTAATCCAAAATGTAAGAGTAGTTGGTTTCAAGTGGGGCTTGTTCTAACATGACACAAGTAAATATAGCTGTTGTCTGGTGGCGTCTGGTCTGATTAGTGTGCCATGAAAGGCTCCATTGAGCACAGGAATCTGGTTTATGCAACACATCCAATTATAAATGTATAAATGGATGACTAGATCCCGGCTTTGAAGGCAGATGGAACATTCATAACACCAAACAAGCCTAAATGGGAAACATGGAAATGTCTAGCTACTGTTTATCCTTTTTTACACCAAATCTAATGACTTGATCTTCACCTGTGCTAAAGGTTAAATATGTCTAACATGTAACATTGCTTGTAAGGGACGCAAAGCAACAACTTAACAATTTTTGAAGCAAACAAAAAAGATGATTTGTATAAAGACAGTTGCAGAGCCAGTGTGCAGGTTGGGTCATCACGGCCCCAGGAGCTAGCATTCTGAGTTTCATCATCACACATGGCTTATCCCTTACCCAGGATCCTCTAGCAGGGGTGAGGGGTCACCCAGCCATCAGAGGAAGCCATCACTGAGTAGCTGACCCCTCCTCTGGCCCCCACCTTTCATCTGTCTCTCTGATTAGTTTGCCCATGTGACAGATAGCAACTTAAAATGAAACGCCCCATAGACACCCTCCCGGGAGAATCTCTCAAGCAAGATATATATATATATACACATTCTTGCTGCTTCGCTAGTGAGTGCACTTTCAATTACAAGAGGAGAGGTGGGCCTTTAGATGTTCACAACTCATGGCTCAGAGCTCTGCTAGGTCTGTTGGCTCTAGAGAGTAAATCCATCTACTTGGCTTCCGTGGCATATCAGGTATCCTCTGGCTTGTCTCTCATGTGTGATTGGTGTGTACCTACCCTGCAGCTGCAGATGAAACTTGGCTTGATGTGGTGGCATCCAATATCCATTCAATCTAGACATTATGTAATGGACGGCTAACAGAGGTTCAAACTAAACCTCACAGCCACTATGTCTCACCAGCCAGTATGTGGCCACTGTGCTTATAGAAGAGGAAGTACATTCTTACCCGTTTGAAGGTGTCCGTTGTAAGATTCTTCTAAAAAGACGTCATATGGGCAAGTTCATAATTTGAGGTTTATATTATGGAGAAGTGAGAAAAGAATCAAGTGCCTCATTGGTCTAAAGGTGCTCTTTAGACAACAGGTACCTTTGTAAGAGTTGATTTCAAGATCTGCCTTTTGCCTTCCACTTACAGAAGTGTAGGCTGCGTGTTGATGAAGTCATCAGGGGGTGATTTGGCTGATATACTAGGAGACCTATTGCTCATCAGAAAGCTATCCACCATGCTGATTGAGTCATATGTAGAGCTGCTGGGATAATTTGTCACAGGCCTGCCAGGTCAATGGACTTTGATTGGAACACGGTATGAACTCGAGGATTTCCACTGAGTTGAGTACTCTCACACCCTCACTCTGTCTCAAGATCTTTCCTCTCTCTTCTTTCTGAGTTACACTCCTGCCTTGTTTCTTCCTTTTGCAAACTTGATCAGAAAGTATCCATCTCTTCTTTGGTCTCTGTGTGTCTTTCTGCTCTCTTCTCCCTCTGTCTCCCTATATTTCCCTGGCCTCTCCCTGGCCTCAGCCTGGGGGCCCTGCTCTGCTTGTTGAAAGGTAACAGAATCTTCTGGAATGACCCACTGAAATCGCTGGGTTGATTCACTGATGGTTCTGTCAAGGAGAAGCACAAAGTACAGGACTGTATTTCCCCTCACAAAACTAAAGGTGTCCATTACAGTGGAGATCTGTGTAAAAAGGAAGAAAATAGGGGGCCCTGAGCTTGACTGACCTGTTTTAATGTGACAGAAAGAAGAGGAGATCAGCACATACCCACGCACAAAGGCACATGCACAAACACATATTTCCAAGAAGAACAGAAACCTTGTCTGAGACACCTGTTCATTTTGCTGTTAAGTTTGAAACTTTGAAACATGTGGCTTAGCTGGGGAGCTGTAACTCTGCCAAATGCTTGAATATACAAGTTCAGCTGTGCACTGTAACTTTTAACACTTCACAGTGAAAATCACAGCCTTGGCACTCCTAAGCCGAGTAACTCGGTTCCCCTTCATTACCTTTGTCCAGAAAAAATGAAGGGGAAAAAAAGGGAAAGACAGCGAGGTTTGAAAAGACGGAGGAAGAAAGGATGTGAACTTGAATAACTTCCAGAAGGAGCATGGCAAAATACCTGCAGTGAGTTTAAAAAACCACAAGATCTTTCATCTGACTGTTTTGGCATCGCCGGGTGGGAGCCTCAGCACTGACCATAACATAGGTATGCCTAATCCTCTTTCATCTACAATATCTTACAAAGGGAGTATCTGTCCGAGTGAAGAGGGAGATTCTGCAGACATAAAAGGCTGACGGGGGAGTGTTGCATGTCTGTACCAACATTGTCCTGGTCCTTATTATTCTTTGCACATAGCTGTAAGTCTAAACAAGACCCGCTTCCTGAGGAGGACTGCTGTGCACTCACGCTGGCCCTGGCGTTGTTCTGCTCCAGCGTGTGTGTGTGTGTGTGTGTGAGGGAGTGTGTGCTTGTGTGTGCTTGTGTGTGCTTGTGTGTGCAAGGCCGCTGCGCTGTTGAGATGACCCTGCTTTCTTTCTATAGGGGCTCTCACTCTGCAAGAGCTCAGGCCCTGTAAAGAGGGAGCCTGTGCTGGTACCTCTCTTAGCCTCTCTTTCTTGTGCAAGCGTCCCTTCTCTTTCATTCTCTCTCTCTCTCTCTCTCTCTCTCTCTCTGCAGCAGCAGCAGCTTGAGTACTTCCAGCTGCCGACATTGAATACCGCCTCCCACACACACACACTCACAATTGACTTACACACAGGTACAAACTGGGCCAGTATAGAACACATGTACACACACACACACATGCACATATACACATACCTCCCTCATTTACTGAAATGCCTGCAGTAGTTTCTCATTGCCTCTGCATTTGTCCTTCTCCCGCCTTTACATGTGGTGCATTTATGGTGTGAGTCTACATGCCGGCCTGCACGCCGGTCCCTTCACCCTCATCTACCCTCCTGCGTCTGTGCCCCCAGACAGGGTGGATATGGGTGATGATTTATCGTCCATATCCGTAATAGACCCTTCAGTCTCTTCACAGAGGCCGTGTCACCGGCACTCGCAGTACAGTAGGTGACCGGCCAAGAAACACACCTCGCGGCGAGCTCCTCTTCCCTCACATCAAAGAAAACTAAAGCAAAGCAAAACAAACGTAAGAAGCAGAGAGAACACAGATTCAAATCACTGTCAAAGAACATGCGCCACTCTCTGTACGAGGCCTGGAAGAGACTTAGGAACAAATACATATGTACATGCTCAGACACACCCACATACACACATAGGAGAAAAACTAGAGTCCCTCAGTAGCAGCAGTATGTCTGTCAGTTCTTTCATCATGTTATGAAATAAGAGGAGCGCACCAGAGGAACCTGTTGCTGGGCTATAAGACTGAAGCAGCCGAGGGAAAAAATGGTAATGCAAGCGAGAGCGGCGGCAGGGGTCTGCCGGGGTGTAACCATAGCTGCTAAACTCGCATTCAGGCCTTTTCCAGAGCTGGGCTCGGGGTATGCAGACGACCTAGGGGCTGGAGACTTAGGGAGGACTTTAAGCCTCTTTGTCAAGCTCCTCGGAGCTCAGTCGACCGCTGTGAAGAGGCCAAGGCATGCAGCTGTCTAGCAACAAGAACCCCTCATACCACAGATACTGGCCTGTGGTTAAGGAGTGTGTGTGTGAGGGTATATGTGGTTCACATTGTGTGCCTGAACATGTGGGTTTGAATTTATGAAAGTGGGCCGTTGATGAATATCGCACCAGGTGAGACACAAGGTATGTGAAAGGCCAAGGAACCATATCCTGAATAAAAGAAAGTCAAATACATACTTATACTATTCTATATTTAATATTTAAAAATCACAAGATCCAATACAAATACACTGTGTATATATAGATGATAACTATCTTTAATGCGATTTCATTGTAAGTGATGGGGGATAAAATCCTCAGTCCTCATTCTGTGTAAAAGTGTTTTTCTTCTTCAGCTGAAGCAAATATGAGGCTTCAACAGTGTTGAGTTTAATCAAGTGTGCATCTACCAAAGTTACAGTCTTTTTAATACCAAATTCCTTACTTCTTACTGTCCCTCCCCTGCAGCTCTACAAGGAAACATAACAATGAATTTTTGGTGCTCAAAAGACAGTAACTTTGAAAGATACGTCACTTAATTTGTCTAAGTCAGACAGTTGAAGCCTCATATTGGTTTCAGCTGATGCACATTTACACAGAATAAGGTCGATTTTGTCCCCCATCACATTCACTGAAATTGCTTTAGAGAGGGATCTCATAATGGCCACTATGGACAAGAGAAATAATTACAGCAACAAATAACTCTTTCAGTGTACATATGGGCATGGGAGTATTGTTTTAAAATTGACTTGAAAAAGTCCTACCCATCACTTAATTGATCCTGACCCGCGCACTGAATCATTGTTTTTTTTTGGCAATTGTGAAAAGCAAAGCAGTATAGCAATGACAGTCATTTATCAATGCTTGAGATCTGCCGTGTTTTTAATAGACACCTCATTTACATGAGGAACAGTCTTTGAAACAGCACCTACATCAACACGCCACAGTCTTCTTCTTGTGCCTTGTGACATGCGCTGCAGACATTGGACAACATGGTAAACCTAAGCGCTGTCTTTCCATGAAAGCATTATCAGTGACATCAACACCTTCTTTGGAATGCCACAGAACTGCCTGGAGACATGGAGGAGCTAGTTTTATGAAGCCCGTCCCTGCACTGCTCCAAATGAGCCATGGTGAATTCTTCACCACCAGTCAGTCCCTGGGGAGGCAGTCAAGAAAACCCTATTATATTTGGGGGCAGGCACCGCTCAAACTGACAGCAACTGCTGCGACAGCAAAGCTCGCAGAAAGAGAGAGAGAGAGGTATGTTCACCATCTCTACGTGACAACAGAGTAAATTGCACACAAGTTGGTCTCATTTGCTTTGGATTGCAGAGCGGCACAAAGAACAATGGACATTGCAGTTAAAATGTCTTATTATGCTAACAACTCAAATTCGCTCTTGTCTTGTAAATGCTACTAAAGTAAATCCATAAACCAAGCTCCATTCTTAAAAACAGTTGCTTGTGTTGCTGAATATAATTTGAACAGTATATGATTATCAGATTAAAATAAATTACCTTTTTAAAGCGAAACACTTTTCCTTATGTCCCTCTATGTTCAAACCAACTGGCTCCCCTTTGCATTAGCCTACAATTTAAGATCATTTATTCATTTTATTGTCCACTTAAAATGGCCACACCTGTAATTATAATCCTCAGTTGCTAAAAATGTGCACACAGACACACAGATGCACACACAGAAAACCACAAACCTGCCATGGAATGTTACTGGAACAGGGCAATTACTGCAGGCATGTGGTCAGAAGTCCCTTCTCTGAGAAATATGTATGAAACATTAAAGCAACAGGGGAAAAAAAAGTAACATGAACAGAGCAAAAGCATGGGAGGAGGCGAGTCCACGAGTGTTGGTTTCAGTCTGAGGGATAACATGGAAAAGGTCAAGTCTGAGTCGGCAGATCACACATAATCACCTCCCACACAATGCTGCTGTCCTATTCCACGGTAGCCTCCTGATGAGAGGAGGAGATAGATGGACAGAGGGAGAGACAGACAGATAGAAAGCAGGGGAGAGAGAGAGAGAGAGAGAGAGAGAGAGAGAGAGAGAGAGAGAGAGAGAAGGAAATAAAGGTTGAAATAAGAGGAGAAGGAGGCATTATCATTCCAAGCATCAACCCCATAGCAGATGTGCTGCTTGTCTTGGGTTGTGAAGGAGTGGCGTGTGACCCTGTTCACCTCAGACCTAATGAAAGATTGACTGACTGACTCACCTCACTATGCCAGCGTGTATGTATGCTCGAGCAAATATTATTGGATGCAGGGCCTGGAAATGATCTAGGAGCTTATGGAGGAAGGAAAAAAGGACATCCCAGAACATTGTCTGAGTGCAGGGCCATAAAGTGAACTAATCAGAAAGTGAACTGCGGGGTCTGTGCTACGAGCAGAGCAGCACGGCGAAGAGATTTGTTTGTGTCTAGTTATGCCGATGCTTTGACATGGAACCGGACTCAAGGTTGCATTGTAATCTTGGAGCTTATTTCAGATCACAGTCAGTGATTTAGGAAGTGCAGAGAAGACTTGAATTTGTGTCTCATGCAGGCATATCGATATATGATATTTCTGTGTATTTATGAGAGGAAATGTCATCCAATGGCACTAAACTGTCTTTAGAATTACACACACACATAACTAAAACAAAACAAAACAGGATTATAAACAGATTGTCCACATACATACACATGCAAAAACACAAACATCATTCAATATTCAAAGTTCTAGGTCAGTCATTCTTCCTGTGGCAGAATGGTATCACTTCAATACCTTTCACAGTAAATCAGCCTTCATCCCACCTCCTGCCAATGGTCCATTTGTATATGTACAGCTAGAGATTACATACAGAACACACACTGAGCAACCTTGGTTTGAGTGTATAAATCATTTGTACATGCTACACCATGTTTTGAAGAGCCCATGCCTGATCGGTACTTTTAAAAGTGTCGCGCAATTAATGTTTGTGCTGGAGGTCACAGAGCAAGGATGAGCGACTAATCTTGACTGAATGCAAATAGGCTACATGTATAAGCAGCAAGCCACAGACATAGAAGCAAGACATTCAGGTGCTTATGAAAAGAAAATTATATGGAGAAAGATACAACAACATAATTATTAGATGTAATAATTACATGAAGCAGTAATCATTTTGTGCTATTACTCACACACACACACACAGGCTATAAATCAGCGATATGAGTTTTGCTCAACAGTTTTTTCACCTCTGTCATAGAGTGTGTGCTTCTATACCTTTTATTTACAGTAATACATAAAATGTTGGAATGCAATGAACAGTGGTGGAGAATGTATTGATTCCTGCAAGAGTACAATTGACAGAAAAGCAATATTAGTCCATTTTTCCATTTTAAAGCAAGAATTGAGGAGAAATTGAGCATCTTTAGAAGTGTCAGTCAGCAGAATTATTACAGCAATTCACGTTTCAAACAATGTTTGCTGAATGAATTAAGTTCTCCAAATCAGGCGTGTGAACCTTAAATCATCTTATGTCAAATTTAATAATGAAGTTCTACAGACATCAAGACGAGTGACTCTTTCTGCCATATCCAATTAGTTCTTCAGTGCCGTCTGTGTGCCTTTACAGTGTCAATCAGCAGGCAGTAAACATTGTCTTTCAGCAGCAGTCTACCTCAGGGGGACTGCCTTTAAACAACAAAGTCAGCTCTTTGATACCTCCCCTTCTCACCTTTCAGCACAGCCATCCCCAGACGTAAAAGTGCACCTTCCCATAAAACACAGCCACAAAACACTAATACACCCTCTTTTTAGACTTTATGGCCTCTCTTCACACAATTACCCATGATCACACAATCAGCGTTTGATTTTTACGACTCAGACCTGAGCTGCGGGTATGTATATATGTGAGTGTGTGTATGGCGGCAAAGGCGAGAGAAAGGGGAGGGAGAGGTCCGGACAGGGGTCGTGCCACAGACATGTGGGAACAAAAAAAAACAAAAAAACCCAGCACATTTATATACAGACAGGCAGGCTCACGTAGACACAAACACTGCTGCGCACAGACAGAGAGCTCAGCAGACACACACAAACACAGATCTTCCCCTCCACCCGCCGTCTCTCTGTGGCCTTTCTCTCCTTGCCCTTAGCTGTTTCCCAGATTCCAGATGACGTCCTGACAGGAGGGCTGAGTGACTGGAGGTGAGGCTGTGTGATGACAGACCAGGGCCTTTATCAGTGACCAGCACACTGCCAGCTTGCTGTTTGAAGATTAACTGGCAGATTGAAACCCAAAACTGCTGCCGTTCCTGCTTGACTCCCTGCCTCTTTACATATTTCTTTTTTTTTTTTCCTTTTAACCCCTAGCACGCTGGCTTGCAGGAGCTCCCCGGGTTTAATGTAATTGGCCTATTTCCTGCATATGATGTTCCCGGTTTGTTGTAATTGACTAGGTCTTTTATTGGCTGTGAGACAGGTTAAATGGGAACCAAATGGAGAGGCAACACAGGAAGCTTCGGCCCGGGCTATCTGATACTCATCAAATCAGCCAACCTGGACGTAGAACAGCGAAGTGCTGAGAATGTGGCTGCAGTGATTAGCAGCTGCATGAGGATTAGTATGTTAGTATGGTATTGGCATTGTTGGCAGTGAATGATGTTCTTTGGATGTAGTCAGATTCATAATATGGCATCAGTTTAGTGCACAGAGAGGGATATTTTAAGCTCTTTCTTCCATGTGGAGTTCTTTCTTATGGGCAGAAATGAATCCTTATCAGCCAAGGATGGCAAGATCTTCCCTTGTTATTTATTTGATTATGTTTTGTAGCTTCAGCTCCTATCATTTCTCTACTGTTTTCTCTCAGTGGAGAGGAGGCCTGGAGATGAAGCTTGTTTCATCAAAACATCTCATGCCACAATAAATGGCATTCAACAAAGCTGATATTCTGCTCTTTGATGTTTGCCAGAGTAAATGGACTATCAATGCAAAGTATAAACTCTCCTCTATGCTAATGTTCCTCTGGGGGTCTTTGATGGCACCAGTAGTATCTGTGAAGTGTGTTTTGAAAAATTGCATCGGTAAGCCATCCAAACAGCAAGAATTAAAGCCTATTCACTCACTGTGCCTTTTTAGCCGGGGGGGGGGGGGAGAAAATCTAGATTTGCAAAATGGTGCTGTGTAGAGGGGGGAAATTGGAGCATAAACAAGGTACAGAGTAAGTGACTTGTAGCAGACAGCACAGGCCAACCAAACCAGCACTGTGGCAGGGGTCCAGTTGACTGCCAGGTGACATCATTTGGCATTGTTTCACCACTCCATTTATTTTATTGTGTTCATTGTCCTCCCACATTCACTCAATCAAGTGGGTCTTTTTGTGCTGGTTGTTTAGGTAGTCCAGGTGCACCATGCTAGTGGAGGCTTCCTGTCTCCCCCAGAAGTCTTTTCAATGCCTCTCCTGCCGCGGGTATTGTCGTATCCCACAGTGCATCTGAAAAGAAGCAGCAGCCCTGCGTAAATGTCAGAGAGGTGACTTGTTTTTAACTCTTAGCAGGCACAGAAAGCCTTGTGTGAGTGTGTGTGTGTGTGTGTGTGTGTGCGCGCATTTGAATAAACCAGCTGCCTCCTGTGTGCATTTCCTCACTTTACTGTACTGTACAGTATCTTAAGTCTGGATTTACAGTGTGGCGCCCTCTGTTGAAATGCTGTTTCCCCTTTACCAGTTTGTCGACATCGTGATTTACTTGAAAGCATCTTTTGACCCTAAATAATGCTTCTTTCTTCATACAAGATGTGGCAGTTGCTTTTTTGGCAGTTTTTTGTGTATTCTGTTTCAGAATTTAGCTTTTTGTACACTCCAGAGAAAGAACAAAAACTAAATTCCCCTGCCTCAGGAACGTACTGTGTAATAGACTCAAAATATGATGACAGCCAAATGAATTCTTCATTGTGGCATTAAATTGGCTTAGATAATTCCACCACTATTTGTGGAGATTTCACACTTTCCAGCAGAGCTTCGCACTTTCCAGTAAAAAGACAATTTATTTTCGATCATAGAGGTGCCACTGTATCACTCACAATGAAGGCTTTATTAAGTGGATATGTGTTTTAGCAGCACAGCAGGACAATGAGACGAACATGGCTAATGACTATAACATGAGTGAGAAGACAAATAGAGGCCGAGCCAGAGAGGAAGCCGCAGATGTAAAGCCATGTCAGGTTCAATTAGACCATCTGAAGAGCTTAGCAGGCAGAGCTGACAAAGTCCAATTTGTCCAACATATTTCAGCCCACCTTTCCCACATGTGCTTGCTACTCACAGCTTTCAGCACCACGTTTGGACAAATATTCACACTTTCCCACATAACCCTCTGAGGGAAAGATGTCCTGGAGTTTTACTTGGGGGTTCAGTTTATCTAGGAAAGCCATCAGCCAAGTTTCCTCCGCATGTAAGTTAATTCCCCCTCCCCCTCACACACCCCAATTGACAAGGTTTTCCTACGGAAAGGGAAAAAATACACTTTTCTGTCTGTTTTCCTGCTGTCTCTCTTTTTCATTCACCCACGGTCTGTTTTTCTGTTGTACACACAGAGACACACACAGAGCTGTACCCTGTGGTGAATGTCTCACATATGCCATCCAGTTAGCTGGGTATTTTTGTCTGTGTGAGTGGGCAGCGGTGTCACTCAGCAAGCTTTGAGCTCAGTGGAGGGAGAGCTGTGAAAGCCAGTCACTAACAAGCAGAGAGATTCCCTCCCTGCATCCCGCAGCCAGATGGCTAATCTCTGCAGAATAAGAAACATACTTTATAATCAGATTTAGAGAAAAAAAACATACATAACACCATAACAATTCAAATGCCTTGTGGTCACAAGTTGCCTGCAATGAGGTGACAACAACATAAAACAAAGCCTCCTCTTGTCAAAATGGATTCAATAATTAGACACACTGGAATGGCCTCGGTTAGCTTGCAAAACAGACACCAGTGCTCGAGGCTGGCCCTGCAAATTGGAATAATTTGTGTTTTCAGGGCTGGTGTAGGGTCTGCCTGAAGTGGATGATGGCTGAAAAAAAAAATCCCATTTATTTATTATTTTTCCAGCATCCATGGCTTCCCTGCTTCCTCCCAAACTCCCCCCAAAAACACAAAAATAAAAAAATAAGATAAAAAACTAAATACTCTCCTTATGCCTACCTCCGCCTGTGGCCTGAATGATGACAGGATTGATTCCTGCTGGCGCCGTGCCAGTGCATTGCCCGAGGATGCCCTCGGGTGTCTGAGGCAGCATATCCATTAGCTACCTGTGTAGACTGCTCCTCCGAGATACACAGACACTGATGTCTGCTTTCCTTCCTTTCCAGAGATCCCTGAGCCACACTCCCACACACATAAACGCACACCTGAAGCCTACCATCTGGCCAAGGCTTGAGGACCATGCTGCAGTGGCCTCCAATGGTCTGACCACTTAGCCCTCTTCCTGTCACTCAGCCTCGTCAGCCGATGCTGTCAGCACAGGTGGCATTCCCTTATTCCTTCTCTACGGGGGAAAGAGCAACCTGACAGAAGCTTTGAGCTATACATACATGCAGTGACCAGAAAAATAGAAACACCTGTACAATCTAATGCAATGTCACACATTACAACAGCCCTGCAATAAATAGCCTGCGGAGGCTGTTGACTCAACACCATGGCCATTTTTGTGGTTGTAGGTTGGGATGTTGTTGTTTTGGAATAAATTACATAAGAGCGTTGACAAAACAATTTTGACAATCAGATGTTCAAAATTATTCTTTTTTCTGGGAGAACTTCTCCTACACATAAGCCATAAGTGTGTTTTTAATACCTCATTTTAATACTTAGATATTAAAAACATCTCATGCAAATTCAATAGTTTATTATCTTTTGGTCATTTAGAAAGCATCATATTGTTACCTGTTGCACAAGTAAAATGATTCAGTTATATAAATGTGTTGGTTACTTCATCCTTGTAATTTGTTTCAAATGAATAAGGTTATGTTGTATTGAAATCCAGCCTTGATTTAACACTCCGACAAACATGCAGCACATTCAGTTTTGATTTGTGCAACGCATGCAAGGCCTAATTAATGTTATTTACACTCTGTAGAATCGCCGGATTTTATGAACACCAAGAATCAGGAACAGCTGTTTGATAGAGAGAAACTAATGATGTCATGCCCAGAATCATCAGCGGGGAGCCCAACACCATGGGGGCTGTCACTCAACAACAGAATGTCAGCGGCAGCAGGGCCTCTGTTTGGGGAAGGCACTTGTCAATCATGTCTCAGGCAGCGGGGGATCAGGTGTGCTGGCCAATCAGAGAAGGTCCCAGCACAGCAGGCCCGGGACCAGGAAGTGAAGCGCCATCTGGAGTGAAGACGAGCTGTGAGTGGGCAACTGAAACAAAGTGGTGACATGCTGGAGGAAAGCTGGTGGAGTGTGCTGCTGGATATAACAAGGGCATTTGGATTCATGCTGCCTATCACAGCAACTCTGTTGTTGATTCTAGTAGTCAGATGGTGCTTATTAAAGATGTGCACAGGCTATTCCTCGCTTATAGGGGTAGCAGACAACTGTGTGTGTGTGTGTGTGTGTGTGTGTGTGTGTGTGTGTGTGTGTGTGTGTGTGTGTGTGTGTGTGCCAACTAGTATGATGGGTAGAATATTGTTACCGGCATTAACACAGTGCACAAGACATGGTATCACAATACTCATACTGATTAGTGTAACAGCCCTTCCATCACACACACACAGCATATTCATCAGTCAGATATTATTCTTAACCCAGGACCAGTCTATTTCTCACTGCAGGGTGTCACTTTAACTTTGACAGTTGACAATTTGCCAGCTCATAAAATAAAAAAGGAAGAAATGGTGGCAGTGAAAACTGGCAAATTGAAAATTATGACACTGAGTTTGATTTGGGGAAAAGCATGAAAAAATCCATTAAAACAAGTTCTGCATGGACAGAGCGCTCTCTTTCTCTCTCACCTCTTTTATGTAACAATGATCTTTTATTCCTTTGATAAGAGACAGATCTGCTGAGAGATAGGTCAGAGGAAATGGAATTGAATAGAAATCTTTGCGCTACATTTACTGAATCATCAATGTGATTAATAGCAGTTAACACCTCGTAAAAATAGAGCCGCAATTACAGCGGAAAATTAGGGGCCAGCATTACCATCATGCTAATAAGTAGCGAATATAATTACATTTATCGCAGTATTGTCACAGAGATTGATAAATTCATGCTCAATCTCGTTAATCTCTCAATAACATCCAGCACAGAATTTAACAATTATCTTTTTTTGTCATTCTGAATGAAAAAAAGGGCCGAAGAGAAAGAGGAGGAGAAAGAGGTGAGAGATTGCGAGAGCAGATGGAGGCAGGTGAAGATGGAGAGAGGCAGTGCGAGAGAAAGAGAGAGCAGATATGCTTCTGTCCATCTCGAGTATTTTTCATCCTATTCCCAGCAGAGGGGATAAAACAGATAATTACCAACTCTAAAAACTGTGTCT
This sequence comes from Enoplosus armatus, assembly GCF_043641665.1. Lineage (NCBI taxonomy): Eukaryota > Metazoa > Chordata > Actinopteri > Centrarchiformes > Enoplosidae > Enoplosus > Enoplosus armatus. Next base: position 11,819,796 of record NC_092194.1, read on the forward strand.
TTGTGTGCTGCTCTGAAAGGAGAAACTCTCCAGCACTGAAGAGATAAAGCTCAAAACAAAAGCAGCCTGAATTGGACCAGGATTAGCTTTAATGGTGGTAATTACCGGAGGGGATAACAGCCCGGTCCTCTCTGCCCATCACTGAGGCCCAGAGCAGAGGACAGCAGGAGGGGGAGAGAAAGACCTGAATCAGGGCCTTTCCTTGGCTGCCTGTGTGGCTGCATGGTGGCAGCGGTTTAGCACATTCAATTGTAAAACACTTGGACGACCCATCCATGTCTGGCCTCTCCTGTGCTAAAAGCCACTACAGTATCTCACCGCCCCAATAATGGCTGTGCATAAAAAAGGACTAGGCCCTCCACACTGTTGCTTCTTGAATTACAATCTGAGCTGATGGCATGGATAAGAGTGCCCTAAATTATAGCAGTGGGGGCACTGAGGCCCTTCTTTCTCTCTTTCTCTGTCTCTGTCTCTACCTCATCTTAATGGCTGAGTAGCATCAGCAAGCTACACCGTGTGCACCAATAAAACGTTACTATTTGGGACATTGACAGCGATGGGGTCCGCTGCCCAAAAACAAGAGAAATTAAAATGCAACATGGTGCCACCTCACACCCTCAGTAGAACATGGGCCCCCAGACATCAGTGGGGACTAAAGAGAGAAACGAGAAGAGCCATGTGCAGGACATTCAGCTGCTCAGAAGGCTATAATTTATCTGGTTTTAAATCTCTGCTTCTGAACTCTAATTTGAATCTAAATCAAATATCCTGTACCCACATACTGCTGCCACTCTCCCTACCTGTATACAGCATTTCCAGTGTCCACATTCCCAAGGTGTGTGTACATGTCTGACCCGTGGTGTGTTTGTTTCCTGAAACTCAGATCAATAAAGGACAACCCACACCAGACAACCAATCCACAGGGAAACTGGATCTATAAATATCTCATATGTCCAGCTGAGCCAGACTGGCCGCAACATGGACTGCATTAACTGATCTCACAAATTCAGGATGCGTAAAATAAAATGCTCTCCCCATGTTACTCAACTTCCCATTGATCATATAAATGTGTGAATTGTTTCTGTAAGCGTGGCAAATGGATGTGTTCATTGTTTCTTTATCAGTGTCAAACAGCAGAGGAAGAAGAGCCATGAGCTTCCAAGGTTGTACTAGTGATCTGTTATTATCATATATTTAAACTGTAGAAACTCAGGTTAAGGCCTATACTGTAGCATGTGCAGTAATGAGAAACACACTGCAGCCTGGTCCACAGTCTCTTTTAATTAGCTCTTTTGAGCTTGAACAGAAAAGCCTTCACACGAGAGAATGGACCTGCCATTCAAAACTCCACCTGTGACAACCGAGCTTCGTTGGAGGCATGTCTGTCGGTTCTATAGCTCTTATCTAGGGGATGAATCAAGAGGCATCATCACATTTCTTGGTCTGTTAAAGCTCCTGGGTGACCCCCCTCTGTCTGCTCTCTGTAGGATTTATCTTTTTAATCTATCCACAATAAACCAAGAAGAGTGCCTTCGTGTTCACCTCAAATGTGATGTGGATTATTTGTAGGCACATCTCTGGATGGTAATGTAAATAGATATGGAAAACATGCTCATGACCAGATTTAGTGTCTGTGCTCTTTTCTGAATTCCAACAATGTTGCCTATGATTAGATGATACCTAGAAGGTGATGCAAGATAACTCAGCAAAGCTTGAGTTACATCAATACAGTCAGCATATGAGCCATTCGTGCAAACAAATTCCTTGAGGCTGACTTCAAACGTCCAACCACATGTCTGCCTGCCCTTGTGAGGAAGTCAGAATGGAAATCCCCCTACGTCCTCCATCCCTCCTAAATAAGTTTGTGGTTAGCATCTTTTTTTTCCCACCTCATTTTAATCCAAGAGAAGCTCTGCAGATGAAAGCAGAGTAATGTTGCTAATGTGTGCGATAGTCACAGCCACATAAACCCACCACAATAAATTAAAGACCACAGGCGTGCATCTTGGCCTCATGTGACCAAACCCCCCAGATACAAACAGACATACGGTCACACAGTCACACATTGTCCTCCAACGCCCTCCAAACCAGAAGCAGCCAGCAGGCAGGCGCCCACGTTCCCCACTCCAGACCTATCTGGCTGTGGAGATAAAACCATACTGTAAACACAACATTTGACTCATCTCAGAAACATGACTGGGAAGCTGAGTGAGGAAATCTAATAGCTCCACTGCACTGGAGGATATTCTCTAAGTGACCTATAGCTTGTGCAACAGAGTTTAAATTACTTGAATATTTGAGTGAGGTATGGCTAAAACTCTCTTGAGCCATACTCTGCCATATGACTCCAATCTTCATATGTGGTCTTGCTTTAATCTGAATCTGACATGTGTGACATGAAGACATATGATTTGAATAAGTCGGAACCCTTCAGACTTTATATTATGCACATACACCATGTATATGTACATGTTCAGTTTAAACACATGCTTTCCCTGCTCACACACATACACTGACAGACAATTTATGTGCTCTCTCTCTCTTTCACACACACATATACACACACGGCACCCATAAAATTCAGATGTCTCCACACTCCATCCTTTGTGAGACCTTATTGTCCTGGTTATTACCCTGGGTATTGTTACAGAGAATTGGTATGCTTATCAAGGCCTGTAGTCTAAAGTTGATACGACACTGGCCTGGCAGCTTCATTAAGATTGATATCCTGCCGCAGCACACCCAGATGAGCTGATCTAGGACATGGGAGGGAGCAGCCAAGCAGAGTTAGAGAGAGAGAGTTAGAGAAAGACAGAAAGAATGAGAGAGTGGGAAAGAGAAAGAGATCGTGGGTCCACCTCCCAAGTAGCTCAATTGCCATCTATTGAGCCACTTGAGCTCAGGAGAGGGACCAGGCATGCATACCTCTCTTTTAAGGGGACGCTCCCCCTGTAACCGCACCCTGCCAGTCATAAATTACCTTCCTTGGCTCAGTCCTTTCACAGTGAATGCACAGAAGCCCCCTATAGCCTCTCTATGAGCAATTAAGGCCTCAATAGGTTGGTATCAAACCACCCTGACCTCATCCAACCTCTCCTGTCATTGTCACCTCCTAAAAGGTCCCCTCCACTTTGTTCCCATAGTGCCACTGCTCTTAGCGTGCATGGTGCAGGCAGAGTAGATTTTAGTGGCCATAACTGTTTCAGAGTTTTATCCTGAGTCAAAGGTCAACTGATCTGGAAGTTTTTTCTTTTGTATGTTTACAGCTGTTTAAATACAGGCTAGTTCACTCCAAATGTGTTGCACTCCGACTGTGTCATTTCATTAGCTGTACGACAACACTGCTGTCTCATTTAACAGATTATTTTTATTCCGGCTGATGGACTCTCGAGCCATCCTATCATCTGGGCCACATTCACTCTGTGTGGCCAACTGGAATGAAACTTGTGCTTTATGAGAAATCCCAAGTGCTAAATTCAGCCTGTACAGGTCAGGGAAGATTGCAGTGTGTACATTAACCGAGCACACTGGCGTGTCTAATTTGCTGCGGTGGACAAAACAAAGGCTTTCATTGATATCTCCATATCGAGTCAACCCTGGATTCAGTGGATAGCCCTGGTTTCCACTGGCCAGACTTAATGATTTATTGCACCACTGACTAGCCTGCACACTATCTGATTGGCAAGGCTGGGGCCCATTAAAAGGCATATATTTTTAATTACTGTTTACCATGTCAATAGCAATGCTAATCACTCCTAAGGTGTCTTCATATTCCAGCGCTGGGTGAGAAGACCTGATAAACATGAGCAAGTCCTGCTCGTGCTTTTTTTTTTATCTTAATAAAAAATGATGTTGAGACAAGCATTACTTCTAAAGCTCTTCTTTCACCTTTAAGGACCTTCATTAAAGAAAGGAGCGCCAAATGTGAGCCACTGAGTAAACATCTGTTATTGAAAGACATAATGTCAAACCAAATGTGCACCGCTCTCCTTGTCATGATGCCGTATGTCAGGTTTAAATAGGTGGTGTGCCTTTCAGGAAATGATAAGACCAATAGAGTGGGTTGAAATAAAATTCTTCTCATTAAGATAATCGTCTGCGGACACTCATTTAATGCCAGCAATGACATTGTAATGGTGTGATCCTTTATTGTCAGGCGTATCAATGCAACATTATGACCAAAACGCAAATTTGATGTTTTCGTCCCAGTGCTTCACGACCGATGTTTGCTTCAGATGCTTGGCTTTTTTATGATGTTACATTTTCTCCTACCATCTTGGAGAGAATGGGATGACATGACAGAGAGTTTAATGTGCGTGTGGTGAAATGTCAAGCTCTATCAAGCCCACTGGCCAGCATAGTGCACACAGAGTAGTATTATGGAAGTGGGGCAGTTGCAGCAGGCCCCTCTGATGGCCTATAGAGTGCTCCCTATATGCACACAGAGTCATTGGGCAGATGTGACCTCGCCAGCACACAGAGGCTCTTTGTGTCCCAGGGATTTAGAGTCCCCTGGGCCTCCTGACTCTAAACATTAACAGACCTACTGCAGAAGGAGAGAGAGACCCTTACTTTGCTGACATGCAACATTAACCGAGGCCAACTCTGTCTCTTCCATACTTACAATATCAGGAAGGGCCCTATATGTACAGATGCATGCAAAGACGCATGTGGTGGCTTGATGCAGGGGAAAGGTTGAAGCTCAGACGCACGCTAATGAGGTGAAGCAGCATACTTAGTGAAAATATATCACTTATTGGACTGAGGACATATATTTATATGGCTCTTCACTTGTTTACATGCAATAAAGGCAAGATCTCAAAGCACTCCACTTAGAGGAGTCCAGCACAGGCTCTGTGGTCTTCATTCATTTTTATGCTGCAACATGAGCAGAGGTCAGCATCCTTAACACAATTCAACTCATCCTCCATGACGTGACTGTTGTCTTGTTACTGGAATGTGTTTGCAAGACATGTCCCTCACCACCCTGTTTTAAAAAGAAACGTTTTAAATAAAGGACCTAATTATCTGTCAAGGATTGATGTTATGAGCCCGACGTACATGAACTTATCTGGATTCTTGGCGCTTTCTTTCCTCTCTGTAATAGCGTGATTATTCACCACTGTAGTTAAAGCTGCCTCGTGATTCTCTGATATTCTTGTAATTTTTGCTAATAATAATGATACAACATTTGCATAAAGGAAATGAAACAGGTTACATTTGCATATATTAAACATTTATATGTATGCATATAATATGTTTGCTCATTTCAGGAAACTAGGCAAGATAATAGTAAGACTAAGACAGGAAATAGAAGGAGCACAAATCCACAGTAAATATTGGCCTTCGTTATCTGCCATCCCCTCAGACAGGAGGCTGTATCATTTTTCAGCAAAGAGCCCCCTGTTCTTGAGGACTAGGCCAGGCCTTGCTTTATTAAATTATCTCCCTTGCTTCGCAAATACAATTTCCTGCATAAATCACTCAAATGATCCTTCAGACTGTCAGGTCCAAGAGAGTGTTTTCTTTCCTATCTGCCTCCGACCAGGTTATGCAAATCCCCACCACTGTGTGTTCGATATCTATTGAGATGCTTCAATTGTCTCCATTTGGCCCTAAATCCTTAGCTTGTCTCCATATTATTCTACTGCCCTTGATAAAAGTGACACTAAGCATCAAGCCATCACCAAGTCGGTAATCCATTACCAAAAAAAGAGCATGCCAATTTAACTAAGCCAGAAACACTGACCCTGCAACCTTGACCTTGTAAACATTACAATGGGGGGAGGCCACAGTTTGTGCATTGGAGATCTGCTCAGTGGAGCATTGGGAAGGGCTTATTATGGCCCCTAAGCTGGGGCTGAATTCAATCACATTGGAAAGGGGCTGAACAGAGAAATCTTTACCAGGGGTCAGCTTGGTTTAAGACCCCAATACGGAAATACATAACTGCACCAAATCGGCCAAATAGAAGTCCGCATTATCATCCTCCCTACAGCTAGCTAGCCAGTAGTCTAATTCGGAAGGATAAACATCTGTAATGTATTGGCTCAAATGGGAGCCAGCTTAGAGTGACTTCAGCTTGATCCCAGACAGCTGTTTGGGGAGCAGCTATGGCCTGACTGCACAGGGGGTCTCGGTGGATGTCCTGAAAAGGGACCTCCAAAAATCTAAAGGGACAAAGGAATCTCCTGAACAATGTTCTCGCTGATACAATGGTGGTGCACGGAGTGGAAGGGGCAAAGGAGCACAGCCTATTCTGGGGCATGAATGACCAGTGCATTCCTCTCCAGTCGCCGAGCAGTGAGCGCAGTGACCAAGAGTGACAAGTCTTTACACCGCTTTGTTGACACTCTGTGTGCTTGACCATTACATTCCTTCTGTTCTCTCTATCACCCTCCCCTCTCTCCCCTTCCCCTCTTTCTGCTTCCTTCCGCCTTTGCTTCTAATTCTGCATCTGCACTTCCATTGGTTTATTTTGTTTCTGTGTGGGTAGCCTTGAGTCTACTAAGCATTGTCAGCCCAGTTACATATTGCTTAAATTCAGAATAAAACATGGTACGGCACATGCACATAAATACACGTTGGGGTCAGGTCACTGCGTAGCGTACTGACACACATTTGGAACACATGTTTGTTCTCCATACAAGCCACACATCAGCCCTTTGACAAGTGAAATGGGTGAATATAACATATGGGACAGTATCAAGGGTTCATGTGGAGGACAGGGAATTACAGGCTTCCCTCCTCTCTCACACACACTCTCTCTCTCTGTGTCGTCCTCATAGACACACACATGCGCACACACACACACACACACACACAGAAGAGGGATCCCTGGACTGCTCAAGAACCCCCAAATCCCAAAGACTAACAACCAAATGTAAAAAGCCAATCCCTGATTAACTTTAAAGATATGATAAAGTTGCGCAGTTGCACTGTACTTGCAAGGAATTCAACAGGGAGATGAGAAGCAAGGGTCATAGAACAGCTGGAAATCAAGTGAATTGTGCCTTTCAGTTCATGGCACTGACTAGTGTAAAGAAATGAAAGTTATCTCTGTCTGATTAAAACTTGAGCGCATTTCCTTGGGCGAGAGGCCTCGGTGTTGTCATCTACAAGCCACTGGTTTCAAGAGAGAAGAAAGTGGCAGGGGGAAAACAAAGCAACACAGTGCATAGTTACGGTGCTTGCTCTGTGTGAATAGCTTATACTCCTTAATTGACTGGGTAAGACCTGTGTTAAGTCCCACAGAGCTTCGGCATCAGCAGATCCCCACCTGTGACAGCAGTGCAAGAATGACGGGGCTCATTAAAAAACTTGATTCAGATCTTCAGCAGGAACCCTGTTGAGTCGCTTTAAAGCAACGCGCTCATCGGAATGATAGGTGGCAAATACAGTAGCGGGGGAAAATTGGACTTGAAAAGGAATGTCTGTCTTTCCATTTTTTAAAGCCTTCCTCTTAATAACCTGTTTTCCTTTGTACTCTCAAACAAAATGGCTTCTATAGTTGTACACGGGGCCTTTGAAGGTGAGCCGTGACTGGCATACACAAATGTCTTCTTGTAGGGCCTTAATTTGATGCTTGAGCACTGCTGAAACTCCCTTATGCGTTTGTTGTCTCCTTTTGAAAAGAGTAGACTTTCACTTGAGTTAAAGTAAACTGCATCAATTTTTCATGTACCTGTCCTAAAGATAGGCACTGCACTTTCCAACTCCAAAAGGATGATTCGCACCATATCCTGTGAACTGGATTTTGCAACTGATGTCTGACCTTGTAACTCCTATCTGTGAGGGAAGTGGCTCTGGAAAAGGGGTTGAGGTAGTATATGGTGGTGTGGTGTACAAGCAGTGAAAATGAATTCACTAAAGCGTATTACTCTAGTGATGAGAAATGTTCTGGTAGATTATGACACAAAGCATAATTCATGTGTTAAAAAGAGGGAAATATTGCATAGATGGAGCAGATTATTGGTTTGAAGGTGCGTACCTCCAGGCTATGAATATCTATACTACCTAGTGTAAGAGATAATAAGCACCATCTTAATGGTTTATGAATCTCTTTTGACTTATGGTTATTAACCATAGAAGAATTATAGTGGTGCTGTATTGATGGACGGGGGGTATTTCAGGATAGAGCTCATGTGATTGAAATGGTACAACCTGCCAGCTTACAGGCAGCCATGGTTAGTACACGCTGAAATGTACAATAACCTGACCTACAAAACTTCAGGCTTTTAGTTCTATTCCTGACAATTTTTCCACTGGTTAAAAAAAGAAAAAAAAACTTTCCCCAACTAACAAGTAGCTTCAAGCCACTCATCAGTTCTTCGATTTTTTATTGCTAGTGATGCCAGAAGTAGAAGTAAAAGGGGGGAGGGAGAGGAAAAAAGAGAAGGTTTTATCCAGGGGACCGACACCATTCCCGTCCCGCACACGCCTCCAAGCGAGCACATCCCCCTGTCGACCCCCCCCCCCCCCCCCCCCAAAAAAAAGAGCATCAATAAAAGAACTGTGGTGCAGATTGGAGAAGGCATGAGCAGATTTTCAATGGGATTTCAGGAGAAGGCACAAGGGGCAGAAATCTTTTGCTTTTGTCTGCCGTTCAAATGGGTCTGATGAGCCTCGAGCTGGAGGCTCTGCTTGTCATAGAGGTCCTGATCTCTTGTGAGAATTGATTTCCATCATTTGGGGGGAGCTGTACAGACTGAGGGTATATTCCTGCCTGGGAGAGCAAGATAAGGGCCAAATGAACTGAGACCAACTTACTGTACAAAAAAAAGCCCTGAAAAAAGCCAAAGAAGAGGCTCTTAGGAGTGAAGGAAAAAAAGAACGCAAGAAAACAAAAACATGGTAACTTGTCTCACAGTCCATTCTCAAATGTTAGATTAGTTTTCAAAGAGTGGGAAGCCCTGTCCTGTTGTGACGTTTTCTCTCTGCCAAGCATTTCATCTGATTATGAGTACTTTGCAATCTGCGACAGCATGATTGATGCTCCACTTTCATGAGGGGAATTTTAACAGCACCTCTTCAGCGCTCAATGCGCACCCAATTATGCGTCTGAGCTGGTAACCTTGAATTTATGTCACCATGGCAACAAAACCCCCGGTCATGCATTATGGATTATCATTGAAATTCTACACCCCTACCTAACATAATGAGAGCCCAGGACTTAATCAAATCAGCCCATTCTGTGTGACACAAAGTGAAGAAGGAGCTCTCATTGTATTGGGGTTGAGGCTGGGAGAAGCCAGCCAAGCAAGCAGGCAGGCAGGCAGGCAGGCAGGCAGGCAGGCAGGCGGGCGGGTGGCAGACTGGGCTGTGACGGCTCCAGCAGCTGCAGGGCTAGCAGCCTGATAGATTGCTCCCATATACATCAGTGAACATATAGACAGATGGCCCTCAATGCCTGGAATTTCCAACCCAGGAAGCAGCTGTTCAGCCTAACCTCTGCTGTCCGTCTCACCTTGTTGTCATGGAACATTGAGCAGAGAAGGAGAATGTGGATGGTGACATGGTGCGGAGTGTGGTGGAGCACCACAGAGCTCCAGGGTTGGGACAGGGGAAGGGAAGGGGCTTTAGTAGGGGCTGAGGCAGGGCTTGCTGGATTTACATTAGGTGGCACTTTCTCACTTTGTCTCCTCTCTCCAGACCCCTCCTCCTGATTTTGTTTTTTCTCCATGTTTTTTTGTGGGTAGCTTGAGGATCTAGGATCTGGATTGCACCCAAGTCTTCTTGCTTTCTTACTCATGACCACATAAATAGAGAAAGAAGCCCAAAATTACTCAATCCTCCTCTCTCTCTTTCTCTCTTTGTCTCTGTCTATCACACGGATGACATAATTGTTGTAAATCACTGCGCTGGATTAATGCAATCTATTTTTCATCTCTTCCCTGGCTTCTCCCCCTTCACTACTGCAGGCCCAGCCTGAGCCGTTACATAAAATATTGATTGCTCTTGTGTATTTCTCTCATTGTATGTAAGCATTTTTATTAGCTAACAGGCGAGCAGAGGAAACCAGTATTGCCCCCCTTCTCTCACTCTCTATAAAAACTTTTAATAGCTCAGCAGATTTTTGTTCCTCTCTCTTCTGTTTCCCTGCATCATCCCTGTGCACTACTGAGAAGCCCTGAAGATTTCAGCAAGGGAATACTGGAGCTGGAATACAGGAAATACAAAAATAGACTCTTCTCAAGCAATGCTTAAGAAATTGTAGATGCACAGGTCTATGGGATTTGAAAATAGTAACTTATTCTGTGGGAAGTATGGTTTTAGTAAACTCTCATCTGAATAATAAACAACAAAATTCTAGACATTCAGTTGGGCAAACATGTCCAAATATTGTTTCAGAAATGGTGTAGACACACATGTATTATGACCCAGATGTATTTCACTGGTGTTATTTAAATGTAGATAGTTAGCCAAGTAGATTTTGTCAAATAATTAGCCATTTTTTATGGCTAACCCTAATGTAACTAACCATCAATGTGGTTTTGAAATGCCCGGAAAACTTTTTAAAATGGAGTCTGCCAGGAATCAAGAAAGAAAACTCCCCAGCTTTAAAATTGCAAACACCTGATTCACATTGACTTTGCAAGGATTTAATGCTTTGGCCACAATCATATGTCACTGGGAGGAGCGTTCTACTAAATGGTTAATTTGCATAACTTTTCATAGGCTCTTTTCCAAAGCAATCATGACAGTTTTTGGGATGCTCTCTCACTGGAAAAAAGGGGGAATGCGAGGCTTGGCTGTTTATTGAGTCTATAACAACCGCTTTTTGGAAGCAAAACAAAGTCTACTGCGGGCACTCAGGCATATCAAATTTATTCTGAGCACAGCAGTGAAAAGGGACAGTCTATCAGCATCAGAATACTAATATCCAATATTCTGTGGAAAAAAAGAAACAAAGAAAAAGTATTTCAAAGTAATAGAAAAAGTTTATGTAAAACAAATGGGAATTCAGTAATTCATCCATACCCCAGGTCCTCTACAGCTGTCTCTGCATATTTCCAATAAACATAACAGGGTAATAAATGTTATTTTCTCTGAAGTAGGCGCATCACAAGTGGAGGTGTCATCTAAAATGTATTTGTGATGTGCTTGATGAAGCCTGCTCATCCCTCTGTAATGACACCCCAGCCTCTCTCATGTGTTATGCATCACATCTTGTTACCATCTTCCTCTGAGCATGGCTGTCATCATGTGTCTTCTTAGGCCCCTCCGGAAGCATCGCATCAGCTAAGGGATACATGGCGAAGGGAGGGGAGGGGATCAGCAATATTAGATGCCTCTTCAACTTCTCAAACTCCAGAAGGTGTCATTCTCATCTATACTTGCTGAGGCCACCGCCCCTCCCCCCCGCCAGATTCATTACAGAGCAGAAAGGAGACAGTGGAAAAAGTGAAGTAGTAGGTGTGAGAGCGGTTTGTGTGAGTCCATTCTCACAATACATTATTGATGCTGTATTTTTGTTATTAGAACATTTCTCCTGTATTATGCATATCAAGTTCATGGAGAGTATCATCGTTTACCAATCCTGAACATTTTGGCCTCTACACGAACTTACAGCATGCGGAACATATAGGAGGTACTTACACCATAAGTTTTTGTTCCTGTGAAAATCCAGATATCTTATTGACACTATTTCAGTGACATTTCAGTCTGCTGTGAATGCTACAAAAAATGAGACAGAATATCTTGCAGGATGTCCACCATACGTGTTGTATTTCAATCACAGTCCAAAGCTAATCAGGTCAACCCAAGATGTTCCTTCTGGATCACGCAAGGAAAACAAATAATCACTTAAAAATCATGCATCTTAAGTAGTGCATGCATGATTGAAAATAAAAGAAACATTACCATGGATTGAGGGATAGACTCAGGTCTTCCATAACGGGAGCATGCATTTATGGCACAAATGCCCATAGACAGTTTCTAGTCCTCCAGAGGCTCCTTGTTGTGTGTATCAATGTATGTGCACTATTAAGACATGGAAAAGCATACAAAAGAGCATACATCATTGAAAAGTTACTTTTGTGCATCTTCTACATTAATCATCAAGAGGAAGACTGAATCCATACAGAAGGACTGTAACAAACTAATGACTTTGCCTCCCTTTGTAACCTTCCTCTGACAGCTATACTATTGGGTTACAAGGAGAGTCACACTAGTGCGGTCCCTACTGCCTCATTTGCATAGAATTAATGATGCATGCATATGCAAATGAGCATTTTAAACAATGTTGATTACTGCCTATGTATTCATAGGCCAACAGTCACACATGTCTGACATGCCACTTCTGCATGTAATTTGCACCACGGTAAAGGGCAACTGGTACTGTCTCTCACGTAGGCTCATCATGGCCGCAGGCAGCGGTGATAACTGCTTTATCTGTGTCTTGACTGATGTTTATTTATTGGTCTGAATGTCTCTTCTGAGATGTGACCATATCATTTATTATGACAACAGAGTAGAATTAGCTGTGTTGTGCAGTCAAATAAAAGACTTGCATTAAATTCAAGGGTACATGACGATCAGCAACAACCGACAGGATGCACATACAGCACATGCTACACGTGTTAAGTATAATGTTAATCCTTTACCACTGTCCCCTCTGTATAGTTCTCTGCACAAACAAAGCGGAATTGGTCTGACACACACACACACACACACACACACACACACACACACACACACACACACACACACACACACACACACACACTACCCTTTTAAGTCTGCAATTGTTTTTTCCCCTTTAAGACAAGATGAGTCAGGATGGGATCTTGTTTTAGACCCCAGATGTTCTCAACCTTCTTAGCCTGTGGATACATCATAGCATGCTTTCATCTAGCTCCTGGCCTGCTGAGGCCCACAGAGGCCCGTGGAAGCCATCCAGACCAGCCCTCTCATTTGGTTAAGGGCTCTTCAGTTGCAGGCCAACAGCACTGAGAGCCTCTGCATGTCAATCCCTCCCCCTTGTGTTCCTCTCCTCTCTCCTCTCCCCCCCTCGGGTCAGCCCTGTGCTTAGGCTGTTGCATTTCTAATATCTGCATGTCGTGCTATGACTTACCACTACCCTACAGCAACAGTCAAGTGTAGGGAATATAAGAAATGAGAGATGGAGGAAACTACAGTACTTCTATCTCAATATGGAGTAAATAGTGAGAAAGTGGACGATTATGACAATATTTCAAGATGTTGAAAATGGGTGATTATTCTACAATACAAAGGAGATCTGCTGTAATGTTTATTATGGGAAGGAATTTGCTCTTTTGTAGTCTTATTTTCCCTTTACAATCGGGGTCACAACCTCTGCTTTTACAAGGTTCCATTTCAACACGTATTACACTTTACTGTGTCAATATTTACGATCCGGTTGTAACCTACATTCACATTATATCTGCGCTTTGACACTTTGCATTCATGGACTTAAACTAAATGGCCTATTTCCCTTCTATATGTTCTTGTAAGAGTATCTCCAAAGTCGTGAGTATTTTTATAATGCATGGGATCACAAGGTTTTCCGTACAACCCATTTCTTGTACAGGTTGACACCTATAAAAAACAGTATTAGAATCAATATACTAATGTATTTTTTCTTCTATTTTTTATTTCATTTCTTGAGCCTGACACAAAATGGTAATGAATGCTCAGGGGATGTTTACCCCATTTAGATTTCATAGAACTTGGTGTCTGCATTGATTAATGTGTGCCTAACCTATGTTTTCATTATAAGAGGAGGAGGTTGTGTGTGCGTGCCTGTGTGTGTGTGTTTGTGTGTGAGTCTGTTTGGGTGCTGAATGGGGGTTATATTTTTGGGTGGTATGATTGAAACCCCCCATGCCTCCATGTGGAGGTAATGAACCTGAAGACAAGCAGCGGCTAGCCTGAAATTTCATGCATTGAGAGAGTGTCAGGGCATACATAAGGCTGGCTTGGTCATTTGTTATCGTTAATCTTTACATTTATGGCTGCAAATATGTTATTAGGAGGCGTGTCCTGAGTATTTCACTTTGATTGGGCTGTGCTCTATGACATATTGATCAGTTGAGTTGGAGAAGGGAGAGGCAGAGGGCCAAAGTGACCGAGACCTTGACTTTGGACATCTTCAAAGGCATGACCATGAGTGTCTGGCTCATATTCAGCATCCCTGGTAATTTCCCTTTTGTAGGGGGAATCAAGGGCACGTAAAGCCCATCGCATTTAGACCCACCACTGGTTGGCTGGGTGAGTAAGTGACAGCATACATGGAAGCTAAGATGGGGTCCGGCAATGACCAGCAGCCTCCTCCGGATTACATTCCAGGAAATCCTATCCATCTTCATTCAAGCATTTCAGTGCTCAGTGAAATTGTATGGTAGGGTGGACCAGATTCAGATTGGTTCTATGTGTTTGTGTGTGTCTGTGTGTGTGCACGCATAAGTCATATCCACTGTTACCTCTGACTTCACCAGCTATTCCAGGCTAGTCCTATTTTGGATAGTTCTTAACATGCAAGCCCACACTCCTCCACTGGCTGCTGAATTGAGCCCTAATAAGCTGACATGATTCCTGTATTAATCATCCATGGAAATTTTTATTGGTGAGCCGTGACTTGCCAGGGGTCCGGGGTCAAAGCCAGCAGCCTTTGCATTATCCTGCATACAGCTCATATCTGCTTCCATCCAGAAACGACAGGGCCTGGATCTCAATCAATTATATAGCAGTCTGAAGCTATAACAGCACTTGCTATTTGCTAGTTCAAGCAGCAAATCCCATGATAAAACCAACAGCAACCTATCACACGCAAAAAGAAAAATGTGAGAGTTAGTTTATTAATGAACCACGTCTGGCTCACCTATTTATGCAGTGGCATTGCTTGCACCGTATCCGTCTTTGTAAGTCAGAAAACAATATGCCATTAGTCATATGAAAATTCAGGGATGGAAAATTTCCAATTCATGAAAAAGGTTCCATATATACATGCACATATACATTTGGGGGCAATGTTGTGGAACTCACTGATCAGTGTCTGACGAAGGTAACATTTCTCTCTGTCTGCAGTTAGACTAATGTGAAGGGGAAAGCCATTTGGCACACTGCACTGGGTGACATTTGTGAAGATTTAGTGATTTGTGGAGAAAGACAATTGCAGTAGAATGTGTGAATCAGCATTACTCTACCAGGTGATGTCATGCATTGCAGTCACTAAGACGCTTCTGGGCTCACATGCAGAGTAATAGCGCTTAGCAATTGTGGAATGTGTCTAATCCAAGTCCCAAAATGCTTTGTAATGCAGACATGTCACTAGCACATATTTTTCCCCTGTTTGAGACAGGGCTTTCTCTGAATTTGAGACTTTATCCCTGCAGTCATCTTGATGATTCATGATTGCTCACGTCTTGAGCTATTTATACCCACTTGCAAGCATTAGGATACATTTGGATAAGATGAAAGGAAACAAATGTACAAAAATAATCAAATGATAAACCATGGAACAGTACAAATAAATTAAGAACTATTCTATTTCAGACCAGACAGAAATAAAGACTAGTGGTGCACGTGATGAGCCGTGTGCTTTCCAGAAGCAGCGTTAAAGTTGACAGCGAACTTTGCCAATTTAATATGAGGATTAAACTAGGTGTTGACCCTGCTACCAAGGGACTGTAATCCCAATCACAACTACAAGCCATATTTTATGCTAATAACAGTTCATTTTATTAATTTGCTATTAAAAGTGGTGACGTGTATACATATATATAAATACATTATCATGGGAAAATGTCATCAAGATTAATGGAAAGACCAACAGACATTGCATTTATGGAAATTATAATATTACTCTTTGTAAACCGTGGTCCCTGCTAATGGATTTTATGCACCTTTATGGCAGAAAGCCATGGCACCCAGAGAATAGAGATCAGGCAGAAATGTGTAGGTCATTATGCATCTGGACTCCTAACCTTCCTCTCTCCTTAGCACAGTGCCCAGCTCCAGGCTGTAAATTAGAAGGACAAGTTGTGTGCGACGATCACTGTTTATTGCTCTGTTTAAATTCATTCTCCATTCGGAACGACATATTACCGGGTGTAGCTTTAAAAAAAAAAGAAAAAAAAGAAGAAGAAGGCATTTAATATAAATGATCTGGTGTTGATTGTGATGGATATACTATGCAGAGACACCTTGCCTTCAAGGGCATCGAGGGATAAGCTATCATTTTCTTCCTCTTACGCATGAAGGGAAGAATGACGGAGCGTCCAATGTCATCACAGTGTCTACAATAACACACCGCAACTCACAGAAGCACACACAACACTGATATGCAACAACAAATCGTTTTTACAGCCTACATGAAATGTTCTGGATAGTTTGCATATGTTTTAAATGTGAGCAAAGCACGTACGGAAACGTCTCCCTGGTTGTGCTCTGCGAAAACGGCCCCATGTGTTTGAGTGTGCAACAGCAAACAACAGGCCTCTCACTCTGTTGGTGAGTGTGTGACCTTCTGTCACATATTTTGCTGAAGCTACAGCAAGTTTTAGTCTCAGTAGTGTTTTACCTCCTCTCACCTCTGCTGATATTTCAATAAAGAGAGCCAAAGTGACCCAGCTTTATAAACCTGTGCTCAGCATAATAAGCCTATGTTACGATTAATGAGATACCTAGGGCATTATTTGTTATCTTATATATCTTATTGATTGCATTGTCTTTCATCTTTGCAGGCGCGCACTCTCTCTCTGTCTCTCTGACTCTCTCTACCAACTCTCTTTCCACCCTCTGGCTGTCTGCTTTGCTCTCTCGTAGTCTCGCTCACTCGTTCTCTCCCCCGAGCCCACCATTCTTGGTTATATAGGAGTTGTTGAAGGTTGAATAGTCATGGCATGCAAAGTGCAAGCTTGTATAACTACGCTTCCATTACCTGCAGCGTGTGTGTGCTAATAAGTCATCTTAAGTCAATGACCCGTATATATCAAGCTTCTTAGAGTAGCGATCCAGGATCACTGCCCATGCAGGTCCCCTTAACCATCTTATTTATAACAGACTTCAAAGGCTCAACTGATTCTCGATCAGGCCTCCCACTTTGAAATGTCTGGTGAAAACCAACCGGCTGCAGTTCACTCACACACACATGAATATACATGCACACACATACACGCACGTGCACACCCTCCGTACAAATAGTGCCTTAAATGTTGATTGACCTCGTCTCAGCTCCAGGATATGAGAGTAACGTCTGCAGGAAGCCAGGAAGCCGGACAGCCACATTTTGTTTGATCACATCCAGCAGTGCGTCTACTGGTACATTTCAAATGCTGCTCATTTATTGAAGGAAAGCTCCGCTGTTTAATGGAAGCAGAGAGGATTGGAAGTGACACAGCATAAACAGGAACTGTCAAACAATTAAACAGTGTAAACAGCACAGATGAGCCACTGATGAATCTGGCTGTCGGAAGCTATTTAGCGAGGCTAAGCCAAGTCGTCTGAAAGGTGGTTCTATCTGTCCGTCCTTCCATCTGTGACAGTTGCTCACAATGACTTAGATAGATACTTTTAAGTATTTGCATGAATGCCATAGCTTGACATGTGAAGGACTGTGTTTTAGCTTTAAAGTGTGTTTTATAACTTACTTATTAATGTGTGCGAGTAAAGCTTAAATTGTTGTATGTCTGCTCAGATGCTGCCTTGTGAAGAATAAGTGATCTTCTCGGCTGGTAGAGCCTGGGAATTTGGGAATATGCAATGTAAGCACTATTACTAAGGCTATTAACCTTGACACCATTATGCAAAGTGGAGAAGTATGACACTAAATAGAAAAAAAAAAAGACTTCTCATAATAGAAAAATTACAGGGAAGCCGTGAACAAGTAAGAGTTCTTAGAGTGAAACAGAGAGAAATGGGAAGAAAGAGAAAAGTATTGCTGATAGCAGAACAATTCCAATGAAGCAATAAATATTAATGCAGAGGTGCAAGGTTTCTTTGTGAATCACTGTTGTATGTTTATGATAAATGAGCGCTCCTTCTCTATCGTGTCAGGGTCCCTTGACCGACAAATAGCAGGCTAATGACAATGGCTAAAACATATGGTAATGGCCCTTCACAATGCTCTGCTATCAATGACACCTAGAACCTGCAGGGGCTACTATTCATGTGAACTATACAGTCATCTTTACGTTTAGTGTCTACTGTGTATTGTTTAGGAGGATTGAGTATCTGATTAGCATCATGTTTGCTGCTGGATTATTCACTCCAACCCACTGTGTTTCAGTGTGTGGAAATTCTGAAAGTACATTCTGTATTAGCTTTGGATATTTACAGCATTTAGTAAGAAGCTATTAGATAGCGTGTTGTGATGAAAATGGACCCAACTTTTTTATAGTGAGGTTACAAAACCAATGTCTTCATATTGTGGTCATCGGTCATCTACCCTCGTGAATTAAGATCATGTTGCCTACACAGTATATCTCTCAAACCTTGAGATTAATTTCTTAATCTTTATTTTAATTCTACTTCAAACATATTAAGACTGAACCACACACATACACATGCATGCAATACTTCCCAAAACTCTCATCTACACCCCATCTCCCAGTTGGCAGTGACCAGAATCCTGAATCCCCTCTTAGCTGTGTGTGAAATGTAGAATAGCTCTCCTCTCCCCTGTGCTAATCCAGGCCGGTCCATCCCCACAGCACTGGCCTGTGACAGATACAAAGTTACAAAGCTGCTAATCTCAGAGCCCCTGTAGCCTGGGGGTCAGTGGGGAGCTCCTCTGCCTAAGCAGGGCCGTCCTGGGAGGCCAAGGCAGGAGATAGCTAGGCCTCAACCCTCAGCGTCAAGCCCTGCCTGTCGGATTAATGCACCTAGAGGGACATGGTGTTTCAGATGGGCCGCAGGCTCACAGGATCACAGGCTCACAACACTCGGGACTCTGTAGTTATTACAAGAGAGAGCTGGAGATGTGTGCTATAGCACTGCTATCGTCCAATCCACTGGCACATTTCGCAGAGAGATAAAGACCAATGGTAAGAGAGAAAACAACACAGCTGGTCTGAAACATAAAGAAAAAAATGAGTATGTTATGTTTACATGTTGAACTTGTAAGTGTGAATTCAGCTTGAGGGCAATGTGTACAGTAGAACAGTAGATAACTCAAATTGCACATTAGCAAAGAGAAACAAGTTCCTGCCCCCTCCCTGAAGGATGCAGCAGTGCACTTATATGATGATGGAGAACTAATTCAATAATTAATGGTGATAACCATCATCAGCAGCCCAAATCGATTCTTATCTTTGCCTGTGTTGAGCAATGCTACATTTTTAATGTTCTTGTCATTTTGATTAAGATCATGTCATTGCCTTTGTCCTCACTTATAATGTGAGTCAGGGGGCTCTGAGAGCAGTTTTTGCGTTTAATTAGCCTTATCCAACACATGGCATTCTCAAAGCTATCATACAGATTCTTGCCTTACAGAGCTCATGTGCTTTAAAATTCAGAAATAGAATATATGCATATACATTAAATATGTCTGTGTGATTCTGTGCTCATGATCAGGGTTGTGGCGGTAAAAAAAAAAGGTTGGGTAAACCCTACCTTACCTCAGATACTCTCGCCTCTAGAAATCTGACAGTACATGAAGCAGCACTTCAACTTGCATGGTGTTTATTACAGCCACTGTGGATTAACAACATGAACAAACAGTTATGAGCTATAGAGTTTACATACACGCTAACTTGAGCTATCAAGCAACATTAAAGCAGCAGCTAAATTAACTGGGTTGGTAAAAATTAATCTAAAATTCACTTCAGCTTCGCTTATTTGCTAATAACTAGCTACTTAGTTTGTGGTCTTTTATATAGCATATTATTATTTGATGCAGCATGTGTCATATGTCAGTCCTTTTAACTCTGATTCATCTGTCCATGAAAGCATGTTTTTGCCTGCTAGCTTCAGGGTGGAGGGTTTGTTTGTTTTTAAATCACACGTGGCATGAATGGGTAGTGGGTTGCTTGTTGCTCTGTGTTAACAGGATACAATGGTGCTGACGTGAGGATACAATTATCCAACACAGAACAAAATAGGCAATCCAAGAATTTACGATTGAAACTGTGAGAGAGAGCCCAGTTACAGGTGTAAAGTATGCGTAAACAGTGAGGGGGTGCTCCATGAATGCTATTTCAGAATTGACGTAAGTTTTCCCTCCAACTAACCATCAGCGGCATTAATTCTATTTTGTTGACCGTTACGATTAGGTTGCAGGTGAGCACTCTGAAGGTTAGTATGGTATTTAGCCAGATAATTGCTGTTTCAAATCATGCAACTACATTTTGAACATGCACACACACGCTTGCACACTAACACACATGCACCTGAGCAGGCAACATAGCAGCATCAGTATCCTGTGGTAGATACACACCAAACGACTGGAAGCCTGAGGGCTCAGGCAGCCATGATGAGGAGGGATTAGGAGTGGTGGGTTGTCAGCAGGATGCATTTGTGAGTGAAACGTGTGTCTGTGTGGGTGTTTGTGAGTGTGTAAGTGTGTAAGAGAGAGAGAAATCTTGCTGTTTCTGTATCGCATGCCTGCTGAATCGGGTGGGTGGAGGCTTTTATAGCCTAAAGATGTCCTTGCACTTGAAATCCCGAAATCTGCTCTGAAAGTGATGAGGTATTAGAAAGGGATACACAGGTAAATCAGGTCCAGGTCTCAAATAGTTTGGAGAATGTCAGAGAATGAAGCAATTTCATGTCATAATCTTGGCAAAAAGTGGAAACATTTCCATTCGCATATGCAGCCTCTAGGATACTCACAATATTACAGGACTGCTTTTATATCACATCCATATTCAAATATCAATTTCTCTACAGCCAACGAGTTAAATGATAAAATGTCAGCTACACAGAATGCTTTTCTGTGGCTCAATTGTAACCCTGTTTCATATTCATAAACTCTCCACATGACATTTTACCACTCTTGTGTGATATCCTGTGTCCACACGGCACTCCTGTTTAGAGTGCTATCTCATCCAAGCTCTAATTCAAAGCCGAAAATTATGGCTGAGTTAAATGTTCTGTTCCTAATGCACTGAAATAATGCTAAATTACAGATGGCTGGTTTTATTTGTGTGAATAAATTTGTGGGCTTAATGGTTTGTAAAACATGTTTTCTATGCATCGTTTACAAACAGGGAAGGATGTTAGAATGTGTGTTATTCCATGAAACACAATTACCGTTAATTTAAGCAACATACAATAATTAAGTGAACAAAAAAATTCTACTTTCCCACTGTGAGTTGGGAAAATAATTCCATAAACAGTTATGACTTGATTCCTGTGCTGATCAAAACCCACTGAAGCATTCTTGTGTCTTTTTTTTGGCAACAACACTGTGGCTCTCACCCAAATGAGCTATAGTAGTACAGGTTGTACCTAGCCTTCGAACAGCGAGGTAGCGCCAAATCATGCTATAAATAAATACATATTCTCTATTTAGGATGATTATCGTAAATGTGTACCATATCTGATCACTCTGTCTGAAAATTATATCTGCTCCTAACAGATGGGAAAACACTGCCCACAATTAGGCAGCACATGGCCAAGATCTGTCCATTTCTGGAAAGTAAAGCTGACATATTTTCCAGTTATCTGCCAGTATCTGACATTAATCTGGCAATAGAAAAAAGCATTTGGCACGGTCTCCAGTGCTCGTAGTGGTGGGTGCTTCCTGTCTGCATCTTCGGACGATACTCTTTTTGGGACCATATCTTTTTTGCATTTGATGGATTCAGGAAGACATTCAAAAACTGACTTTGATGTGAATGTGAAGACAACCTGTTCATCTGAAGCACAGCTGTTGACTGACTGAAGAAAAGTGCTAAACTTGCAGGCTTGGAAGTTCTGCCCTCTTTGTTTGCACTGAGCACATTCATAAGCCCCATATTGGAATTGTCAATTATTTACATAAAGAATGATATGAGAATTATCTGTCAATTTATCAGCATTACAATGTCTGACATGCTAAATGTGCAATGTTGTTGACAGTGACAGTTCAGAACATGGGGGACGGCTGGTAAACAGACTTGATCAAGATTGAGCAGAGCAATAATCAAACGCCATTGGACACCTGCTAACACTGCAGAGATCTCAATTGTTCCCCCACGTCAGAAAGATGGGTACTATCTAATCAACAGAGCAGGGGTAGTGTAGTACTGGCAAGGGTGTGAGGTTATGGCCCCTCCAGTTGTTCCTGACACGCCACACACAACACTCATCTCACGCCACAGAACAGAGGAAAAGGGGGAGTTTCAGGCAACCGCAAGGAGTCTTTTATTTTTAGTTAATGATTGAACAAACAATCCTTGCCTCAGAGCTGTGCCCTCTGGTGGGTGTGGCTGCCCCTTGCGGAGGAGCTGCTCCCTAATAAGCATCCTTTCACACACAAAAAAGCCCAATATTTGCTCAGCAACTGGAGGAGGAGACGGAGGAGCCGTTAGGGAGCAGGATATTGGTTGGCTATGACAATGCACATGAAGACCGAGCAAGACGAGGAGAAGTGGGGGCAGATTTAGGGATGGATGGAGCGACAGAGGGGGGGAAAGGGGATGGTGTACTAAAGGAGGAGGAGGAAGGGGATGAAGTAGTGGCGAGTGCTGATGGTTGGGCAGGGGGCCTTTTCTGCCACATATAGCACTACGATGAACAGATGGGGCCTGATAAATCCTGAAAGGGAGGCATTACCTGCCCAAGTCACCAAGCAGCCACAATTATCACAGGGCTCTGGGTTCATTGTCAATTAGAGTGGCAGTTAAAGCCAGGCAGCAGCTGTGGCAGATGGCTGGGATCCAGAGAGGCTGGGGGAGCCGGGACAGAGGCCAGCCCCCAGGCTCTCTCCATCTCTCCTCCTACTTTTCTCTCCATCTCTCTGTCTCTTTCTCTAATACAGCAAGGTCTGCTTTAGAGCACTAGATCTACTTTCTCATTGTGTGTGTGTGTGTGTGTGACGGAGAGAGAAAATGAGGCAGAGTGAGAAGTGTGTAATGAGGACCAGAGACACCACTCATTAGAGAGATTGCAAGAAAACAGTGTTGTTTGACATGTTTTTTTGTTGTTTTTTTTTTATATATGGAGCCTGAAAAACAGATCTCATTTATACAGAACAGCATATTTTGTGATGTAGTCAGCAAATAGCGCATTCATTATTTGAGTGAGCAATTAGTATTTTCCAGTTTTGCGGTTATAGCAAATGTCTCGGCTGACATTCCTGACCGCAATAAGTAATTTATGGAGGTGACATCATGATCAATAGTGAAGAAGAGTTGTCCCACCAGATGCAACATTAGAAGAATATACAAGCTCTGTAATTCACTACATATACTCATATGGTAACAGTTGCTATTTACTGCAAGTGTTGTGCATTTTCACCGCCAGGATTCCTCACTCAAACTGGTGTTGAAGAATGCACAAAAGCAGAATGTGCCTCTGAGTGGATTTGATTATGATTCTGAATCCCTTTATGATTGAGAGAAAGAGACTGTTTGTGCGTAAGTTTAAGCTCCAGCACTTTTTTTTCTGTTACCCATTTATTTCTGTCGGCCAATATGGTAGGCCAACAGTGGGCCTACCATATTGGTGAAGTATATGGGCGACCGAAGGGCAGCCTTTTGCTGAGTTTGTCCCCGTGATCTTCCAAGCAGGCTCCCCCTGCCTCCCAGCCTGAGCCAAGGCTCACCAGCAGGCTTCACTTTCAGCAAGTACCACCATTCATCACCAGGCAGGGGTGCTGGAGGGGGGGTTGGGGGTGTACGGCAGGGGGCCAGTAACGGGGCAGTGTGTGCCCCTCACCCCTCCTCTTTTCTTCTCCACAGGCTGCTGAGAATATAGGCCTCTGCCACAGACAGCAGCCACACTCCTCTCTTACACCCCTTACAATGGAGCTCCAAATTTATTCAGGGGAGGAGAGACCTGCTCCCTCCTATTGCTCCCTTGCTCCTTCACCCCTGTCTCTTGCCCCCTACTATTCTGCTTTTTTTCTCCCTGTCGCCCTCTTCCCTTGACTCTCCTCCCTCATCCCTTTCCCCTCTCCCTCCTCTCTGCCTCGGTCCCTCTCACCCTTTTCTCCCCACTGGGGCATCATTCCTCCTACTTTGTTCCGCCAGTCCCGGGCCCAGCGTCTGGGTTGTCCTGATAGCAGAGAAGGAGTAGCAGCCTATCCATCTGCCTGCCCGGGGCCTGCCAATGAAGAAAGAGGAGCAGAGGTCCTCATTCATAACAATAGCCATTAACAATGCTAACAGCACTGCTGTTGCTGCTGTGGAGGCTTGGGAGCGAGAGGTTGCAGGGACTGGGACAGGGGGCAGCGAGGGCTGGGACTGCAGGGGCCAGACAGTAAAGCATGAGCGGGGGCCTGGGAGGGCCTGTCGCCGGGCAGGGTTGGAGATTGTAGAGATCCGATAGGTTTACGGGACAGACAGTGCTCTAAAGCATGTTGTTAGGGCGTTAAGCAAGCCCTCAGAGTCTCCCAGGCCTGTAAAGAAATATTGATTTCTCTTTTTTGCCTGTGGTCAGACAGCATGTGAAGTCCCGTCCATGTGAAGCTAGCCACTCTCTCATATTGCCTTGTGGCTTCATGCCCAGTTATTTAGGAGTCTGCAGTTCAGCGGTGGTTATTTCAAATGTTGTGGGTGTTTATTTTTAAAAAACATTCTCAAAAATGAAATAAAAACCTTAAAACCGACACCTTAAAGTGGATTTTAACTTGATATCAGAAAATGTTAGTGCAGACTGCATAGCAACATAGCAACACCACAGGATACGTTAAAGTAATTTAAGCAAGCACTGTATCAGCAAAAATACAGTACAATGTGGGTGAACTTACTGACAGTCACACAATAGCTGTAATGATGCCCAAGTAGGCCAAATTTACCTCTGGTACTTCCCCGGCTTCCCTCCTGAGTTTTGACACATTTTCACATTTATCAGGAATGCCTATCTGTCTCCAGTAACAACAAAAGGCACCCCCTCTAAAGAACAACACTGCATGGAGCCGCCTGTGAAATGGTTACAGTAGGCCCTCCCTCACCATGCCTCTCATCCCTCCAATCAAACTGTCAAAAAAGCACAGTCCTTTGTATCGAGTGTTTTAATTAGATTTGGATGGATTTCAAATCTGCTCTTGTTTCCTGGAATGATTCTGAGTGAAAGAAGAAACCCTACAACAAGATTAACCACTAATCTATCCTTTAGTTACAGCTACTAAAATCTGCCCATCTGCCTATCCATTCAAATACACAGTGGAGCTTTTATAGATATCAAAATGTGCATATTATCTGTTGTTTAGACACTGAATTAATTCCTCATCTTGAAAACCTGTATACAAGACATGGGGGGACGTCAGGAGCATGCAGTAGATTTACAGTTTCCCTTAAACCACCACGGGTATGCAGGCAGTCTAGACTGTTGTGGGTGCAACTTAACTTGATTAATCGGCTGTATGTCATTCTCCTATTCCTCCTACATGCAGTATGGTATAGGTATGCACTTGATCCTCTCGACATGCTTTCATCGATACAGTTGAATTTGTCCACAGGGCAGTGAAACATACTGTATACCATCAATGATTCTGATCAATATGATCCCGTTATGGCAACTTATTCTAGGTGGCACAATCAATACTGCACGTCGTCAACATCGCTGTCTTCTAGACTAATAGTCTTCAATATCCAATATGGACTTCAGCAATCTCTTTTCAAGACCTTTAGCAGACATACGTATGATTTTTCCCTCACAGTGTCTTTTAACCGTTTTTTTTTTAGCAGCAAACGCAGTGGGTAAACAACTTGATGGCTCACAAGGAAATTGCCTGGAAACCTGACGCAGACTACGCATAATTTGCTGACAAAATTGTCAATGAGTTAATGATCATGGAGAATTGGCAGAGCATTGCAGCTTTTCAATCCATCTCTAATGCTTTCATTTCTATTGGCAGGCGCGGATCTCTCTCCCCTTGGTGACAACAAAGACCTTGTACCAACACAGAACTGTCTGCTGATCACAGCATGCACCCAGACTGAAATTAAATAATTTTACTCGCTGTGAGGCACTTGTTTGAATCCGTCTCCAACACCATTTTGGGTGGAAGTTTACATTTGGGGCTTTTCAATTGGTTCCAGTGTGTCCCCTCAGTAACATTAAGCATTGGTTCTGCTTTGTGACCCTCTGGTTGGCTGGTGAAACAAATATTACAGGAACATCTTTATCATGTCTACTAATTGTTTAGGAAATGTGTGATTTCATAACTGAATTATCATTTATTAGTACTGAATTAATAATAATTTAAGGTACACCTGAGACAATGAAATAACATCCTGGAAGTCCAGGTGGAGTAACAGATTAACACGTTTAAAGTCTTAAAGGCACCAAAACACTGCATGGTTTGTAATACAAACCTACAAGATTTTACAACTCTGGAAAGTTTTCACAGCGCCAACTATTTTATCTTTCATCACTGTTGGTTTGAACGCAGCCAAGCAAATTGCTTGTCTTAAAAACGTTAGAATTACTGAGAGGGAAAAGGTCATCTAGATCTCTGCTCTCTGCCAGATGATCAGCTTCACGTAGGCTGAGCCGTGTGGGCTTGTTATCATCAGAACCCGTCCTGCAGGCTAACTGAGAGAAAAATGGACTTCCCCGAGAGGCCACCTGTGTTGTCCGATTGATTGATTGACTGATGCTACATGGACATACCATCTGTTCTGTTTTCTAGAAAGAAATACTGTCCCAGTGTACTGGACTCTGTTCTGCTGTTCAATTCTGGCCTGGGACCTTTCACTCCTCTCTCTGTCAGCCCCATGTATCTTGTTAATCTCTACTGTCAACTGTCTAAAATGCTCTTCAGCTGAAACCAGAATGGTGAGTAGCAAATTTTGGGAAAAAACAAAAACATTGAATATTTGCTCTCTTCCAAAGAGCAGAGAACTCCCTTCTCTTCTAATTGTATCTATATCTCTCTGATATTCTCTTTACACACTGAGTCATTAATACACATCATTTTGTAAATGTGTATACTACAAATACATTTCTTACTTTTCTCATACCTTAACTCACATGGCCACATAGGTATCCCGAAGAAAATTAAACATTTCCATCTGTTTGATGCTGAGTCAATATGCATTTGTTTTGTACGGTGTGTAATACTCTGCTGGCTGGTTTGTTCCCGCACCTGACTGCTTATTCAGAGCCCGACATCCTCAAAGGTAACTTGTGAGATTCATTATTCAAACGCTTAGAAGCAAATTATTTTCTTATTTGCAATAGCTGAAGGCGTTTTTTCTTTTCCTTGCTGGACTTGCCAATAGAATCCAACTCAGACCCCTGCAGTATACAAGAGCTTGGATTTTCTATCAGACGTGGAGCAATGTTTTAGGACCCCCAACCCTCTCCTATCAGTGCAGGCAGAGGATAATCTACACAGACATTCTGGCTCCTTATAAAAAAAAAAAGATAGGTTAGCAGGAGAAATGTTATTGCTTTTAGATTATTATGGCAGCTGATATTTGTGGAACATCAGGGTCTTAATCAATCAATATATCCCCATATCACTCTTGCTAGCCTGCTTCCTTAAATCCCCCAACCGTGACCCCTTCCACTTCTTTCTGACCCTTAAAACTTGCAAATGCGAATGAAAGCCAACAACATGTACACACACAATTTATGGTTCCATAGATGCAGTAAATAAATTATTTAATATAATAAATGATATAAAGCAAGCAAGAAAAATAGCCCTTGTACTTTGAATAAACAAGAGCAACTAAATTGCGTCCACACATCAAATTGTATTGATATATTGACGTATACCAATTTATGCTAGTTCTTTCTGCAAATCCCCATAAATTGGTTTTAAGCCATCTTTTTAGGTCAATAGGTGACTTATTGCGGGTATCAAAACTGCAGGGCTGAACATGAATCCAGAAGACATGCACAGACATGGTCCAACAGGGTCTTGAATTCCTGCCTGTTTGTCCTTCCACTCTGTGCCCTCTTACAGTGTGTTCATCTTCTCAGCATGCATAATTTAATTCACTGTCACATTTAAAATGAAGCAACAACAAAAAAAACATGTAAAAACAGTGACCCTGCTCAAAAAAAAAGGTTCAACATCCCTCGCTGTACCCATTTTAAGATGCAGGAGTTCTGGTGTGCTTTTTGCCCCTGGCCCCCAAATGTCTTTGCCCACTCGTAGAAACAAGCAAGAAGTCTGCTTCAAGTCAAATATTTTTACATTATGTGAAAATGAGAATTTCTGTCATTCCTGAATCAACCCCTGCATTGGATTTTGTGCACCGGCTGACACTACTCAATAACTGTAAGCTCTTGATACATGTCAGAAAGCATGAACTCTGTCTGCTGATAATGAAGCAGGTGACTGCTGTATGGCTTCAGAATGGTCTCAAATGCACAGTTTAATGACTGGGTGTGTGTGTGTGTGTGTGTGTGCCATCCTTGTGTGGCTCTTTCGCAAGGCTCCTGTCAGGTCCGTAATTGACAGTCTAAGTGGGGCAGCCGAGAGGCCAGGCCCTGTTAATTTATTTTCTCAGACTCTCCATCCATATTTATGAGCCCCTGCTGTTTTGTCTATCACCACCGATCAAACTTACTGTGTAATTGTACTCGCTAAAGCAAGAGAGCCACATGTGAGTGGTCACTCGGCCCGCAACATTCACATTAGTCTTTATTATTTCATTAATTCATATCCCCTGACCAGAGCGGGAGAGGCAGAGAGAAATAGAGAGGAACAGTGAAAGATGCCAGTGGCAACCGTGATTAGAGATCAGGAATAGAATGAGATGCCAGAATCAGGTCATTATGCCAACACCCTCTGATCTGGCTGAAACTAATTGCTGTGGCTCCTGTGGGTGTGGGTCCCATCTCCTTTTAGCCCTAATAGCCATGTCTATCATAGCGTGGCACAAACTCATTCATCATAAACCATCATTAACGCAACGACATTCTAAACACAATAAACTCTAAGCTTAGGGAAATGCATCCTCATTTAAACCAATAATAATCAGCACTATGCATCATGTAGCTTTAATGTAAGATCACCTGCTAGGCTTTAAGTCCGACAACATTGTGTTGAATTGCATTAGGAAAATGCATTGCCTATGTGGACTACAACATGTTGGTGTTTACCTCCAGTCACCCCCCCTTAATGAATTTAATTTGTTTACAAACTAACCTCAAGGAAATATTTGCAGGAGAGACCTTGATGTTTGTGGTGTTAGATGGGGGGGCATACCTGTATCGTCAGGGGTAATAGTGTAATTATGTGCTATTTTGATCCCACAAACATACATTCATTTCCATTCATTATGACTTGTTATGTTTTCATCAAAACAACACTGCCGCCTGATGTAAGCATGCATAATGGGGATTACTGTAAGTGGCCTGGTGTCGGCCAGCTCCAGTTTCTCTCTGAACCCTCACTCAGCTCGGCCTTGGTTAATGCAGACCTGCACTCGCTTCAAGTAAAGTTTAGGATTGTAGGATTAAGTAACACTTGTGCCATTCTTTTTGCATGAATTATATTGCTCCACGGCTGTCCTGAAAGAAATATTTTTAGTATTATGAATTTGTTTTTGTATTAGGTCCAGAGACTCAACAATGCATGCTTAAAAGGCAGCACTTAATGTGCACTGGATAAATCATTTAAGTCGCTCATTTACTCGAGCTCAAAAGCTTTAATTTGCATGTTGTTTTCACATTTTCATCCTCATCCCCCCCCCCCCCCCCCCCCCCTCTCTTTTCAAAATCTCTGATTGAGTGCAGTTGCTAATGGCTGCATTGTGAGTTATAAACTACAAATGAATTCTCTTCAGTCCAAATGAAACTTACTCTGATATGGGCTCCCAGCATGCATTGATGATTATAGAAACCCTCCCCGTGAAATTGTCTTTGTAATTGTCTCACTGCTCATGGTAAGCTAGATACTTCCCTAATAAACCAAACTGAGGAGACATCAAAGGCATTTAGATAACCTTGCAGAGTAAAATTGCTCCCCCAAATGTTTTCACTTCTAAAATTTTACGAACTATGGCCATTTCATTTGGTTGTTTTTACCAATGTATGAGGCGTATCAGTTTTATTTTCATTTGATCGTTATACTCTTTCCTGCTGCCTGTTTCTTTTGTTTTTCAAAATGACAGTAAAATGTGTAGATTCTTTAGCTTGTAAAGCAATATGGTGACTATTATTATATGCAACAACAGTGCAAAGCAGTTTTGTGGTGAGCACCAGACAGTAAAAGTCAACCAGGCCTGTAATTTCCACATCTATAGCAAAACATATTGTGTTTACAGTCTGTTTAGCACATATAACGCTGCTCTGTCATCCTCTTAGGGCATCCGTTCCACACTCCATTGAAACATCATCTGTCCTACAGTTCTGGGGCCAGTCTCAAATCTCTTTTCTTGTGTCCTCTCTTGCTCACACTGTATGCTCTGCACCCCTCCCCGAACAAGGGGAATGTTCTGAATTGACAATTTGTCTGCTTGCCTAATTTAGCTTTTCATTTTTATAAAGATTCAACATCTTTTTAACGTAATCAGTCACTTCAAGGAAAGACAAGGAGATGAAAGCAAGATATAAGGAAATTAATTAAGGAGAGGAAGCAACTTCAGACTTCGGGAATGTGCCCCAGGTAAAAACATGTCATTGAATTGACTTCTCTGAGAACAGGGGTTGAACCTGCATGCCTTGATTAATCAATGTGCCGTGTTTTCTCCCCTACTTGAACCCAAGGCCAAGCCATATTTCACAGAAACAAATTGAGCGGGGGACTGACACAGGTCTGACCATAAAACCAAAGGTAATTAGGAACCACTGGAAGACGTTCCATAAAAGACAGTGGGACGCACACATTCAATATACCCTATGGAAGCTGCGCAGAGACAAACAGAACCGCCGGCTGCCTGCAGACTAAGCCGAGAGACCACAGGAATATAGTGGTTGAAAGAGAGACGAGGCAGTTTTCACCCAATCTATTATGAATTCACTATGTTGCAAGTGTGCAAATTTTGATAAATAACACCTCCACATCAGGGCGGTAATTTGATTTCCTATGAGGTAATCTAAACTAATTGACATGAGAATTGAGCGAGCAACACACTGATGTTAAAGCTTGTCAGGATGGAGCGAATACATCACCACTTGTCCCGCGTGATGCCTGTCGGTTTAGTCGAGGCAGCCTTCCTCTCTCATCCAACAACATGCCATCTTCTTGTGTGAAGCCCTCTCATGTTTCTTGATATGTCTGTCCCTTCTCTCACCTATTTGGAAACGCGAGCGCTCGTCATTACGGCGATGCAGATGAGCAACAAAAGAACACTGTGGGGAAAATGTGGAGTTGCCAGAAAACGGAGCTTTAGTCGAGGTAGAGTAGCCAAGAAGAAGGAGGCCTATCAGTTAGTCATTTTGCCTAAATGCCTTCACTGCAGTACACCACTGGTTAGAGGTCCCTTTTTCATTACACCACTGTTATGAAATCTGCCAAGGAGCATCTCTTCTGGCTCTGTGGTTAATGTAGCTCGAAAAGCAAATGGTCAGACATTCATTCTTCTGCGCTCTCCTCATTACAAAGAGAGACAGAGGAAGAGAGCTACAGTACTTCTTTTCCTTCCTTTCAAGACAAGTATTTTGATGTTTATATGCACAGTGAGAGAAGGAGAGAGCTGCAGATTGCACTGTAAGCATTTCAGCCCACTGATGAAAAACAGCCACTGTTATTAAATCTATATTTAGATGTATGGGGTATAGCGGCCCAGACCCTGTTGCATGGGACTCACTTGCCATATTAATGCCTGTAATTTAATCATCTCGAGATCGTGGAAATTGGGAAGTGTCAACATGAAAGAATAAATAATAATAATAAAAGGAGAAAGAGAAAAAAGCCACAATTGCTGTTTCCATGCACAAAAGAGTAATGACAAACGGGCGGGCCTTGGATAAGCACGTCTTCAATTCATCAAAGCCTGTCACTCTCACACATCACTGTACATGCTGATGCTAATTCCACCTGCAGTCAATTAAAATAAGTTGTGACACTCCCCTCCAAACACATGTACTATAGTGATATCTGTCTGCTGTCATAACAAAGACCGTGACTACAGATAGCCACCAGGATCATTTTGACTACTCACATTGGATGACATGTGGGGGTATGCATGTAGACAAACAAAAAAAGAGATGTTGGCAGTTTAATTTTCCAAAAACACGTATTTGGTCAGCCTCTGTTATATCACCAGTCCAGCGTAGCATGAGAGGCTGCTGTGGCAGTCAAGCAGACCTTCCAGATGGCATCCACAGCATATGTGGCATGACCTTCTGCAGCATGGGTACACGGGGGCACCGAGCCACTGTGCAAACAGCAGGCAGGGTCCTCAGATGTGTGTGGCCCCCCTGGGACACGGCAGCAGAATGAGATGCCCATCACTCTGTGGCTCTGCAGATGCTCCTCACAACTGCCAGGCTTTCAGCTTCATTAGGCCTAGATCAGATACATACAGAGGAGTGCAGCCTGAGGCTATCACTGCAGCCTCCCTGCGATGCAGGCGCGCACACACACACACACACACACACAGACACACACACACACACACACGTACATACATACATACATACATACATACACACACAGACAGACAGTCACATTTGGAATTATTTCTAAAAGGAGCCAATTTCATCAGTGGAAAGATGTGATGGCGAGGGATTTCTTTTTTTCTTTTTTTTTGTGTTTTGAATATGTGCAGGGGAGATAAAAACCCCTGTGACACAAAGGAGTCAGTGCATGTGTATGAATACAGAAATCTTTTAATGAGCACAGAGAGGAAATTTGTTTCAAGTTTGACCAAATTATGATGGAAACAAGTGATATGAGAATGTCATTCATGCTGGTATGTCTCAGGGTAAGCTTCCCAAAATCAAGTCTTAGGGAGTTTTTTTTTCTTAAAAAATTAATAAATAAATTAATAAATAAATTAAAAAACGACTAACAAGAAGCTTCTGGAGACAGTGACAAATAAACAGAAATGACGGGGATCAAGAGGTCTTACTCCGATTCATTATCCTCTTTACTGTGAAGCCAACTTGATTGATAAAGAGCAGCATTCCCCCTCGGTGAAATAGGAACACTTCCCCGTGAGCAGTTGGACTTTTATTCATCACCAGTGGAGACATTCCCCACCATGCAATATGTAATTAGTGTGTAATCCCCTGCCTTTTTAAAATGAGACCAAAAAATGATGATGCGGAACCATAATGAGATATTAATTCAGAAACACTGCAGATATGCATTTATTTTCTTTTTTTCCCTCCCTACCTCAATAAAGCAATGCTGTATAAGTTATTACAAAGCTTTAATGTAGATATGGTTATTACAGCAATTTGTATGGGCAAGCAGTCTTTCATTTCCGCTTCTGTCTGTCTTTTTCTCATTAAAAACCTCAATCCCTATCCGTCAGTTGTCTGTTTGTTTGGAATAACTTATTGGTGTAAGAGACATAAAGTACAGGAGGGAGCGCAGAGAGAGGGGTACAAACATTGCACACATTTCTTGCCAAAAATGCACATTCTTATCCAGCCATAGCTCCCTGAATGTTGTCATGTGTGTCCAATCTCAAGCACTTGGCTCAATCATATAAAATATGTCCCAGGTGACAGAAGCAGGTGGTCCACAATTGAATAGCCCCCCCAGCTACCAGTGATGTTCCACCACTCTGAGGTTGCGAATGTATGTATGTGTGTGTGTCCTCTTCAGTGTGTGCATCTATCTGCTGCATTTCAGCTTGAATATTTGGATTAGTCAGAAATTACTCCAATGAGTTCCCATTTTCGACTGAGGGTGTTTGAGCGGCTACAAATGAAAAATGGGTGCCGAGAACAGAAGAGCATTGTTCAAATGTGATTAATATGAAGAATTGTATTTGAATAATTGTATTTAAATATTTGGCCGATCTATCAAAAAAGCCAACGCCAATTTATCTCAGCAAGAATCCTTCTCAGGAATTTGGCTTGACAGTCATTGCTTTTAATGTGAAACACAATATTTAACCAAATGGCCTCAAGCCCGGCCTTCATGCTATTAAATTATTACACACACTACACTGTTACTAACTGAAAAGCCCACATTATTTTCATCATTCATCAAAATGCCACAAAGTCACTACAGCATTTTTTTTTAAAATCAAAATTAGGAGGCCATGCATATTTGGGGGATTTGAATCCTGCTGCTGCAGCAGATGTTATTGCTGAAGTTTTGGTGAATTTTTCCTTTAAACAGACATCTGAAGGAAAAGGGTTTTATGCAAGAAATTTCAAGTCGAGTAATTTTATACCTTCAATAAAAACACTGCTTTGCCTTCCAACCTTGATTTGGTGTTTGCATGTGCTGAAACATATTTGTCACCAGCACCGTTTCATATCTCACATTAGAAGGGGGAAAGGTACTCTCAGATTGCATTTTTGGCACTGCGTCAAGAGTGTAATTGAGCATGTGTGTTTGTGTGTGTGTGTGTGTGTGTGTGTGTGTGTGTGTTGGAGTGCATGTGTGTGTGTGTTTTGGGGTGTGAAGGGGGGGGGGTATGGATGGGTCATCCTGTTGCCTGGTAACAAGCCTCAGATTGACAAAGGAAGAGCAATTTAGGACTACTTTCTGCAGAAATCAATACAACAGGCCTGATGTGATGATGTGAGATTAGCCAAGGGAGAAAAGCCAATGTATTTGGCAGGGGTTACTTCATAACCAAGAGAAGAGGTGTGGAGGAGATTGCATCTGAAACATTGAATATAAAGATATAAGGTCTGGGTACCTAGCTTCTGAAATCTTGCTAAAATGAGACTTCTCAAGCCCTTGTCTCCCTCAGGTAATGAGAACTTGAGTAAAGTGAACACTCATGGGGAGGGAAGAATCTGATTTTAGCTTTCTTGTTTAATACCGTCTGTCAGACTGTCGCTAATATTGCCCTGGGCGAGGGGATACAGTGCAAGGCTGTAATATTGGAAAAGATTGGAGTAAGAAAGAAATGGAAGTTAAATAAAACTTTAGGACAGCTGTAGACATGTAGACTTTCCCTATGCATAAAACATGTCTACTGCCTCGCGCTGAAACCAGGAGGTTCAAAATCA
This sequence comes from Enoplosus armatus, assembly GCF_043641665.1. Classification (NCBI taxonomy): domain Eukaryota; kingdom Metazoa; phylum Chordata; class Actinopteri; order Centrarchiformes; family Enoplosidae; genus Enoplosus; species Enoplosus armatus. Next base: position 11,854,953 of record NC_092194.1, read on the forward strand.
CTAAACTTGGAAAAATGTTGTTATGCTGAAAATACCACACTGTCGTATTGGATATAACTACACTTACACAGGATACATATTTTTCCTGACAACAACAACAACGTAAAATATGAAGTTAGTGTTGGAGGGCGACAAGTTACAACTTCTTCTGAATAGATTTCATCTACTTTTTAACAGAAATCAGCTATAAACAAGGATCAGCAAAACAAGCTGGAACCACAACATTGACATATTATCTTCTTATAAAGTTGTTGTGGTGAACATGTTAGCAAATGTTGGCTGTTTATACATCCAGCAAACACTGAGCAATGTTAGCTCCAATTTGGATTTGAAAGTTGTCAAACTTGTTACACACCTTTAACATTACACCTAGCCCTTTGACCCTTTGTTAATATAAGTGCTGGTTTATAAAATAATTAGCATAACAGTTTGAGTCATTTACTTATATTGAACATTCTTCTTGCCATGTTTTGGTGATTTGTAAGTAATATTAAATTAATAAATATTCAGGCAGTGGAAGAATGAGGAGGATTTACCTGCACAAGCTTAGGGAGTAGGACTATAGTGCCAGAAAAGCAGGAAGGCATCTGTTTGAAACAGAATTTATTACACAGAGAGTAGAGTAACCCAGAGATGGTGTCTTATTGTTGACCATCCCAGAAGTAATCTCCACGCAGGCTTTCACAGATATGCAGTGGAAGCTGTGCAAACAGCTTGTCCAAAGACATCCAGGTTAGGTGAACTGGAAACTCTAAATTGCCTGTGGTGTGAATATAAGTGTGAACATACTGTATATAAGTGTGAATTTGTTTGTCCGTCTGTATGTCCGAGCCCTGTGAGAGACTGGCAACTAGTGCATCTCCTCCAGTGCATGCTGGGATAGTCTCGACGAAGCAGCTGTGACCCTGAACAGAATAAGTGGTCATGGATGGACGACTTGTGCCAACTTTTTGTTCAACAATCTTGTACTGCTTTCAGATATCAAAGCATGTACCTAAGTTTTGTTGTGAAAACAATGCTGTATTAGGCTTATTTTATGTGTGGGGGAAAAAAATTTAAATTTTGAGATGAAACCAGTCGTTCAAATTGTAATGCTGTAATACATACAGGAGGTCAGCAAGGGAACATTTTGGTATCAGGCAAGAAAAAGTAAATATTACTGCTATTTGGCCCCTGGCAGGTGATCATTTTGAACCCTGACTACACTACACCTATAGAGTACATATGTGGAGGATTTAGCCTGGCCTGGAAGGTATAGAGATTGAGAAGGGCATGAAACGGAGACAGTGCGGGACACATACTGACCAGAGAGGGCGAACAGATAAGCAGGTAAAGGGAAAGAAAAAGAGGGATACACACACAATGACTAATCTGGACGACTGGAAGAAGAGATGAAGGATTAGAGAGAGAAACATTCACACAGGCTTCTCTCCGACTATAGTCCAGTGTAACCAGACCCCTGCGAGGCTGGACAGTGGAAGCTCTTGATGGGCAGGAATGTGGATCCTGAGAACACAGAGAGCAGATTGATGGAGGCCGAGAACGGGGAGGAATGTATCGACTCCCGGGCCAGTGGGAACAGAACGGCAGGAGAGGATCACCGTGACCTGTGCTGACACCTCTGTCATCACACGTCCTCTGTCTCAGGCCAGGGAAAAGAGGGGGTAATAGGGAGAAGGAGGGTTTGGATGAGGAGGAGGAAAGGGGAGAGGGATGAGGAGGAAAAGGAGGGGGATGGAGGTGAAGGGAGGTGGGTCTCCTCAGCCTAACAGCAGGAGGCAGAATGTGTCCAGACTCCAGAGGAGAAGCATGTTGTGTGCGTGCAGTCTAACCCTGCAGGGAATTTATACTAGCCTGTGATTGAGAAAGAGGGAAAGAAGCCCATGCAGCCAGTAAACACACACACAAACAAACATTATTTGCCTTCAGAGAGCGTGATGCAAAACCTAATTTCTTTCAAATTAAAAACATGACCAGACGTGTTAAAAACTGACCTTCAAAGTCCTTTCTCGTGCTACATTTTATCTGTGCAGAGTAAACAAAGTGTGAAAAATGGACAAGGTGAGACATTACTTCAAGAGACTGTCACATCAGCTAGTCAGCAGCAGTATTCAGTATCCGCCAGATTCGCAATCAGCTCTCATATCAAGTCCATAATCAATTCATTGATCAGCGCCTGGGATGAAGTCGGGCAGAAACGGAGTCACCCTGGAGGAATGAACTCCAGTCTTTCTGCTTGTCTTCTCTATACAATGATGAGGCAATCAGCCCTAATAAGCTCTCCCTCTCTTTCTCTCTCTCTCTCTCTCTCTCTCTCCCTGTCAGTCTCTGTCTCTCTCTAACATTGCCCGTCATTTACCGTCTGCATCATTAGTCTGCCTGGATCGGTCCTTCTGGACTGATGTCTCTGTGTCAGGACCTGCCGCATTAGACCGCCGCTCAGGTGCCATAATTCACCTCAGTATGGGCAAGGGGTCAATAGAGAGATGAGGCCTGCTGGCCATTAGCTACTCAGAGAAAGACAGTGAGGTTGCGTCAGGGTCAGCGGGGGTCATCGTTGTTAAGCAGAGTACTGCAGGAGGGAAGGAAGGCGGGAAACGCTGTTGGTGTTAAAATGAAAGGAATGGAACAAGGAATAAAAGTGTGAATAGGTTCATTATGAGGCTTGAACTGGCTGTCTTGAAGGATGAGAGGTGGTTGAGCTCAGTTGATTTTGGTGCTATGAGTTGTTGAAATGGGGATGTATTTCTACCACTGAGCAAGGCTACGATATGACATGGCTCAGTTTAGTCTTGCTAATACGTAGCACTTCCTGCAATTTCAATTTACTTAATTTCATCAAGATAATCTGCTCACTATCAATGTTGCTTACAGGGAGTCTTCAGGGTGGATATTTCACTAAAATCCCAAAATGTCCACCTGCTGGTGGAATGAGAGGACTGGGCTGCCAGACTCATCAATAGACATAGCACATCCCAAGTCAAGGGAAAAAAATGCCACTAACGGATGTCATTCATTTCAAAATGACTTTTTGTGAGGGAAGACTTACTAGCTACTGCTAATAAGATAAGCTAGTAGGAGTTACAGTGAGTGTTCTGCATGCATTTACACCTTAACATGTATTATTTTCAGATTCAGGTTGCATGTTAATCCCAGGTGTAAATGGACAGGTAATATAATTCTGTCTACAAAACCTGTCTACTTGCAGAAGTTTGTCAGTCTTCTAATGGTCTATGAGTCTATGTTGTTACAAGAAGCTCTGTTCATTACTCATTTAATCTGGCAAAACTGTTCATGTAAGACTCATGATACACATATGCCGCATTCATTGAGATAAATAACATACAACATGCTATTTTATTGTGCCCTGTTTACTGTCAGTGCTCAAAAATAAATGACATAATTCATTAGTTTTTGTCTGGAAATGTTATCTATCTTCGTACAGCAGATCTTGCAAGTAATAAAAAAGCCCATTGAAGAATCAAGTGACTCAGTCTTGGCTGGCAATTGCTGCGACTCAAATATCTGTTAACAGACTGCTTCCTGGCAGAGTTACATCAGCTCTGGCACCAGCCAGGCACACAGAGAGAGACATTAGTCAGCACTATTCTCTCTCCAGCTACAGCTACTGCGGTGCATCCGGCGGCGGGTTCACAGATGAGCTGATAACTCATAGTTAGTGTCATTTATTGTAATCTGGGTCACTTAGAATCATATTTGACGCAAAGGCAGCCATATTATCTATTGCCAAGTTTGAATATAGAATCCATGCTCCTCTGTTTCTTACTCTAGAAAGTGACTATAATGACAGGGCTGTGTGTCGATGTATGTTCAGTGTGACACGTTTTGTTTTATCGGCTCCAGTGCATCCATGTGAGTGCTTTTGTACATTTGTGTTTACAAACCCTGTGCATGCAAACCACATTGTCATTCCTGTAACATGACGGCTGCACAGACACCCAGTCTTTTGCAGGCAGGGCCTCTTCCTTGATAGAGCCCATTATTCTATGGCAAATTGCTTAATGCCGGCATTGAAGGCGAGGTGACAAGGAGAATGCAAGGAATGAATCCTCTGCTTGTAATCTGAGGCGGGATGTGTCACACTCGGGAGTGTTATCACCGACACAGCATGGGATGAATTCCGCCATTTTCTCTCCACAGGGCCATGACAGAGCTCTCCTTTCTAGCAGGCCCCGAGGGGGAGGAAGAAGGAAAGGGACCCCGGAGAAGAGAGCACAAAGAAGGAGGAACGGATTGACTAGGAGCTGTTGATAAACTTTCAGAATAGTTCTCTGTTGGAAATGGCTCAGCGGCCCCATCATGAAAGAAAGGAGAAGAAAAAAGTAAGAAGAAAAAAAGAGCAGACTGAGGGAGAGGGATTGAAGGGTTTCCTTTGCTTAATCAGAAGCAGCTGAGTGAAGGGCAGCAGTTTGGGAACAAGTGCTGTTTCACTCTGTGGGCTGTGTTTCAAATTATTTTTTTAATCTATACGTCCAAAGCAAAAGCCTGTATAGAACGGCAGGGCTCAGTGCTGTTTGCCGGCATAAACATAATGTCTGTGCATTCTTGCACGCAACAGCATTATGTATTTTGCCCGTGGAAACACAGGCAATAATTTTTACAAGGTTCACTCAAACGTTCAGAAACCTGTCAGGACTGTATTTCCTAAGAATGAGTCATCAAAAATGTTGCCTTCAATCAAACACAATTTGGTGTTCTGATCCTTCACAGGAACCTGACAGGCCCTAATAACTCAACTTCACAAAGTAATGCTTAAATAATTACTTATCCTAATTATGATGGCTGAGGAGTGTTATGCATTCTTCTTCGATAGCATTTCTCTAATTAGCATATTTTCATTATCTTGGCAAATTAATAATTTAGAGGGTCTGTAATAGACATGAATTATTAGACTATGGTACAGCGATGGATTTAAAGGGGCACTACACTCAATTTGTGTCTCAATACCTCCCAGGGTGACATGAATAATTAGTAGGAAAGTGGCCCTCTCGAGTGTGCGGAAGTTAATGTTGTTACGCTGAATGACCACCATCTTGATAAATACTTGGCACATTATAATCTCTTTTATTTTTTATTTTCCTTAAGACAGGTTAACCTATTTGCACTTGTCTGTTTCCTTTCATTCAGAGCAAGGTATGTAGGAAACCAAAGAATACTGAGGATCACTGGATAGTGGCTCATCTATATGTCTAACACTCCACATTGTTTGATTTGCATCCTTTAATAAATCTTAAAAAATAAATGATTAATCTAATCTTCTTCTTGTTTGCAGGTTGGACTATTTCTTAAATTATCTAAAAATGCTGTCATTTCTTCCCCCCTCTCTCTCTTTCTCTCCCTCTGTCCCTCCAGGTGTCACTTTAGATCTCTCTTTCTCTTTTTCTGATCGTCACTTTCACTCTCGCAACTCCCACTTTCTCGGCCATGTCTTTCTGGTCCAGTTCTAAACAGACTCTGTCAGGGTGAGATGAAAATAAAATGATTTATGTTGTCCCCCCTCCCCACTTGTTCAAAGTAATGAGATTCCATATTTCAACTGGCTTGACAGATGGATTGGAAATTAAAAGCCTTATATAAGTAATGCCTTTTTGATGTTGGACTGTGAATAACTCACACAGGCTGATTGATTTCAAAACTCTTGTGACAAAGTGCACATGCTGTACAGGGGACAACATGCCCATACCACTACATGTCACACATTAGTTAATGTGGAGGGTCCTTCTCATAGAAGGCACTTTCGAAGAAAGCCTTATTCTCATTCTTTGCAGTACATTAGAATAGTATAGGGTCGATATTTACAGGAGCAATTGTTGCCAAACCAAGAGGAGAGGCAATGCATTATGTAGGAGTAGGCGTTTCACCTTGAGAATGACGGTAGTGCAGCATTAGTTTGAATTCCATGGTAGGTACTGCATTTCCCATCTTTAAAGTGCATACAGTACAAATGGATTTCAGAGGTTTTGCTGCAGTGTGACAGCTTTATACGTTCAAAACATCCTCCTGATGTGAATATCAGGATGGTATTTTGCACATTCAACAACTAAATTTTCCCAAAACTTGAGCATACCTCTGCAAGTGCCTTTCTCTCTTTACATCTCCACTGCTGTGATTGGTACAGATTCAATAAGGGAAATCAATAAGGGATAATGGCTTTAACTCACTTACTTTCAATTTTCCTCAATGGCGTTCTTCATGAAAGGAGTAAAAGCCCCTATCATTTTATGCATGTAGAGTGCAGTAGTCATCTACGCTATGCACATTATATCATTTCTACATATGACCTTTGCTTCGGCGTAATTCTGCTCTTGTTCTGCACAGAAGTCGGCGCTACTACGCTTTCATTACATCAGCACCTGCAGTCAATTTGTGAGAACAGACAGCTGTCTATTGCTTTGGAGGAGACAGAGTGAGAATATCGAACCAGCTCATTCCACGAGGAGACAATTCCACCAACATAACAGTGATTCATCAAAAAAAGTGCTTGACGAGCAGAGTCTTCACTCTGCTTTCTATTTTTCATCAAACATTTCAGCCGCAAAAAGTAATGCCCCGTATGAAGCAGAGATGCGCAGGTATCTGAATGAATGGTATTAATGGTAATCCATGCTGTCACCTGCTGCTGAAAGACAGAATTTTAAAATCGAGTGATTGATTATGCCAATGTGTTTTCTAGAGGTCATATTGATTGGGGTTGTAAGAGGTAAACTCCCTTTTTTACTATCTGACCAAACACTCCACTGATGCGGTACCTCACATGGAATTTAAACTGATGGAGAATGCAGGGAAACTTTAAAAAAAAGAGTGATATTTGAGCATTGGCACAGTCTAAGACAATTTATATACAGCTGTGTATTCCTTTCCTTCCTCCAAGTTAGGTTTCAGCTTGGAGGATCACTTCACAGTTATGAATTCAAATTCAGCCACTGATTACTTTATTTTTTCCTTCATTTTCCCATTTGAAGCAAATGGGAAGCTGAAAACCCAGCTAATGGATATGACTGATGTTAGAGCAGCCAGCCTCATTAGGACCACAGGTGTGTAGTGCCATCACCCTCCCTGATGTGTCCTGGCTTATTTTCTGTTGTGAGGAAAGCATATTGACTGTTACAGAAAGCTGAGAATCTTCTGCCTGCAGTTAAACACTGCCAACCCAAATACAACACCACTCTCCAAAAAAAAAAAAAAGGCACATAAAAAAGGATTTACAAAGTCAACAAGACTGTATAAGTTCTGTGTGTGCCCCCCCCCCCCCCCCCCAAAAAAAAAGACAGTTGCACAAATAATCCATCACACAAACAAATACGTACAAATGAATAAATAAAGACGGATTCCAGGAGCTGCCTGCCATACTTATCTCTTCCTTGTGTCTCTGAGAAACAGTAGGCACTCTCATTAGGCACAGGGACGACATCTAGTTATTCATTACCCGCTCCATGCAAAACCCTGCTATTAAAACTCTAAAAGCCATTAGAGAAATCCATAATGAACCCCACCAGCAGCAGGTGCACATGGGAGGCTGGCTGTCGGAGATGACACAAACAACACTGCTACATGACAGTTTGGGACTCTGTTGCCCATTAGCATCACCACCACTGCCGCCACTACCATTCTGGTGCAGTTTAATGCCGGGTGGTTTTAAGTAGCTGTTGGCTGGTTTTTCGAGGCAAGTCTTGCTCCTACTCGCTTCATTTGACATGCATTGCGAGTCAGTGAGGTGCTGGTTGTTGGCTTGGCATGGAGGTGTTAGTCAAACATGATGTGACAGTATTGACTGCGGCCTGTTTACTGAAAGGAGTTCAGAACAGGATCAGCTAAACATACATTATGGTAGATCGATACTGGCTGAAGAACTGAGCAATGAGCTTGATATTAGTCTGGCTTCACTAGCAGCCGGCACTTGGCCACTTAAGACTACCCTTCCTACAGCTTTTTCCCATCTCTACATGGACCAATAACTGCTGGAGGGGAGTTATTCTTCTGCGGTACCACAGATTGATCTGGTGTGAATCTGGTCTGAGGCAAAATAAGCAAACATTTTGAGACCAGCCAGTGAAAAAAAAAGAAAAAAGAAAAAAAGAATCAGCAAATGCAAAACAGAGAGCAGAAGGGAGAGAGAGAGAGAAATGTGTATTTGGTCTCCTGGGTCTTGGCTCCCCATCATTATAACCTTAGTCATACTTCATACTTCCTTCCCTTTTATCTTTGACACACTCCATCTGTTTCTCATGATGAGAAACCCCAATATAAATACAGTACCAGGCCTGTGTAGTGCACAGGGCACTTTGTGTTTAAGATACAATCCTAGTACATGTTATTTCTAAAATGTACTTCCCATAGATTATTATTTCAGAAGGTTTCAAACTTAAAATTTTGAAGCAAGTAATCCCCAAAGATTACAGTACAAATCAAGAAAAATGAGAAAGCTGTGTTATAGAATCACAGCAGAGGTGCATTTGGTTCATACAATCTATACAACCCTTAAATCCACATACAAACTGAGTGACAGGCAGACACCACAGGTAACTCCCCAGTCTGCAAACCTTCCATGTCAGAACACAATGGTCATATTGACCTCCTGGGAAAGCAAGGTTCAAGACCAACTGACCCCTAAATTCCCCATCAAACACAAAAGCAAAACAAGTGCGTTCATGCAGGGGTCACAGTTTACGCTCAGAACCGCCCTGCCTTTAGCCCCCTCAACCTGCAAGGTGTGTGGGTGGATGGAGGACCGATCCGTGGGGAGAGGGGGCCCAGAAATGAAGTATGTCCTGGGTGGCTGTGATTGCCCCACCACAGTGAACCTCATCTGTACCTCATCCCTTCTTCCAGGGTATGCAACCATGAAGTCAATCAGCATGACACCAGGGCATCAATCACTCAAGCTCCCTTTGGGGTGACCTGCTTGCTCCTGGAAAGCATACAGAGTAAAAAAGAAAAGAAAAAAAAGCAGCACATATTCCAGAAAAGGGCAGTGGGCATGGGGTAGGTTTGTTCCAGTCCATTTCTAGCATAGGCTGCACAATGTAAGTTATAAAGGTATTACATTTATCACTTTAGTATACTTTTTTAATCTCATGAGTCCTCATATTGTGTTCTTTGATTAAAATGATTTTGAAGAAAGAGTAACAACGATACATTTTGCCTGGATCCTCATATCTTCCAATTTCACATTGTGCTCAAGGAGAGAAAATCATTTTTTCCCCCCTCGATTATCTCGCATGCAGTTTTGCATCCTCCTCCAAACAAATCTCCTGCTCCAAAGGGCCCTGGCCCCATTAATAATTCCCTCTCTAATCTCCCCCTTCCATCTGATCAGGCCTTTTCTTCACAGCCCCTCTCCATTTCTCACCTGCCCAGAAACTCCATCAACACCTCCTCCTCTCCCTCTGTGCAGGGTTCACCGCTTTTGATGTCCCGTTGTTAGCTTAAAATGAGCTTTAACAACTGTATAATCTGAAATAACATTGCCTTAGCCAATTCCTGGAAGGAGGGGAAGAGAAAAAGAGAAGACGAAGGAGAAGAAAGAACATGTTCCGAGGTAATGGATGTTCCCTGGATGTGTAATGTAATAATTTTGGTGAAAAGGAGCAGGAGAGTATAGGAGGAAAAAAAAAGATGAAATGGATGGATGAGTAGGGGGAATACATGAACAGAGGTTAGGGTGAGAGGCAGCAAGTGAAAGAGTGAGAAAGGAAAGAGGGGAAAGCAGATGGAGCCAGAGAGAGGTTGGGCTGATTTAATCTATTCGCAGGGCCTGTGGTTGCTCCTCTCAGACCACTCTGACAGGCAGAAGGGATTTGGCAGAGTGATCAAAATTATAATCTCATACCCTTCTCACATCACATTGGCAGATGGCATGCATGTGGTCACTCTCCTGACTTCTTCCTGCCAATGATTCAATTGAATATGTGATAATAGCTGATGATCTCTTGAAGGAAAAAGCTTGACGTGGCCTGACTTTGAGGCCATGGCACAACTTCATTCCCTCTCTTTCACCCTGAATGCATTACTCGCACAGTCTTTACAGTATGAAAGAGCCAACTTTAAAATATTCTATGTCTGAATTGTTGATGTACCCGGAGTTTAAATGTATCTCTGCGAGCTTGCATGCTTGGCTGGAAGTTCCTCTGATGTTTAATTCATAATCATTATGCAACTCAGCACTGGACTAGCCTTTGCTCGACCTCAGTAATCTTTGAGGATTTCATTATTAGAGATAGCAATCTCCGATACTGCAGAGGAAAAAAGGACCACACTCTAATTCATTCTACCATGACTCATCATTACACTCTAGAGCCTCAGCAAGTAGCTGCACCACCTCCTCACTGTCCTCATCAGGACTAAATCCCATTTCCTTCTTCCCTTTACCTAGCATTAAGTAGTCGGCCCTCCTCCCTCTCCCGGTTCAAACCCTTGGTGTTGGATGTCACTAACAGCACTTACTGGTCCTGCAATACAGCAAAGAAGCCTGCAGCTGCCTGGCCGCCATTCCCTGGTGTGGTCAGAGTAGGAGGCCTATTGTGGCCAAGCCATTGATCGAGAGGAGTAATGGATCTGGCTTAGGCTGATAATGCATGATGTAATTGTCAGAGGAGTTTAATTATATGCTTATTACATGAGGCACTGAGTATTCACGCTCCCTCCCCATTTACTGCACACTCTCGGTGAAGGCCATGAGGAAAAAAAAAGGAGAAAAAAAATCACATGTGTCATTTAAGAGGAAGATTTAAGGTCTTAAGTAGGGCATGTGCTGCAGACTTCCATTTGAGCCACTGGACAAAGATTGAATTGTTAACCTTTAATAATAATAATAATAATAATAAAAACACTGCTTTATGGCTATTATGGTATGTTTGTGGTTTTGAGATCAGATGCCATATACTCAGGTATTTCCAGTTTACCCATTGACATTGAGAGGAGTGTGAGGGTCCCAGTTAATCTAAAATTTCTATCATGGCGCGCAGCCCTTCTATCCCTCCATCCCCTCATCCCTCCAGGCCATGCTGAACCGTAATGGTGGCCTCATCGCATGTCTGAGTGCATACGCTACACTGAGCAATGCTTTTCAATTACCTGCGCTGGAGCCCCAGATGAAAATACATAGCACATATTTCTGAGGCAAAATGCTTAGGTCAGACGCACTGAGAAATAAAATATACCTTATGTCATTTAATTTGACAGTTGTCCTTTCCCAGCTATTGAATAGAGGTCGTCACATGTACAGCTGTGGCAGCGTGGCTGGGTACAGAGCGTGTGGGTGTGTCAATGCAGATGTGTTTATGAATCAAGCTATGCATGCTGGGATTTAGTTTTGAAAAAGAAAAACAGTATGAATCCACACACAACATCCCTGCTACATTATTCACCTCAGCGGGGGGAAAAAAAACCATGGCCCTTATCACCTCATCATCACCTGTGTGAAACCACAGGGTTTAGGTTTCTGTATCCTCTACAAGTAACACATGAAGATTGTAACCTAATCATTAGCAGCAAAAACCTGAATGTTTACAACTTCCTCACTCCGTCAGTGCATACGGTAGATGACACAGAGCACACAGAGGAACTGAATGCACTCAGTTGTTAAAGGGTAATTCCGGTATTTTTAAACTTTTTATTATGTATTTAAGCCTGTCACGTGCAAAAACAAACACTTTTAGTGGACACACTTCTCACAGGTGCAGTTGCCCGCAAGCATTAGGTTGCAGCCATTGCAGCCTGTTTGTGGCTGCCAGCTGAGGCGATCTACTGGACCACTTTCAAAACTTTTGGTAACTATTTAATTATAGGGCCCAGGTTTAGAAATAGCAGAATTACTGTTTAGTAGGTGACATGACTTATGAGGCTAGTGAGACACTCAAGAGGTGCTAACTAGCATGCCAGGCAAAAATAAATTAAAAACTGAAAACATTCAAGACAGATTCATAGTAGGGAGGAGAAAGAGAGCAAAAAACATGTACAGACAAACAAAATGAGTAAGATATGAAACAAGAAGACCACTAACTAGAATGTTAATTTTCAGTAATTGTGCAACATGCTGGATCAACAGCAAATCCCCGCAGGCCATTTTTGGAAAAATCCCTCATCGGACAACAGCTTACTTTACTGCTTATGGTCTCATCTGAAATTGCCCGGCAACGCTCAGGCCAGTTTTACGTGGGGTTCAGACCGCTAAATAAATCCCATTAATCATGTTTTTTGGGGGGGAAAGGAGGAAAGAGAGGGGAGGGAGGAAGAGGAGGGGTTGGAAATCTCCTGGTGTCCGCCCATGTCGGAGGCTGCATTAATGAGCTTCAAGTAGGGAACAGAGGCTGAGGCCGGGTCTGTAATGGTGTCCGCCTGGAATAGACAGGGTTGTGTTTGTGTATGTGTGTGTGTGTGTGTGTGTGTGTGTGTGTTAGTGAGAAGGAGAGAGGGGGTGAGAGAGATATAAAATACATGGGGTTGTTTGTAAGGGGTGAAACAGGACACCTCTGATCTCTCACACACAAATCATAGAGAAGATCACTGGCTCTGACTGCTACAGTCCGCTCTATGCATGTGCCTCTCTACACAACATGCAGCTGGGCTGGCATCGCTTTTTATGAAGTTGGCAGATACCCAGCTATGCGGCTATGCATTTTCTGTGTTTCTGATATGGAATCGCAGGGGCTCTGATAAAAATACACATTTGCCTGATTGCACATACAAACTTTGGAAAACACAGATAGAAAACACAGTGAGGCATCTGAACCGAAACATAACATCCAGTCGCCTTGTGAACATTAGTTTGGAGGTTACACTCTAGCCCTATTTGCAGCATTTAGCAATTAGGTGGAAATGCTCAGATCAAATATGGAACAACAAACACTAGCAGTTATCTTTTTATAATCTCATGTATGGAAATGAGTGTTTGATTTTCTCCTCATGCAAATGAGATTTTCAATTAACTAAAAAAAAATCTGGGGCTTGGCAGAGCGTTGCACGTTTGTCTATTGTGTCCTCCCCACACAGAAATAAATTATGAATACCTAAATAGCATTTCACATTTGAGATAATTATGGTGCCAGGAGAGAGAGAGAGGGAGAGAAAGAGAGCATCTCTTAACATGCAAATAAAATACACCACTTTGTTTTCTCTCGCAAAGATCAATCATAATTGGGCAGGTACACACAATCACAGGGGTAATTTGATGACCCATTTTGTTTTTGGATCACGCACCCCAAATCTCTCTGCTCCTCTCCCATGTGTGCTGCTCTGTGTGTACTCTGCATGCACTGACTCCAGTAAAAGAATAAAAAGTCTGATTATCAAAGGCTCTCTATGCTGACAGCACAGCACACAGCCGCATTTCATTTTATTTTCCTGTTCACTACTTCAATAAGACATCCCCCCAACTTTTTTTTCTCTTCTTTTGAAAAGAATAGCATGCCAATTCAGATTTCAGGCTCTCTGGCTCCAATTGGAAGTCTATCTGCTTTTCAAATGGCAGAGAAGTAATTGAACGGAGTTGCACTCTGATCTCTAGTCATTCTGAAATCTTTATCATAGTGTCTGAGTTCAAATGATAAGAGGTTACGCTGCAGAGCAGCTCCTTATGCACCGCTAACGAATGTTCCGACAACAAATTGTTGAATGAGGCACCAGACAAGTCATTAACAATGAATAGTGTACACATACAGTGCAGAGAACAAATGTACAGTGCATTATATAAATATACAGAGAGTACTTTCACATACACATGAAGACCCACCCACCAACCCACTGACACACACGCAAACAGTTCATATTCCATGATTGCCAAGCCAATTAGGCTGTACTAGGGCTGACATGAACGTTATAGAGCCTTGGCTTTGTCCTCCCTTAGGGCTGGTGGGTTGTGAGTTTGGCCCGGCCTTATGTAAGTTGCCTCCCTTGCCTTCTTCACACTCCCTGTGGGCTTTGTGAACAGTACAGAGTCGCTGTCTCTAATGTAATCTGGTGGACTCTGGGGAAAAAGGCCAAAGCTCTCCAAAAGAGCGAGGCAGAAGAGACGGAAGGAGGTCATTCAAAGTCATGTCTGGAAGGGGATTTGAGGGACTGCTACGACCAAAGGCTCAAAAAGAGGTGAATGGTTGAGACATACTGTATGTCACCTAAGAGTACAGTGTATGCCTGTCAACACATGTTTGCACACGCTTATGCACACATCTTGTACATGGCAACAAGATGGAGGGGGGTGTCTCTATGGTTTTAAAAGTGCTAAAAGCAAAATCACCAGGTGAAAAGATGATGGAACAAGTGCTGAAGTCAGACTCAGGGATGTTTGTTGTTTGTACAGTCGTTCACTGACCATTTCAGATTTCAGAGACAAACACTTACAGATATGAGTGTATATGTGTAGACACTGTGCACTGCAAAACGTGTGTCGAGCGCTGAGATTGATGTGAACACCTTTGAGAGCTGCTGGGTGTGTTTACCGGTGGATTTCCACTGTACCAGGGGCTAATTCTGCAGGCCTCTACACTTTCACAAGTATCAATCTTCTCTGACCTGGCCTAGAGTCGCATCCTCCCAGAGGAAGTAACTCTCTCCCTTCTTCCTCCCTCTCTTTCCATTTCACTCCTTCTCCTTCCCTCATCCCTTTCTCAGACAGCCCCTCTTCATTTCCCCTCCTTCTCTTTTTCCTCATTTTCTTTGACTCCCTCTCCTTCTTGTCCCCCCCCCCCCCCCCCCCCCCCCTTTCCCTCCATCTCTCTTCCTCTATCTGACCTCATCCCTCCACTAAATCTCTCTCCTGTCAAGAGATGCACCAGGAACGCGGAAGTTCCTGGTGCAGTGAACTTGCGAGGGGCGAGATCAATAAAGCAAGGACAGGCTGAACGATCTACCCAGCGACAATGCATTTTGTGCCGAGGATGGGCACCGCGGGCCATAAATCCTGCCATCCAGGCCGTCTGCTGGGCAAAGAGCGCCGGTCGTCATCATCATCGTCCTCGTCATCTGGAGGGAGCAAAGGAGTCACTGTAAACAGTTACGTCAGCCGTCCCATCACTGCCAGTGGAACAGATAAATCCATATTAGCGGGAGTGATGAAAGAGACTTTGATGCGCGTTCATAACTGAGTCGCAGCAATGAAATATGAGTGGGCTGTGTCATATATGTCATGACAACATACTGTGGATGGGTTTTCATAGGGGGGAAGCACATACACTAGCTGGGATGAGCTTACCATAAGCTGTTGATGATAAGTGTGATTGGCGACTGAGCAGAGGCATAATCTGCAACCTCTGAGAACTTGAACGCATCTTTGACCTTTTATATGACTCTCTGTAATGATCCATGTTATTGTAGATGCATGCGGATCTACTGACAGATGACAGATATGTAAATCAAAATCACAATATAAAGAAACACACACACACACACACACACAGTGCTGAAGTGTTGGTTAAAAAATTCAATGACACTAACCAGAGCAACTTTTTGGGGGGGAGAGCACGTGTGTTTGGGTGTATGTGTGGGTTAAGAGAACCCTCACAAAATATTTTATTTATATTCCATACATAAATAGTAGGCTGTTTGGTCCCGTCCCAGCAGTCTTCATATTTACTGGTGACATTATCAGCTGTCTCCATCGTGTGCAGAGCGGGAAATAAATTGCATTTTTGCCGTTGGTTCTGTGGCTGCAGACGGCAGGAGGAGCATTATAATATAAAACATGAATAAACAAAATCACTCATGAGCAAATGTGCAGGAGCATGGGGAGGTAATCTCCTTTAGGCATGGTCCTTGAAATTAACTCAAAGAATCTGCACATGAAACGTGTTAAGAAGATTAATCAAATATTTCTCCTCCCCTCTACCCCCCCCACCCCCCACCCCCTCAACTCCTGCTTCCATTCAAAGTTTTTTTTTCTTCTCTTTTTTTTATTCAAACATTATGGTAATTACTTATTATTGTGCTTACTTGAGGAAGATTGCTTGGCCACAGGTGAATCGGAGTGAAGCAAAGGATAACGCTATATGTGTGAAATTGTCATATCATCTATTTTCTAATGTGGCTTAGGCTAGGCATGAGTGTGCCAAATGTGAGAGATGTGGCATGGCAGAGAAGGTGTGCACAGGTGCAGTGGGCTTGAATAAGCCAGAGAGAGTGAACTAAGCAGATAATACTTTCAAAGTAAAGTGTTTTGAATCACAAAGTTTTGTTGTGTCAAGCGCTGGATCAACCTCATTGCGCACCCCATAATGCATCTGTGTCCCAGTGGTGAGATTTGCCAGATAAACATCATTCCTTGTATCTTGCACCTCCTCACGGTCATACATCAATTACAGGGTATGATGCGAGCTACACTTAAAGAATACTGGATCAGATGCCACTCATGCGTCCTTCATCTAAAATGGCTGTCAGACGTAAGCGCAGGTAAATCACTCATCTGTCCATGTAATCATGCAAATTTGCGTTATCCCTCATGTCCCGCACAGCTCTTGTCACTCATTTATGCATGTTTTCTTCGTACTTCATCGCCCACATCATGTTGGACAAACGCTATTTAAAACATACAATGTGTTTTTTGCCACATTATCTAGGGGATATCAGTCTGTTGATCTAATATCTCGACAACTGGATGGATTGCCGTGAAAGTTGTTTCAGACGTTCATGATCCCCAGAGGATGAATCCTAATGACTTTGGTGATCTTGTGACGTTTCATCTAGCACCACCCACAGGCAAAGATTTCCACTTGTCCAATACTGTAGTTCCTGACGTACCACTTAAATGAATGAATCACCCTCTGCAGTACTTTTTATTCGTGACATGTTAAATGATAGCATGCTAACCTTTTTCGTCCATCTGGTGTGTAATGAGAATTACAACCTCATTCAATTACTTAGCATGGTATATACAGCACTACCAGTCTTGTTATCTATTTATCTATTTAAAACAAAGGAAAAGGATATCAACAAGTAGATATTGACAAGTATATTCTATTATTTCAGTATTTTGTGGGGAAACATCCCTGAGGCCTGGACAGTATGATTCAACAATTCATTTTATAATTATTCTATGCAAGTATGCACTCCAAATGTTGGGCTCAAACGTTAATCAAACTATGTCAAAATCAAATATAAAACATAAAATCAACACCAAAATATATGTTGTATATTTTCATGAAATTCATATTTTGACTGTGCACTTGAAGGCTTACCTATATGACAAACAGAAAAGTAGTCTAAAACCGCTACCTAAAAACATTACAGCTATAAATAAAAGTATGAAAATCCATCTAGAAAGAGCAGCCAGTGTGACAAAACAAGCCTCAGTGGCCTTCAGTTTCATACACAATCTAGCCAGCGACAGAATTTTGAGAGGCAAAGTCACACTCAGACCTTGGAATATTTTATGCTATGGTTTCAGCAGAGAGTATGGATATTGGTATGGATATAGGGGAGAGGGAAGGAGGGGTTGAGTTTGCGAATGTCCCCAGTGACCAGAGCGTGTGCATGGCTGATCAGTCTGTGGCCTGGTCTGGTCCACGATGACTGATGAGTTGGCAGTGGACCTTGGAGGTTTGGGTGATAGCCTTTCAGTGTGTGATTCACGGGGAGCGCCCTGTGCACTGACATCCCCTCGCACTGTGATTGAGTTCACAATCCTGTGCCATTCCTCCCAAGTATATATGGCTCCCAAATAAATAGATGGCAGAATCATGAGATCCCAACTGCAATACAGCAGCTGTAACAGTCAGGGACACATCCACTCCGGTGCAGATACTGTAAGATTATCTGTGATAGCATTTTTGTATCCATTTTATTTTACTATGTCTGCTCATACTTCTGCATACTTATAAATGTAGCTGGGTTAGTTTGATACTATCAACAATGAGGTAGATGAGATGAGATGCTCTGTACAAAGGTTTAAAACAAAAAATCAGCCTACCAGCACCTCTAAAGCTCACTAATGAACACTTTATAATTATAATTATAATTTCTTTTATCCGTGCAAATACCTAAATGTAAAAACAATTAAACAAACGATATATAATGTCTGGATATCTGTTTCCCTCTGCTCTCAGTCTTTCTGCTAACTTAAGCTAACCATCTCCAGACAGTAGCTTCATCTTTAAAGGACATATATGACAGTGATATCGATCGTCTCCTATAACTCTCAGCAAGAAAACAAATGAGCAAATTTCCCAAAACGAGGAATTCCTTTAAACTCATCTGTTGCACTGAATGTAAAAACTTCAGCGGCCCTTGCTTCTCAAAGATGTCAACTTTTGCCTTTGAACAGTTTGTGCTCGTTTGTCCTCTGACTCCTTCACTGTTGACCTAAACGCGGGTGATGTCAACATCCTTGTTATCAATCTCATCATCATCTTGTCCTTCCGCCACCTTTTCTCCTCCCTCCATCGTATTAATAATGGGTGAACTCCTTGAATCACTCAGGTTCCTCAAGAGCCTAGACAGGCTGATTGTCTCCTTCTGTCCTCGCGCACAGACCTCTGGCAGAGCATTTGATATCATGTAAAAGAGGATTTGCACAAATAACTCCATAATCTCCAACAGCCAGTAACAGGGTGACGTAATTGTTGCTGTTAGTGAATAACGAGGCAATATGGAGGTGAGTCATTCCTCAGTGAGAATGGGGTCTTAGCCAAAGTCTTTAAGCAGATAAGCCTGTTTGGGCTAATGAATGGGCAAATTCAGAGATGTCATCTGAGATTTCTCTTCCTTATGTAAGTGGCAACAGGACACACTGAGGAAGGGCACACAAGTGTACCTGCATAAAACCATTAGAGTCAATATAGGAATTAGAGAATATACAGTTTTGCCATTCATATTATGCTAAGTCTTGTTAAGATCCACTAGCAACTTTATTATAAACATATGAGGCACATAAAAAGACAATTGCCTTTGATTTAGACCATAAAGACTTCTGGCCTGCATGACTATCCAGTCGCTGTTGTACTAATATCAAAGCATCACTATCAGCACAGCAACATTTGTTTTTCACCACCGCACCCTTATTAAGGGTGAAATTAGCTGTGCTTGAAATGAGTGAGAGCTGCATACTGAACTCCTCATAATGTGTG
Source organism: Enoplosus armatus (assembly GCF_043641665.1). Classification (NCBI taxonomy): domain Eukaryota; kingdom Metazoa; phylum Chordata; class Actinopteri; order Centrarchiformes; family Enoplosidae; genus Enoplosus; species Enoplosus armatus. The sequence goes on from NC_092194.1 coordinate 11,874,026, forward strand.
CTGTGGACAGAGATAGGGATCAGTGGGGAAGAAGGACGCACCGTCTGTCCAGACCTCAGATGTTCAATGTGAGAGCTGCTCTTCTTATCAGTCCCCTGAAATGGCCCTCTAATTGGGGACATGTTTCTATGAAATGTGTATAAATTGACGGTAATTGCTTTTGTATGCATGGAAATGCTAATTTTCCTCTATAATGGCTATCAAGAGAAACATACAAACTAGTTCAGTGGGTTCTTGTATCATGGACGAGAGAACAATAAATAAATGCAGGCCATGCGCACATTCCTAATGTAAAGCAAATGCAAATTTGAAATGGAACTACTATATCTCATCCTTTCGAGTGCTCCTATGGTAATTACTGACTAAAACATACACGACTGTGGGCTCCCCATCTCATGTTTTCTCTCCAGAGAATAGAACGCAGACATGAAATGCGGCATCAGAACACTTTTCTGAGGCAATGCACCCACTTGAGATGCTGACTGCTTGTGATAACTCCTGGGTTCAACGTCCCATAGGCAGAGCTTTAGAATAATCCATTCTCCATACAGATTTCTCCTACGGAAGCTGCTTTATCCCATTATCACAGGCATTATACAAATGTATACCGCTGTAATCCACACACTTAGAGCCTGATGCTTTTGGAAACAGCCATGTTGTCAATGACAAACAGCTTCTCATACAGTATAGCACAAACAGAGTCACTCTGGTAGAAGTCAATGCACGGACTGGAGGTGGGCTATGTTCACAATGTTCAAATTAAAGTTTGTTTGTTTGTTTGTGTGTGTATGTGTGTACACGTGTTAGTGCAAATGAGTGTTCTGAGCAAACTATTTTCTGAGGGAGATGTTGCGTGTAGACAACTTGGTCTCTGCCGTATGGGGGTGTTTAACATATCCAAGGTCTCCAGCAGAGACATACAGAGACACAAGCGGGTCACGGGGGATGCTGATAGCTCTGTGAACTCAGCAGGTGGTTGAGCGCAAGATGTGATAACTAGATGTTCTCGATGACAACAGTGGTGGAGCTGGTCTGTCCCTAATGTACTGTATTTGCCTAATAACACAGCAGGCAGCAGAGGTCTGGGTGTGATGAGGAAGAACCCCCCATCACAAACGCAGAAGAAGACATACAGACATGCCCCATATACCCTCCAGGCCATGTGACCTATGAAGGACAAAGGATAAAAAAAAAGTGTGTGTGTACATCAAAGAAAGAGAAGAAGAAAGAAAGAAATCCCTAAAAATAAAAGATTATCCAACAAATTATATATTTCAGCTGCTCTTAATTGAGAAAATTGGTGCATACCAGATAGGCTTTTTGGTCTGGCAGTGTCTTGCAGACATTATTGTTATGGTGGAGCTTGCCAACTGATGGTTGAGATTTATGCTTCATTGGCTTGCATAGTGCTGGGGGAGACATCATCCACCGGCAGATGTGCACAGCTCACCACTCTCTGCCACCTCTATAATTGACATCTGCATGTAAGAGAATGGCAGCGGCACCAGTCTGTGCCATGTTTCTGGGAAATAAGGCAGAGAATAAGCAGAGCACATCCTGAGAGGTTTGCATCAACTGTCTCTCTAATGCCTGTGAGTGCTCCGGCATTAATGGAACATATTATGCCTCAAATTATGGAATCATATACAGCAGCTGTTGATCCAATTTGTGTGGTGCTACAGCTAAAACAAGTCCCTCCAGGGAAGAGCGTCTAGTTTTGGGTTATATGGCAAGATTCTGATCTCTTCAGCTGGCGTCCGTGGTGCATTTCATGACTTTATGCAAAAATTCTCCATTACTTTGGAAAGGATAAAGACATGCCTCTGAGGGTGGAAGTGCAGAACTAACTACAATGGAATGATCAATAGAACAATGCAATCTGAACAAGCCACTACATTTCAGTGATTAAATCCATACAAGTGCATCCTGTTATTGGTTCAAATCTTGGGCTATTGGATTCATTCGGTCGTAATAAACTGTCACAGAGTTGGCTGATGACTTAATATTTATTTTCCTTTCTTTGTCTTTTGCAATAAATTGTATTTTCCCAGCAATTTAAGTCCTCTGTTTTCAAAGTCAAAGTCTCCACAGAAACACATTACTACAAAACTCCTCATGATATATACTTTAAAAGCAGTTGCAGAAAACATAATGCTTTTTTTTTCATATCTTGAATTATTGCATATACACCGGACAAAATTAACTTCTACCTTCAACTGGGATTAAGTACAGCCACCGTAACTAATCAGATTTCTATAACGGAGAGAATTCATCGAGATTTACTCTGGGCTCCCCTCCATTTGGGGTTAATGAGTGTCTTCCACAGCCTCCTCATAGCTATTTCATACCTCGGGGATTTGAATAATTCCCATTGATAGTTTCAAAATCTCAAATGAGACAGGATTAATCAAAAGCAGAGAAAGTAAAGCTGATGAGGGTGAAGCAGCGCATGAGGATGAGGATGTCCAAATCAGGAGGAAGGTGACTCGTTATACACAGTGGGCAACATATTCACAGTGTTTTAATGGCTGGTGGGGGTCTGTGACTAAAACAGTGCCAGTGCACGAGAGCATAATGATATTTAGAGCTCAAAGTCTGCTCCCCCACTTCAATCAAAGGACATTTCTACACAGTGTCGCTGTCATTTTTAATAAAAAGTGAAGATAGCCCATGGTGTCACACCTTTTTTTTTTAACGGTCTAGTTATAATATGGGCTATTCATTATGGTGGTACTTAATTGGCGATTGGCTGTTTTGTTCACCGTTACTTCTTTTTTTTTAGCCAGAGGAAAAACGAGCGCTTTCTCTGAGAAGTGAGATTCAGTGTGTTGAAGAGCTTCAAGTTTGTATGAAAGGTATATTTTCTGTCAAATATAAAGACAAGCCGAAGAAAACAAAAAAAATGTCATTTGAGTATTATATTAAAAAAAAACATTCAGTTAAAATAACAAAAAGTTGTGTCTGTAAGCATTTTGCTTGTACTTCATTTTTGGTGAGGTACGTGTGTTTCAGACTGTTCAGAAAACCACCGATGTCTGTCTTCCCACATCTATTCATTCATCTTAGACAAGTCAATTTCATTATTCACAGCAGGGCAGTTGAAAGCATGTAGAACTTGAGCGCTCACAGGGTGGTAGCCCTATGTGGTATGGGCATTGGTATTTAAGTTCCCTGGGATAAATCATTTACGTCAATTCAGTTACTGATGAGGCATGAATACATATGGCGGATTCTGTTCAGACGTGATTTATTTTAATTGTCACACAGGGACCTGCTATTACACTGCTGCAGGATGGGTCACTGCATCAGAAAATTAAAGCAGAGGCTCTAATTTGAAATCTATTTGTAAATTCTGGCCTGTGGGATAAAGATGTGCTGAACGCATATAAATGCCCTCCCAGAGTAGCGTGAACTTCTTCTAAACTGGCGAACAGTCACCTGGGTGTGTCACTCCCTCCCAGGCGCACTCTGCCACTGTGCTCACTCTGAGGGAACTCAAATTAAGCTGCAGCAAAAGGCACGCGTCTTACATGAATGAGCATACGTGTGTGCGGCGTCTGGGGTGCGGTGCGGATTGTGAGGTCAGCAAGTGTGTGGCATGCCGGAGGCTACTTATGTTCTGGATTTCATGGGCTCCATTTCCTTGGATCATTTAATACTTCCCCTCATCCACTTTTGGGGATATATCAGGGGAAGTTGTGGCTAGCAGTAGCAGTTGGCAGCGATCCTCATGCAATTTGGGATTTGTGCAATTAAAGTTGCCAAACTACTGTGTAATCATATTATTCAAAACGGTTACTTTGGGACGTGACAGCACTGTTACACTTTATGTCAAGAACACTTATCATCTAAACTGCTTATTGTTTGTCAGTGTCAGTGTAGAGTAAAACATTATGTCTAACCTTCCAACTGTGTAGTTTGAGACTGTTCCCAACAGGCGTCCTCCTTGGTGGCATGTCATATCTACTGGCAGACAGGCCAGGACCCCAAAAACCCTGTCTGACAGGTTAGAGTGCAGAGAGTAGCTTATAAAACTGCTCTTTCACATTGCCTTTTGTCTTTTGTTGTCATCAGTGTCTAACCTGCTTTGATGTTTTATACAGTTTGGGAACACATTGTTTCAGAGTCACTGTACTTGCTTTGAGGGAGAAACAGAGGTCATGGTTCTGTTCAGACTGTCTGGAAAATATGACTTCTCCTTTACAACCAACTTTTCCCTCTACTTGTTTTGCATCTTTTGGCAGCATCACTGTGGGAAGAAAGAGCAGATTTGAATCTGAATGCTACCCAGATTGGCAATAATACAGGACAGTCCTTTCCAGGATAGTATGCAGAGGTGTGTGAGTAATATTACATTATGATTACAGAACAAATCACAATACTGTTAAAGATCCTACATAAACGTAATTCTACTTACTGGGGTGGAGGTCAGTGTGACACAAATTAACACAATTAAGCATTGTACTTAATTACTACAAGAATTTTACTTTCCATAACATGAAAGAATCAAAGAATTTACTTTAAAAGACTTTTATCCTTTCGAGAACATTTGGTTTCTTATGTGCTACAAGCAATATATACTACCCTCAGCTGCAGCACAGGTGTGTCAATGTGTTGCATTGACATCAATGTGTTGCATTGACACACCTCCTCCTAAAGCTCCAACTACAGTAACTTTTTAAACATTCATAAAGCCAATAACCAGCCTTATTCAAAAGCATGTTTTATGTGCATCGTGAAAGATTGATCATTTCCATCACAGCACCTGTACAGAGGAAGAAGTATGGTTTCCTTTATTCTGTGAGGACTTTGAATATCATTTTTTTAATAGACCTATGTATTCTTTCTCTTCTAAAGCAGAAATCACTTGCCTCCAAATGGGCTTTTTTTCTGATAATGATCAATCACGAGCAGAGTGAGCGGTGGGTCTGAAATAATGAGATCCTATTTCCCTTTCATTCTACCTTTGCCTTCCAATAGTAAAGTCAAGTTTAAGTAGAGAGAGAGAGGATGATAGATTAGTTGAGAGGGTTCCTGACAAGAGGGGGGAGAAGGAGATAAAGAGAAAAAGAAACCAAGGAACAGCAGCTGTTCCATCAAGCTTGGATAAAAGTGCTGCGTAATGTGCCCCCCTCTCGAAATACCGCGGTACCTCTAAATCCCCCATCGACATCTCAGCAAGCAAAGGAGGAAGTACAAATGAGATCATGACAATTGGAAAAATTCCCTGGAATGTCATTCAAATCTAAAAATAAAAAGCGAGGCAAATCAATTATCCAGTTTGTGGCCTACAAAACAGACTGTATGAAAGCACGTGGAGCTCAAGAAACACAGCGCTGAAGTAAGCATGTCAGGGCTTCTGAGGGATAGTAGGAATGATGGGCATGTGAATGTGTGTAAATCTTTCAATAGGCATTTCATCATGTGTGATATATATATACTCATAAACTCATAAATCAGAGAACAGAATGTCATAATTTACACATACAGACACATCTGCTATTGATGCTTGGGTTGCTTGATGTCAAACATTGTGTCTTCCAATCAAACCTCTCCAATGTCTGATGACATTAGTAAGGGGGGGGGGGTTGTCCATGGAGAGGATCTGTCGAACTAATTTTCTGTAGTTCATATTTTGTGGAAAATTATGTTGTGTTCAGAATCAGTAAGCCGAAAAAGGACAAAGTAGCCTCCCTGCACATTTACTGACTTTAGTTCAAGGAATAGTCCAACATTTTGACATTGACAGTGGAGATTTAGATGAGAAGATTGAAATTACTCTCTTTCCGTTGAATATAAGGCTACCAACCAGCAGCCGTGTGTGAGATGTAGTACTACCGTACATGTGTGAGTAACTTGTAGTCTCTTTTACTCCACTGGCACGTCTGAGCATTGTTCTCAACACATCTTACTGAATGATTTTTTTTGTTTTTGCAAATGGCTACAGTAAAAAGTTATATTCTTCAAAAATGCTATCCTGATTTGCATTACAAATAGTGACATCTGCTGTGACGCAGCCCATCATTACTGTCCAACAGTTACGCACATTAGCACAAGTTGATGGCATTGAATATGTTCCTAAAAGTACTGCATAGTATTAAATATGTGTTGGTTGTGTGGTAATCTTTGTCTCTAGTGTCACAGTCAATGGCAGGGTGTGTGAATGTGCAGTGACAGTTTTCTTTGAGAGTTAGAATCACCCCAGAATCTCTTCTTCCACAATATTTGTTCATGGTGGATTTATAGACTCACATTTAGTTTCGAGCATTGTCTCCAAATGAAAAAAAAACATCACATCATCATGCCTCTTATGAAACAAGCATTGAGAATTCATACGTCTGCCTACTACTTCTTATTGGAATGAAAAGTATTACTCCAACACCCATTTCTTGGGCTGGAAATAAGGTTTGAATCATGTGAATGAATGTGTTTTGGTTTTCTATGCTACAGTAACTCCCACTTCTTTTCCCGCATTTCAAACCTTGTGATTGGTTATCAGATAGTGCATTATATAGATATCTAGGTCGCAGATGTCCCTATATGGAAGCCATGTTGCCTGCATGATAATCAGTAATCCACTTTGCTCTGGTTCTGGCCTGGCCACTGACCCCTGCTGACCTCCCTGGAATTGATTTTGCTCTTGAACCCAAAGCAGGCGCAAATTAAGTCAAGATATCAGTGGAAAACGAGAAAGAGGAGCAGAGGGGACAACAAAAGAGACGGGGGAGTACAGAACTGCATTTTGGGTCAACTGAAAGGAGGTATTTAGCCATGGGAAAGATAGATGGTTACAATGACTTACTTTGATGGAACATCTGTAGGAAAGCAGGCAAAATGACGAGGGCCTTGTGAAAAGCTTAATAGCCTAATTTCCTGCCCAGCCCGGCAGAAATATCTGTCTGACACTGACAGCTGATGAAAATGCACCAGGATTTGATTTTCTCCCAAGTGGAGAACAAGTTAAGACCTATCTCTCGCTCTGTAAAGTCCCGCAGGCAATACTCAGTGTGTGTGTCTGTGAGAGAAAAGACAGAAATTCTGGCCGTGGCTGCTTCCTCCTCAGGGCTAATGACAAATTTAGTGATAATCGTCATGTTTTAATTGATGTTTCCGCACCACTGACTCAAACCACCGGTGGATTACATCAGGGGGATGAGAGATATGAGTAGTTTTGTATCTGCATGGCCCACAGTTCCCGTTACTGCGCCGGCTCGCTTCCGATCTGTCCGACGCTCAAGGCTTTAATGTGCAGCGCAGGCAGCCCACCTCTGGGAAAGCGCAACCTGCTCGCAGTCACTGCATGAGGTAGATGGTACATGCTGTCCCATCTCCACGCTGCCACTGTTGGACTGGGTAAAAAGCAACACTATACGTACAGCAAGCTGTTTGATTGCCCAGCGGCCCCCCAGCGTGCTGCGCTATGGAGAGGACTAATGTATTTATAACCCCTCTCATATGTGCACTGGGAACAAATTAGAGACAAATGAGGCAAGATTCCTCCGCTCGCCACGGAAAGCCATGAAATTAGGGCAGCATCGTTTACAACTAGCACCAGATCACAGCAGCAAACTAATGCAAAGTTAAATATGCTTCCAGAAGTGTCTATACAGTATGTTGTGCAGTATTTTACTAAGTGTTGCACCATCAGGCTGAATGCTCTGTACACGTACATGTTTTAAACTCAAGTTTAGTGAGTCCTTAACATGAAAAACATTCTTTCTATTTTCTGTTATGAAGGCACTCCTTTGATGATTTAGTCAGACTACACAAGAATATTTAAGCTGCACAAGGCAGGTTTTATGTTTAATCATGTAACCATTTTACTGAGGCCTAAAAATCTAAGCTGAAAACTCATCTTGTTGCTTTAACTTTCAGTTAGTTCTCATCCTTCCATACTTGAGGCCTCATACCAGCAGGTCGGTCTCATTCTCAATTACTCTATTCACTTCAGTACTTATAGTCCACCTGAAGCTGCTCAGTTGTCCTCCTGGATCCATCCATTCTTCACTTATGTTTTACAGTTTGTTGTTTTTTGTCATCATAATTGTAAATACGAGAGTTTTTCCTCATTTGAATCAAGGATGTTGTATGCTGTACAGACTGTAAAATTGACTTGACTTGACTACTGGCCTTATCAACACATTTGGGCTGCAATAGAGAAAATAACAAAGATTTATGTAACAAATCTAACAAACAGATTTAACAAAAATGAAGAAAAAAAAGTTTGTTGATGGTTCAAACTGAGCCAAAGAGGCGACCATATAGCTCATATTTCTACTCTGTGAAAAAGGAGAGGGTCTAGGAGAAATGAACAGAAATAACTGGAGTTCCTGGTGAGTTCTGTACACACACACACACACACACACATATACAGTGTGAGATGATAGCTAGCATAGGCTAACATATGTTAGCTCTGGCTAATTAACTGCTTTGGCTGCAAAAAAACTTGTGCAAATAAAGCAAATATTTGCTTCATGATCAGTCTGAACGGGTGTTTAGAGTTTTTATATATTCTGTCTATTAGCTCAAATGACAGTTTGGTGTTTTGGAGTTTTCCACTTATTCTTGTCTTGTTTGCTTCCAATATTTCTGCCCCCTATTGCCTTGCCTCAGTTCCACTTCCTCATAAAAGCTTTCAACAGTCTTTCTGAAATATTGAATCATGTTCAATTAATGTCTGACAACATAGCGTGTTTCCATTGTTGGCGCTCAAAGTGTCATGTTAGCTGTATTAAGTATTGTAGTATTCTCCATTGAACGTGATACTATGTCCTTAATCTTGTTGGTTTGGTATAAGATATTTTCAACTCATACAAACACGCCTAGACGAAGGTAAAAACTTGGTCACTGGTCATTTGGACCAACATTGTCATATTTAGATACTTTAGCTACTCCACAGATACACTTTTCACCAATACAGTGGCTTAGTGGCTTTTGTGGTAAAACTTTTGTTACAGGTATTAAAAAACCCCTCTTCAAAGTGACAGAGAATGTCACATTTTCAATAGTTCACTTCCAGACACACAGTGTCTGCTCAGCAACAAACAACAAACTCTCTATATATGTAAATCAGATCAATAGGATATCCATACAAACGGCCTGCAGCTGTGTGTTGCCATCAAGCAGCTCACCTAATGTAATAAGGAACATCAATAGTTGATTTTCAAACCTAGTGGTGCAGAGAAAGAAAACGAGGATGATGAGATTAGCGCAGCTTGGCTCCGACGTCGAGCTTCATTTTATAAACAGTCACAATTAACACAGACTGTCATTATACAGGGGACAATGAGATGAGTTGGGGAGAACAGATTAATAACTTCACTGCGTGAGTCAAACTCTGCTGCACTACAAAGACATACTCATATTTGTTTCTCAGAGTCAACGTTGGCATTTGGTCGTCTGGATATGATAATTAATCATGATAAGCTGAACGCTCACATGCTTAGACAGAAGGTGGTGTGCAGCGGCTTACACATCTATTGTATGTTGCTTTTCAGACAGGTGTAATAATGCAGTTTGACAATCACCCACACTATATGATAACACAAAATTAGCAGGTGTGCTCGACAGCAAAAATGCCTCCATTAATGGTACATCCTGGGCTGTGTTCCCTGAGGTGGATTAAGTCGGGTCTTAACTAATTATGTTTTTACTGGGAACAGACATGATTTTCATAAAAGTGGTTTCCTTTGAAGAATAAAATTCACATTCAGAAACACTGTATTAGAGGTAATGCCTTTTAGTACTCATGACATTTTTTGTGGTTAATTGTTGTTTACTTCTTAAACCAGTGTTGGTTTTGTCACCTAATTTTGATTGACTCTTAGGCCTTTGCATTAAGTATATTTATTTTAGTAATTTGAGTTCTAAGTCAACAGACAAATTCAGTGGCATTTTCATTGGACATCATTCATTTGTATGTCTTCTAACCTACAGGCTACAGCTGTCGCTATCTTTTGCATACACAGTTACCGTGGATACGGGTATTGTTCCCATCCATTGCAAAATTAGACAAAATTAACACCCTCTAAAACAACCATTTTGTTCTCCCTTCTCAACAAGTTGACTCTTTTTTAATACAAATTAGGTTTTTATTTAAAGACTTGAAAAGTCACTCGTTACATAAACCCAAAGGTGCACGGAGAGAGTTCCTTTTCTTACTTTTAATAAACGAACACCGTAGAGTAACAATAAACTAAAATAACTAGTTTGTGTGGAAAGTTCAGTTTTCCCAAACTCTGATGTTCAGCATGAGAAATATCTGTCAAAACACTTTATTCTCCCTATTCAGTATATGAGCTGTGTTATTTTTAGGCATGATATGTGAACCTGCCATCTGTGTCAAAAATAACAAAAGGTGCACACATTTCACATGTGTAATTAGTCTACCACTCCTTTCATAATCATGTTTCACTTCCACTGCTTGCTTCATCTCTCCCACACTTTCAGACAAAGCGAGAAGAGTACCAGAGTGTATACTCATGAGCCTCCCTTCCTGCACAGCCAGGGGCTGTATTTGGAGTGTTTTACTAGAGAATGGTGTCTGAAGGAGATGAAGCTCTCAGGCCTCTCTCTCTCTCTCTCTCTCTCTCTCTCTCTCTCTCTCTCTCTCTCAGTTGCATTGGATTAGTCAGTGCATGGTGAATCAGCCGTTTGTCACTGACACAGTAACAGCCTACCAGTGGTTTTTATAGGCACCAGGTGAACCAATAAAAAACTCAGCTCTGGTATCCTCAGGCCAGCAGAATGGCAATTCATCTACAGACAGCAAGTGCGTGAAAAAAGCTCTGTTAAACATCCTACCAGAGGGGTGTTTCACTTTCTTATCTTATCTTATTTCATAAATCCTCCATTCCCCAACACTCTCACTCCAGCCAATTACATACATTAAAAATGACTCGCATGCATTTTATGATAGAGATGTTAAAAAAAAATTTTAAAAAAAGGACCCCGCCAGCAGAGACAGAGAATAATCTTAATTCAAAAGTAAATATGTGTTTACAGGGCTGCGAGGTAGTGGCCTGGCAGGTTATAGAAGCATTGTCTGCTCTAATTGTGTTTGGTAATGTGTTTTTGAAGCTGTTATTGCTATTCATGGTATTCAGGAGCACATGGCTCTTCCTGCCCATGGACACATAATTGAGGAGCCTGAGGAAGATTACCGCGGCGAAGGAATAAAAACAGAGCTGGAAGGAAAAGACAGTTTTGGTGAAAGGATGAAGCAACAGCCAGAAAAATCAGGAAGGAGGAGAGAGCGTGGCAGCGAGAGACAAAATATGTTTGGAAAGTGTTCAACCACATGTCTCCAATTCATAATTAACTTTTTAGAACCTTCACAAAGCTACGGGAGTGGGGCTCATGCCAGCGGAGCTATTCCTTTTCGCTGGCAGATGTGACTCTGCTGTGTTTTATTATGTTTATTTACATGTTTTCTCAGTGCCAACCGTACATGAGGTAGTTCGAGGAAACACATGTTGCCAGAGGGCCAACAAGCACACACTTTGTCTGCAGGAGAAATACAGCAGTCCTTACACATGAGATATTTGTATGACTGAATGGATGGTAGATGAGTTGCAGCACTCTTGGACAAAAAAGTGGTTTATTTCTGAAACAATATCCGGATTATTCCGTTTTTTTTGCCTCTCGCATTTGAATGCAGCACTAAAAAAGCAGAATGTTATTAAGCAATCTATTTCCATATTAATTGCTACACCTTAGGCAGCCATCAGGTAAGTTAGGTACGTGACTAATAAAACACTAATTGTGCAAATTAGATGTTGTGGATCTCTCACTGAGTCAGGAAATCATCACCCACTACTGTACGTGGTTAGCAAATCATTGTTTAGGGTTGCTGGTTAATGATGTTGACTCATTAAGGGTTTGAACACATCGCTTGCTGTTTTGTGAAGAGGAAGTGGTGAGTCACAAACCAACAGCGGCGAACAGAAGCTCTGAGACACTTTCAGCATTAATGTTGTATCTTATTTTTGACTACAAAAGGAAAAAAAGAAAGAAATGAAATCTTTTTTCAAGGCCAGTTATATCTCTCCTGTCCTGAGGCCTCTGTTCTAATCACTGACCAGTGGATGTTGAGTGGCGGGCACATGGCCCTCGTTAATCCTTTCCCTTTCTTTGCAATAAATTATGCATCAGAAAAAAGCTTTTTTCCACCTCAATGGATGTGTCCCTTAATCCCTGGCTCCTAAAACCTGTTTAATCTGAACTAAGTCATTAAAACAGTAAAGGGATATCACAAAGGACTTTCAAGCCAATTGGCTTAACGGTAACGTGATTAGATCATTGATCTCTCGGCAAAGCCTTGGGCTTCCAGGTGCGAAATGACTATTTAATGAAATCAGAGAAATCTCGTTACTAGAAAATTACTGATCAAAGTTAAGACCGGGTGACTGGGGTGGCATTGGTATCCATGTATCTGGGCAAAGGTATTTATTCCCCAGATCCCCTCTTGACATTACCAAGAATGCATGGGCCTGGAATGAGAGATCGTGTTCTTAATCCCTTACGAGCCACTATCCATACCTCTACGCATCTTTAACAGGGATTGCTGCTTTAAGCTTTGATAGTGATCACCATCGAGCAATACTTTTTCCCCCCATATGTGCAAAAAGGAAGTGGTCTAATATCATTATAGCCTGATTAATGCAAGTGCCATCTTACAGATCCACTTCAATTGTGTTTTTTTTGTACTGTCGTCTGACTGAATCTCGATCACACCTTTGACGTCATCAACTTGATGTTGGTTAATACCCGTAATACACCTAGCTGGCCTTGTAGTTATCAAGCATCAATGAGCTCTGAAAATCTCTGGAACCTCATTTAAACATGCGGATGACAAGAAACTCGCATACTTCCACAAATATATCTCAAATGTATCCAGCTCACCTGATGTGCAATATCACTGAGAGGATTACCATTGTCCTCTCCTATTGCTAGAAATAAATAATTATATCACATAAGACCTCTTTTCTAATTAATGAGAAGAGATGAAATATCACTTAATTTCAAATTTAATTACGAGCCATAATATTTCCTTCATTGGACTGCCTGCTAATGCAGCGCAGTTTCCTGCTGCTGATGAATGCGCAGCGTATTAAAAACACGAACATTTACAGTTCCCTGGACCGCACATGAAATTTCCCATGATCGTGGCATTCTGTAGGAGGCGCAAAAATACCAAGAGACACACAAATGCACGCACACAACCGTTGAGGTGATATACACGGAGTGGACTACCATCAGGACTACACAAGATAAAAAGGTTAATAAACACTTAAAATTAATGACACAAATCATACACAGGCCCTGACACACTTTTGCCTGTTTAATTGCATTGGCTGAGACGCATTCATTTTAATTACCTGTATTGCAGCATTGATGTCCTTCAGTGTCAAGCTCCAAAGTTCTCCCTGTGCATATCACTACAGATGAGCATTTAAGGCCATTATCATAACCATGACAAAGGTATTGACTTCTACCCTCAGATGAGTTTTGCTTATGCAATACGAATTGCCATTAATTGGGGTAATGAGGCTTGCATACTGACTTTCACCACCACTTTTGGTCTCAATCATATAGTGATGATTTTGCATAAAGGGGATTGGCTGGAGTCCCAGCTGAGGTCATTAGTAATATATGGTTGTCATTTAGTTCCACTTTAAACAGCTTACCAGGTTCTTTATAAACCTGAAAGCTTATACAATACTTCAGCAAATATTTAGAAAGCTTGATGACAGTGGCTCATCTTTTGCTTTGATGGAACACAAACAGCACAAACTGACTATGCACCTTATTCAGCAAGGTTACACGATGTCAATCAGTGATCAATATAACTGACAAATGTGCTTTAAAATGAATTAGCAGCCACACACTCATCGAAAACAGATTAAACTGCTCCAAGTTAGAATTCCACAAAGGCTGAAACTAAATTGTTTACCAACGAGTGTCTGGAATCATCTCTGGGGAGTGAGGGAAAATGCACAAACAGCAACTTGCTGATTTAGCATTATGCTGAAAAATAATAATAATAAAAATTTAAAAAAATAACAGGAGGCCTGCTGCTGGCTACATTTTGATGATGGATTTTGAATAATGCAAATATGATGAATTAGCCAACACGTAGCATTTCACTAATTAATTATAATTAATCATGTTGAAGTTTTCAGAGGTGCAGTCAGTGATAATGTTGTCTGTTTGATGTATTGCCCATATGAAGCCCAGCGTGTGGATCAACCCCTGTCTCTGGGCAGAAGCTCAGACTGGTCTCCAGGACTGTGGTTTGTTGTTTGTGTGTGTGTGTTTCATTGAACGTGTCCTCCTCATTCTACTCCACAGATGGGATTTCATTTTAATTGACAGTTACCCAGATCCATTCGTCAAGATGACAAGCTTAGGGAGGGGGACTGTTGAGGAGCCCCCTGCATGTACTCAGTGAGGTATAGAGGTGGAAGTGTTTCATTTGTGTGTGTGTGTGTGTGTGTGTGTGTGTGTGTGTTTCTGTCTGTCTATTCATGTGTTTGTCTGTATGTCTTGCTCAAGTTTTTCTGACGGGCTCCAGATAGGTCAATCTTAGCATCAAACTGCGGCATCGTGAGTGTGTATGTCTGTGTGTGTGTGCACTTGTTTGTGAGCACAGGGTGCATAGCCTGCCGTTCCATTGATCTCAAGCTTTCTCTGTGAAGTCTGGCCTTTGTCTGCCAGATCTACCTCTCCTGCCGTCTTTCTTTTCGCTGTCATTCCCTGACACATGGCTCTGACACATCCTGAGCGTTGCACCGGTGGGAAAATAACACATATCTCTGACCTCTTGAACTCTTTCTTCTCCGAAAGCCCTAGAGAAAGAATGCTTTAGCTGCCCACGCCTCTTTAAATGTCTACCAAGGGACACAGCTATTGAGACAAGGGGGGTAGAGAGACATTTCAAGACAGGTATAGATCTTCTGCTGGTGGCAGGTATGGGTATCGAGCAAAACAGCCATGGATTTATAGCATGCACACTTCATGTACTGTGCATGGACTGCAGAGAGGCCAGAGTAATGGACAGTGTTGTCAGCAGTTCTGTGCCTGGCTTTTTCTATGAGCTCTGTTCAGTGTTAAATCACAGACTGTATACAAATCTGGTCAATTCTTTTCCGGGCCGCTGCATTCAGTGTTTACTGTATCCTGCTTAAGATCCCAAAACATATCGACTTGCGGAACACCTTTATTATGTGTGCAAGCCAGGACCAAGTGATTGAGTTAAACAGAAATGCTTAGTTAACATAAATGCCCTCAGATGATGGCCTGTCACATGTCATATGAGACCCTCATGAGGCCCGCTCAGTATTCTGCTCACACAGTACACGACAAATAGCCCTAAACACCTCGCACCAGGCGATTCGAAAGCTGAAAAGGGATTTGTTGGGGGTGTGTGTATGGGGAGGAGGAGGGAGGGGGGGGTTCTGAAAGGCCACATAATGTTGTCTTTGGATCAGCCCAAGGAAGAGATGTCACAGATCATTCATAGAGCCGGTGTTGTATACATTACGGAGGAAGGGGAGGGGATTGGTGCAGGCCTCTCCACAGCAACAGAGGAGAGCCTATGGAAAATGGCCCAGCTACCTAGCCAAGACGGTGATGTCATCAGAGTGGAACACGCGTTTCCACACGCTGTGTCCTGTGCTGCGTATGTGTGTGTGTGTCTCCCCCAGTGCATGTGTGTTTCTCGCGGGAGGTAAAATGAACACACACGCACGCACGCACGCACTCACGCACATACACACACACACCGCCTGCATGCTGCATCACCTTCAGGCCGTCCTCAGCTGTACCACAGGGATGTTGCCTCCTGAATGATTCGCTCATGTATATTGAATGAACTGCACAACAAGCTCATGTTCATGGGTGATTTATCTCACGCAGGTGCAATAATGTCAATATATTGATTAATCAAACAGTGATTGAGGACCATATGCTCTACTGATGATTAATATTGATAACTATGTGCCACCCCGCACTTGACAATACAGATTTAATCGCACACATCCGTGCTACTAAATACAAGGTTGAGTGTGTGTGTGTTTAAGAATGTCTTACCATGTGTAACTGGTGACCTGAGGGATTACATCTCCCCCCAAAGCTCCCGCTCACATTGTGTACTGGCAATGGTGTATTGTACCACTGTGGGCAGCATCTTAAAGAAGTTTGAAAATGTGTGCAGCTTGCTCTTTATTCCTTGCTTTCTAATCCTTTTTGGGCGCACAATGGCGCTTTACTCAACAATAGTAAAAGCAGTGAAAAGGGACAACTGCAAGCGTGGCCACAGCGTCTGAGCACTGATTTCATGCGCATGAAGAAAAAACAGAGAGGGTGTGCGTGTTCATGTGCACATGTGTTTCTGTGTGTCCGTGTGTGTGTGTATGTGTGTGTGTGTGTGTGGATGCATGCACAGTATTAAGCACAGACAGGACGTGCCAGTCAGTTTGCATGATGTCATTAGACTGTCCCCTGCTCCCTTTTTGCACATAGCAGAAAAGTATGTAAGTTGGAGTCGTCAGAGTGTTGGCAACATGTTAATCTAGTTAGAGAGTGTTTGAATGGCAGCATGCGTGACGGGTTTGTGTTTAACAATATATCTCTTTAAGTCTCTGGTCCCTGTGTTGTCACAGCTGCTGAAACTTGGCATGGGATGGGTAACAAAAGGGAGAAGTAGGCATCAGTGCACTGGCAACTAGGGCGTGAAAGAAAAAAAAAACATTTGCTTATCCACAAGCTGTCAGGCTGCATTTTTAAATGAATCCACTTTGCAGAGTGTCTTTTAAAAAAAAGATCTAAAGGTCTAAAGCGCCAGCTTATCAGGATATAAAGGCCAAAATGTTCAACAAAACAAATGCATTCACATTGCTTTTGACTTAATAAGATATTAATGTGGCACTTCCAAGTGGAAAAGTTGTTTAAACCTAAAATCTGACACCACTTTAAAGCAGGATCAGTTCCTCATTAGGAAGGCCGAGTCATACTGAGGTATGTGAGTAGGTTCTTTGCTTCCAGCAGCTGTGACACAGTTTTTTTTTGTTTTTTTTTTACAGCACTTGGCCACGGACAGAGACTGGTGGCTGAGCTGATTTGTTGCGCTGCATTACGCTGACAGATCGACTGATTGTTGACAAACAGCTCAACTCAATGCCAGCGCCGCCACGGTCATCTCCACTCCACTGCCTGACTGCTCGCTGTTGTGCGGTGATTTGCTGAAGCTCCCCTGGATGACAACCATGCTTCATCCCTCACTTTCATTGCACCATAAAAGGGTCCTCTGTGGTGCTGGATGCTGCTGTTTACTTGTTAGTCTTTGTCATCATTACGGTGTCACAGACAGGATAACCAGAATGGGAGAAGGGGTGTGGGGAGGACAGTCGAGAGGGTGGAGACTGTGTAACCGTAGCCGGGGCAGGAGTCACCCAGGTCCACAAGAATCAGATCATGTGTCCATTCATCTTCATATGCCTGAATCCCAAATGGCCACTGAGCACTTGGTAACCCAGAGGGGAAGGACACAGGCCAGTGCCCTGCCTAACATACATCTGATGAAGCTAAATCTTCATTGAGAACCAGCTATGAGGCTAAAATCTGTTTTTGTTATACAGCAAAGTGAATCCAACCAATAAATGAAACTGTTCCGTCTGGATTCATGTTTGCAGTAAAACTGGGAGTAATTCAGAAAGATATAAAAAGATTTAAACTGAATAAGCTCTCTAAGTTACAAAGAGTCTTTGATCTAGAAAATGATTTGTATGCTCTGTGATCACACAGCAAACACCATGGGGTGTTTTGGGGATTTGCAAGTTTCCATGTGTCTGTGTATATTTGTGCCTATCTGTCTGGATGTGCGTGTATTTAAAGCCTTCTACAGATTTTCTCTGCTCTGCACCTGAAATATAGAGGCTTCACCTGTGGATGAACCTGAGCTGAGCTCTGTTTTTCGTTTTGGGAGGTTGTGTGGGCTGCAGACAAACAGCGTCTCACATATTTCCCTGACTGTGGCAGAGGATCCTTTAGGTCCTGCAGCAGTCTGCTCTGCTACTGGGATAACAAGGGGGCTCTGATCTCATCGCGCCACGGCTCACTTTGCCGGGAAGGAGCGGGATGATGTAATGCTGTTTGCGCGGCACCAGCACGCACTTATCTGATGCGCTAAGGAAGAGAGAGGCTGAGGAACCAAAGCAATAATAAAACCTCCACTATGATTTTATGAGGCGTCATCATCTTTATCATAAGCATGATTACTGTGACAATCATCATCATACTCTGCGTGTATATATACATACAGTATACCTCTCTATATATACACATTGACCTCACTTAATTGGAGCAGGATGTTTGAAATTACAGAGTAAGTTTATGCAGCGTCCTTTCATTTCACCTTTATTATTTATAACAAAGAGGTACCACGGCGATGTAGTACAGCTACAAAATGTGTTGTGAAAATGCAGAGCACACTCACCAGACATTCAGTGCATGGATAGCCATCTAAAGTTAAGAATGATGTGTCGGACAGTTTAATGGCAAATCACATATTCCATCCAGTTCACCTTCTCCTGAAATGTATAAATTACCAAATTAATTGATTGCTTTTTACAGCAGCCTACAAAAGAGCCCATCCATTTACATTACCTTCGTCTTTCCCCTTGCCACAGTACGAGACAGTCACCTCCAGAGAATCATACGACTCCAGTCCTGTATAATACTGGGGTGAGAATATTATGCTGTGGATTTTATGCTAGGTAATTAAAGAGATCACTGTTTTATGTCCAAGGCAGGGATGGACCTTCCCTGATTCACAACCCTACACACTAAAGTGGAATAGCCTTGTTCCTACTCTTGACTCCTCTAGTTTAATTGCCCTTTGTGTCCGGCTTATTCCTTTTCTAACTGCTCTAATATATGATGCATTGAGTGCAGCATTCTTCTTTGAGATATTAAAGGGCTATTGATGCACTGAAGCAAAGCATCGCACCTGTCAAAGTGTGATGATGAGTGAGACTGCATCACCTGCCTCTGCCCTCTTACCTCACCTCCTTTTTTTTTTTTTTTTTTACATGGTCTTGGCATAGTGTGGCAGCATGACTGAACTCCTTGCCTGCAGCTACGGCCCAGCCCTTGTCCTGTCCAGCCCTCCTTTCCTGTACGAGTGCCTCGGAGGTGAAGCATGTGTCAGGGGCCTGAGATGAAGCCAGAGAGCGGGAGATGAGTCAGATGAACACTTGTCAGGTGATGTCATCTCCAGTGAGCGCTGATGACCGGCCCCAGCTGTTTCGGTGCACTGAGGCACACTCTGCAGCACCTGTCTGAAGGCGTTTTAGCTCACACAACACAACTGCAGTGGAGAACAGGCCCGGGCTTTCATAGCTCCCTGGTGATGAAGTCAACAGAGGTCAAACGGGGCAGACAGTACATTTCCAACAGAGCGTGGTTCCATACTGCCAGTGTGGCTGAGAACAGGTTACACTAGATGGAGAATATCAGTGTTTCTTAGCACAAGGTCAATTATTTGTTTATTTGTATGACACAGAGATTACTAACGTGTCACAGGTGCTCTCTTAGTAATGCGACCATGAGTATTTCTGATGACATCATTTCTGACGCACACACTTATGGGTCATCCGCATTATGCAAAGATGTATAGTCATACAGTGTAACATCCACCTCATGTGGTCCCCTGAAAAAAAAATTGCATTCACAAACCAAAGTAGTCAAAGTTGATTCTCAGATTCTTATGCATAGTTATTTTGTAATAAAGCTCCAGGTGGTGAATGGAAATGCAGATACACGCTGTGGAAAAAGAAAATGTATTTCCAAAGACTGTATAAAGATGGAATCAGCTGGATTCAGCCACACACACACACACACACACACACACAAACACAAACACACACAGCTCAGTACAATGCACTACAACAAGGCAGCAGATCCTCTCTCACAGTAAATCAAGAAATGTTTCACTGTAATAGCTGTACTTTGTAATAGCCATCGCAGTGGAATAACTCTGATTTAATCTAGCCAGCAATCAATATTTTTTGACTGCTATGATTGATGAGTATTAAGTAGGACTATTAACAGAGTGGAAAAAAAAAGTGTCCAAGTCTGAATCCCACTGCCTGCCGCTCAGTCAAAGCACTAATGTGAAAGGGTATAATTTGTCAGCTAATTCTCAAATAGGTTTAGAACTGTGGACATATTTTCTTAATGAATATGTGAATTAGTTGTGCATTGATTTCTATTGTGTGGGAAAATGGGAAATGTATAAAGAACTGTCTGCACAGACGCCTGCAGACACACTTCATTGACGTTTCACTTGGAGACTACGAGAAATATTGCATATGCTGAAACCAGCAAATTGTGTATTTAAAGCCTCTGGTGAATCAAGGTCACGGCAGTGACCCTTTTAGTAGTAGCCTATCATACATTTAGCAGAGCAGGGGATCATTTCAAACTGTCCTCCATCACATTATGACAGATCTTAATTGACTACCGATACAGCTTTGCTGAGTTGACGGAAAAATCGGATTTTAATCTAATCACTGCAATATACCTGATTGGCTCCTAGCAACACTCTGGCATATTAAAAGATTTGCATTGCAGAAATGGGTCAGAGAGCTTGTGAACAACTAAAGCCTACACACCGTATATCAGGTTCCCAAATGAATTCATTATGGCTTTTATATCACATTATAGACACTCTCTGAGCAAAATGTGTCTTCATGCGCACATTCAATGTATGCTAATCAATAGGGTTTCCTTATTTTACAATGTTCTTGTAGTTAGCCTCCACCACTTTAGGGTTTACTGAAATTATGCCCCTGCTGCTGGAAAACCATCTTTCATACACTTTATAATGCAAACATTTGGAGAAACAGACAAGTTTGAAAGTTTAAAGCATTGAACTTCAGTTACCCTCTCACTATGCTTTCCTCCAGCAGTCTCTCTACAATGTGCCTCTTTTTCGTTCTTGCTTTTCCTACCACACCGAGACAATTTTCAGTCAGTCAGTCTTCCCAGGTTTATCACTGAACCACATCATTAAGAAGTGCCCCATGGATCCCTGTCTAAGCTGCACGTCGACTAGCTGCCGTCAGCTCCCTGGATAAAAAGCCCAAGGCTGGGCAGACTGACATTCCCCTGCACAAAGGTAAATGATGGCACAGAGGATGGTGGTCCAGAGTCCCCTCAGTGGTCTTGGGGGAAAAGACAGAGAAGGAGAATGATGATAGATTGCACAGAGAGTGGGCTGAGCGGATGGATCGGGCCTCTCGTACCCAAAGAGCACCATCTGCTGTCAGTTCGGGTGACTCATTCAACTGCGCTGACATGTGCATGTAAAGGAGCACGCTGAGAACACATCAGACTGCCGTCAGGCGCACCGATGATGGGCTGAATATGAAAGAGAAACAGAGAGAGGAGGGTTTGGAGGGACAGCACTGTGGAAAGAGACAGGTGGGGTACTGAAAGCGCCATCTCTTTTATCTTCACAGAAAAAGTTTGCATTAATCCAAACAAACAGACTTTCTTTTTTTTTTATAATAAATGTTTGTTTTATTTTTGAGATGCTTTCCGATCGTGTTTTTGCTGCATGCTGCTTTAAAGTTCATTTGTCTTAACAAAACAATTTCAAAGCAAAATGCAAATAGAGAAAGGCACAGTAGAAACATATCTTTGATACAACCAGCATTCACGTACATGAAAGCAAAATGAAGCTGTTATAATGCACTGTAACATTAATATCCACCATGAGTTTTGAGTCTGAGCTCTTAACATTTCCCCTAGTGTAAAAGAATACTCCATACACATCCTTCCCAAGCAGTGTGTGCTTGCCTTATACTGGCAATATTTCATCCGTAGAACCCCATGTGTACTACTAGAGTGAAATAACAGGATAGCTAAGGGGCGAGAAGCCAGTCCTGTGCCGGTATCAAATGACCGTGTCTGGCCCTCTTAAAACAATGAGCTGTTTATGGTCAATTTTAACAAGCTAAAGTACTTCTGACTGCTGCATTCTCCTGAAAACCCATACTGTTTGGAGCATTGGAGAGGAAAGAATAGCACAAGATGGCCTAGTGTCATTGGAAAGGCCCACAAGCACATAAAACACATAATGCTGCCTGCTGGACATCCCTTTTTAAATATATGGGAATGACTATTGAGTGACAACTACAGTACCAATCGTCTCATTTCCCATAACATTCCCTTAAAAACATGGTCTTATTTCTTAATAAAAACCTGAATTCCCCTGGAGGGGCCACAATTACATATTTCTGGGATGAGGTGCCAAGTCAGGATCAAAGTCAGGGTCTTGTCATCTCCAATTTCATTTCAGGGGTCCAGAGGAACCTAATTGTCAATAAGGTGCAGCTGCATTGACACCTGTGACACTGCGCTGGTTTGCCTCAGACGCCCAGCCTCTCGCTCTGCCCACTGGAGAGAGAGTCTCGAGCACGACTGTCTCCGGGAGTGACGGGGCATGCCAATACTAAAAAGGTCGCAATTTATGAAAGGCCATGACATCAAAGCGCTGATCAATAGCTTTCCATAGGCCTCAAACGCAGCGGCGAGATTGATTCTATAGGTGATATTGTTACTGGAGATCTGCGGACGTGCTGGAAGTGTCAAAAGGGGACACATGCTCAAGTTCAAAACAGGCGATTCTATAGGATTTGCGTCAGTCAGACTAGGTGGTTGGACAGTGATGGGAGACCCCACTGACCCCACAGGGTGATGCACACTTGTCAGTGTGAGACAGGTTTAAAGTGCACTACAGGGGGAATATTATATTATGGTGAATAGCCGCCTTGCTGGCCAGCAGCAATCAAACAGCCTCTCACGGCTAAGACCATTTTATTACGCCCGCACAGCCTTACGACAGTGTAAGGGATGGATGGATGTATGGGATTCTTATGAGATGATCCAGACAGGTCTACCCAAAGGGAGGTGGAGTACATTAGTGTACATCAATGCCAGAGGAGGAGAAATTACTGTGTAGACCCCCACACACTGTGTTATGCATATAAGAACACTCTCCTGAGCTTGAGAGGGACTTAAGAAGCCTGAGATCACATCCAGCAACAAAGATATAAACATAATAAACTGAGAATATAAATAATATCAAAAAATAAGTAGCTGTTTGTCTTATGCATTATGGATATTTCCAGAGCTTGACCTGGATAACAAATGCAAAAAGGCTGTTCACAATTTTGTTTTGCTTTGTTTTTTTGCCTTCTTTTTCTTTTCCTTTCTTTGAATGTTAACCATATGGATTCCTGCTGAAGGAAGTCACATCCAAAACAAAAGACCACACACTAATGCAGGCAGACATTATGCAGTATATGTCATTACTCATAAGTATGTATACACACACACACATACACATAGATGCAAACACAAATGCACACCATACACAACCACCACTACCTCCCTTTTATGATCTAGATATGTAGTTAGACCAGTGTCACTGTCTTTACAAAAACAGTGACAGAAACACTAAAACAATGTCTGGGATGGACAGGAAGACTCCAAGGCATCATGAATAAATAATAATTCTCCAAAAGCAAGCACTCCTTTGTATTGTGATGTATTTGTCGATGCTGGCAGAAGCACAAGGATGTGGGTGCAGGGCCGGCGAGCAAGCAAATAAATAAATAAGTAACATGTTCAAAAAGTGCAAGCTGTTGTTAAGTCTGTGTGACATACAAGCCGTGTCCAGTGTTTGCATTGCCACAGCACTGCACATTTAGGTCTGTTATTCTTTCTCTTCACTCACTTTGTTTTTTCTTTACAAATTCTGTCTGTTTCCTCAGATTTACTTTATTATTTAACAGCATAAGGTGCATAAATCAAAAGAATGGAGGGTGTTATACTTAACAATAAAACAATACATTTGATTGACTTGACAGCTAACACTCTTACCCATCAGCAAGATAGGAAATCTTTCATTTTTGATAAATTACAGTGTGATTATAAATAAATAAACAAGACTGATGATGTGGAATAAATCCAATTTACCATGCAGAAGATAATCAATACATTAACCTGGAATCCCAAGCTAAAGCACCTTTAGTCGACAGTACAGTATGTGCTTGTTGACTTTAATTGCAACAGTGTTGGATGCTGAAGCCGTGGGCAGACAATTGATAGTAGCCATTAGCAAATGATTAGGTGGACAGAGATGAACTCTCCCACATTGATTTGGCTGGCTTACATTTCCGACTTTTGCAGGAGAATAAATAAATTCACTTGCAAATCTATAATGCATGACTTTATATTCATAATTTCCACCGGAGAGGCTCCTTGGCTCCCTGCTTTCCATCGTGTACACAGAGAGGCTGGCAGCTCGCTGAAATCATGCGTCCGCGGTGTCTGGTTTGTGCCAAATCACAACTGTTTATTCAGCCAAATACAGCCTTATAAAAGGTATTGCTGTGAAGATTTATAATGAGTCTGAGATTGTGAAGTGAAACCACAGGCTTCCCTTCATAGCTGCTTTCTAGACATGGAGAACCCTCCAACATATCAAAGACGTTCTTTATCATTTCCAATTATTGAGAAATATTGTCATTTGAGCCATCTGAACCACCAAGTCTAATTTGTTTACTTCAAGTGCCTTGGAAGCCTCTTTAATGTTTCAAATGAGATCCATTCCCTGTGGGTTGTCTACTGCCCTGAAAACAAATGACAGATTGCACAGGAGAAGTCCTAACTTTTCAACAATAACAGACACATAATGCTCCTTTCTTCCCATTGAGACGCTGCGCACTGCCAAGTATTTTACCTCACCATCTCTACATGGTTGCTTTTCTTCAAACCCAGCGTTTGTTTCAACCACATAAGGTCTCAATCAAAGCGGGGCTGTTCTGCTGAAAAGTTGAGTGTTAGATGTTGAAGGTGACTGAATTACTATACGAGTATGTTCACCTTCAAATTTCCAACACTGAACTCACCAGTGACTGTGCTTGGGTTGCTTGTCCATGTTCTAGGGTGCATGGGTAGGCAGTAATCAAATAGAGGGGAACTGAGCGTATGGTGTCCTCAAACCTAATTTGGCTGCTTGCAGCTCTGACCCCTTGACCTTTGACATTCCAACCCGGCTGGTGAGGGTACCGAATCATTTATTTACTTTGTCAAGACATAAGCCAGACGAGGGGATTTCAGCCTTATGGCAAGAATCTGTGGAACTCAAAACACAAATAAAAGCCAGATTAAAATGTAAACAGCGAAGGCCATCTAATGCATGACCTCGCAATAACAGGCCGGCCCTTTGGAGTAATAATCAGTATTGATTCCCAAGAAACATCTTCAAGCATTAAGCCAGTCATTTTGTTGATACCCATTGAGCCTGATCAATTAGATCAATTATTTAGACAATAACTTCCAGTGGCAGCAAATACTCGTCAATAAGAAGTGTTCAACCGCAGAGAGGACAGAGCCTGTTGGGGCTAATATATGTATGTATCAATACCTGAGCCATTTCTTCTTGCATGTTCTGTTGTGTTCAACAAATGGCATTAATCGAGGATCATTCAGGGGTCAAACGTGAAAAGGAGAGGACAGAAACCTGAGAGAGCACTTATGACAGACCTTAATGACAAAAAAAGTAGCAGGCTACTCTCTCTCTCTCTCTCTCTTCCCCTCTTTCTCTTTAAAGCTTCTTTGCCTTTGCTAGTTTCTAACCATGTCTCTAGAGGATTATGCAACAGTGGCTTGCCACATATCTTTTTCCAGGGCTATACTTGTGTAGCTCCACTTACCCTTTACACAAACTCTCAAGGCACACCCAACATTAAAAACTAGTTTTTTGGAAGTTAACAGTGCCTTAGTACAAGCTATTCATCTCCAGCCCTCTTGTTCTCCTGCTGCGCACTCACTGCTTCTTCAACAGTCAGCCTGCAGCATATCCACATGTGCTGCTCAACTGCTGCTCGGCTGGATTCCCCCTCCTCTCCCTCAAGCCCTCTCCTAAAATAGACCCATTGCTGGGCCTCTGAACGTTTGGCTGTTTCCTTCCTCCCATCTTGTCCACGCCTGTTAGAGGGTTACAGCTGCTCTCTTGCTGACCACAGTTTCCATTGCTCATCACTGTTTAACTCCCAGACCCCTTCTGGAGTCCATTACCAAGGCTAACTTTCCCAGATTTAGCACCGCTATGACCTGCAGCAGCCAAAACAACAGCAGTTTGAATGCGCTGAATGCTGAATGGGCTGTTCTGACTGTGTATAGTCCAATGCTGCAAAGAAATGAGGCCTTTGTTTATCAAAAGTATATTTCAAGGATGCCCTCTGTACAAACTGTCTGAGTCTAGACAGTCTTGTCTGTGTTTGATGCAGACGTTTTGAGAAAGAATGAGTGCAGCAAAGATGTCTTTGATTGAGACTGTACTCCAAGTGAGTGGATGATGGGATCACTGCCATTTATTTCTTTTAACTGCATCCATGGTTACTCCAACTTATTGGTGGTTCATCCATTTCCATCCATATTTAAGAGCCACACTGTTTGAAACTCACACCAATCACAAATGGAAAGAAAATATGCTCCCAACTTAACCCCAAGCACAGTTTGAAGTTCCCAGTGAGCCTTGTGTTTGTCAGTCCCATCCCTTTATAGTTATTGAAATGACAAGAATTCAAAACACATTGCCAAATTGCAAAGGGCTCATCAGCACTTTCAGTATGTTGTGCTAGCTTGAGTTTTAGTATTCACAGCACAAAAGCAAATCTAAACTCTAAGTAATGCATACTGGATGAGGCGTTGCTGATGGTCAATAGATTTGCCACCCCGACCTACACCACTGTCTCTGTTTGTTTCCATTACAAACCAATTCTTATCATGCATAATGCATTTCTAAAATCACTCTGTCATTAATTCATCAAAAAGTGAAAGAGAGAGGGACGATGAGAGGAGCACAAAAGAGAGAGAGAAGCCGGAACAGATTCATGCAGCTAGATTATGCGTCCCTGAAAAAGCTTATGGGAGAGACAATGAGTCTTGAGATGCAACGCTACAGTATTTTTGTTTCACATGATAGGCTTATTAATCACAGTAATGAATCATGAGACGCTTTGCAGAACAGTGGAATCAGGGGTAAACAAATGCAGATGATAAGCCGAGGATAAGGCTCGCTCAGACAAAACGCAAGAAGGGGAGACAGAGAGAAGAAGAAGGAAAACAATGTTGGAAGGACTGGGGTGACTTAGTCTCACATGCTGAAAATCCAGCCTTTCAATTTACATCTCTTTGTTTGCGCCATCTTTATCGCCTTGTTTGCTTGTTTGTTTGTTTGTTCACTTATTCATTTGATGACTTGCTTTATAATATGGTAAAAAGCTAGTTGTGCATCTAAGTAATTACACTGTAATTGATGAGCTAATAGACATGTAAATTATGCAGTAGTGTGTCGGCGGCAGAGTAGAAAGAGTGGAGTGTGTTGTATAATTACAAACTCCAGCTGCCACGCTCCTGTACAGGAGTCATAAATTAAGCACACAAAATTTGAATAACTAAGATTGGAGAAATTTTGCACTGTACCGTATGGCACTGATATTCCATGTGGTTCCTATATGCTGGGGTGTCTTTTGCAAACACACTGGTCACCTTTACAAGGTGCAGAACCATGTGGTCCGGTGTAGTTTAGTTGATAATGCATGTGGCTGTCATGGGTTAGGAGTTCAATTCCCAGTGGGGTCACAAAAATGCACTCACATCACAGTAAGGTCCTTTGGGTAAAGCCATCTGCAAACAGCATGTAGGCCTATTTTACTGCTTTACCTGCTGCACGAGCATGGTGTTTAGATCTCCCTTTTCAGTAGTATTTGAGCACAAATGAAGCTCGTACCTGAACTGTACACGTGATTTAAATACTACTGGCTTTTAATGGTCTGCTGTCGTATGTACCGTTAGATACTTTTGCAATATAACCAGCTTGAGACATGTTTAAAGAGGCCACAAAAGTATTGAAGCAATTCATCTTGTTTCTGTGCACAACCTAACCCGCATCCCCTTTGCTTTCTTTTCACAGTGAGATGTACATTGGCTCCCAAAAGAAGGACCAGGCTGCACTGTTTGTATTTACAATATGAAAAGCTGCAGACCTGTTGGTGGCACTGAAAGAGAGAGGCACGATTATAACCATGGCATCAGAGGAGTCATCGGTACAGGCTGACAGCTTGTAGAGCCCTCGCGCTATCTGTTACTCGTACTGTCGCGGTCTTCCTCTGTGCTCCTGTACGTAATTACAGTGGTTAATCTTCTGGTTCTCCCCTGTCTCCTGCCCACTCTCTGCCTTCCTCATTAGCCCTCCCTTGCCCACCTGAGATTTTTGTCTTCTTCCTCTCCAATTTTTACTCTGGTGGTAGCAGAGTAGTCCAATCAGAGTTGCCATTGTTTATTGTGATAAGTTGGGATAATGAACAAATGACCTGCCACCTGGAGCACTTAGAGCTTGGTGTTAAACTCGGGTTATAAAAACCTCTTCCAGCTCTATTGATTTACTGGCAACATTTGATTGTACCCACGGGGCAGGGGGCCTGCAAGGCTGCACAGAGCTCTTACTGTTTTACAGTCCTTATTACACCAAACAAATAAATCTCCTGACCATTAATTCACTGGCTGTGCCCTCACTCTCCAGACTGATAGGCCAAAAATCAGAACAGATTCAGGCTGCTTGGCAGACTCAGCCAGATAACTAGGTAGTTAGAGGCAATGTTTCTTTTCTATGTGCCCCATTCCATATTGCATTAGCAGACCGCAGACAACTTTGAGTGTTCTCGGAAGATTTTATGATCGCTCAGGACAAATACATGAGGAAATGATTTGACTTGGGCTATCCTGTTTTTGCAAACAACGGTCATTATTTCAATATCCTGTGAGGCTCTTTTATGATGCCCCTGCGGTGCTTCTTTGGCTGCTCCTCCTCTATATACCGAACAGGGACGTGGCACCTCATGGTTAACAAAAGTCAACCACAGGGAGAGTCAGACCAGCCTGATTTTTACAACGGAAAGCAATTGTAAATACTCAGGGGGCCCGACAAATGGAACTGAGAAGAGTGTTGCACTGGTCCCAGACCAAAGGCTAAATCAGCGATACATTCAGCCCGGATGGTAATTTGAGAATGAGGCAATCCTCTTGTAAAACATTAATAAAGGGCTGTCCAATAAAATCCGCTCCACCAATTAATGATTTTAACCTTAGTGTTTGTTGGAATACGCAGGTTGATGAGGATCTTGCCTCATCTGCACTGAAAAAAAAGCTGCAGACTGTAATGCTGCTGTAAAATTGGTGATGTTAATTATTTATGGGAATAGACACGTTTGTGCACCTTCTAACTCTTTCACACACACACACACACACACAGGTTATACCCCAACACAACCCCTCTAGACCTCAAAATGAGAGTATACAGTACTGTGCCAGAATGATGAATAAACTGCGACATGAGAAGATGAAAGATTCCCTGATTAGTTCTTGCCAACATGTTTACCAAAGTCTGAATCACTACCATACCCGCTGATTGTAGACTTATGTAATGTAGGTTCAAATACACTTTCCATCCTGCCCACTGGTTTCCCTGTGGAAACTGACGTATAATTGTCAGCATATGTGCAGCATACACACATTCTGTAGCTTCACTCACATAAGATACACACACACACAGCAAGTGGAGAATCCTCAGAGTGATGTCACCTTCAAACGAAAGACGAAAAGCTGCCAAAACCAAACTAAACTCAATGACTGGCTTTGATTAAACAGCTTGGTTAGCACACACAAACACACTGAGTAAACACATTCACACACATGCATTTACCCCAATGGATACACAGCATGCATTACTAGGAAGCAGTCCCATTCGGTTCTGATTTCTTCATCATCCAACAGAGACCTGTCCTGCAAGAGAGCGATGCCTGCTTATCATGCAGGACTCACCAGGCCACAGCATGAAGGTGGCTTTGAACACTTAAGCTCTACCGGATATACACAGGCTTCAGTACCTGGAAGATACAGGAGATGTTGGCTCACAGATACCTCCGACTCCAACTGAAGAATAAATCGTTTTCCCTCGTGGCCAAACATGGCATGTAAATATTCATACACATACATGAGTGGAGTTATGATCAGTCAGCATTCAATGCAAACATTTACAGACAGCATAATCCATCCAAACCTTTCAGAGACTCAGACCAGATCAAAAGTACCAAAAGTAGGTCTCCTCCTGCACTACACACCACCTGGGATTGCTGCCATTATGATGTGCTTAGTCAGGGCACTCTAGTCGCTGGATAAAAGACAAGACCACCAGACAGCTAACCAGCTAATCTGCCGAATATTCTGTTAATCTGACAGGCCGTGTTGAATAATGAATATGTACATTATCACAGAGGGAGGTATCACAAGGGACGCAGTGGATCACTTTCCATGTGGTAGGTGGACATGGCATGCCTGTTATCAGCGTGATTTCTAATGAGTTAATTCACAGGTGAGCTTACGTGTAGCGAGCCACGTGTGTGTGAGTGTCTAATTACAACAAAGGTGAAGCTCTCTTGATCAAGAACACGCAGTGCTTTTGAATTTACTAGAGACGATGCTTTCAAATACAGTAAGGTAGCAAGCACAGGGCTCATACATTACATGTTTAAAAAAGGGTAACCTCTAATCGACGTGTATGCTTGTGTAGGTGCATATGTTCAGGCCATTAATGCAGCTCTGAATCTGCCAACTGTCTAATCACCAATCTAGAACAATATGACCCATGAATGATAAATGAAAGCATGCATGCTGCCATGACAAAAGACCTCGTCTTGTCAGTTGTAACAGCAGTAAATGACTCTCCAGTCTGAGACGGTTGTCCCAGTGATTTACATCAGCTCTTTCTAGGGCAGAGATTTAAATTAAATGCACATTTGATTGTTTATGTATTGATAATTGGAGATCTTTTATTGAGCTCAGTTAGAAAACATCCCGTATAGAACGTGACATTTTACAGTCCCAGTTTCGAAAGTTCACACTGAACACCAGACAACAAGGTGTCTACATCCAGGACCTATTTCCATACATTTCTTTTTATCCTGATGCCCCTTCCCCCCTTATTGGCCCCCATTTCATTCCATTTCCTTCAGGGACTTGGGCCTGGCTTTACCTTTCAACCATGACACGCTACCTGTCACAGCGTAGAACACACACACACACACACACACACACACACACATCCCTGAGCGTGGTGCAAGAGGCATGTGACATCTGTTCTCTCTCCGGTGGGCTCCTCATGTCCTCGACCTCATCCACATCGTTTCTGAGCACCTGGGAGGGAGGAGGGGAGGCTGTATGACAAGGGGACATAGTAAAGAAAAAGGGGATGAAAGGGGTCTTGTGTGTGTGTGTGTGTGTGTGTGTGTGTGTGTGTGTTTGTTAGAGGGTGGTGGGTGGGGTTATAGAGAGAGAGCAGTCGACCACATCATCAGTCAAGACTGCCACCATCCTTCCTCCCGCCATCACTAACTTTTCCCTCCATGACCTTGACCTGAGTTTGGTGCTTTTTGACAGCATAGGTCCTTGTTGACACCAGCTGTGACTACACACTGTGCCAGATGCACAGAATGTAGGCTACAGTGAGGTTGAAAAATCAAAGCGTGGAGTGGCACGCACATTGAAGAATAGTGGGGCAGTTCAGTGACCTCAGTGCTTCAGATAGTCTGATATGTAGTAAAATGGATAGCCTTGCAGACTTAGTGGTTTGAGAAGTGGGGGCAAGCTAGAAACATCAGAGCAGGGAAAGTAAATGCACACTCCCAAATAGCTACTATGGTAGTGCCCTTGAGCAACATAACTGCTTGAGTCATAATGCTTAACTGTTCACCACTGAAGCCAGTGCAGAATTGCCTTAAGATGCAGTTCAAGTAATGGCTGGTAGGTGCTGGCTCCAAGAAAACTGTATTGAAGTCAACAGGAAAACTCCCTGAAAATATAAAGTCACTACATTAGGGTCTCAAAGTTAGCTTCTCAAAAGCTATTTTGCCTTCTTCTAATGTGTGTCAGGGACCTCTCAGGCTGGAAAACCAAAACAATAAGCTGAGAGATGCTATAAAGCTCTGCCAGTTTGTCACTACCAGCAACCCCTTTGACATTACACATAGTCATTTGATCCATTGTTACAATAAAAAAATGGAAACGTATAGCTGCTTTAACAAACTTATATGATATTATATATATATATATATTATATTCTTTCACCAGCTGGCGTATTTTAATCTCATCTAATGTGTTCTCCTTTATCCCTGTCATATTTCCATGGTGTGAGAAGTGTAGCTGCCTGAAGTAGAGCCTGTGTCTGTTTAGCACATTGACTCAGCAGGGTCATGGGTTCATTGGCTCAGGCTCAGCTCTCTAACAGCCTTTTCAAATCATTAAGTAATTAAGTGGGTGCCATTCAAATATAAATGCATTCACAAGCCAGGATCCTTTCATGTTTCAAACCATAAATACTCTTGGATTTTCCTCAGAGCCAATATACCTATCAAAGCCATTTCCAACATCTGTTATCCCCCCCTAAAAAGAAGTGCAAGACACTGGGCCAAACGCTGTAGCTGCGCACCAATGTGTTTTATAAGGCATGGGATACAAGGCAGTTATGCTTACTTTTCCTTAATTTGTTAATTGATTATTGCCTAATCTGACAAAGATCCTGGCTCAGAGCCCTCGTCACTGAGCGTTCTGTGGTTGTGTTTGAAGCAGCTATAAACACACAAACACAAGCACGCAGAGACACACAAACACACAGTGTGATAAGCAAACCCCCAGATGTAAGTCTCTTGATACTTGCTGATTATTGCGAGTGCAGCCACCACTGACCTTGGCACACATAGCCATAGCAAGCTCCTTCCCTCTCCATCCATCTCTCTCTCTCACAGTGGAGTGGCCCCTGGCCTGCAGCTTATTGGGGGGCCTGGAGCCAGCTTCCCATCTCAGACAGGCCCTAATCTGGGAGGCAAATGATAAGGCTGAGGTTTACAGGAGGGGCTTTGCACACTCACCAAAATTTGCATTTAAAGGCCCTCAAGTAATCTTTAGGCTTATTTAAATCTCAGCAAGACACTAGCAGGAGAGATGGAGGGGGGAAATTCTGCAGATCCACCTCCAGTGCTTCTTTCCCATGGTAGACCAAATCCCCACCATAAAATGAGCGAGGATGTGGATTGCTTTACTGTTCTCACAGCAGCCCGTCTCTGTATTATCAATGGCATTTAATAGACTGAGAATATTTTTTTCTCTCTGCATCCAAATAAAACAGCCACATGGGACAAAAGCTTCAACCATCACTGTAAATCGGTTTGTGAAAAAGGCCATTTTTGTCAGAAGAAAAACGCAGAGCTATTGACATACGGCTGACTGTGCTAGAATGTGCTAGAGTTTTTTGTTTTTTTTGCTTATTTGTTTGATTGTTTGTCTGCTTGTTTTACATGAGTAGGTTTGACTATGTATTTTCCTCATGCACCCTTTGTTCACGTGATTATAATAAATATGAAAGAATCATTTGCATGTGTTTTAAGCTCCCACAAAGGACTGCTGCTGTATGACCACCTAAACAAGACGCTATTGTCGTGCAGGTTCTTTTTTCACATTATTTTAAAGCCTTCTTCACTCTTAGTATTGCTGCTCTGTTATGTTTGTCTCTCTGTATTTTCCATCGCCAGCCAGAATTATTCATTCAATAAAAAGCCAAAAACAGAAAACACAATAATGAAAACACCAAACAGTCGCTGGCACACCGGTAGAATATATTCTGGCCCAGTTTTTGTTTAAGTGTGTGCTTATTTACCAGCTGCTGCAGCTTTAGAAGGTACTGTATTGCTGTCAGCATATTCACTTGTTTACTGGCATCAGGTCCTGCAGTATGTATACCATAACAGCACAATGCTTCTGCGCAGCCAATTCGCGTCAGCGTCAGGGGGGGTTATTTCCAGTGTGGGATTGTACGGTGCATCCTACACATCCAGAAGGGATTTGAAAGATTAATCCTCACCTTTCCAACTGAATGTATGTAATTTGGTTTGACAAACACCAGGCCTACAGGGACGTTTTCTTCATTAATACTTGACAATGTGCCCTGCGTCTCAGGCCTGAGGAGATGTAGTGGTGTGACGGACGAGAGCATTAAAGTGACCCAGATTCAATCTTTCTTTCTTTACTTGCAAGCTTTTAACACTGAGTATAGCACCTGTGATACAAAATTCAGTTGAGAAAGCAACAAAGGCGGGGTGTTAACAGCCATTACAACAGGCCACAGAGACGAGACACGATCTGATGATCCTCTCAGAATGTAATATAAGCTGAAATATTCAAGAGGGCTGGAAGGTGTTCAGAAGTACTTTTTGAAGACCTTGAAAAATCTGTGTGACAATCTTGTGCACAATAGTATCTAACAGTATGCAATGGTTGTCTTGTTCAAGTTCATTTAACGTTTTAGCTTTCCAATCTACAATCAGTGATGTTAATTGTTCATTGCAGATACTTTTGCAGAGGAAGTAGGGATAGTTTGGAATTTAATGCTTGTTCACTTTCTTGCTAATGAAGGAACTTACTGCTCCCAGCCAAGAAGTAGACCGGCACATAATTCCCTTAAAAATTGAACTAGTTGTTTTTACACTTTTTTGTGGTGTTATTTGTACATACTAAACATATATCAGAGACACAGGTGAGCTTGCGTAGTAATGGTAGGCGGATTTTGTTTTTTTCCCTATGGAGGGAGTCAGCTGTTTCCCCCGTTTTCAGTCTTTGTGCTAACTTGGCTGCTGGCTATAGTCTTACATTTACTGGACAGATATGAGAGAGTATCGATCTTCTCATCTGTGTCTCAGCAAGTAAGCATATAACCAAAATGTCTATAAATTATTATTATCAATTATCTTAAACTATTGCTTTAACTATTGTTTTAAGTTTGTAACAAGTTGCTAACAAAAATGTATTCTGCGAAGCAACTTCCTCTTACTTTAAGGTGTCTTTCCTCCGCCATAAGGCAAAATAAACCCTAGAGAGGGAAATGAAAACTATAAAAACGCTCACAGTATATATTTCAAACCAACAATAAGACAGTTAGACACTATTAAAGCATGTAGAAAGGCTAAACCTGATCATATTTAATATTCTGCCTGATTTTCTCTTTTGCATAACCCTATTCACAGCCTGAAGACAGGTCAAGTCAAGCTCATGCATATAAAAGCCGTTGCCCTGGGCAAAGATTTAACCAGCCCGGATGAGTCCCAAGGCTCGGTGTAGCGAACAAAAAAACACCCTTGCTGCCATTCCAGCTCTGAGAAATATGAGGAGACGCGAGAGAAGAGATCTGGACAGAAGCCCCCCTTCCACCTCCAAAACTAACCGTTAGCTTGGCTTCCCAGTCACACTGTGGAGACCCTGCTCACTCTTCCGTGCCACAGCCACTTCCTGCTGGCTCTAAACAATGCAGACTCCATTTGGGCCGCCGTAATGGCTGACTGCTTGACATAACCCTTGTCAGTGAGAGCTGAGATAGGTGACACTTGACAGATGTGTAATTGCTGCAAGAGCTCACTGACAGGTGGATGAGCTTAAAGACACCTGATATGCTTCTGAGGCTGTTGACGCAGGGGATTACACCTTTAAGCAGCACCGGCTTCCCTGGGTGTTGTTGCTTTTTTTTTTTTCTTTCTGCGTGCTTCAAGATAGAAAAAAATCCCAACAGTTTGGGTAATCTATTCAAAGTGAAATTGGTTTGATTTGTTTGAGCCGAGATATGAGCCAAGCATGACAGTGAGAAAGGTTAAGTCTCCCGCAATAACCCTCATTTAATACATCCAGATGTATATTCTCTGTGAGGTAATGGTATGGTTTTGACATCATCTGAGCGGGCTTGTAAAGCCTGATAGCTTTCCCTCTCAGGTCAGCCCAGGTGAGGTGGTACCAGAAGCCGGAGATAACACTCCACCCCTATAAAAGACAGGAAGTGAGATAAACATTCACTCCTTGATTAGGAGCCGGGGTGTGGGCTGCCATGTGGGAAGTGGTGCAGTCATAGGGGTGGAACAGTAAGATGTGGATGGGGGCGTGTGTGTGTGTGTGTGTGTGTGTGTTGAGGATTGTGTTTTATGTGTGGGACTGTAATGCAAATCAATGATCTCCTTCAGTGCGGAGCAGAACAGCACAATGCCTGCACACCTGTCCATCATTCAACATCTCCTGTTCCACCTCTTGAAGCTGGGTGCAAAAAAAAATAAAATCGCTTTAGCTCACAGTCGAGGGGTTGAAAACAGGGGAGGGGAGCGAAGGAGGTGTGCTCAGAGGCCCAGACATTCACTTTTCTTTTTCCTTGCTGAGAAGACCATGTTATTAGAACTGCAGTTACTAAATTGGGAGGAGGGAGACCGATGCTTTTGGATGTGACCTCAATTGCACTGGCACACTATCTCAACCAAAGTCTCATTTCACCAAGAAAGACAGGGGAAGAGAAAAGAGAAATTGACAATATCTTTTGTACCATCATGCATAGACAGTGTATAGAGATTTAGTGATGATATAGAGGGGGTGGTGGCTCTAGCTGCACCCCAGAAGCTCAGCTCAGTTCATTGGGGGTATTTTCACTTATAATTGGGGTAGCTTTCATCTTGCCTGCCAAAAGGCGTAGCAGCAAAGAAGAGCACCAAGAGGGAGCTATCACTTCCCCTATTTCCTGGCCCCAGACAAAGACATCCAGGCAAGGCAGCCTGCTGAAGATGATGTATTTCTGATCAAAGAGCCTGGAGTTGTCAGCAGCCAGGCCTCGCGCAGCAACCTGATTGCTCCTGGATAGATTTGTCCCTTTGATCAGAGCAGACTCTGACTGCAGGCACTGTTTATGCAAAGAAAAGACGGCAGAGCGAAATCTACCCAGTGTAATGTGGAAACAGGCGTTGGGCTGGGGGAAGGACTTTAGCTTCGGGATATGTTGCTTCACACAATAATACAAGATGATATCTGTTATAATTACCCCTAATGAGATAACACTGCAAAAAAGCCTTTTCTGCAACTTGTTGCTGTGATGCTAGCATTAACATAAAAAACATTCATACCTGTATATTACTCTTGATTAGCTGATAAAATTCGGTCTCTAATTACAACTACATACATCAGATATAAGAGTGAGATCATGTAATGTACTTGAACAACTGGTACTTTTACAAAATGATCAGTTAGTTACACTATGCAAACATCTTACACATAATGCAAATAACCGCTGGCTATGAATTTATGTGGACTTGAAAAGGCATATAATTTTGTCATAATATATTGATTAAATTCTCATGGCTTGAGTTAAGATTAGTTCTGTAAATGTGCTACAAAGAAATATTAATGCCATCAGTCGGTTGGATTGTACCTACAAATCCCACTGTGACCTCGGCCATGTTTTGTCTGAAGGGAACAGTCTTCTTGTACCCAGCTACATGAGTTCAAACACTAAAATGTCAAACACACTTGACTTTAATACACTTGAGTAAGGTTACAGTGGGGTGTGTTCGTGTCCCACAACAAAATGGGGGGGGGGTGTGAACTTTGCACAGCACCGCCTTCAGTTTTCCGACTTCCCAGTTCACTGCATGCTGTATTGGCAGAATTTCTCATGCCAAAGACATGCATAGAGAATACATTTTAAGTGCTACATTCATTGTTGGAAGTAGGAAAATTGTTGAATTGTTTACATCCTTTTAATACTATCTTCACAATATCTACATAAATACATATTTAATTGCTGCTGTCAAAATATTTCTTGAAAGACACAAAAGTAAAAAAGGAACAGTCAACATAACATTTATCTTGTTTTCCTCCTCCTCACTCTGCATACTGGATAAGTTCAGGTCATAGCTTTCAGGGACATCAGCCTCTACTGTTTTTCTGTCTTTTCTGTCATGTTAAACATTAAAAAGGTACAGCTCAGCACGCCTCCTGCCGCGAGACGTCAAAGTCAAGGTTAATTTATGGATGCAAAATACCTCATCTGGAGTTTTAAATCTCTTGTATTCATTTTTTTCTTTATTTGGTTCTGTGGTGACAGGTGCTATTTAAAGGGGTTTCAGGCACATGCGTACACACAGTTTAAGTCGGTGGAAAGAGGGCTGAGTGGTTATGTAAGCTGTGATTAACATATCTGACGGCTGCATTTGGGTCAAACAGTGATGGGTAATTCAGGTCATTTCTGACAGCTGATGAAAACAGAAATCATCATGGCGGGCGGTGGGCGTAATTATGTATTTATGAGTGCAAGAGGACCTTGGGGGTAGCAAGCAGAAGAGATGAGCGCATACAGAGAAGTGCCTGAGTGCTGCCTTGCTACTGTAATGACAGCTCATTTCCCTGTGTGGATGTTTTTCTCAGCTCTGTGCCAAGCTTTTGTTAGTCCCACCAGTTTACTGTACCTGCCAGCCCAGCCTTTTATGGACAATACAGCAGGGTTAAGTGTTGTATTATTAAGGGATGAAGGCTCTGCTGAGACCCCGGCTTAGGAAAGGAACGTACTGTAGATCGTACCCAAAGGGCCCTCTGTGGCAACTTGTTTGTGTTGTGAGAAATACTGCTGGGGCTTAGGCAGATTTAAAGATGCATTTGATGTTGAATTACTGTATATGAGGTTTATGCATACATACATACATACATCAACCTCCTGCACTGTATGGATCTGCCCCTTCCTTCAGTATCTTATTGTTCTATATGTGCCTTGCTTGGCAAAACATACACATTTATGTTTAATTATCTTCAGTAAATGTTGTATTTTTACATGTATATTTATATCCTAGTATCGTTAACTTCTGTGTAGTACCCAAATACAATAGATGGTGCACTGAAAATGGGGGATGGATGAAGCCAAATGCAAATAACCCTGGAGTTAAATCAAAGCCATCTTCAAATCAAACCCCCAGCACCGCTCTCTCCTCTCTCTGTCAATCCACTGTGACATTTGTGATATGGGCAACACTTTCAATCTATGGCTGCCTACTCCATTGGCCATGTAAAGTTTAATGAGCACCTTTTGTGGAGTGATATGAATAATGTATACATTACGGAGCTTTAAAGCGCCCATGGTGCATCTGTCTCCAGGGTGGACTGAAGCCACGGGAAAGACCAGTAAAAATTAAAAAGCCCGAGGGTAAAGAAGGAGAGAGATAGAAAAAGTGAAAAGTTGACGGCAGTCACATTAATTTGAACGCGTCAATGTGCCACTTCCAATGCAAAATAGAAGTCATCAGCACAAGCACAGAGCTCCCCACCCCACCTCTGCACAATCTATCTCTCGTCTGTTGCTCATCTGTGTCAACCTGCTCTTCACATCAGGAACTGAACGCGCAGTGACACAGAGGGGAGGGAGAGTGTTTTCTTGATTCTAGAGAGCGCAGCAGTTGATGGGAGGAAAACACAAGTCAGTATTAAGCAGACAATCCTGTTCCTGCGCTCCTGCAGATAGCATTGATCTGTGATGTAAAAGGAGATGGAGATGCACTGTACTCCGAATGACAAGCTCACCATTGTAAAAGGAAAAGCGTTAAAAAAAAAGACTCAAACATTGCACTTTAAACACAAAACAAGAAAAGCAGAGGATTGTATGTGCTTCAAAGTGGTACTGTAACTGAGGCAGAAAAAATACATTATTTGAAATAAATTGTAAAACAATGTTTTAGGAGTTGCCTCCTAAACATAAAATCAGGTTAATTGTCGCATGCACTTGATGCTAATATTTTCCTCAGAACATAGTACCCAAGCCTTTAACCTCTAAGAGCATTACAGCAATAGCTCTTCCTCTCCACCTCGCTCCATCCTCTGCTCATCCAGGCCACTCTGTCACAAACCCCTCAGCCAAGAGCTCGCTGACAAAATTAAAAATCTCCTGCACGTTGGCTCCACCAACCCCCCCATCCCCCCATTCAAAAGATTGGTGGGTCTCTATCTTCTAAGAGATCTGCTCTCTGTTGAATAAGCAATGGAGCATTCCCACTTCACTTGTCCACGCCAGGCTGGCCTGAGCGACCCTTCCCTCCCTTACCCTTTCTCCCCCCATCATCCCCTCCCCTAACCCCTGTTTCCATCTCCACAGATTGACCCCCCCCCCCCCCCCCCATCCCCATCCCCCCCTCCCCCCCCCCCCCTCAGCCCTCGCTCTCTGCCGACATGGACACACAAAAGAAGGCTCCGGCTTAGTGGCCTTGTGATGGATGCATTTTCATAGGCCAATCTCTGTTATCTTGGAGAAACAGGTCTCAGCCTCCATTCTCTCAGGGCTTTACAGTTTTCTCTCTGCCACTCAGCCCGCCCACCCCTTCCTTCATTTTTTTCACCTCCTCCCTCTATCCCTCCGTCCTCCTCCACCATTTTCCGAAGGTCACTCATTAATACTCCTGAGCATTGATGCTGACCCCGTGACCCTGAGCTTGAAAGCCTGGCTCTCCCATATTGAGCATCCAAGCCCTTGTCCCAGCATTCTCACCCAGGCCTGAGTGCGGAGGCCTGGACCCCCCCAAGGTCAAGGACTGGCTGACACCGGGCCCCAAAACAATAGGAGGCCCTTCCTCTCCGCATCCCCGTGGACACCCCCTGGGTTGCCCCTCTTTAGATTGATTGGCTATGCAGCAACATCTCCAAGTCAATCAATTTCATTCATTTAATGCAGATGAGTCAAACTTGAAAATTTATCCACGGATTTCAATTGCTCTCAGAAAATAGA
Organism: Enoplosus armatus; assembly: GCF_043641665.1. Classification (NCBI taxonomy): domain Eukaryota; kingdom Metazoa; phylum Chordata; class Actinopteri; order Centrarchiformes; family Enoplosidae; genus Enoplosus; species Enoplosus armatus. Next base: position 11,914,776 of record NC_092194.1, read on the forward strand.
AAATCTTACATGTAATGGTTTTGTCAATCTCAATTCAGGTGCAAACAAGTATTCTCTTTTTTTTCACGTAGCTCTTATCAAATGTTGCACTTCATTATCTTTAAATTTACACTTAAAGAAAATTGAACGCCACTCTCCAGTTCCCCAGGCTGTTTAATGAATTTACCTCATTTCTGTTTCAGTGTTATCTATTTATTTATTTGTAAATGATTGAAAGTAAGGAAGGTGCAAATCATATGCAAAGCTTGTGACAGACAACCTCACTTTCATATCAGGTTATTTACAGAGTAGATATATTGCAACAATACATTTCTTTGCAGTGTGTAGCAGTGAAATAACTATCAAAAGGCAAAACTTCTTGCCTTCAATCTCACAATGTAGCAACCTTGATTCAACCCCCCCCCCAATAGGAATTGTGGTGTTAAAAATCCCCCTACAATAAGCTCCTTCATTTTCTGCTCACTCTGCAGTTTGCAGCTTCCTCATTTCCCAGCCGTGGAGTTTCACTAGGACTTGATGTATCATATATCTCTCTGTTTTTCCTGCGTGGCTCTTTTTGGGCCTAAGGTCAGGGGGTGAAATAAAGCAGACCCCATTTTGAAGCTGACAGGGTCTCCAAAGCCTGAACCCGAGGGCAGTCCCCCCAGCCCCGGCCTGACAGAGGCCGCGTCCGACAAAGGTGCAGTTTGTTACAAGCTTCTGAGGAGAAAAAAAAGAAACACAACAGGGAGGGTTATTTGGTGTTCCTTTGACCCCATAAGCCCTCTGAGATGAAAAGGCTTTCAATTTTTACCAGACGAGGAAGACCACTTCAGCACAGAACACCAGTATGGGCTTCAAAGCTCAGCAGAAATTTTAATCAGAGACAAATTACTGTATATTGTGTGGTGTACTGTGCTCCATCGCCGCAGTCTAAGGGGGCAAAAGGGCAAAAATAGTGCAGAATTACACGGACGAGAAATGGCGTAGTATCCTTGCAGGTGGTGAGTGAAGCTCACATGGTCACTGTCTTTTTAAATCATGAAAATTCACTGCCGGATTATGTCAGAGTAGTTAGCTGTGAAAGGTAGGGGAGGTAAAAGCCTGACGGGCTTGCATGTATCTGCCATCTTAAATCATGCAAGCTGAAGGCAAATATCAATACCACAATGCTGCTTAAAACAGCATTCTGCCTAATAAAAACATATCTATCATTTACAACACAAGGGTAAGAGAAAAAGCCCATGAGTGTGCCGTGCCTTATGCCATTTACTAAACATTTTATCAAATTTTACAAAGCCTGCTTAATATTTAAAGCCTCGGTCATGCAGCCTAATGGTGCAGGGCAGGAATAAGCTATTCAGGGGTCAATTGTTTTATTAAGATTAATGAGGGGGAGCAAGAGGGTACGTCATATCTGTACTGCTTTCCCTCTTTCTCTGAGCACCAGTGAGGCATATTAAAAGGAGTGAGTAAGGTTTGCCACTTTGCTTATCTACGTAAGTGGCTTATGGATGTATTTGTCCAGGACATTCAAGGTAAATTTTTTCATCAATTCATTTTTCATCAAGTGATGAACTTGCGTCCCCCACAGAATATATCAAGGAATGCTTCAATCCTCTACCACGCCGCACAAACGTTAAAGTACGTTAGATTAGCATAGAGGAAAAAAGGCATATTCTGCAGTTTCTGATGACATTATATACCGTAGATCCATACAAGTGTGCTGCTGTTCTGTCTGCTGGATATGCAGCACATGTTTAAGTTTTTAATTGTTGTTTTTCTCCTCTTTAGAATTAAAAATAAAGAGCAACAAGGCTATTTTTCATTAATTCCCTGCTATTTTATTACCTTCAGGCTACACCATAAATACTACAAAGGTTTGATTGCATCAGACATAATTTGTTTAATGCAAGTGTCTATTTGTCTCCTACATCAGATAAGAGAAAACTGTTCACACCATAGAAATACATTTGCTAGTCTGAAAATAAAGCATTGAATAGAGGTTGCTGATGACCAACGGCCATCTTTAATCAACCCAGCAGCTCAAACTCCCATGACTCTGATGGACTGGTGCATCTTTTGTCCAAAATATGTCCAATCTGATGCATCAAAAAAAAAGGAGCAGATGGAAGTGGAGAGTGGGCGGTGACAACAGAGAGCTAGTAGGCGTTCATCTCCGCCGACATTTACACTCCATCAGCCATAACCCCCAAACCACGCTGATGTCACTGTTGTAATTGCTTTGACACACACAAGTTGGCACTAATCCTGTTTGGACAGTGACTTAAACTGTATGGAAAGAGGGGACACATTGGTTAAGTCCACCAGTACATCTGTCCCTACTGGCCGGGGGAAACATCTGTTTGCGCTGCGTGTGACTGTGGTGTAAATGAGAGGCCAGAACTTATTACAGCACAAGTTTAACCAGACCTATTCCAAAGGACTGATTTGTTTCCCTGTGATGAAAATCCTCTTTAAATGTTATGCGATTCAAATCCCTGCTTCAGCCCACAAGAAGAGCAGTGTTAAAAACAGGAATGTTTTTAAAAGTGTGGCGTCTCCTTTGCTCACTGATCTAATGTGATGCGACGCTGAAAATGTTTTTCGGTTGAAGCGGAATGACAGGACTTGTTGTGGGAACAGTTTTAATGTGTCTGCTAAGACATGTAGAGATTATACTCGGGATGCAGTAAAATGCAGGGTTCGCTTAACTGCTGTGGGAGCGTTTACATGATGAGCCATGGCTGTCAAGTACGTATAGTACTGTAATTAATTTATTTTCTAGCCAAAGCAATAACCAAAAATAGATTAAGAGAGGAAACTTGATTCATGCTGCAGGAATAGGTTGGAGCCACCTGCTTCGAATGTTATCGCTCGATTGAATGGCGTTATCATGGATATGGGTTAGAAGGGGCCTGCTACACCTGCTAGTAGGTTCAGAAAGCCGTTATCATCTATTCACATGGTTGATCACTCGTCAGCGTGTAATACTGACACTAATTTGGCGTCTCATACAGACACACAGGTTTAAGCAACAAAACTACGTGGTTATGTTTAGGAAAAGTTGAGGAAAAGATCATGGTTCGGGCTCAAATAACCGGGACACAAACCCCAGCCTCCTGTGTGAAAGTCCTGTGTTTGTTTTGCACATCCCTCCTCCCTACACGGACTTTGTTTTGTCTATGAGGCTGATAACCACTGATAACACCCATTCAATTGAGTTATAATACTCAAAACAGCTGTTGGAGCTACATACTGGTTGGATCGCAGGCTTTGAAAAACAAAGATGTCACATGACAGCAGGTCCAGAGGGGTCATTTCATTTCCACTGGACTGCCTTTTTTTTCTTTAGGCAGAACATAATGTGAACACTGTTTTAAAGGGTCATCTTCAACCACCATCTTCACAACATGCAAGCCTTTCATGTGTCTGTCTCTTTCTCGCCGCCTCAGCCCTTCCATCCTCTCCAGCTCGGCTGCATGCACCCTGACACGTTGACAGGCTGGGAGCGAGTCAATGTTGTGGTTGACCTGGGAGACCAGGCCAGAGAGGTTTGGTTCACAAAGTGAGAGGTAGATAACAAAGTGCAGTGAACTAAAATGCCCCTAGCCAACCTTTGGCCTTGGTCAACATCTTCAAGCCATTGAGGTTGGAAGACAGGAATGGTGGAAGTGGATATGGAAACTGGACCCTTGTCTGTCCAGACCACAACAATTGTGCTTAACAGGACAGTTCAGGTTAGACCTGGAATAAACTATGTTGCAGATAAAGGCCACTATCATTTCACTTCTCCATGTACTAGTATCAGGAATGCACATGGAACTGCATTTTTTCATTTATTTTCTTTCATTTATGAGTGAAATATTTCTAACAAATATATCAGTATTTGATGAGGACTTCAATTAACCACCTGAAAGGTGTGCACAGGGGAAATGAATCACGCAGGCGGCTGTCCTTCTTATTGGATGTCTACTGAGGATTTAAAGAGATTTCACCATTACTGTGGACGTCAATCTTAAATGTTGCCTGTATATAATGCCCTTATGAGGCCCATCCATTTTTTCATTTGTTCCATTTCTCCTTTTCTCCTATCTTTAGATAGGCTACCGCCAGTAAACACAAATCAAAAAGTCTCTATGCTGATCGGTTCAAATAGTGTACAACAAACTTCTCAACGTTGGGAACACTCGTCTACATTTATGAGGAGGTCATATGGCCTGACACCACCACATCTGCCACAGATATCGTATTAAAATGGCGATTGGTGGAGCAAAGTTACCTACAATCTTTTCTTTAACAAGCTGTCTTTGTGTTGTAGCAGTAGCTTGATGGTTCTATCATGAAAACAAGAGCACTGGTGCTTAACATAGCAGTAAGATACTACACATTAAGTTATTAACATCATTTGCATTCTTGATGATTTTTGCTTTGTTGGGCTGGAAGCTGAATTATGAACATCATTTTACACCAAACTATATTATATGTATTTGATTAATTATTATTGGAATTATAAGCTTGTTACACGATATTGAATTCATGTCATGGAAAACTGGCTGATCTTGTGATCTGTTTTATTGAACCTCATACAGACATTGGATGGTATGAAAACAGTTTGGTTGGATCCCAAAGACTTTCTGATCCTCAATAAAGTTCATATGAAAATCCTTGTAGTGTAAGTGTAGGGTCCACTGTGCGTTACGACATCATATTGCATATGGATATTTATATTATACATAAATGTACATTATATATATATATTTGAAAAACAAATATAATATGTTCTGATCAGTCATATGACTATAAAAAACACAGCTGATCCAGGTGCTGACCGGATGTAATTACTGCTGCTACGACGACTAATAGCTGTCGATGTTCATAAGACTGCTGTGAAAGAAAGTCAGTAATTTTCTTCCAGCTATGGCAGTTCTTAACGCTGTACATTATTCTGTAAAACTGGTCAAATATTTGCACAAATGCAAAGTGTTTACCTACACAATGTGACACATTACCATTTTCAATGTGGATGTAAAACATTTTCAAATCAAGATTTTGAAGCATTTATTAACTAAAGACCATCTATAACTGTTCATCATAGTATCATTAAAGTGTCTCTTCACCCATGTAATGATAAAGAAAATGTTTGGTTTTTTTCATTTAATGGTACAGTATCTAGTCACCCAGGTTTGCTGTAGTCAAAGTGAGATATCCACCTCTAGCACTCCCATACAATGAAGGAATTTAGTTTACAATGCTCAAACCATTGAAAATTATATGAAAAATTCAGTGGCTATGTCTCTATAGATAGACAATGTGGGCAGTTTTCGTTTGGACTAAGCACAAGTCGAACACCAGTCCTGACTGCAGTTTATTTCAAATGTTTGGCTCCAGAAACATTAGTGTGTAAAACAATAAACTCAACCATGGCTTGGGATAATATGTAAATGATCAATATTTCTAATTGCAGAGAGGAATGATTGCCATGATTACGTTGACTCTCTAATGAGTCCACCTGTTGGCATCACGCAGAAAACAATTTTCCACTTGAAGAAACATAGCGTATGTAAACTCTCATAAAATGTAAAACCAATGCAAGGTCTGCCGTGCTCTGGCAGCTGCAGCCTACAATTATGCAGCATCCGGCGATAACTTGAATGCCAATCTGACAAAACAGCGTCTTTCCTCCAAAGAAACATGATGCTTTTTTTATTCACAAAAAACAAAGTTACACAGTACATCAGTAAAACCTAGAGCATCCATTTCTATTACTATGAATTTATTGAAATGTGAAGCTCAAACTGAAGTAACTAATGTTGCATTTATTAGATGGTTGGAGGACTGTTGGGAATATAAAAACCTGTGAACTTATAAAGTCTGTGGAGAACCAATTCCAGGAAAACAAAATATACAGTATTATGCGCCTACTGTAACTCCACTGCTCACTTCAAAGGCTTGTCCTGAAATTCAGGAGGACAGTTATTGATCCAATCCCTCAATGAATCGGGAATTGATAACTGGACGCTTCAGAATGCACTTTTATGTTTTCTCGCTTTGAAGCTCTCCACTCCCATCTTTTGAGGGGATGTTATTCTACGCAAGCGCCTCTTAAATGTTTGAAACCCACACTCCTCCTTGGTTTCGCCAGCATTTCCAAGCCAATGTCTCTCTTCATTCTCACAAGGCATATTGGGAATCCTTGTTCCGAAAGTGAATGTAAATTAGTGTTTGGCACGACAAAAGGACACCTTTCTTCATTTCTGATGAACAGGTTCCAGGGCAGGATCGGGTCAGGTGTAGTGAAAGGAGAACCCTGGCCTCACCGTCCCCTCCCTTCATTGTCCCGCACTCCCTGCCAACCCATCATTCTCAATATCCCACTGGGGCCTCTCTAACCCTCAACATCTGTCCCACTTTACCCCTCTGATGGTGCCGGCTAGAATGACGGGCACACTGCAGCACTGTGCAGGGTTTTAGAAACTGCTTCCAGACATCTCAAAGTGCTGTCATCTGTAATTTTGTGCATTTACTCGTTCAGTTTATTTGTCTGCAATTTACTACAACTAATCACAGGTGTGTTTGCACTATCTCTGTGAGAATAGGTATGTGGATAAAACAAACATGAAAGTAAAGGCAGCGTTGTTTAGAAGTGAAATATTTTTTAATTACAAAAGCTGCTTTCTGTCCATCTTGTCCTGGAAGAACATTCATCCTGACTGTCATTGTGAAGCACTGCTTTTTCTCTTGAAATGACAAACTTTTCACAGATGGTGGAGAGAAAAAAAACTAGAGGTCAATTTAAATAGCCTTAGTGCTTTGCCCAGTTGAGTAAATCAACCGTGAGGAAACATAAAGGGAAACACCCACAGCAGACGTGCAACACTGTGGTGCCATGTAAGGGATCATAAACTCGTGTACATGTAAGTTAAAAACAGGATGCTATATATTTTGTAAAGGATGTTTGGGGCAGCTTGAACATTATAATTGCGTGCCAGTTTTCCCTTTGGGAGAAAATACCTTTCCCCATATGTGGCAGTGATAAAGTATAGGTTTCTCCTGTCTGGCAAGAAAGGTATATCTGCCCTCTAACTAGACAAGGGGGAGCAGAGCAGAGAGAGAGAGGGAGACAGAGAGAGCAAGACGGAGATATATAAAGACTGCTAGAGACAGACAGGAAAAGAGAAAGTGAGGGAGAAAGAGAGGGGATCCAAACCACTGTCTGTGCAGTTAGTGGGTCTGGGGTGATTGCATGAGGGACAGGAGGGAGCTCCATTTACATTGTAGCTGCAGAATAAAAAGCAGCTTTGGTTTGTCAGTTTTCTGACTAGCGTCATGAACCGGGAGATGCCCATGGCTGCTCGTTCTACTTCAACGCAGTTCAATACCTGCAATCCTCACCCTTCTACTAGTCAAAGGGAGGAATACACAAACGCGCACACACACACACACACACACACACACACGGGGTCCCTCCGGTGTGTTTGTGTTTCTGTTTGTGAGCATTTGTTCCAAATCAGGCACCTGGCATCTTTTGGGAGAGCAGGCTTCACCAATGAGGCCCCCTGGCCTGTCATATGTCTGGATGCAGACCAATACCCATCACGGCAAACTGATCAAAAGCAAAGGAAAGTACAACCCTTGAACTTCACAGTCCAATATGCATCCCTGTTGCTTATTATATTCACACACACACAGGAACTCACAGCATGTAACCATATGAATATCTCTCCGCTGATCAAATATTCCAGAAAGCAATTTTTTCTCTTGTTTTCAGTTAGAATTGTAATTCACTGCTGGTTAAATTGGACCCTCTCGCCAGACTGCTGTAATACCCCATAGTAGGTATAATCAAAGTAATTACAACAACACACAGGTGTTCCACGCTGCACGCCACTGAACACAGCACACGTCAGTGACAGTGGATGGAGTAAACATCTCTGGGAAAAAAAACAAAACAGAAACAAATTCAAATCAAGTGCCATTACGGCTACTTTATCGACAGACAGTAAGTGCACAAACAAATGGCATTTTTTTTGTCATCTGCTGCTTAACGTGGACATTTTATGCTCTGTCTGTTCACGTTGCTTTGCTTCCACTTTTCAATTATGATAATCTAAATCTGGTAGAGTGAATTATAGAGGAAAGACATGATTTTTTAAGCTCTACAGCACAGAAAAAAAAAAGAGGGGGAGAGTGAGGACAGTGTAAGAACAGTATCAGAGAGGCCGATAAGCTCCCTCACTATATGCTAATATTGCACTAACTAAGATGTTTTTTTCACTTGAACTGCAAAAAATGCCTTTGAGCATTTAGAAATACTGTATATGTTTTACTCTTTGCTGTTTTATTTTGTTCAGATCAGAGCAGAAACGTGAAGAGGCATACAATCACATTAAAAGCTCCCCATCTGCATCCCTCCAAATCTCATCTTGGTGAAAAAGAAAATAGGGAAAAAATTGAAGGAGAGAAGGTAAGGGGGGGTCAGAATAGAGAGAGAGAGAGAGAGAGAGAGAGAGAGAGAGAGAGAGAGAGAGAGAGAGAGAGAGAGAAAAGAGAGAAGGTGCAATTACCAAGAGCGTAGTCTGAGGGATCAACTTCACTTCAAAGAGGCCGGGCCCCGCGTCCCATGCTCCACACAGCCCCAAGTACCAGTGTTGTGAGAGTAGGTAAACATGAGCAAATCACAAGACTGTTAATAGCAGCCAGATCTGAAGAGGTCTCCACCTTGTGCCTTCCTGTCTGCCTCTTAGATTCTCAGACAAGCCCTTGCCTGGAAGGAACAGACTCACCCTGCACACTCAGCTACTTAGTGTGTGTGTGTGTGTGTGTGTGTGTGTGTGTGTGTGTGGGTGTGGGTGTGTGAGCTCATGAGCATTATCCCAACAGCTTTTTTTCATAGTAATTGAACAGCATATGCACACAACTCCATGCTGGAACCTTTTAAACCCTCACAGCATGCAAAACCCTACAGCTGCCATGCAAACCCCTGAAATGTGTGCATGGTAAATGCAATAGGATATTTCTCCATCAAAAGGACAATCATGCAAACTGTATTTGTAGTTTCCGACGCAGCAGCCACCGAGAGCAGTACATCTATCTGTGTGCACTGCTGCTGAATTATTACAGTGTTGCTTTTGAGACTTATTGGCAAGAATTATCTTGTTCCAGTATGCAGCCGACTCAGTGAGTGGATTTTCATTCATCTTTTTTGACAACAGAAAAAGATGCTCTGTGTCTGAGCCCCCCTCCCCTCCCTCCCTGAAACTCGCTGTACCAATCCGGGACGATGTCTACTGTATGTGAAGTGCATTTAACGCCCACTAATCTGTCATCACTGGATAAATACGATAAGGATAGCAGCCGTTCCCCAGAAGTTATCACAGGCCTGACGGCTAAACAGGATTAAACGGTTGGCATTATGCAACGCAAAGGGTGAATAGCGATATTTTTAAAGGATAGGACAGAGTTGACCCCCTCTGAGGAAACACAGTGTGCATTCACATTCAGCACCACAGATTGTTTTTTGTTTTTTTCATTCCCTCGTATAACCGTGATGGCAAAGTGGCATAATCCATAGGCTATTTTCAATCACATGAGCAGGGTTCAAACCCCCATGTCAGGACGCATTCATCCTGTTGAAGTGTCATTGAACAAGACACTGGCTCCCCACCAGCGCCGGGTGAGATGGGGGGGTTATGCTGTATCTGACCCTGCAGTCTGACCTCCCCAGTGGGGCGAAGCAAAAAGAGACTTTTCCCCATGGGGGATCAATAAAGAATTACATTTACATACATAATGTATATCAAAGTAAATCTTGGACCGGGAAGTCTTGCATTGCTAATTCTAAATCTCAGTGCCGTGTTTGAGGCTGTGGATTTGAATGCAATGACAGCACTGCTTCTTCAAGCCAATATTATAATAAAGGAAATCATCTGGAAAGGCTGACATCTGTTGGCTGGGACTTGTAACTGCAGTGAGCGACGTGGTGTTATTGCACTGAGGTATGAAACAGTTCAGAACTGGTGCCCTAGAAGAACTGAGCAGAAAACACTTAAAGAGACACAAGGGGCAAAACTCCCGAGTCATGAACCGAGATGAAAAGATGCCTCCAGGCTAACCTCACAGCTGAAGCGGAATCACCCTGAGTGCTTTTAGTGTGCCTTTCTCCTCGGATGTCGTTTGTTAAGAGAGTAAACCCCCTTCATGCTTGTGTGAAACTTAATTCCCTGGTCTGTCCTTGAGCAGTAAACTCTCACCCTCTCCCCGGCAGCTGAGAGTGACCCCTCCGTTAAAAAAAAAAACAACACACACACACACACACACAGTCCTCCTCTCTTCTTCCACTCCTACCACGCCAGATGTTTCTTTTCGTCTGTGATTTATCGCACAGTTTAGATAAGGGTAAACAAATAGTCATCACAGTTATAACTGCAAACACTGCTTTTCCGTCGGGCTTATCGCAGGTCACAGCATACAAAGTTAGCCGACGGTGTGGAGACAGGAGGGGGGTGAGCGGAGAAGGGAGAGAGAAAATGACAAAATTGCATTTTTCTCTGAGACGCCAAATCGAGCATAAACATACCAAAAGTCCTTCTGCACACATATACACACAAACACACACATATATAACCCTGAGCCCTGACCTGTAGGAATGTGTGCTCTCTGTGGAGGACGATTAGCTGGCCAGCCTCTTAGCTCCTCCAACACAGAAACCTCATTGTGATAAAGCCCAGTCAATGTTTGCTGACACACGTTATCTCCCGTCCCCTCTCTCCCTGGGCCTCCAGTCGGATCGAGCTGCCACAGCTCTTTACAACGATTTAGGGAGCCATTTGTTTTTCAAGGAGCTGTTTGCACAATGGCCACCTACCGCACAAGGGACAGAGGCGCAGGGACAGGAGAGGGAGTCGTTTGAAATATAAATCACAAGCGTGCCAGCTTTTTATCGGCAACAGCTCTGCCTTTTTGTTTTCGACTTTCCGATCTTTTTGCATTCTTTATCGCGGGCTGGGGCGATAAGAACAAACAAGATGGGGTTTTTGTCAGCGGCTGCCAATGTATGTAACTACGAGAAAAGAGGGGAAAAGAAACACTTATCTTGTGTGTGTGCTCGTGTGCATGTGTGTGCATGTCGAGGAGGGGAGGTGATAAAAGAGAATATTCCTCAAGGAGGATCAATAGTTGTTATTCAGACCTGCATGGGTCCCTCCATAGGAAGCACTGGCACTGTCCTAAGAGTCTGCCGGCTGTATTGATTTTAATTTATTTTTAACTTAGTGATGGATATGGGACATGTCATGAGAGAGAGGCATTGGTCAAATAATTACCAACATCTATTCATTAATTGGGAGGCAAAAGAGATAGACCACTCAATATTCATTAAGGCCTGCAAAGACTTCGCAAATGTGCTGTCTGACACAAGGATGTCAGAGAAATATGTCGATCGCCTAATCACGCAATGCAAATTTGTCCCTGTGAAGCAGAATGGACACTGCTTCTCCTTCCTTTTCGGGGAAAAGAAAAAACGTACATATTTCATTATGCTGTAGATTCTTGATCCATTCCCACTGTGTTCTACCTTTTCTACTAAACACATTTTAAAATGCCACGATTATTGATTAAACATACTTTGAATAAGACATGCTTTGAAATATCACCAAATTGATTCATGATTCAACATCCCCCAGTATTAAACAGTATTTTTCCACACTGCAGCCATTTCACAATCTGTCTACCATACAAACAAATGTTTTTTGTTTTTTTCTGGAGGAACATGGTCAAATATTGACACACATCTTGTGTGAAGTGAAGCTGTTTGGTCAGTCGCTACCAAAAAGTAGCAACAGGCAGAGACAGGATGCTTAAATGCGCACAAGAGGCAATGTTTCCTGAAAAGCTTACAAATTGCATCTTTAGTTAATCCTTGAACAATCCAGTTTATGAAATTCAATCCCAAATAATGAGTTGCAATTAAACTCACACACTGTGTGAGAGAGGTAAATCTAATTAACCGAGCTTGTGAAAAGTGATCAGATGACAGTGTTTTGTATTACAACCTTGGAAGTTTCAGGTCTCCGCAGAATATGAATCAGACCATTCAGCAGATGGAAGGTGCGGCTGTTGTTGCTGTAACAGAATCAGCAGTCTTGTCATACATATGCTGCATAAATATATCATCAAAACCCTTGTAACCTGCAATAACTCGCTTGATTGGCTCAGTGAGTGCAAGTTCCTTTGGTGTGCATCAAGTCAAACTGACCAAAGTGGCCTATGGGTTCTTGCAGACAGACACCCATGGTTATTGAGTACAGTCACAACACTAATTATCCTGCATGCAAGCTACTGCAGGGCTTTGCCCTTTGAGAGAAGCAATCAAACAGCTGACGAAAGGCTGAATAATCACACTGCACTGAATATGCTGAGCATAGCACATGAGTGTGTTTGTGTGTGGGAGCTTCTGAATACTGTACAGTATGTGCATCAACTTCAGTAAAGCTCACATTATTTAGGTGGGAGGGCAATAATGTTGGAACTTCATGGGTTAAACAGGGTAACATCCTTCTGCCATGGTTAAAATAAGTTATCGTTGATCTCAGTGCTCAATCGAACAAGTTCAAGTTTTTCATCAGTTTGTGTTTGTTTTGGGATTTAGCTGAGAGACAAGCAAAGGGACCGTGCATCTGTGTGAAAAAGCAAATCAATGACCTCCATGAGCTCTTATCTCGTCTTGTGTTGCATCATAAGCAACGTTACAGCCTCTTTTTCCCACCCAAGCCGGGCCAAGGTCGTGGTTAAGTTATGATTGCAGTATGATGCACTCAGCGAAAGACACGCAATGAAGCGGTCTCTGCTGAACCATAAAACTGTCAAGATGCATCACAAAAGTGTCAGATGCACCACGCACAGCATCACAACAACAAAAAAATAAGACTCTCACTCTTTCTCCCACTCTCCCACCCGCTCTCGAAGCAATCATCACTTCCTCAAGTCGACACAGGCTGAATATTGCATTAAATGAATATGTGTTGGAGGACAGAAAAACTACATTGATTTTGAAATCCCTTGGTTCTGCTATAGTGCCACGCAAAGTAATGATCAATTATTTGGCCTCCGACTGGCGTTTCTCAGAAGCCTCTCTCCCCTAACAGCAATACAGTATGAAGCCTATACTCACCATACTAAGCCACCAAAGAGAATCCATTGATTTAATCCTCGGCTATTCAACTGCAGCTCTTCTTTATCTATGTTTTAATGCTCCAATCATCCACCAAACTGGGGAAAGTCAGGTTTTTTCTGGAGACTGAGGATAACAAGTGATTTTAAATGTAGCACACATACTGTACTATAAATACAGGCAGTGCTATTAAGCTGTGAAAATAAGCCTGCACCTTTGAAAAGTTAAGCCCTGTAAATGTACATATACATGTTTATGAGGCCTCAATGGTTGTCACAAAGAGTCTGAATACAACGGATAGAAAGTGAAAAGAAAATGTGATGTAATACGATCTTCCGAAGTAATAAGGTGTTTTTCGCTGCTATTTATTAAATGTTACCACAAAAGGTGTCTTATTCCTACTTTGAATTCTAACGTAACTCACAGCAATTGTGCCATTATACTTCACTGGCACCTGCCATGGTCTCATTTCAAGGTGATTAAGATACTTATCAAATTTATTTTGCTGGAAAAACATCAGTGGAATATGATTTTTTTTCCCGAAGTCCCCACAGAGACCAAAATTTGACACATTTCCACACTCAGTTTGAAAGCGCGACGATAAATCACACCGCACCACAGGGGCCATGAAGCAAACTGCACTTCGGTCCAATTTTTAAGACTGGCTAGACCCCCCCCCCCCCCTTGCTCCTCAATCCACTAGCCCAATAGAGGGAGGCAGCCTAAATGCACCATCAGCATTGAGGTTTGGCTGAGCTGCTACAAGGGTATTATGTTCCAAATTCTCTCCAGCTGGAGCGAGGAGAGGCTCGCCCATCTCCTTTTTTAACCCATTCCCAAATCACAAAAAAAATCACCCCCGCTTCTTTTTACACCCTACATCCATCCTATTCTTGCCTTCCCTTTCTACATCTCCACAATTCAGTGTTTAAACAATCAGGCGCCCGAGAAGTAGCGTCCGAAATTTGGTTGGGGGGGGGGGGGGGGGTCAGGGAAGGCCTTCTTACAGAAAGAAAAAAAGCACAGAAAGAGAGTGTGCAGGGGGGGGGGTTCAGAGAAAGAGAATTGGAGAGAGGGAGAGAGAGCGAGAGAGGAAAAAGGAGAGAGCTGCTGGGGCAGGTGAAAGCCGTCCGCATACAAGGTGGCGATTAGGAGAAAGTGGCCCTGTGTGAGGCAAGAGGAACATCTGTGCCTATTACCGCAGCACACAAAAGACTGGGGGGGGGGGGGGGGGGGAGTCCACGGTCTCCAACATGAGCAGGGCCTCACCAAACACCACAGGCTGAATTGCATGGCCCAATTTGAGGCTTTCAACGCTGCTCGTCATTAGCATTTGAAAAAGCGAGGCAGGAGCTAGCTCAGTGAGTAACTCAGGGGTCGGAGCTGGAGAGTGACTTAAGAGCTTGGAGGAGTTGGGAGCCCCCCCCACAGCCCAATGCCTTAAGCGCCTTTCAGGCAGAGGTCTGTTGAATGGGACATGTTGCGGAGTCATATCTACATTATCACTGTTTAAGATTATGGAAGATTGTGCAAACGTCAGGGGATAAAATAATGGAAGAATGGAACACACTATGGTAGAAAAACGGCTACAATTTCTGTGGATTTAACTCAGAAATTACATTCTCAGAGAAAGCACTATATATTGTGAGGCTTTTCAGACCTACATGATGCTATCATGTGCTTTTCCAAGTACTTGTCACAACTGCATACTTTCAGCCTCTAACCATCAACTAACTTGCTCTGCGGAGAGAAACGCAAAGCCCCGTGATGCACTGCATCCATATGCATCAATGCATACAGTATCTCAGCATGGCAAATGAATGTTCAATTTAACTCCAACATTTTGAATAACTGTATTTCAAAGTGTGTCAACCTGGTTCAAAAACACAGCTAATGGATGGCAAAAGCATGAAAAATAAAACACTCATTCTGGTGAGCGGTACATCAAACTTGTATACTGGATTGCACTCTTTTTTTCAGAATTGAGAACACTTGGGAGGGAGATGTATTACTTATTTAAATGCCACAAGGCATATATCTGTTTGCTTAAATATTCCAATTTATTCCAAGACAGTAAGTGCCTTGCTGGAGTGAATTATGTATGGTAAATCAAGACGTTGAGTTATTAGTTATGACACCATAAGGTTCTGTCTTAGTCAATATGTCTCTCTTTGAGATTGCTATTATTTAAATGGGGAATGTTGAACGGGCAAGCTGATGAGCAATCCTGATTTGAGGAACTTTACACTGAATCCACAGGCAACGTGATCCAAAAAGCAATATTATAGAACAGGAATAACAAACTTGGCATCAGCAGAGTGAAAACCCAGCGGAGCCAATGCCTGTTGTCAGCTTTTTAAATTGATTTAACAGACTGATTTCACAGCAAAGCAAAAGAGAAAAATTCATTGTGATAGGACTTACTGTTAACTACGACCACTGCGATTTCATTCGCCACGAGGAAGGTCATCGCAGAAGCAGTTCAGTGTGTTAGATTGCAGCAGAGACATGCGGGTGGACTTCAGGCTTCCTCACACCATGAAAGTTCTTTTGAAAAATTACCTTCCTTTTTTGCCACAAGGCCGGTGCCCAATAACTCTCTCTGTGGGACTCATCTGCGAGAACAAACATGGTGCCTCTTACAGCCCCAAGCTAAGCAGTCTGTGTTGGAAAGAGAAAAAAAAAAGTTCAATATTTTGAACTATAAAAAAAAAAATTGTGTTAAATTAATTTAGCCTTAGGTTTCAATTTAAGCACCTAAACATTAATTTGTGTTCTAGGTCATTGTGCACATACTGTATGCTTTAATTGACTATTTATAACATTTAATTTTCAAACTTGAGATAGTATGCTTGAAGGCAAACAGTTTTACCTGATTAACTCAAATCTGGACTTAAACCCTATCTATAATATTTTGTTATTTTGGATGACAACACAAACCTTGGAATGTGTTCACTTATAGTCACAGTGCTGGAGTGCAGTGGTTAGGTATGTAAATCACAGTACAGTACCTGTACACAGTAGCTGCAAGTTAAAAAATTCAAAATACTGCATGGTTACCTCCCAGTTGTAACATTTTAAATCCTTAAATCACTTTGCTATCACAAATACCGCTGCCTTACGGATGGGAACACAATAGGTTACCGTCACTGGGAAACCAGCAGGAAGGGCTGACCCTTTTTCTTTTACATAAGTACATTTTCTTTATCTTGAGCTAGATGTGTAAAGACATAACAATACATTATGCATGTTCGAGAAGTAATTTGGTCCTATCTGATGAAATTCTGCATTAGCGAACATTAAAGCAGGTAGGTTCAAAGGCAGGTCTTCACGCAACTATGACCGTGCATGCTGAAATAGAAAAGATCAACAAGGAAGCACGAGCTTCCTGTTACTTCAGATGGCATTACAGTATGTGGTTTTAATCATTAGGCTGTTTGTGTTATTAGGCCTTGAGGTGACAATGGTGAAACATTAAAGCAGGTTTTGAACTGAATATTAAAATCCGCCCATCTCATCATTTGAGTAACAGCTTTCAAAGGGTTTCAGAATTTCAGGGCACATAAATGTTTGATATGCTGCTGGAGTGATGCATGTGGGCTACATTGTGCTTGAGAAGCACGCAGTCTGAAGGTTATCAGATCTAATTGTCAGATGGACCAAGTCCTGATTGCTGCAACAAATCCCCACAAGGTTCACAGGAAGCCTGATATAAGGAAATTGCAGAGTGTTGTTGTTGTTGTCAGCACAATTCCATATTTACTGAAAATAAAGCAAAAAGAAGGTCATTTAGGTCAAGTATTCTCAAGAAAAGCCAATGGAATTGCAACATGTATATTGACAGAGCAGTCTCTTTCTCTCTTAAACAACTGTGAAGATGTGTTTGCTTGGACACACAATGTATCTACTGAATGTGTATGCACTGTAGAAGGATAATAGTTATTTGCATCCTTGCAAATTGTGATCAATGCATTCTAGCCGTCCTCTAACCTCTCCATCAGTGCAGCAAAGCAAGCACCGCCTCAATTCTTTCCCCACATATGATGTAAATGCTCTGTGGTGCACATTTAATGTGATGTCATTGTGCTATTGACATCCTGGGATGGACCGGTGGCCCAGGCTGATTTGTTTAATATCTAGTTGAGAGAATTCTATTGACTTTCCTTTTTTCCTCATCTGCTCGCAAGATGAAAACATATCTTCCTACCCAGAAGCTCTGACCTAATATGCCTTTCTAATGTTTTCCAGAAGGACATGCTATATTGCATATGTGTGTGTGTGTGTGTGTGTGTGTTTGTGTGCACTGTATGTGTATGTATGTGTATGTTTAGCTCCATTCAGGACTTATATCGATATAAGCCAGGCTTAATCCTTTCACTCTGATGGCTTCAATGACAGCAGCACACCATCAGATAAGAGGTCATTGAACTGCAGCAGCCACCTCTTCATTCAGAATAAATGGGGTGCACCAAGAGTGCACCTTACTATGTGCCGCATTGCTCTGGTCATAATGAAAATGTAATGCATTTTGGGTTCCAGCTGCCATCACTACCGCCCTACACAGAACTGATTCTGTTGATATTACTCGTATAACTTGCCCAATTTGTTCCTAGAAATGATGCTCATACAAAAAAGAAATTTTAACATTTGGTATGTATGAACTTACTCCCCAGGTTTCTTTTTTGTTTGTTTTTTTTGTAAAAAATTCAATTCAACCTATTTGTGAGCTTCTTGGTTCAATCCTAGCTGCCTCATGAGTGCACATTTCTATTGCGTTGGTTTGTTTTTTATACGAGTACATCATGGTTGTTCAAATATTCAGCCTGAAATTGAAAAACTAGGCGCACCCTCTAAATTCAAAATGTCCATCAACCTTGAGGCTAATATGTGGCATGCATCAATCAAAGTCCATGTCAGACTAATGCTCTTTCCTGTATCTTGGCACAGCATGACCATATGGAACTGTAGATGTTTCCTTTTGCTTGGCTAACCCGCCAGGTTGAAAGGAGCGCGTAGCACGGGGCGAGACTTCTTTCTAAAAGCCATCTAATATCCACATGGATGTTGCTTTCTTGCTCTGTCTGTCTCCAATCCCACTGAGGGACATGAAAACCAGAGACCACAGACAACCTTGATTGAGGCACAGCTGAAACATGCTAATGCCCTGATTTTGTTTTCATTGGGAGGGCTCCCTGGCTGTGGCATATCATTTGATTTTTGCATGCATCGAATCACTCTGTGTGAACTGTCACAACATGTGTTTCTGTCTGCTGACGCCTCAACAAGCACCTCTCTTTGAGCAATCATCTGGGGACAACGCTGGATGTTTATTTTGGCAGAAATCCCATCATGCATTTATGCCCATTTCCTTTGGTCCGAGTAGTGGCCCTGCATGTCATCATAAACTAGACTGAAAATAGAACATGCACACGTGGAGGCCTAAGCCGTGCGCAAACAAGAAGATTTAAAGATCCCCACAAGCTTTAAAGTGCTACAGAACCTGAGCAATTTGCAGTAAACTAATTATAATCCAATTTTCTAATCTCTCTCTCGTTCTCGTAGCTATTTTCCACCTCTCTCGCTTCTGTTCGCTGCAGTCTCGATAGTTTAAGACCTGGCCCATTAAAACAACCAGCGCTTTTAATGGCAGCATGTTAACGCAGCACAAAAAGAACATTCTCCTTTGCCTTTTCTTCATTTAAATTCAATTATCACCGAGAACAGTTAGACAGCAAGGGAATAATAATAATGAGGGGTGTGCACAGGATGAAGGTGTGCAATGGCCGCATGGTGACATCTTTTGTTCTGCTTTCGGATTGGCAAGATAATGGTGAGGGCTGCTGCGAGGGGGGCCAGGAAAAGTGGAGCTCACCACGCAGGTTATCTTTCATAGTGTACAGGATAATCACAGAGTGGTGAAAGCTGGAGAGCAGCAGAGACATATCTGCTTGGAGATCAAGGTCAAAACAACTCAAAGGAAGGTGGAAATTCAGTTTCAAAAACACTCACAGCTGCCTGAAACATATTGATCTAGCTCCTCTTCCCTCTACCTCCAAAGTCATTTCTCTGATAGACTCTGGTAGAAATACATTATTTTCTTGTCATAGGCACCACAATGGATCACTGTTAAGAATATACTGCACTTATAGAGAGAGGAGAGAGGGAGGAATGTTAAGAGCATGGCGTGCTATATTTGAAATAACAATTCACAGAGTGACCTCTGCTACCCATCAGTCCAGTAACACTTTCCCATTCCACAAGCTGAAATTTCCATCAATCACAAACACATGACCGCAAATTAAGAGCATCAAGAGCTGCACATGTGAGAACACCGATAAGCTATGTGAGCTCAGAAAGCGGCGATTTGTCAAGTGTGGAATTGCTATAATTAGGGTTTAGGGTATAGATAAATGTTACGTGTCCAGTCTGGACTCCAGCATGCCTTTAAAAATGCATAGCTGCTTTATACATGAAATCACTCCAGAAACTTTACACAGACAGATCAATAACAACGCCTTGCACTGAGTCCTCTAAGGCATTGCAGTAAGCTCAGCCACTGATGTATCTGAGCCAAGTGGCCTTTGCAACAAAGGAATAGCAACTCCCTCTTATTCCTTTGATTCATGCCCTTGGAAGCTGGCACATATTCCCACCAAAGAGTGTCTAACTATCTGATTGAAGTGCTTGATGTTAAGCAAAATTGTTATCCTTAATTTGCAAAGAGTTACAGATCAAAGTCTACGAGACGGGGCTTTAGTGAATAGATTATTTTGCATTTGATTTTAATTCCTTCAAACCGGTTTTCAATCATTCGCGGGCAGTGATGGACAGTGACCATGTTTATGAGGCTCCACATTGTGCTGCCAGATAGCATCAATAGTAAGCAATTTAACTCTGTTGTCTTCTTGAAATCCTTTCTTGCCATGTATTGTATTTTAGTCATCTCAGGCTGACTGACTGCTGGATGTTGTTCAGACATTGTCACTCCCAAGTCCTCCACCTCTCCGCCTTTGTTCTGAGCACAAATCCTTCTTTTATTATCCAGGCAGCAGCGTAAGGTCCTGACCCCACTTCCCTATTGCAGTTTCCTCCACGTTTGATGCCCGCCTCCCCCTCTCCTGGATTATTGTAATACTCTATGCACTTGCTTTGATGTAATAACTATGTGCAACTTGTAGTCGGTGTGGAATTTGATGGAGCAATGACCTGACAGATGAGAAGGCGCAACAGACAGCTTGTGTCAAATGTATCCGTGTTTCGGATTTGCTGTACAAGCATCCATTCTTTGGAGGGATTTGTTGAAATACAATGCTTTTTGCTTTCTTATTTTTTCTTATTATTAGATTTATGGATTACAAAAAAAATATAGTTTTGGACAAAGTCACTGCCAGTTACAGCATGTCAAGTAACTGTACCTTCACAGTTATCACATTGAGTGTTGTAAATACCACAAATTATTCATTGCTGCTGTTAATAACCTTGAATATATTGAGTGAGGAGCAGCTAAACAATACAAATAAACATTACAGCCTTGTATACTGTCATCTGTTTAAAGGTATGGATTTAATCATTCAATCAATTTGTCAAAGTCAAATTCAGCAGTAGGTGATGGCACTACTGTATACAGTACCTCTTATTATCTTCTGCCAGTTTAATTTATTGACTGAGGACTTAATTGATTTACTGACACTATTCTCAAAGTCACCTCATTTGAAATGTTCCAGAAGAACAACACCAGTGCTGCGGATGAGTAGCTTATCCAGCTAATTAACTGTTGTTAATCAGATGAAGATGGATCTAATCATCTATTTATGAGATAATCCTCTGACAAAAATGTAATGGCTGATATCAAGCAAAGCACAAAAACAAAACATGAATTCTGATGACTCGTATAGGTCTGTGTGTAGTAATACTGGCGTGCGATATCATGCTATGACCAGCCGCCCCCATTCACATACTACTGAATCTGAGCATCGACATGGATACAGTGAGCCTACATATCATTCTCCTCAAGGTTGGGGCTTTTTTTCAATAGTGTGGAGAAAAAAATTAAATAAATTGCTTATGGCCAGAACCCTGACTTCAAACAGCACAGCTGACAACAAAGTCAATAAATGGGTCACATCAGGCAATACTGGGAGCAGACAAGGCCAGACTATTCTGAGATCAGAACCCCTAACCGAACGCAAGGCATTCTAGGTGACTGAGTTCATGTTGATGAAACTCACCTGTGTTGGGATCTGACAGGGCAGTTCTACCGAGATTTGGACACATCAATCATTAATAAGAAGAATGCAGCTTTGTTGGCTTCACGGGGACCTGCAGGAGACGGTGACACAAGCATGCACTCTATGAGTCTTTCTCCCGGGCTTCACAAACGCACTCACACATACGCCTCACCTCCACACACACACCGACATGCAGTTTTCCTTCAGTAGAATAATTGCGTGCCACCCCAGGCTGTCAAGCCATGTCAGTGTCTCGTTAGCGCTGGTATTGGCTGGGTCGTAGCTGGTAGCATCAGGAAAGGTCAGAGTGGCAGTGTCTGCACTGTCACACTGAGTGCAGGCTGGACAGACTCAGCAGGCTCTGCCCTGTCAGTCTGGCCAGGCCTGATCCATGGAGTTTTTACACAAACACCTCAGAGAGGAGCGGATCTGTTTCGTTACAATTTGTCGGTTGTAAATATAATGTCATGTTAAAAAATACAATTTTTATTAGGTTGTAAGAGGTGATTTAAGTGGTTGTAAATCATTTGGAAAAATCACAACAACAAAACAATCGGTGGTTTGGATCAAAATGACTACTTCGCTAAGGTTAGTGGACCTTCGTCATCATGGTTAAAATAATAAACACTTGTTTAAGGTTAGGGAATGATAGTGATAATAGTGGGTGCATGTGGTTTTGGGGGCACTGGCTGAAACCACTGATGCTGTCGTTTTTCTTGGAAGGACGGTCTCGAAAATCCTCACATCATCATCACGTCACCATTGACATAATTCTATATAGACGTGTTTACAACTACATATCTTTTCTACACATTCACAAATTTGAAATTCCTATGCTGAATCTTTTCACAGATTTTCAACGGTTAATATACAACCTTTGGAATTATATTTGAACATCATTTCACCAGCTCAGTATCCTACTGGCCCTTATTTGAGCGAGTCCATACGATTGTTGTATTGTAGCGCTTGTCAAAATCAGTTGTATGTAAAATGTGACATGCATGTTAATTAAGCCACAGTTTGAAAGAGTGTCCCTCACATGCATACAGTGTTGCCATATTGTCAACATGTTTCAGACTGCTACTGCTCCCACTGTCTTGTTTCTCTCCTTCACAGGTCTGAGTTTGACTCACATAAGCAGCCCTGAATGCGTTTGAGTTTTTGAAACAGCAATGATAACAGTATTCCGATTGGGGAGTGCATGAAGGCTGACAGGTGGAGAGACACAAACAGGAAACCTTGCTGATGCCCTGTCTGCCAAACCCCTCTGATACATGTCCAAACTCTGACGGGACGGACACAAAAAAAAAGCTAGACCCAATTTATTTCACTCTGTTGCTAGCCTTTCATTTTTTGTGACTGGCGCCAGTGTGCTTATCAACTGCAGAACTATTAGCCGCATCAAATCAATGTGTTCATTGCTCTCTCTTTCCTCCATTGCTCTCCTTTTTTCCCCCCTCCTCACATCCCTCCCTCTCTCTCCCTTCTTCTCACTCTCTCTCTCCTTCTGCCAGACAGGTCAGATATTAGAAACCTGTATTATCAGGTCTTCCCAGGATGCTGGTGGAAAAGTTGATTTGCAACGCCTGATTGAATCTACTTATCCTTCATCCTTTTCCAACCCCCAGCCAGCTGCCCCGGCAGACAGGAGACCAATGGCCTATCTGCACTGAGGTGCCAAGGAATAAAAATATCTATCTACAGCAAGAGGGGGTGGGAAGGAGGGAGAGAGGAGACAGAGAGAGGGAAACGAAGAGAGGGACAGAGTGTCGGCCCACATGTCACAGTTTTGGACAGCTTGGTGAAGGTGGTGGTGGTTGCGGTGGTGAGGGGGGTATTAATGTACCCCTTGCCTCTTCCCAGTCCCATCCCCTTTGCAGACCTTCATCTACTAGCATTATACATCCATTTATCAGTCAGCAAACAAAACATGTCACGCCCCCCATCCTAAATCCCACCAGCTCATGCCACACACACACACACACACACACACACACACACACACACACACACACACACACACACACATCCAGAGGCAGTGCAGAGCAAACCTTTCAGACAAAGTTAAATTAGTCAAATCCCTGAAAGGAGGCGAGCAGAGCAAAGGTCATAGAGGAAAGTCATTAAATGACTGTAACTTGTGCTAATTGAAGCTACCTCGCGATAAAGGAAAGCGGAGAAAAGAAATATTTATCTGTTGACGGGGCTGCCACGGCTGAGTGGCCGTCAGCCGCACAAAGAGGGCCATTACGGCTTTATCTCCGCAAATAGAGGGGAAAGTGAGTCTTGGCTGCAGAAGGAGGGATGAGGGGAAAGATGGAGGAGTCAGAGGGGGGAAGAGGGAAGGGGAGGAAGTGGGTGAGGTGACTGATGAGAAGAGTGTGGAGCTGTGGCTGCTGGAGAAAAGGGGGAAGAATACACAGAGTGGCAGGAGAGGGGGAACAGCTCCAGAAATGCCGCCTTCATCAGGAGCCGATGGCAGGGTGTTGGGGGGGGGGCGCTCAATTTGTGAATGCAATTACTGTAGACCTCCCAAGTCTGACTGCTGAATCGAATCAACACTGTGGTGGCAACTTGAGTGCCTAATTTCATTCTGTATGCCCTTCATTCATGAGACAAAACGGACAATTAGAGTAATGACTATGGCAGGTGTCCCCACATAAAGCGGTGTATCCAAAAAAACTTATCTGTATGTGCGATGGCTATGACAAGTAAAAGGAAGTGTCTGGCTCGGAGCTCTGTGCTCTGCTGCAGAGACACAGCCACAGATCTAAGAGGACAGCTGTCAATGGTGACGCAGATGTCACCGGGCCAGAAATCTGTGGTTTGGACAGGGCTTAAGTTTAGTCCTTTGACTTTAATCTCAGACACAGTCGCTCCCTTTAACAAATTCTCCCTGTACAGAACTCGGAGTTATTGGCACGGGTGCACCTGCAATTAAAGCCCCCAAAACAAACTCCATTACCATCGGCGTGTCTTTTGGTTTTCTGACATCTGAGCCAAATGATGTTTGACTTTTGGGCTTTGGAAACTTTTAATGGAGTTCATTCTGCAATCAACCTGGCTGGGGGAGCCGAGTGAACTCTGACTTTGTCGTATTGATCTCCCTCAATGTGTTTACTGGCTGAGGTCACCAGAATCCCTTCTCCAGCCTGTAAAGAGGTCAATAATGTCAATACAGTAAATTAGGTAATTCTGCTGTAAAACATCCCTGGATGGTCAATTTCCATTTTAGTAAACTTTATATGCGTGACACACAATTACGTCCACGCGTCAACATGTCAAGTTGTCACATACTTTCTCCGGACAGAGAGCGATTGAGTCTGGACCAGATGGCAGGATGTATTACTAAAGGGGCGGATCTATGAGTAAACAAATCACCTTTTGTCAAGTCCAATGATAAATCACTCCTCTATAGAAGATGGAGGATTAATGGCATTTAACCCTTTACAGCCTTGCCTCTAAAGAGATAAGGGTCAATAGGACACTATATTTGGTGTTGCTCGTCTGCTCTTTGCTCTAATGAACTTAGAAACATTTTTTAACCCCTGTGTTTTGTTGCACAATATGTTATCCTACATTTGTCTAGCTTGTCAGAACTTTCTTATGAACAAACTGTTACAGAAAATCCAATGACAGAAAACTGAATACACTCTGTCTGTGTTTACACATTTGTTTTTAGAATTTGGGGGAGAGAGCTACATGAAAAAGTACACCAATCACAGATACAGAGCATAACCATACATAATAAGTGCAGTGTATTTAACCATGTTTTACAGCTGGTGTCTGTAAGACTTTCAAACAGAATGAATGTGTAATTTTCTGCAGCAGACTTCTGAAACATGCCATCAGTTCAAAATCATGTTTATGAGCTATTATGATCAAATTAGGAAAAGTCATCAAACTGATTAAACTATGATGTTAATTATGTTTTTGGAGCTATCAAAAAGGGCAGGGGGTCTCCCAGACAAAATATTAGGATTCTGATTTTCCCCCCTCACGGAGAGAGCGTGGGGTATGGCATGCAACAAAGTCTGTGGCCATACTCTGATATTGGTAGATGGTATGCATTTTAAGGGGGTACTCTAGTAAACTCCAGATTAAAAAACAACGGTCAAAATTGAAACAGCAGAGGCGTAGATGTCCTTTTTCCTTTTAGTTTCTAGTATTGGTCAAGTTCCAAAAACACTGGATCTTTCTATTTCCATAATGCAAATGAATAGTGTCTTTCAGTAGCCTGTGCCCACTGAAACTCCACACGTCTAGTTTCTAATGCATCCTTTTCCCATACTCCCTGCAGAGAAATTATACATTATTATTATATTAATTATAAAGTGTTGTCACAGGCTGTGCAGTACCGTTCAACTGACAAGTAAACAGTAAAATCAGTGCCTCTTTAACAACTAGGCCACTGGACACCCCTAATAAAACACATTTAGTTTAAGAGATAGTTGTCCTGTGTAACTAATAGTGCTGAGAACTAACAGTATTCTGTATATTCCATGCTGCACTGGAACTACCGTACACACAATAGGAATATCTACAGTCAACCATCAACTCTGCATGTCACTGCAATCAGCAATCAGTAATTTCTTTTCAAGCACCCACAAAAGTTTCCATTTGTTGCTTTTAGAGAAAGAAGGATGATTGAACCATCAATCCTGTGCTCTGGGGTCATTTTGAAGACATAATTTGAGCTTGACGGCAATTTAAAGAGTCAGGAACGAAGGGAAGCATCAATGGCAAGTACACACTCCATGAAAGAAATAATGTCGGCACCAGAGGACTAACAAAGAGGTAAGTGCAATAAATATGAAAACGCACCAAAGAGAAATATTACTTGAAGAGCCACATTTGAATTTACATAAAACTTGCAGCATGTAATAATAGTAATACAGATCCAGACATAACTTCTGTTCCCTTTTTTGAAATATGACACTACTTATCAGGAGATAAGACTTTTTGTAGGTGAATGAATCTTGGTACACTCCTGTGATAGAGAGACTAGATGGATCTGTATTACATCTGTGCCATTTCTACCTGCCTCTCTGCAAGATAGCTCTACAATTCAGGACTGTGAGATAAAAAGTAAAAAAAAAAAAAAAAAAGAGGGTGGGGAGGGGGTTACAAAAAAGTGCCACAATTTTCTGAAAGCACTGCCCATTTAGTTCTGCTCAGGCTGCTGGACACAAAAGGTTGAGCCAGCGGTGAATATTGGAAAAGCTAACGGTAGGGCTTGTATAATCATTGGGAATGGTCGGGGGGCGGACAGAAGCATCAAGCTCCTGTAAAGCACTCCAGACAGACACACATCACACCAGGCCTTTTGAGATGGGAGTCCTGGGTAGGGCCTATTGCTTGATACCACAGGGGAAATAAACTGCCTAAAATAGGCACGGGGGCAGGAAATGGATTTTATTGGAGAACTAATCAAGGGGGCCGTTTTAGTGGGGCACAATTTAGATTTTGATTGGATTCCTACTGACATCGGGGTTATCAATGTGTCTCATACTGGGAGGTGTAATTTGATCTTTGATGTCCACACGGTGGTCTTGATGTATGTCCTGCTGCATGGGCAATGACTGCTGTGCATGTGTTTGTCACAGCAGCATGTGTGTGTGTGGGTGGATGCCAGTGTGTGTGTGGGGTTTGTGTATGGGTAGATGTCAGACAGTGAGGTGCAGATTAGAGTGGCTATTGTGGCTCAAGCCATCGCCCTCTTTGACTGAAGTGCCCCTCTTGTCCAGAATGAGTAAATAGTAATTATATTTCTAATTATTATTAATAGTTTTGAAGGACATCAAAACTTTTTTTTCATTGGCTGAGCTGGGAAGATCTCCGCAATTATTTCCCCTATACTGCACCAACATTTTAAAGTTGCTGTTATTGTTTTCTCCCTGGTTTTAGTAATAAAGTATAACCTTAAGCCAGAATCATGAACTGAACTGAAGATTGTTTTGGGATTAACTGAGGCTTTCACAAAGCTAGCTAACTTTTAACACAGTAAAATCACCATGGTAACCTATGCTGCATGGCTTTTTGTCCATGCACAGACTTCTAAAGCCACATCATTTGTCTGCACCTTCCAAAAAACGTTTTATGACAACACTTAAGGTTTGGTTAGGCTTAGGCACAAAAACGACTTGGTTATTTTTGGGCAAAGATCATGGTTTCGGTTAAAATAAGTACTTTGCTATGGTTAAGGAAACATTGTGGTTTGGGATAAAATGGGTCAGGGGAGTTTCGTCATCATGGTTACAGTAATAAACATCGTGGCATGATCGGTCATGCTTTAAAAAACAAAACGTTGACTGTTGACTGCAAAAGAGCAGCAGTCTCCCATGTTAAAGTCTATAATAACATCACCTTGCTGCCTCCTCTCCGCGTGTCATTTTGGGCCACTTGCTCAGTTCAGTTAACCATGTTCAGTTCAGATGATCAGATTAGTTAAACAACTAAACAACTCTCTGGAAAAATGTACTCATGATTCTAAAGAAGCCTGACATGGACAAAAGTAGTGCATTTGTAATAAAGTAACGAGTCTTAATTCACTCAGAATGGCATGTTTACAGATCAGTAGAATCACTTTGCTTTCCATAACAATTATATAAAAAATATTTGTAGCATTTATTCACTCTGGCTTTAAAACAGAACTTCTGAAAAACAGCAGGAAGCTAGTTGATCTTAGTTATCAATAATGAATCACATTAATTGCTGTGTACATAAACTACACATATTTATTGCAATGAAATCGTTTCAATACTGATGGGTGTATTTGCACTCTTATTGCATCACTGCAGCTCAGAGGAAGATATTTTTTGACAGACTCAATGATGATTGTAAATAAAAAGCATGACGAGGCGCCTTTTATATTAAAAACAAACTGAAAATGTTTTCCCACTAAATTATACAAGTCTGAGTCAAGCAGTCTTTTCTTGAAGCCTTCTTATTTATTCAGTTACAGGATCTGTCATTTTCAGCTCTAGCTTTATCAGCAGAAGCATCATTACTGTAACTGTACTGTGTTTCTTGTATTTATTTATGATAACAATTTGTTCATCAAGACACATAAGTCAAGCATAACAACAAAACAGCAACGATAATAAAGTAACAATACATCATAGAGCATATGGCAGCTATAGATGCAGATATTTTTCTCAAGAGTTGGTGGATCAGATAAGAACTAAAAGGAAAGTGAAATTTGGACTTACTAGGAGACTAGAAACACTTCTCCAATAGGACAGTCATGTTGCTTTCTATCTCTTTGACTGTAACCGGGCAGTTGTTGATTTCTTACACCTTTGCCACGACAACGGGACGAGCCGGTGGTGTATCGGGCTGTGTTTCTGAGAGTTTGATTTGTCTTTGCTCAAAAATCACCAATTGCAGCTTTAAAAAATATCTTTTGAAGTGATTAAGATAGATAGAATAGCTCATGTTGCATCAGTAGTGCTGTTACAGTCGTATTGCAGGTCAATATTTAGTGTAGATGAGCCGATTTTATAACAAACTGTGTTTCTGAGAATTTGTTTTGGGGTTTTACTACCCTCTAGTGGCCGGAAAAAAATATCTTTTAGTCATTAAGGTAGCTAGAGTAGTTCATGATGCCTAAGTAGTGCTGTTCCAGCCTCATCATGGATCAATATTGCAGCCAAAATCTAGCCCAGCTTGGCAGTTACAGACAATAATCAAAGACAGAATAAGCAATGAATTGGCAGTTAGCAAACAATGTAAATGCACATCTGTGAACAACGTGGACTGAATTCGCTGTCATTTGAATACTGGCTTCTACCCTTCACTTGTCTGTGAACATCAGGTGACATGAGAAGTGTTTTTATTGAATTTGACATCTGGTGTGCTGACTAGCAATATCTGAACCCAATTTAGCTTGTGAAAATGTTGACAAGCCAACAGCATCAGGTAAAGGTGGTACTGTCCAAAGACTGGCACTTGACTGGGCAGTTAAAGGGGGTGTGCTAAATCTAGTCTGGTACATACAGTGTGTCTGTAATATTGATGGAGTAGAATAGCTGAGGACGAAGGAGTTGTTCTAAATGATAGCACAGTCTATATTTAGAGATTCTGTGGACATTTTCTGTTTTGCAGTTTCCTTTAATATGTTACAATTTTCCCTATAAGTTTTGACATTGAAAAACGCTTATAATATCCTGTTATGCTGAGATGAAGAGCAGCGGCCTTTTTTAACGTGCAACACTCTAATCCCATTTAAGTTGCAGCCAACACAGACCAGTGCCAAAATATCATCAAAACCAGGCGGCTTTGATGCCTGGGCCAAGACTTTAAAGACAGAGGAATGTGGTAGTGGGGGCTAGTGCCAGGTGTATACCGCAGTGTAATTAGGCCTGAATCGCATTATAAAGCAGCATATAAAATATAATGTCACTTATTAGCAACATATTTTAAGTGTGTTACTGTTACTAATACTGCAGATACTCGAGGAATGATACAGAGAAACGATATCAGCTAGCGATAAAGTACAAAGGGTCGAACAACTCCTCTGCACATAAAAAGCACGGCACTTGAGCAATCCATAGGAGCAACGTGCTCCAAAGAAGGTGTCAACAATACAGACCAAACTCAAACTGGATAATGACTGGGAGATTTTAAAAGGAGGAGACTGGCGAAGCAGGCGTCAAGTCTTTAAAAGCGCAGACTGACCAAACCTGCTTTTCATGGCTTGACAGCTCATTCAGTGTCCACACAATTCCATGCAACTGTTTTTAATGTGTGGGGTGTTTGTGAGATTAAAAGCACTTCAACGCAACATGCGATGTTTGCATGTGAATGGAAGCCATACAGGGAATGTCACATCACTTATCTTTTGTATAAAACTGTGGTGCTCCTCTTGTCAGCCGCAAATAAGCCCATTGTATCCTGCTGATAAAAGGCAATCAAACAAAGTATATAATTGCGA
Source organism: Enoplosus armatus (assembly GCF_043641665.1). Taxonomy (NCBI): domain Eukaryota; kingdom Metazoa; phylum Chordata; class Actinopteri; order Centrarchiformes; family Enoplosidae; genus Enoplosus; species Enoplosus armatus. Next base: position 11,945,089 of record NC_092194.1, read on the forward strand.
AGTCAAGCATTAATAGCCTGTATAACTACCGCCTAATGCTGAAATAATTAAGAATGTCTCTTACTGGGGGACTGGCAATGCAATTATCACCTTGATGACTGTGCCATACAAAGACATTCAGAGGAGGGAGAAAGAAAACGAGAGAGAAGCAAATAACTAAAATGACGAGGATAATACAATTACAACATGGCTGAGAGGGGAGGGAAACAAAGGGGAGAGAGCCTCAAGGCTTTTTCCAACAGGGTTGCCATGTCTACACACTTCATTTGCATCCTTATAATGTCACACAATTATACCAGATAAGCATCCAAAGCTGTGCACAGAACTCGTGCGACCGTTACATAACTGTTTTAGTATCTTTATGTCTAACAGCACCTTCAATATCCTCTTCCTGTCTCCAGCCACCTAGCTAATTCAAAGTTAACTCCAATAAACATTCAGAGTGAGCAGGTGTCAAGCAATGCTTCACTTTAGGCATTTACTTAAACCTTCATCACTCTGATTCACTACATTTCAATGACAGCCGAAATGCCCTGAGCTGTGGCGTAATATCCACTGCAGAAGGTGCCAGTTTCTAACTACACCTACATTAAAGATACCTGAGCTTGTAATGCAATATGTGATATATACAATAGTGGACAAAGTCATCATCTATAGGAAAAAGGGGAGAATGTTCTATTCCTCATTTTGCATTATTAAAGGTGGAGATCAAATGAAATATTCAACAGATGATATGCTGCTTTAATATTCATAGAAATGAACTTTATATTAGAGAACACATTTTTATGGGAAGTAGACTGGAGGCCACTGATTAAATTTCATTGTTTGATCACTATGCAGGGACATTATGGGGTATTACGAGGGCCAGCCAGTGCCCCCCTTTAGCAAACATTTAGGGGCAGTCTCCGAGGCCACGCCACTTCGGCAGGGCACATCACAAGTTTACGATACTTTTTTTTGTTTCGAAAATGTAGAATGCTGGCTCTTTTTTTTAATGCTGTGCCTGAAACGCTTTTGCATGAATAAAAATGGGAGTTGTGTGGGAAATATGTAAGTCATAGCATGTCTCAAAAAGCAGCGATACATATTCATGTATTTACTGGCAAAGATATCACCTGAGGCAATCACAATTCTGTAAATATGAATAAATCAGATAGGTCCCTGTAGTGCAGTTTCTGTACTTTTATATGCTAGAGTGGCTCTTGTGTTGTTATGTTTTATTTTGTTTTGTTGTGTTTACATAAGAGTATTAAAGAGTTAATTAAGTTTAAACTAAAAACAAACAGAAGCTCCATTAGACAACTATCAGGAGAGGCCCTTCAGATACTGATCTATTTTAGACTTGGATGAGATGTAGACTAGCTGCTATATGAGTTCTATTTACTCCTCTCACTGTCTCTTTCTCAAAAACACACACACACACACACACACACACACACACACACACACACACACACACACACCCTCTGGTCAGAGAGATCAAGAGAGGGGGATAGGGGTCCCTGCTGCGACTCTTAACAAGATGGCATTCTCTGAGGTCACAGAGGTTACCAGAGTTCGTGTCTACTTTTAAGGGACGTGAAACTCTACTCACGGTTTTCTAACAGTTATCTAATTGGATTAGGCCTCAAAGGGAGGCCCCTTTTTCATCCCTGGCTTTTGTCTATTCGCCTCAGTGCCAAATGGAGCTTAGAGGGCTCCAGACACTGAGGAGGACAGGCGATGGATTAGGTGAGGTATCCTGACCAATTAAGACGAGGCCAGGTGTCGTGCTGATTGCGGGAAAATTGAGACCTCGGGCCGACATGTGTCTAATTCCCCACTCAGTGCCCCGCAACCACTCATTTGCCTGTCCGCCACACACTGCTTTCCTCTTTTCCCTCCCCTCTTCCTTTCCTCCTCGGCGAAGGTAACCCGAGCTGCCTTCCCTTGACCCTTCTCTTCCGTGGAGAGCTAATCAGACCCACCTGGAGCTCCCCAGGGCTCTGTTAGCTGCTGGCTCAGCTAGCAACAGCTGATCCAAGAAGGAATCCCTGCGGCGAACGCTGCAGGCCTGGCACCCAAAACACACTGACTCAGGATCAACCGGGGAGATTTTCCAACTGATGGTTCATTGAACCCCGAGCAGAATCACCACCTAGCCATGAGAAGGAAGTCTGAAGTGTGTGTGTGTGTGTGTGTGTGTGTGTGTGTGCACCTGGATTGAGTGTCTCTACAAATATTTGTTAATTTGGTCCAACCCACATGGGATTACAAGACCCCGCAGTACATCTTTTAGTAACGTATACACATCTGCACAATGTCAGGTGATACATTTTTTTGTACAAAATTTTAAATAAATTACCCACCAAATGAGAACCCAATAAGAATAATTTGTATCCTGATAAACTCTCTCCAAGTAACTGGCTAACTTTAAAAGAGCTATACTCAATATTTTTATATTAGCAATGGATACCATGACTACTTTCATCGTATTGTTTTTGTCTTTTTGGTCTGCAACTTTACTGTTTTGGTTCCCTCTAACTGCTCTCAACATTGCTTTTGACAGAGCAGGAAGCTGTTTTCAGCGAAAAAGATCTAATAAAAGCACTGTACACTACCTTCTTGGAACCTTCTCTGGCAAACAGACAAAATTAGCAACTAGCTGGTGAACGTAGTGGAGCATGTAGCAGCTAAAAGATATTTTCCTCAGTTGTTGACAGAGACAGAGCTGAAAGGAGAACGAATATTGGACTTCTATACCACTTACAGAATATACAGCTTGTTCCCACTGCCCTCAAGTTAAGAAATTTGTTATTGCAGTTTTAAATATTTCACACTATATATACATATTTGCAAATGTTTCATATAGAATAATAACATTAAAGATGCTAGGAATTTAGTGCAGCATGTGGTGAATACCCAGAATATGACCTTACCCAAAAAACACAACCCTATAGTCTCCAAAGGACAATTGTTTCATTTTAAATATGCAGCACTGTACACAGGCATATATAAATCAAAGAGAATGAGTTTATATACTGTATGTGCTTCTGCTTTCCACAGTTTTTGTTACTCCGCTGTTTCTACAAAGGCACGGGATCACGAACATGATAGTCCAACGACTGTCACATGCAAACAACCTCATATTCTATAATACATGTAACACTGATTCCCTTAACTATTTATCAAAAAAGCAATAATAACAACAGCTTTTTTCATACTATTTGGAGCATTAAATTATTCTAATATAGCCAAAGGCCAAGTGAAATGGAAACAGGAACATGCAGATCCAGTCCATTATGCATTGTTAAACATTGATCTATGGTTTAATATTTGCCTCCCAACAGCAATGACAATGTGTTATTACCTTGACAGAGGGCCATAATGTGCGCTGACATGCCGGTGATTATTTAAATAAGCTGCAACAATAAATACGGCTCCACATGATCTGGAATATGAGCCACCGCAGAGAAAATGTGCAGACAGAGGAGTGAATTTCTAAGTTTGGAGCTGAGCTTATCGGATGTTGAGAGTGAAAAATATCAATGAGTATCAATGAGTCAGAAAACCAGCTTAATGTTATACTGAGACTCCAGAACAAAGCTCAAGTATAATATAACAGGAAATTATATGAATGATTTAAGACTTTAACGTGTTACAGCGAGCAAAAATTTGATTATCTTTGTTGTCAACATGGAAATAACTGGCCCTATATGCTTAAAGCCTAAGGAGCTGGTGAAACCGGTAGTGCTGCTCATACATTGTTTAATCCGCACAGCTGTGCAGCAGTGCCTCCGTCTCTTTCTGTGCAGAAGTTTCTTGTAAATAGTTACAGAAAAAATGCTAAATCAACATCAGATTGTTGCTGGAAGTTTCGAAAGTGGCTGTTTCACCCTCACATGCCTTGGAGCAGTTGGCATCCACATCCACGAGGGAAGCACACATTTCAGTTCGACTAAGGATGCAAAAGCATTCCTTTGACAGAGACACAATAAGTAGCAAATCATCAGCTAAAACAAACATAAAAGCCTCTTGCCAAACACCAACTGTTATGAAAGGCAGTGGATAGCGAGCATACTGGCATCCACAGCAATTAGAGGAGAAGGGTTAGCAAGGACCCCGCCTGTCCCAGACTCGCACGCCCGCTCCCACACCTGTTTCTGCTCCTGATCCAAACCAAAGAGAGAGAGAGAGAGAGAGAGAGAGAGGCTGGTTACTTTGTCGCGGTGCCACCTTAGCCCAGCATCATCTAATGAGATTAGATGGTTCACTAATGAGCTCTACAGTGAGGAGAGTCAACTGTGAAGTGAAGGTCAGAAATTTCATCACCCAAATGTGCTGTTGGACTTCAGGAGTCATTACCTAATAACAAACAAATGATTTAAAAGGACCCGGCTATGGTATTTTTGTCGGCCCCTTGAGACTGTCTCTCTCCTCTCTCTGTTTTAATGAGCATCGGAAGTATAAAAGTAAAAGACTGAGTCGCACCACTTCATGAATGGAATGGATTTTGGACAACGTGTCGCATCTAATTTTACATGTCAAATGCTTTTCTAAATGCTTTTCTAAAAACAACGCACAAGTAATTTATACATTTTCTGCAGATTCAGATCCAATCACAAATGTTAGCACATTGCATTCGTTATGGCCCTTGGAGGGGTTACAAATTCCGCTGAGGAAGACTGCAAGCTTTTCCAATAACTTTTTTTTTTCTTCCAAACTGCGATCTTTCCAAGACGGCCCAGTGATGAGGTAAGCATCAGGGCAGCAAAGGAGGCACCTTTAATAATGTGCTGACATAAAGTCATACATGTTTAACCAGGTAATAGACGGCTGTAAAATAATGATCCATATTGGCTTTTAAGACAAGGTATTAATCTCCGGCATCCTTTTGCCCCTTTTCTCTGCCACTTCATTCAGCGGGGGTTAAAACAGATTGACCTCCCTTCAAATGAAATTAATTGTTTTTTGGTATTCATTTTATTTGCCACAGAGAAAAGCTGCAATGCCGGTGAAATGTTTTCCCATATGTCAGCATTTCCCGTTATTGGCACACAACTAAATGTTTACGTTTTTTTTTGTTTTTTTATCCCGGAAGGATTTCTTATTAGGTGTAATACCCTGTTAACCAATGATAAAATGAATTTCATTTCAGCAATATCAGGAAGATGTAATCAACGTGCAATTTGCTTAAGTGCACAAAACTATCATTTTTGTTAGCACTGCATATTTGCTTAGGAAATATTGCAGGCCAGAGTGTATTAACACAAGGAGGACGACATGCATCTTCGCATCAGACCTGAGAGATCCTTGTCACCACTATCTCCTGTAATCTGTTTAATACTGTTTATGTCTGTCCAAATTGAACATGTGGTATGGAATGACTAATATCAGTCTCATAATTTAGTCATAACACTCTGTACCCTATAGGGGCCACCTCTGGATGCTCAGTCCATGAGTGCACTGCATGAATAGTGATCCATTCACCCCTCACCTTTAAAAGCCCTGATGGCAAGCCCCATTCAGCCGCAACCGCTCTATCAAGCCCAAACCATCCTTCAGATAAAACAATAAAGATCCAATGTGGACACGTATGTGTGTGTGTGTGTGTGTGTGTGTGTGTGTGTGTGTGTGTGTGCGTACGTTTGTGTGTTCAGTGCTAGTTCCTGTGTGAGGATGATCTCACTGACCCACATGCTGAAGGAGAAAGAAAAAGAGAGCGCTCGAGGTGATGACTTCTCCACTCACTTAGGGAACTTTGACTTATGAGGTGCACTGCATTTAGCCAAGCTAATGCAAGTGAGGGCTGTGCCATTAACCTCGGGAAGAGAGGCAGGCCTAGGCAGTATGATGCATTCAGATTGGCAGAGGACAATATTTCACCATGACAGGCATTACCAATGAATAATTAAGTGTTTAATATAATGATCTGGAGAGAGAGAGAAACGAAAGAAAGAGAGAGAGACAGAGAGAGAGAGAGAGAGAGAGAGAGAGAGAGAGGAGAAAATGGTAATTCCACAATTCATTGCCCTTAAAACCTATCTGGCATTATTACCCAGCAGCATTGCATGGGGGAGAGGGCTTTTGTTGAAACAAATAGGTTTTTGATGGCTCCGCCAGAGTAGTAACGGTTATTAGGTTTGAGAACTCTTTCATGATGGAAGTGGTATCCTGCCGAGCGGAGATCATGAAATTTTAAGTGGGGAATTTACAGCAGAAAGACTGCGGGACAGTGAGGCCGTCTGGGCCATGCCTGGGGACACATGTGTTTTGGTGAGGCATAATGCCGGTCTAATGTCATTGCAAATAAATAGTTAACAAGCTGGAGATAGTTGTGCTTGCTGGAACTGCAGCCTGGCTCACAAAAATATCTTCTTTCTTTATTTTTAGAGGAATTTGGGTTTAGAAAAGAAATGACAAGTCAGCTGGGAGAGATGAAACACATCTACAAGACGGCCAAATCTTACTCAAACGAAACCATGTGAAGTAGCAGAGCCTGCGAAAAAAGTTGTTCAATCCGATGCCATCTAAAAAAAGATGCTGAGATAAAGCAAAACTACTCAGTCTCCTTCAGTAGGACTGGCATCATGTCAATACAGTGCAGATGTTGTACTCAGTGCACATTTGTTTAAAAAGCTATAAAAGTTTTGTAGTTTTATATTTATAAAGTATCTTAGAAGAGTAACTGAGACCAATGACCTTCAATCATCCTTTTCATAAACCATTACATAACTTTACTGTGGAGCCGATCAATACTGGCATTTTGAGTCTGTTACCAATACTTATGAGTTTAAATAACTGATATATTTTTGCTTTTTAACATGAACACATACATAACATAAACATTTCTGATAAGGATCCCTCACATTTGGCTATGAAAGAATTTTGACCAACATATGGACTGAGCAGCGCATCTTGGCAGACTACAGCGTGGCTGTAGTAACAGAACTCGATAACCACATTGCTCACTTGGCGTATATGCCAAAAAAGTTTTTCAGTCATTTTTAGGCCCACAGAGCATGTGCATTAGACTCCCTCTCTGGCTAAGCGGGCATATTTCCTGCTGAATGGCACAAAAAAATATGTGTCTTTTAATTTTATTAAATATGTTATGATGGGTCTTCTGTATTCTACATACAACATCACCTTGGCCTTTAAATAAAGCAAATAAGGCTGTATTGTGCCATGAAGACAGAGAATGTACATACACATTAGTGGACCATCTTATCTCTGGTGCAGCCTTGGCGTATTTGCCACATCCACCATTGACTTCAACATTTTTCCACTACCTAAAAACAGATAATACTAAGTGACCAAACTTCTCAATCAATGATGTCCTCTAAAAGTGAGCCAAGGACTACATTCACACATTAGCATGATTCACAGTCCACCCACGCCTTCCAAACACAGTCTTACATGTCTCCAAATGCCCAACAGAGAGCTAATTTCACTCCTCACACTGGTGACCTTTGGCATCATATATATGTAGTGCTTGTTGCCTGTATGACAGATTCCCATGCATATTCATACCTACATATGGCCCGCCAGAATGAAGCCTGTCTACTTGCTGCAGACTCTGTAGAGCGCATGAGGCAGTTCATTACTGAGTGTTCTCAATCGGGTCCAGTCGAACCCTGAGGATTTGCCTGTATGTGTGTCTGTGAGGGGCTGGTGGTGTGTGTGTGTGTGTGTGGTGGTGTGTGTGTGTGTGTTGTGTGTGTGTGTGTGTGTGTGTGTGTGTGTGTGTGTGTGTGTGTGTGGGGGGGGGGGGTGTATGCATGTGTGTTTTGTTGTGGGTTGCAGGGGAGAGCTGGATTGTGTTGAAAAAAGGGGAATAAGTGTGTGTTCGTGTGTCTGTGTGTGGTGGAAGTGATGACGGCGGTGGGAAGTGTGTGTGTAAATGGTGGGGGTGGCACGTCTGCGTTTGTGCATGTGCTCGTGTCTTTGAGCGGTGTGTGGGAGTGTGTTTGTGTGTGCTGTGGCACACGCTCACAGGCTTCTCTTGTTTGTGAGGTGAGAAGAGAGAAAAGTGGAGTCCCTCAGCATGCCTCCACCTCCTCTTGCTCCATCTGCCCATTTCGCTCAGTTCTCCATAAATTAAAAACGCTCTACATCTGCTTTGGGGTACATTGTTAGTTGTGTGCATTCGGTGGTTCCTCTGTTTATGAAAAATTAAACACTTTTCTGCATTCGATTATTCCCCAACTCCCGAAAGCCCCTCTGCAGCGAACATGACGGAGGCCCATGCTTCACCTCAACATGCTGAGAAGAAGACCAGGGCCTCCATCTATGGGAGTGAGGAACATCTCAAGTAAAGTGGAAAAAAAAGAAGTAATTAACATCTGTTCATGGTAATAGCAAGCACGTGTGAAGCCTGGAAATGCCATTCAGCACTGGCATGATGATCTGCTTTCACAGCAGTAATCCACCACAGCTAAAAAACTGTTTGATAAACAGACAACAAAATCAAGTGTGCTACATGTGTTGGTATATTTCTCCGAGCTGTGGCTTCACATGCATGTTTGAAAGCAAGATGGCAAAAGAGCAAAAGAATGTTCATATTAACTCAATATAGAGCGGAGGGGTCTGCAAAACAGCAACAACTGTTAAAATGAAAGAACTTCCGCCACTATTTCACTTCAACTGTCAATTACACAGTCCCCATGTGGTGCAAAATTCCCAAATGTTCACTTGTTTCCTCCAGTAAATGAATTGAGTGACGAAAGGACTGGCTGGATGAAATATGCTTTCCAGTAAGTCAGAGCATCTGTATGCAAGAAGATGTGTAGCTGTAGATGAATAGACAGTTTAAGGGACAGTGTAGCTAATTGGGACAAAAGGGACCGCAGGATGCCCCCTTACAGCAGCCAGCCTTGAGTGGAATAATGAGGGTAATCAGAGGTTGTGGTCACAATGTTGCCCTATACAGAACACAGAGGCCACTGGGGAGGACCTGTGTTTGTCTTTGACATCAACATGGAGGGCTGCAGGGCTGCAGGGCAGTCATATTTGGCCATGGTATGGTAACTGTGAGCCTTGCAGCAGAACAGGTGTAGCAGGCCGACGAGGCCATCAATCTCTCACTGGCCTGTCTCTGTAGGATTCAGGGTTAATTATCATCAAATAAGCCATTAAGGAGAAGGATGGAAGCGTAGAGGATGAGGGGATGCTAACCTTGGCAAGAGGGGGACAGCTGGGTGGCTGAGTTAGGTTAAGTTGGCTTTGATTGTGCTGCCAAGGTGCTGATTCTAACTTGGACATGTTGGACAAATTTCTGGCAAGACTATCTTTCCTGATAAATAATAATTGCCAAAGAAGAATAACATTAAAAATTCATAAGTTTCAAATTCACATTCACACATACTATTGGACGACATTCTACAGCTGACGGAGTGTTTGCAGTGGTTGTCCCAGCTGGTAAGTGAGACTGACTGTGAACCAACTAAACCTAAAAAATACCAAGATTGACTAATGGTGTGTAAAGTCCTTCCTATATTCTTAGTTACTACAAGCTAGTTTCAAGCTAGTGATTTACTAAATCAGGCTGAATATCTGATTCTGCTAACCTACCCAACGCCAAGTTGTTTACTCATCACTAACATAATGTTTTCTAATTTGAAATATATTTTGTTATTGTTGTGAAATGCAATTACATCATTATAAAACAGCAAGTGTCAGTCCAATATGTCAACTATATTCTGTATAACATGTCACTTCAGTCTAAACAGGTCAAATATTAGCAAGCTAACATTGTGTGTGGTGCAACTGGTTTTAATTTAGTGATTAGTAAATCACTTATAACTAGGCAAGTTTGAACTTACAAAGAGCTGGTGCAAGTGGCTCCTCATGAGCCTGCAGTGCAGATGCTTTGATCTCTTTTGTCTAAGAGTATAATGATAAACTGTCAAATAATTTGACCACTATGCTCGGGTTATCAAGAGGGTACACATGTTCAGGTAAAAAGTAATGACTGGAAGCATCAAAGGTTTGAGTCTATGTTAGAATTATATAGATTCATATCTATATAAGACACCCTCATAAAGTGCTCCTTTTTATTGCGGTGCACCTTTAGTCTTAAAAGGTATCCATCTCATTGTAGATTACTTCATAATGCATAAATGGAAAATGCCATTAGGGTTTCTTTTCATGCTCTTAACATATTAATTGGCATTGCAGCGAATGTCAGATCATACAGTAAATTGTATCCGGTGAAGTCAGTGACACCTGACCTATTGAAAATTTTACAGTGTGCTTATACCTTCATTTATCTACTCAATGTGCCCATGAATATTTAAGGTTGACAATTAAACCCCAGCTGACCTGCAGGATGGAGCCGGACCAGCGTTGTCAAAGTGAGGCAGCATAAACGCGCCCACGCAATCACACTCATCAAAAACCCGAAAATGCGAACCCCCTCACACTCCCACCTCACACGAAATTGCACATAGGCATACAAGCTCTGTCACAATGTCACACGGTCACAGTGACATGGCCCGTGTGTGACAGGCACATCACACATGTGTCATGTTTATGGGAGCATCAACAGACGGGGTTTGTGTTTTGTGTATGTAAATGTTTGGGCAGGGTCAGAGTTAATGCATGTCAGTATCCTGCTTCACCTTGGTTTGGTGATGCAGAGCCGAATGTGTATGGGGGTAGCAACACTAAAACTGAATACTGAACACTGTCATAGAGTGTTGCATAAAAACAGCACCACCGTGTGTTACGGCTAAATTGTCGTGCAGCAACAACTTTTGCAAAACATTTAATATATGCATGTTAAAGTAAAAATAGGAATGAGAGTATAAATGCAGCTATAATCAATATTCTTGTATTAACAATGGATCACATGACTACTCATATGTGTGAAAGGAGTCGCTTATTGTGACAAACCCACAGAGAATTATCTCCAGACTCTGTCCGCAGTTTCTCTCAGCTCTAAGGAGCGTTTAAGCATCTTTCAGCTAATTGTTTGGTTTTCGGGCCCACAACTTTAATGTTTTGGTTCACTCTCACCGCTCTTATCAGCATCAATTTCAGCCACAGCATGCAGCTGTTTTTTTTTTAGCAAAAAAGCTCTAAAACCCCAATGTATGCAACATACCCAGCACCAAACAGCTGACAGATAAAGTTATCAACTAGCTGGTGAACATAGTGTGGTATTTAGCAGCCATATATTTCCCTCAGGAGTTATTAGAGACCAGAAATAGAGCTAAAAGGAGAGTGAATTATGGACTTATATTTACCAGGTGGACAGAAACATGAAATGAATGTTAATCTTGCTCCACATCTGCTGGATGTGTAAATAGGCAATTGTTTGCTAACAAATTCACCATATCAACATAAAAGGTGATAATATGTCTGTGTTTACAGCTTCTTTCCACTGCCCCCAAGTGGCCAAAAAAATCTGTCAATGTAAGATTAAAAATGAAAATTGCGTAATATTTGATGACATGATAATTGTTGAGTGAAGGTGTCGGCTCTCCTATAATTGAAAGAAAAAAACATGTTTGCAAAACATCAAATTATTACATGCAAGAGCAATGTAGTGAAAATTGAAAGTGACACATTCACGACACAAATAATGTATGGAGTTCAACCAATGTCTCCCTGATGTCAAACTCTCAAGCTATATCTGATGTGATCTCACACTAACAGCATGCCATATTCCCTGACAGATATCCATATGCATAGCCTGAATGTAATAACCATCAGATTATGGTAGACTGATCAGGCTGATTTAAGATATCTCTTTGCAAAGTGCCCATGCTGTCACCTTATTTTCATCTCCAACCTTGTATTAGTGCATTTGTCCCCTGAATATGGGTTATACAGCAGTCTTGGTTTTTAATGACGTAAATAATGCAGTAATTCCATTGAAATTAAGCAGTCTTACACAGACGTCGGCTTCCTTACTTCCATATCCAGTATGAGCCGCAGCGTCTATAGGTCAGATTACTTTTTCAAATGGTATGAAATATAAATGAACTAAAGCTTTTTCTACCCCCCTAATCACTTTCTTATATTTTTATCACAGTGGCCGTGAGGATGGAGGGCGAATGACTTCCCATTCTAATCATATTGTCATACCCTCAGGTTAGACCTTCCATTTTGCATACCAGAAGAAAATGGCATTGAGAGAGAGCCTTGATATACGGTAAGTGTTAAATATATGTAAAAACTATTCCATTTATTCATGCTTCAGCAGTGCATTATATCTAATGTAAACCCATCAATCAAAAAAATCATTTAAGACAAGCCAGATGAAAAACTTGATCAAACTTCTGTCTTGTCTGTCAACAAGAGTCTCTCCAAACTTTCATGGATTGACTGATTCTACCCAGACGTGAACTCTATTACCTTCAAGCACCCTGAGCATCCATGACGCAGCAATTTAGTACAAAAACATTTTCCCTAAATTGTCTCACACTTTGACATACCAATCCTTGATTCTTTTCAGGCCCAAACCAGAGCTTCCATTTATGAAAAATGTCTGGTTAGGGATCTATCATTATGGCAATCACTCCCTCACTGTTGTATCATTTCCTCTCAAACACACATCTCATCTGAAGGCCTGTAGACTGTCCCATGGCCAGTATTTTCAGATACACTATTATTTTGCACAAACGGGGATCTCCACAGGCAATCTGCATCTAGCTGTGGCATGCGTTCGCCTTGGGAATAGAAATCAGACACCTGTCGGTGCGGCGGGAGTTTTTTTTTTTCTTCTACAACAGCTACCAAGCAGCCAGGCATATCAAAGCAGCAGAGTGAAAATGTCTCCTTGTGGAGTAAGAGTAAGTTAGGTTGTAAAATATGAAAGGTATTATGGTTGTCAGACATTGGGGACTAATATAACACTCCTCCTTGTTGCCTCCATCATCCCTGACATCTGGGACAGTAATCATACCTTAAATGGAATCACCACAATGATGACAGCTTTGTAGATTTATCATTTACTCTAAATACCTCTACAGTGTATTACTCAGTTTTTCAGTACAGTGTTCTATCAGGTATAGATCACATCTGAGGAATAGTGAAAAAGGAATATGCATCTCTCAAAAACAATAAAAACAGACTTAGGACCATTCTGTTGACCCCTTGAACATATATTACACATTATTGTATCTTCTTTAAATTCTATTGTTCTTGCACCTATATTTTACATGGTTTATGTGCCAAAAAAACACATACAAATAAAATCACAGATTGTGGCAACTGATAGGGTCTATACGTCGATCTACCTAATTCTCTCTCTTTGTTGTTCTCTCTTTCCCTTTTTAAAGTCTGTTAAAAGCAGCGGTGTGACAGCGAGGTTTGAGTTACCAGCACTTTGGATCAGTCCGTTGTCTAAATATGTCCCCGGAGGACTGTTTCAAATGTGTGACTCCAAGTCCTGGGGGAAATAACAGCAGCTGTGAATGCCATATTGACGATATTCTTTGCCCCTGTGTTTTCACTGTAAGATCGGGATCCAATGTAAAGCACAAGGAAAGAAATAGGTCGTAGGGTCACAGAATTGAATCCATGGAAACTGAAAACATGGATCATGTGAAGAAAAACTGCTCTATGGCTTAACCAACCAACTTAAAGACACAGTCAAATGAAAAATACATTTTCAAAGTTTTAATCCTGTGTCCCTGTGTAAATTCTTGATTTATCTTACATGCTAAATATGTGTTGTATATTTGTATATCTAAATCCCCACCTTTTCTCCTCCTGTAAAAATTTGAAATATTTTTGATGACTCAGCTTGAACTTGGGGGCGGTTACATAAATGTATCCAGTCAAACATTATTCAGGTATCTAGCTAACACCACCAATCATATAAAACCGCACTTGTCTCAACTTCATATCGCTCCACCGCTTCGGATTGCACTATATTCGCTAAAGATTTGATTTAAAGCCCTCTCATAACTAAACCCTGCCCACATTTTCGGTTTAACTCGGACATATACCGAAGACAAAGACGCTCTAACTGTTTCACTATGACTTTAATGTGATGAAGTAAAAACAAGTGTCGACAAGAGAGTACACCTCACTGTATGCAGTCCGCAGGTAAGACCTCCATTTATTCTGCTGCATTTACACTGCCTATATTACATATATAATACTATTAATTCTTGTTGAGGGTCTTATGCAAATTCAATCCGCTCTTATCTCCGTGACTTCATTAATCTGCAGTTGCATACATCCTGGCCTACTTCTTGATCAGGCTCTTCATTAACTGAACCTTTTTTCCAGGAAATATTCAATCTTCACGTGAGCCAGGTCAAGCAGGACCACACAGCCGGGGATTGTGATTCTAATCATGTAGAGGAGGACAACATACACCCATACTTGTTTAATTGGCTCATATACCCATGTTGAGCAGGTGCTGATAACATCCCACATGCACTGTTTTTTATAAGTGTGCGGCTCCTCCACCATCACCCTCCCCGTGCTCAAGCGAAGAGGGCAAGTAAATGGATAGTCTGCTTGAGATATCCTCTGAGTAATTTCACCCTGTACGTTTGAGGCTTTTTAGGGGCTTCATTTAGAGAACCCCCCTCCTCCCCCCAACCCTCCACCTCCCCACTCCACACATACACTATTATATAAAAAACATTATTAATATTCACCAGAAATTACTAAGGAGAGCGGGAGAGGGTTGCCATAGCCAGATGGATGCCCCTTAAATCTGTCTTCAATTAGTCTCCACTAACTTACATCTTCCAGTTGAATTCTGATTAGCTGATCTGGCAATTTACTCAGCCTGGCTGGAGAGCACTTGGTCCCCCTCCTGAGTGCAACCTAGCTGCTTTTGAGTATTGTGAACCTTTGATCAGTGCCCCCTTATTACCTATAAAAGCCAATACCATTACATTTTGCATTGCCTCGTCTCCTTGTCCATAGTACTTTCCCCTCTTCTATATCAAAGATCATAGGCTCAGTGATGTATAAAAGTAATGATAATACCTTTTAGTTAACATATCTCACATCTTCCCAGTGCGATTATGAACCTGTGGCCTGTCTTCTGTCTCTGTAGCTAGCTACTTCCCTCTTGTGGCCAACCAGGACATAGAGATGCCTGAGACACTTACTGAGGTCAACATGTTCACTTTCCTCCTTCTTGCATTTTTTAAAGCAAGAAGAGGGAGATTAGAAATGTGTATAACACAACAACACTCTACTGACATTCATCTTCAGCGCCAGCTTCACCCTCCTTTCCTCCCTCCCCCACCTCGTCTCTTGCAGAAAGTGGATCACCAGGGGAGCTAAACCCTGCCATTAACATATAGAGTCTTTATTTAAATCCCATTCACTTTTCCATCCATTTAGAAGAATAATGCCAGCAGGTTACAGCGATGGCATTGCGTGAGGCCCTGATTGAGCCTCAATTTGATCATTTTATCTGATTGGGAGGTAAACAGTATCATGATGGATAAGATCTCATTACAATAGGAAAGTGAGAGTTTAATTTCCTGTACATGTTCCATCTTTATTAATGTCAGAGGCAGCAGGTCGTCAATTGCATTACAGGCCTTGGTACTCTGGCGAGGCATCCTGCTTGACACAAACGAGGCCAGCGAGCCAGCTTAAAGGGATTACGTTTGGCACAGTGCTCCAGCCAATTTTCGATTTGGTTTGGGCGTTAATGCTGCATCTCGCAGTGTAAAATTCTTTACAAATTCGAGTACAAAAATAGACCGCAAAACATTAAGTGTCATGCCGTTTAATTAATCTACGTTGTTGTTGCCTCAATAGTCTCCTCCTGATGTCTTGAAATGGCTGCCGGAGTGGCAAGAGACCAGCTGGTGTACTGTAGAAACAGCAGACTTGTTGTCTGTCAAGAAGGAAACTACAGACGAAGACAGTGACTATCACACCCTGACACTACCCATCCAGTGAAAGAAAGAATGAGAAGGGGGGAAACAAACTTCAATAATAAACCTGTCAACACTCCAATCTGAATACCCAGGAGCCACAACTGTCTCAACTCTCTTCCCCTGGCGATAGTCATCATCACGGACACTCTCCTGAGAGACAGCATCTCATCTATCAGTCACACACACACACACACACACACACACACACACAAACACACACACACACACACACACACAAACACACACACACACACACACACAGCCCCCTCATCACATCATCTCTATTTGTCCCATTATATCCTTAACACGGTCTAAAATACCTCTGCTGCTCCAGGAAGGGGGAACTGTGGAGGGTTGAGGGCTGTTCAGGTGTGAGTGTGTGTTTGTGCCTAAGTGTGTACCGTCAGTGGCTTCATTACTAGAGCCCCGCTATTGCCTATGCCTGTCGCTAAGACTTTGAGACAGCCTTGTTTGTTTGTTTCCCTGCTGTAATCCTCAGTTGAGGTTTGACGTGCAGCGCGGAGCCTGAGCTGTGTTACCCACAGGCCTCTGGGAGCTGGAGCGCCGCGGCATGTACCAGGAAAAGAGAGAGAGGGAAGCACAGGAGACTTACACCCCCTGCACCTGATCATTACCATGCTAAATTTATATTGATTGCTGTAGCTTAAGAGCTAAATGTGAGTTATTCCCCCGACGCGGGCCCCTGTGTAGGATCTGTGGTGGTGGGCTGCTGGTAATCCAGAGAAACCACAACATGTGAACTGTGTTTGGCCATAGATATGACAGTATACATTATACAGTGCAAGGGAGCATTTATGCAAACCTGACCACCCCTCCTTCCAGCAGTGATTTTTAAAGATGAGTTGCACAGCTTTTAGATTTCACATTACATCCCATCCTGTGTGCAGAGACTTAGATGGGGAAGGGGCAGACCTGAAGGAGTGGGCAGTGGATGGGTAGTTGGTTCTTCAAGACATTTTCCTGCCCTTGCTCTGCTGGATAAAGTTGTGTGTTTGCGGTGTCTCTCCTCCTGCAGGCAGCTTTCATCACACATATGCATATGTGCCTGCCCTTGACATTATCATCAGCAGATTTGCACGAGGGGCCCCGAGGTAAGGTTGAAATACTGCTGAGGCTTCTGAGAGAGTGGCCCGCTTTAGAGAGAGTGTCCAAGGGCTAAATACGCACCCAGAGACGGAGGCAGAGGAAGGGAAAAAGCTCAGTAACTGAACCTAACAGAGCGCCCCTCAGGGGACAGCAGTAATTAAACAGTGATTAAATTAAGGGGCAATGCGGGCAAAACGCAGACTGATTGACACTCTGCTGGCTCCTCTCTCTCTCTCCTCCTCTCTCTGTCTCTCTATCTCGCTCGCTCTCTTTCTCTGCTGGTTCAGCTCTGTCGTGGAGCATTGCTTTCCATTGACCTCCAATTACTCACCCACTCTGAATTCTTCAAGGTCCAATTTTCGAAAACTATTTTCTTAACTGTGTTAAGCGCATGGATCGCTGCACATTTGTTTCTGAGAAGGCTGAGCTGCAGGACTGGAACATAGAAGTTCAGTAAAGGAAAAAAAAACACTTAAATGCATAGTGTCTTTGTGCTTCCAATACTATCAATGTTTACTTCAGATAAACTCACAAACTACAATCACTCCAGCGCTGCGCCCAGAGTACTATCAGTCTTTACTACAGATAGACTCACAAAAGTACAATCACAAGAAGCTGCCAGTGATTTAGAAACCGTACTCATGCGGAATCCTAAGCGAATCTCCCCTTTTTCGAGCCTGTAGCCGGCCAGCTTTAGAAGTGCCTTATCAAATACTCTCCTAGGGGGGGAAAATACTATAAATTACCTTCGGTGACTCCTTAAACCCAAAGCAAATAGACAGACAGAAGAGCTGAGCAACAGCAATAAAACCAGCTTTAACAAAACAATCAGAAAAACCAAGACACTGAAATTGCCTTCCTCCGAATCTAAAATTCTCCACACGTTCCTGGCTTACCCTGCTTGCCACAGAGCACCAGGTCTTCAGGCCCTTGTATAGATTTTTATAAACCGGGTCTTGTGCTTATGAAAATACGTACTGAGGGTCCTTAAACAATCTGTTAAGTCTTCTGATAGTGAAGAAGGTCCTCTTAGTGTGTAATACAAATTCAAATAGCTGTATGGAGATGGATTATTGGGGCAGACAAAGAACAGGGGCCCTCTTTACAGGATGAGTTCAAGATGACAGGTATTGATTAAGTGCTCAATGAGAGCACGCCTATGAAAAGCCAGCCACCACGCAGCTCATGAAAGAATCTTATATAATATATAAGTATGAGAATATAGCTCATACATAAGGCGCTCAGCAAACATACAGGCGTGGAGTGTAGCCGTGAGCACATTCAAGCTTGTCATATTGCAGGCCAAACAGCGGACAACCTGCTTGGTTTTCTGTGGTTAAAAGTCATAAAGAAATGATACTAAACTTTTCTTATGTATTTCGAAAGCCTTTTAGTACCTATATATCTGGTTAACTATTGAAGGAAGCAGATAAATGTGCTCTTGTGGATGTGGCTTTGCCCAGAAAGACAGAAATGATTCCATATGCCAGAATCCATTATTGTTTGATTTGAACAGCACAGTTTGACACCACACATTCCTTCACTCCTGACACTGGTTGTGGAGGGAAAAAGAGGAAGGATGTTCTCAAAGATAACGTGTGAATTTAATTTCTCGGTGAAACGGTGGAACTGGAAGACTTAGCCCTCCCGAGCATAAATTGTGCAGTCGATGCGCGGTTGTCAGAGTTTGTGATGATGCCGTGCGAAGACAGCCGTAATCGCAACAGCACTGCCAGCCTGACCCACCTCATCATCCTTGACATTTAGCGCAGCGCTGTTTCTCTCGCTCTCTCCCTGCTTCACAGTAAACAAATGTTTTAACCCTGATTTGTATCAGTGGAAGCAGAGGACATGTAGCGACACAAAGTATGGAAAACTTCTGAGAGAGAGAGAGAGGGAGAAAGACGATGGGGGAGAGGGGGAAACGTGAGTAAATGGCGAGAAAGGAGTGAGAAGAAGGAAAGAGATAAAGACAGGGGAAAGAAAAACAGAGACCAGCAGGGAGAGCGATCTGGCCAGACTGCTACCTTACAGGGGGTATCTGAGACTAATCTCTAAGGAAAGCTGTCAGGTCTCTGCAGACAGTGTTCTGATGGAAACTAGGCAATAAATGCTTCTTTAAGCCATCATAAATATGCAGCTTCCTGCCTCACACAGCCACTGCTCGCTCAGACCTGGGTCCGAGCTCATTATCCCTCGTCTGTACTGGCAGGTTTGCACGCCAAGTTACAGACAGGATCACTAAAAGCCCCTTAACGCCAGCCTCAGTGGAATATGTGGCTCGCTTCTGGGACTAGAAAGCAGGCTCATCAAATCAAGAGGGTTGTTATATTTTTTTCTTTTTTCAAGATCTATACTTGACTTGTGAGGTTTGGTTTAACTTCGAATGCACTCAAACAAACCGTAATTGTTCAATGAGCAGGAAGACTTTCAGAGTGAAAACCCAAACATTAAGTATGTATGGTTTCTATTTTTTCCATTATGTGTGGAACTATATGTGGTTTTAAGGTGGATCATATGAATAATCAAACAGTATGGAAACATCTTCAGTTAAATCAAATATGTCAGAAAGGAGCACTTCACAGACACATCACCCAAATATTTTCAATATACAATTTGAGATCCATGAATAGCATTGACAAAAGACACATTTGACTTGATTACTTCTTGACATTTCCCTCCATGAATGAAGGCAGCAGTAGATAAGGCAATCACTGTGCTGACACAGTGTAAATATATAAATATGTTCATTTATCCTGGTCTCCAGATAAAGACATAAGGGCATATAAACGCATGAATGGACAACGTCTCTCAGCAGCCAGCAGGTCCCTGCCTGCCTGCTTCCCCTGCCTGTCTGTCTGTAGAGGCTGACAGTACAGCAGCGTGCCCTTCATTATCACCGGGTAATGCTCATCACAACGGCCGTGGCTTTTCTCCATAAAAACCCCCAAGTCTCACTCACAATGAGAAATAGGGGAGATAAGGTGCAGGAGACCATTTCTCTTGACATTCACGACGGCAAACTCATCAGTCATGCTGTCAAAGGCACTGGTCTTGGCTAGTTTGGGATTTATGAGAAATAATGATGGGTCGAAAATAGCCGGCGAGGGCTTTGCTTTTACCTTTGGTTTGGGAGAGTTGTGTATTGAGGCACGCTCTGCATAAAACCCAATTTCTTTTGTCAGTGACCCTTGCACTGATTTCACATCCAATCTCACCAGGTTTGGGAGGTTTGGCTGAGCCTGTTTGAGTCGGTGCTGACATTTCTGCCTCACATGATAAAAGAGTGCGGCGGCAATATGTTTATTTAAAAGAGAGCGCATCACCAGGAGCATTAAGACTGGGTACCTGCTCGCTTTGATTCACAGTGTGTCAGTGTCATTCAAGAGAGCGTCGAGGCCTCTGCGCCGTTAATCGCACTTTAATTCATCTTAAGAAAACTAAACAGCTCTGACTAAAGAACATCAACATGGGTGTGTCCTCTCCTGGACCCCATCTGAGAACGGGACAGCAACAAAACAGTAATAGCATGTGTCAAACACTCACATTTTCTCTTCAAACTAGTGACAGGCGGTGACAGATGCTCCCAGTGCAATTCCCTTTGTAAACATTCTGGGACACACGACCGTTCAGTTATTGTGATGTGCCACAAGGTCTATGAACTTAACGTAAATTATTCATTCCAAAGTCATTTGAAAGTGGATTTCAATATTGTTGCAAGGGCAACATGGTTGAATCATATAGCACAACTGCAAAACTATAGATTATAGTCAGTAAGATTTTTAATGGGATCCCTATGGGACCACACTGCAGGGATGTCCTCCAGCACTAAATTATTAGTCAATTTCAGATTATCAAGTTTATTAATTACTATTCTTAATATATCTTATGAGAGTGCCAGGAGGTATAGCCTAACTACTTAAAAGCCGCAAATGAAATACTCGACATACATCTACATTAAATATATTAATGAAATACTAGATTGGCTGTGTGTGTAGCTCGCCTTTTACTGGAAAGTTCATGAACCAAAATTAAGGCGCACCTGCTAAAATTGTTCAAAGTGCAACATTGCTTATAACCAAAGTGTTGTGAAATTACTGGACAAGAGAGTTTGGGGCAATTTTGATTCAAGTATGTGAATGAGACCTCTTGAAGCTCAAGGGTACTTGGGATCTGTGTGGAAATTAAGCCATGAGATTGTAGCTGAGGGGATGGTGGATTGACAGGGACATTAGCCCCTCAGCACCTCTGCTGTATCACACTGTGGCTCTGTAAAATAGATGGACAGGAATAGCAAATTAAATCTTCTTAATAGTAGCAAGGGATGTACAGTCAGGTTGGTTTGAACTGCACGACTGTACAAGAGCGGGACATGAAGGGTGGTGTTTTTAGTGGATAAAATGAAGTGGCGATGAAGTGTTTTGGTTAATGGGGCTACTCCAACCAACTTCATACAGAAGGCACTGTCATATTTATATCAATTTGAAACCAGCTCCTTCACAATGCCTTCTGCCCTATTCTTGAAACAAGTTCATAGGTCATGCTCTGTCCTTTGCTGTTAATTACGATAGATTTATCACATTTATTTACATTACTAACACGAGCGGACACCACAGAGTTACTCAGTAACAACAGAGAGAGAAAACACTCGAAGCTCCTGCTCTGAACAGCTGGCTTTTGTTGTGGCTTTGTTGACGGTTGTCTCACTAGCTGTTTTCCCTTTCCAAGTCCAGTGACACCACATCGCTGTGCCACAAAGACTAACCTTAATGTAGACAAAGCCAAGTCGGCAAATCTTTGCACAAGCAACATGCATGAACGCACACACTTTTAACAGTAGGAGGTACACAGAGGGAGCAAGGCGTTTTTCAATGCATTTAGATGAGACCTTTAACAAAGGTCCCTAATGCAGATATCAATGAACCAAGGGACTGGGCTATCGGAGCGAAATTGGCTGACGGAGGGATGTCACCCCTGTGCATGAAAAATGATGGATCCCATTTGTAAACTTCTACCCTACTGCCCCTCCTCTCCTCCTCTACCCCCGCACACGGACACACGCTTTCCCCCGCTTCATCACCTCCTCCGCCATTGGTTATTAAACAAGGAAGCAAACCTATGACTTTGCTGGCAAATAACAAGTGGTCTGGTAAAATTGGCACTTTACTGGCCATTTCATCTGACTGTCAGGGAGCCCACAGAGGACCTCTGAGATTTCAGCGATGACAGGATAGATTAACATCATGGACTTTGTTTTTCATCTTCCTTTCATTTTCCATACTATTCTCCAAGGACATCAACAAAATGAAACCAATATCCATGAACCCACAAACGCACAAGTGGAGGTTTCGAAATATTAGATTTTGTGTGCTGGATTGGACACTCTTCTGTTTCTTTTCCGCAAACTCCACGGTTGTGCTTGATTTTAGAGGCAAAGGCAACACCTACAGATGAACAGACTGCTGCACTGCAATGTGCACTTTTTGTACCCTGAAATTAAATTGATTTATATTTCCTATATAAAACTTCTCACTTTTTGAACATGTGGGGCTAAGGTCTGAATGCAAACATCAACCCAAATGGTACGACACAGGCCATGCATATTACAATAATTTACAGAGCTTGCAGAATTCATGCTAAGCATATAAAGTGTGATAAGCAACATAATATGCATACTGAGCATTTTTAAGGAAACAATGATATATTGCTAATCATCCTGGAATGAATTACGGCATTTTTAGAAGCGGTGTGTTGAGTCAAAGGTGTAGGGGTTAATATAGGCAAACAGGCACCTCTGCTGGAAAATGAAAACCCCCCAGTGGAATGTGATGGCCGGCCTAAATGCTGACATTATGGTTTCGGTGATGGAGTGACTTTGGGAGGGTTTGTGGTCCGCCAGTGTACAAAACTGTGCCTTGAGGGTAAGGGGTAAATTTGCTAAGTTAATCACATAATGAGCCCAATTAAACATGGGAGAACCCAGGTGAAATGGGAGCTGCCACAGAGCCTCCAACAAATGAGACGCTGCTGATTCCCTCCCTGGACAGGGGCAGGACAACCCAGTTTCAGCTGCAATAATCCTCTACTAAGTATTCACTTCAACATTTATACAGTGTATCTTATTAATGTATGTACAGTATATACTGGATTATGTGTCTGTATTGGGTGAATTCATTTAGCACAAATGTGTACATTAACCTCCAGGGTAGCCTGGATTAAGGCAGCGACACGAGATTATATTCATTATCCATTAATGTGTAAATTATTTATTGCAAGTAATTGAGCATACGTTTACTGTATCAAAATGTCAGAAAATAGTGAAAAATGTCCACTGCAATTTCCCAGAGTCCATGCTGATGTCTTCAAATCGCTGGTTTTGTCTGACCAACAGTTCAAAACACAAGGATATTAAGTTTCCAATGATATAAAACAGAGAAGTGCAGTGAAGAGAGTGCAGTTTGGCTTGATAAATGACTTAAAGTCCCTGAAAACCTATTTTCTCAATCAGCTTCTTACTGTGGGGTTTTACATGAATGCTAATTAATCTGCCAAAGTCTGTCTTTGCTTCTAGCTAGTTTGAAGTGGGCATTACATGGTTGAGAAAAAGTGATGTCACATACTTCTGTACACCAATCGGGATTTAGCAGTATTTGAATCACAATCTAATTGTTATGTGTGTCAGTCTAATCAAACCACACCCACACATTCCTGGTGAAGTAGATGAGTTGAATGTTAAACTCTTAATAAATAATACAAAAGATTTCTCAACATTTGCTTGTTGCCTATTTAGTCATAAATATTTAATGTTATTGAGAACTTAACATTTGAAGTTTTCAGTGCCTTTAAAAAAATCAATGAAACAAATAATTAGATTTTACTTTAATCATCCTTTCAACACTAGTCTGGATTCATCCTGACAACGTTCAGGGGGTGTTACACAGTCTGTCACTCGAACCTTGAACAACAACACCCAACCCATTTCACCTGAAACTTTTGCTGGAATTTATCAAATATTTCCTGACATTGCGCCTCTCCATCACCAACAAGCATTTTGGTGGCCAGCCTGCAGTGGGTCCCCTTGATTATAACTGCTGGGATGTGTTGATGACGAGAGTACCTGAGTGTTCGAGTGCTCTTGGGGGGTCTACGGGAGGATAAATCACTCCAGCAGCAATTAGACTTCCCTGAGTGCTTCCTACATACCTGTAACTCCACAGGCACAGCAGGCCTGAGGTCAAAGATCTTGAGGGTTATACACTGAACAGAAGAATGGCAGTAAAACAGTATATTCATGCGCCAACCTCTTACACATAAGAGTGCTAAGAGCTCAATAATCTTGGAGTGTCATCCCCTTCTAAAACATTTCTAGTTCACGTACTGTTTGAAGGGTTGGAGCATGCCTCCTTGCTTTATGATACGGAAATTTCTGCTTTACCTGTTCATCAACTGAGAGCTAAGGCATGCAGGTGTGTGGGTTAATTCTGAATGCAGAACAGAACTAGCCAAGGATAGAATATCTCACTTGCGAGCTGTAGGGCTACCATAAACGAAAAGCTGTATCACTGTCATGGACACAACACAAAGCAATAAGGAACTGCAGAGAGAGCAGCACATTAAAACATGAATACATGGGGAGATACATGGACACTAATGAAAGAATATTTCATCACCATCAAGGGTTTATAAAAAAGGCCCACCACTCTGTCCACCACGATCCACTAATCTGGATGTAGAGGATTTGAGCAGAGTAAGATGGACAAGGGAAATTAAGGCAGGCACATTTTACCAGATCATATTGCGATGATTTGTTAATAAAATGCAAAGCGACAGGCTTGATGTGAGACAGCGACTAAAGCGCGGCCGTGATTTAGACTTAATCCGTCATTATCCCGCCTTTGAAGTGACCTCGCTGTGCATGTTCCCACTGTGACCCAGAAGCACACTCGCAGCTTCTTCATTAGCCAGGATGAAATAGAGCCACAGCACACGCGACTTTGATGTTCTGTCCTGTCCACACAGACACACACACACACACATACAGGACACCTACATACATACACACTCACACATCACAGATATCCTTATCACTGACTACACTGAGGCATGGAAAAACATTATGGTTTTTAATCAATTATGGCTCTCACCTTTGGGGCAGCACATTCATTACATATGATAGGAGCAGCTAAGGGACAATATTCCAATTGCGTGCTGAGATTGAAATGAAAGAAATTGTATGGTTAGAGGGGAGACAAAGACTGCAATTTCGCACAGCTGAACATCCCTAGCTGGATTTACATATGTGCACACAAAAGGCCTACACCGCATGCGATTTTACTGATATAATTTATGTGTACCCAGTGATTTATCATCCTTAGATCACTGAGTAGAAATCAAGCACAGATCTCCAAAAGAGGTCCACACATGCTGCCAGTAAATGATAGCTGTTATAAAAGTTTATCATGGCAATGAAATGGAACGAATCAATCAAAAAGGCACAGGTTGCCGTCATGCAAAATGGTGTCCAATCAGAGGTAGCTATTTGCTACGAGGTAAAAAAAAAAAAAAAAGATTGAACACATGCAAAACATGCAGCAACACCGGCCTTTGTTAAAAAACAATCTGAGTACTTACATACTGTAATTGAAAAGGCAAGAGGTGTTTAAGGATTATTAACCAGGAAGTTTCAAAGAAGCGTCCCAGATGTTGCTGATAATTAACTATAATGTACATGTACCGGCATCAAAAGATGTCCATACACAGCAGACTGCACTACAGTCAGAGTATGTTCAAGGGAAACTGCGACAAGTTCATTGATCGTCATTAGGGGCTGGGATTTTTCACTGTGACACGAGACGAACAATTGGCAAATAATGCATCAGGTTATTAATAAATATATACTGTATGTCTCTTTTATTTCTCTGCAACAAAACGTGATATATTTACCACTGAGTGGAGACCATAGGAAAGTGAATATCTGGTACAGTATGACCTGCTCATGTTGCATTTCCTGACATTTAGAGTTTGATGGCCCTGAATTAAACTGTTGATTACATTAAAGTATTGACAGAAACTTAATTGGTTTGGGGGGGGGGGGGGGGGGGATACAACGATGTGTCCTCGAGTTTCTCATCTTTGAGGACTTCTTTTCTAACAGGAAATGAAACAAAAAAGGCTCCTACAAGTAAACTTCCAGCAGGTGTCAGTAATCTAATGTAGTTACTAAAGTGAATACAGTCCAGAAATACAGCTTTCCACCTTTCACTAATGGCAGTGTCAACTCCTCTGGTACTCAGGGGGCAGGCTAGAGATCTTTTTTTTATATATAGATGTTGCTTGGGAAATATATATAATGGAAATATCTAAATGTATCCAAGTAAATGTCAACTAAATAAATTACTTATTATGTAAATTAATGTATATTGAAGCTTTCCTATAAAAAAAAATCTGTGACCCTTAAAGAAAGAACCCATCTGTGTATTTGGCACAGTCTGCTGGAGTCTACTCCCTTACAAAAAAGGTGTGAGTACCCATGCGGTGAGCTGCACAACACACGTTTGCTGCACGGTGTAGAAGTAGAGTCCTTTCCCCAGGCAATGGCCCGTCAGGCCAGACAAGGAGGCCGGGTGTTAAAGTGTGAGCCGGGTACACAGAGTAACAACAGGGCCATCTGCCCTGGGAATGCACACATCCATCTTACTAAGGACAGCCAGTCTGGGAACAGATAAAGGGGAGAAAAGGCAGGGGGAGAGAGAGACAGAGGGAGAGAGGGGGACAGAAAAGCAAGCAGTAGGGAAGAAACAGAGAAAAAAAGACACATTTGTACATGTATGTATGTGCACAATGTCTTGGTGGAGGGGAGAGAAGAGAGAAGGGAGCAGTGGATATAACAGCAATCTAGACTGGTGGCACCATCTGCAAATAGTGAAGGCTGAACAAATTACAATAAGCACGTTTTTTTCTCTCTACTGCTGTCATTTACGGGCGTACAAAAGCCTGGAGACAACATTAACACCTACAATACGAAATAGGCAGTCAGTGAAAAGCAGAAACGTTACTAAATGAACGAGCCAACTTTACTTTTAAAACTAAATTTTGTCAGCTAATACAGATAAGACAGTAGGAACCTTATGGGAGTAATGTTTTCAATTTAATATTTGTGCTTTTGTTCATAATTCATTATGTATTTGCAAAACAGATTGCTGTGCGCTTTTATTTTATCAAGCGTGACATCAGGAAGGTCAGTTGAGAGGACAGCAGTAAGTCTCGGCTCCCACCGTCATCCCTGCTCCATAACCATCTGGATATGACTCTAAACACCGCAGTCAGCAATCTGGGTGCAGTGATATCATCTAGCATTCTCTATTTGTTTTTATTTTTAGACCATTTCCTCATCACTGTATAATCAGTATATATGGTCCCACCGATATGCCCCCCCCCACCCCACCCACTCCCCTCTCTGTCTCTCTCTCTGACTCCACATTACCTTATCACACTGAGAGCTTTTAGCTGTGCTTCCAGCCATTAGCTTCAGACAGTGGGTAGCTACCAGGCTGGAACAGAGAGAGAGGGGAAAAGTGGCCTCCCGGTGGCTCTGGATGATGTCACTGGTGAAAAGGTCTTTTTATAACACCACCTGCCCATCTTGTCTAAGAGGAGGCTCAACACAGGTCTCAAGGCATGTGGAGCCTCTGTATAAAATGACCTTCAGCAATTTTTCATTTCACTTACACAACATACAAGAGTTCATAGACACAATTGTCCTATTTAGTCTGTAACTGGAGTGTCCTATAAAACTTTCATAACAGCCACTATGTGCCTTTGAGCAAGGCGCTGAACCTGCACACATAAGCTGCCCAATAGCTTGTGATACAAGACTGACGCATCCTACGTCAAGTATTATTTGCTGTAAACAGGTGTTTGTAGTTAATCTCCCTGGGTAAAGCTTAAAAAGGAAATGTGTACTGTGTATATGCAATGCACCAACTATTATTTTGAGTGCTATAGATTAAATTGCACACTATAATCTATCATTTATAATCACTACAATTTCATCACAGCAAGCGAACAGAATTAGTAGATGTCCGTCATTTCCAGACAACTTTGTGGACACTTAAGCTCCAAGCCTCTTTCAGAGCAGAATAGCTGATTTAACATCACATTGAGAACAACTGTTCAGCTGCTTACTGAAGCGTTTGAGCTGGTCAGAGTGCCTGCCGTGTGAGACGGCTGACGTGTTATTGACAGATGGCCAGGCTCCCGCCCTCCACGGGAGACTTCTAAACCAAACAACTACTGGATACACTAAGGTGATCCTCACATCAATATCAATCAATTATTCACATATTTGTGCTGGCTCGCGAAAAGCAGCTTGACTGCATTTCATAAGTGCTAGACCGACATGCATTTTGTAAGAGGGGGAATGGAGGGAGCCCAGCTATTACCCTGCGTTTGATCCTACAGTTGTGGTGAACTAAGTTTCGCACTGTCACAGCGTGACATAGAATTGCAATTAAGTGGGTCAATGATTCTTATTGTCTGCATTACAGCCATTAGCTTTTATGGAAGAATACATCATGTGCGCCAGTTCTATATCTGAAGTAACATGCAGAGAAGCCTGTTTTATTCATTTTCAAATTTCTTTCGATACAAAACCGAGGTCAAGCCTTAAACTTTTCTGCAAACTAAGTGCACTTGAACTGAATCCATAACTAGGGAGGAATATTTTTGTGTGGGCGCCTCAGTTGTAGTACATGCTGGAGAGGAAGAGAAGCTGTAGCAATAGTACTGTAGTTATACAAGCAGCTGTGTCTAGTGGCTTTGGCAGTACTTGAGGGAGATCTAGTTTATTATTCCTTGTTTAGTCAGCCTCTCTGGACTTTTTCCTTGAAGTGCTTCATATGAAGTATAAAGTAAAGCTCTACTACACTGTGTTTAATATGAGGTGCTTTGGTTTGCTTTAGTACATACCATCACAAGCTCTCTTCCACCGTTTCCCTCCCTCATGTGACGCAGAAATATTAAAGCTGTGCCCCGAGGTCAACAGCAACAGCCCTCGTTCTACCCATCACTGTGCCCTTGTGTTCTTCATAGCCACCACTATGAGAGGCAGTGATTCATTCTTTTGATCCACTCCAATATCATTAAGTTATTAGTTGATTTCAGTGGATTTAATCAGCATAGTAATTCCTCTCCATGGGAAGATAAGTCTCTCTCAAGAGCAGTTACGCCGTCCACTATGCCTGCTGATTAGACACAAGCCCCCAAAATAATTCATCAGAAAACTGCAAAAAATAATTTATCAAAAGTGCTTCTCACAAAACCCGCTCAGGACCTTTGCTTCTTAATAATTAAACTCTGCAATTAGGCATCTTACCATGCACTCAGTGTGAGGCTCCATGTAATATTCATAACCATACATAATTATGCAATATATTCACTGAAATAAGAGGCCATATATTCACGGTGGGGCTGTCAAGAGGCAAGACATTTTTATTTGGTTTATAACACTGTTTCATCTTATACATGAGCAGCTGGCTGCTGGAGACAGAAGAGAACGAGGATGTCTGGTCCTTAGCAGTCTGACACTGTATTCTATGGCTCTGGCTTTTAGAGGAAAAGAGAAAGAGAGAGGAGGAAGGTGATGAGTGGTGATGCTCTCACCATGGGAACTACTAATATCAAAGTATATCTGCTGGACACAACAAAGACATACCTTAGTGGTATCATACATTGACCACACTCAACACAAGACGCAGAAAGAAAGAGGAGGCATTAAATTAAACTGGAGTCGAGACGGGGTGCTGTCTCGGGATGTATTGTATGATAAATTATACATAATGCTCATCCCAGCATGGTACAGAACTATAGAAAAAAACAGTCCCGAAGCCCTTGATGGTGCCTGAAGCAAATAAGCAACAGCAGCGGTCTACAGTGGACACACTGTGGACAAGGTTGGCTTTCATCTTGAGACGCAGTTCAAAGCTACGGGCTACGTACAGAACAAACTGGCAATCAAAGCTAATGTGTAACTGGGCAGTGGTGCACTTCACAGAGCCTGTCATCTCGAGTGCCGCGGAGATCACACGCAGACGCCTCTCTCGCATCACAATGGCTGATTTTCGACACACAGTCTTTGGAACTTATTATTTTTCACCATGTAAATGTAGGAGAAACTTATTGCTGTTGGTAGCTGCAACCTTTAGAAGGCCTTTCATGACATGTATATGATGAATGAGAAGAAAAGCGTACATTTGCTTCCAACCTTACTGTAGTTAACAAAGGCTCTCATTCTCCCTCAGTGGAGCCATCCCCAAGGATATAATTTGTTCTTTGCTTGAAACTCCAATATATATTCTGTATGTACATGTGATTACTTTAGTGTCGTAAATATCATGAAGCTCTTTGTGGAGGGATTTCATAACCATTTGATATCCACACCAAGCGTCTGTAATGCTCACAAGTTGTTATAATGTGTTACAATAACACTGAACATGCTGTATCCCCATATGGTTGATGAACACTGCTGTGCTCTATATGGAGCTCAACTACACTCTGCATGTTTTATGTATTTGAGATTACAAGTTGAATCAATGAGATATTTAATTAGTAGTAGTACATACCTTTTGAATGAATGTCATGCAGGTCAAAGCAATGCATGTTAATTTTTCATTTTTTCTGTAAAAAAAGAAAATATGTTTATATACACAAACATTCAAGAGTCAAAGCTTCCTCTCAAAACTTCTTAAACACTTAGTAAAGAACAGAACCAGTGTGTTTTTCTGTCCCCATCACACGCTGTACTGCAAAACAATGACCTTTTAGAAAATGACACAATTTTACTGTCGGTATAATACAGATGTGATTAACATAAATAAGACTTAAAGTCAAATAGGCGTAAAGGTCGTCACTCAGGACTAGTCTCGGGTCCGCAAGGTGATTTACAACAACTTAATTTGACTGTGTGGAGTAATTTATCTGTGGCAGAGCAAGCCATGCAACTCTCTGCATGTCGTGCACGCATACAGGCGACAATATGCCATGACTGCACACACCTCATATCTCCCCAATCAGTCAAGATGCTTTACAACTTCTGTCATAGGGCCTAACAGTTCTCATAAATTACAAGGCCATTGTACATGGTGCCAATAACTTTTGAAGGAGAATCTCAGCCAAAGTGAACCCAGTAGTATCTCTTGCTTTTATACATGGAAGTCAAGATGGAATACCCCTAGTAAAGTATATGAAGGAGGCAGGGCAAGTACTTTGATGGTAGATTTGCTTTTAGAAAAAGGCTTCCTATTTTCACTCAGCTGACAAATTCCTTTCAAGGGTAAAAACTGGCCCAGATATTGACATTTTGATGCAAAGCAGGTGGCAGGCGGGTTTGATTCTGTTAGAGATCACTTGCATTTCCTTTCACATCCCACTTCCCTCCACTGCGGCTCTGAGTCTCCTGTTAAGCTTCGCATCTGTGTCATCCGCAGATCCACTGTGACAGCTAGGGAATATGGAGGCATGAATGATGCAGAACCATTCATAAACAGCAACAACAATATAATGTTGATAGGGACAGAAATTCGAGTACTGGAGTCTGCAGGCAATAATGTACTATGATTTATTTCAAATGCCCCCTGCAGTGTCCATTGATATTGTGCAGGGAAATCACTGCCAGTACTGGAGTGTACATCAGGCTGCATCTCGACCTCTAGTGCTTTCAATATGAGGATAATTGAAAGAGAATACATGTACATACGTAAAAATCATGCACACATTTGGGAGAAAAATGGATGACACGTGAGTGAGGTAGGGAGCCTGCTGTTAGCACAGGATGCAGTGATTTTCCTGGTGTCACACTGACAGGCCGAACCTCAGATTGAAGGGCAGACAGTGATAACCACGTGCAGGGATTCATACCCCGTTCCATTTAGTCACCTCTGGAATTTTCACAAGGAACAATTGAAGATGCTGGGAAATCACTGAATGGGCCTCACTAGCAAAGCCTATGTTTTTGAGGCAATTAGAATGAAATTGCCTGAACCAGATGAAAGGCACATTCCCCCAACAAAGGAGAATGTCAAGTTTACATCATTGCTTTGGTTTGTGTTTTAACACCATGTTATCCCCCCTCCCCCCATAATCAAATGTGTATAGCACTTATTCTGTATTTTTTCAGATGTGTTCTTCTCTAGATCAATCAAATAAAAGTCAGACCATGCAATTCTAATAACAATAAGAAATCACAGAGAAAACAAGGTACATATCCCTCTCATTCTGTCTGAGTGGTTCCAAATTACAAACGACAGGGGAAATATAAAGAGCGGTGAATAATCCCAGGCTCTCAGCACGGCACACCTTGATGTGCAGGTGCCTTTAATACTAGAATAAGTCATCTGAGATTGGGGAGGCAAAAAAACCCACTCAACCAGATGGTCTCCATAAAGCATGGCGTAAAGCTCTCCCAGATGTTGAGAGGTGGTTGCGGATCCGGTGACATGCAATGTGAGGGAGGAACTGGTAATGCAGAGTGTATTAGTGGTCTCTTTATGGGTGCATTAGGTGCTGTGGAGGGGAACACAGGGGCCGCCGCTCCTGCTGCCAGTGAGCTACTACCAGGCTTTATGCTTTGATGAACCTACCCTTGAAAAACCGGGACATCCGTGACCGTATTCTGCAAAGCCTGGAAGACCCCTCCCTCTCTTTAGCCTCCTGGAAAACATAAATCAGTTTCTCATATCATCATCTAGTCATATTCAATGCATATGCAGCTCTAATCGGTAAATCTGTCAGCTTTCTCCCCTTTTAGTGATATATAAGATTCGTAATACTCTCCCACATATGCAGTAAATCTCTGACAAAGCCTATGTTTCTTAAAATTCAAAAGACGGTGAGCTGCATGAAGCAGAGAACTTCACTTGAAAATAGATACGGAGAGTGGAGGAGCAGTTCAGTTTAGGACGTCTCTGTACTGAAAGCATCAGTGCATTCCAAAGTGTCGTCTCTCTCCTTACGACTAAACTGCGGCCCAGACAGGCAGCCAGAATAAATTTCCCCAGTTCATTGTCCCCGCTGAGGACTAGCAGAACATCCCAGTCTGATTAATGGCTGTACACTGTCTAATGAACAGTAATTGAATGGTATAATGCAGTAGGTCCTTAAAAGCCCAGAGGAGTCGTCTTCCTTTGCCTAGCTCTCTAGATATGCAAGACAGTGACATTGTCTAGAGTTGATTATAGTTGACCTTGCATGGAGAGAATAAGGCCTTTGAAATGGCTAACCTAAGCTTCAGGGAATAGGAGCACGGAAAAACAACTGAAAGACAAATGAAATGGACTTGCATTGGAAAAGGAAAGGAATGGATCAATGCAGCGGTCAATAACGATTCGATTTTTTATCACAAAATTCTTACAAAGAGGAAGACAATTGATCAAACATCCCTAGCCGTATTGGCATTTCTAACAATATTAATTAAGAAAAAATGCTTAGCTGACTGGTTGATAAATCAGCCAATATTGTTAAATCAAAACAAATGATAGTTGTAAACACAATACCACACCAGTGAGTACAAATCTACCCTTGTCCACATTTCCTCTAAAGTGTATGACATCCACAACATAGACAGAGTCCCCCCTCATGAAATCAATCAGCTCCTTAACAGAGTGCACTCTAAAGGAAAACCCAACCTTCAGAAAGCCCAACAAAAGTCAGTCAAGTGATTATAAGAAAAGCTTTGATAAATGTGCATCAGGCTCCAGCCCGCCATCCTTCGTTCTCTTCCACGGAGATAGCTTGCCTTCACTCCCAGCGGACATCTCCACTTGGCAGAGATGCTGAATCTCGTTATTCTTTATTTGGCCTGGACCGCACAGGTCAATATCACACGCACACAACTGCCTCACCGGTGTACTGTCTGTAAATGTATTCACTATTTAAATTCAATGCAATAAATCATTTAAAGCTTCAGCTGAAAATGTAATCATGTAATTGAATTTGGTCATCAATATCTACTATATACATGCACATATACGGAGTACACGGGGCATTTCACAAGCGCATATGAGCACTGGAGTGGGAGGAAATCTGTCCGAACTCAGCTCAAAGTATGAGTCATAGCAGTGCAGTTATCGCTCATTATTATTCACAGCCCTCTAAATGATGAGGTTGCCGACAACGAGACAGCGACAGTCTGTTTGGCCTCAAAGGGAAAAGAGGAGAGTACGCATGAATGATGGTTAGACTTTAAGTTTTTAAGTCTCACCTGCAGCATCATCATTTCTGGTCTGATGACAACTACAAATATATTGGAATCCTCAATAAAACATGAACATAAGAATTGCTGCAAAGCAAAGTGTTTGTGTGTTCAGATTCCTTTATGATGCCTACTGTAGCTTTCCATAGTTTAGGGCTGAATGCCGTTTTCAACTGGACAGCTTGGACCAAAAATCCTACCTTCTCCGGACTCTTATGTCTTCGTTAGCTGACAAATCAAAAACTGCTTGGCAGGATGGTTATTGCAAAAACTAGCTGAGTCTGTACCAGGGATTATTATTATTATTTTCCATTATCTAATGGTCTTTCCCTGCAATCCATAGCCAATCTGAATCAGCAACATTCATGTATGACTAAAAGCGATAAGTAATGAATTAAGCTATTGATGAGGTCTTTAGCCAGGGTCATAACTGGCCCCCAGAAGTCAATAATTACCCCGATAAGAATATCTTTATTGCAAAAGTGCATACGGCAGCAAAATCATCACCACACCAAAACATTCCCCTATGGTGTAATTGCCACTGCTTGAAATTATAGTTTTCATTAAAACAAAATGTTCAAGGTTATTGATTGCTTAAATAAGACTCAATATCTTCTCATTTCAAAGCCGAATGAAATTGCTTGGAATAGTAATATCACCCAACTATTGTGTGCATTCATCACAGTTACACTGCTTCACGTGGCTGTCCCTCGAGGATTATTAGAGCAAAATAAGTGTATTTAAATGAGTGTAATTTCTAGGAACCATGGATCCATGCAAAAACATCTGTATACACATCGCAGCCCTACTTCATCACTGTGAACATACAAAATTACCACAGTAAAGGACAGACATCAAATACAGCCACATACTGTTATGGGGCTCTACTCTAATCACAAATACACACTTCTATGTATTTTTTCCAGCTTGATGCTGTGATACATACGGTATCTGTGGCTGCAGCTAAGCTCTATAAACTCATACTACATAAAGTTGTACGTGGGGCTCAGGTGTCTTTAATCCTGTGTCTCCAGTATCAGACTCTGCCCTGAAGAAAGGCTGCGCTAGTAAATACCAAGTACACAATACACAGAGAGAAGCCATGGAGACAGAAAAACAGGTTACACACACACATTAGAGAAAAGTATAGTTGCTGGAAGCAGGTCTATGTGACGCTCTTGCAATTATGGAAATGGTGATTACCATAATTGCTGGTTAGACCATTTTTATGTGACCTAATCCAAAAGCAAATGAAAAAATTGGACATAATAATAAAGTAAAAATGAACTAAACGTGAAATAGTAACTACATGAAACTCATAATAAGGGTACTTACATCCTTCCTGGAACCTGCAGACAAAGACCTCTGCAGACACGAGCCATCTGAATCATGGAGGGAGGCCTCGCAGGGACTCGCGCAACAACTCCCATCCTCAAACTCCTCGTCAACTATCTTGGCCTCAACCTGCAGGGAGGGAGAAAACAAGATCCCCCTTGGCTTCCATCGTACTGTACTGCTGTATTGATTTTTGCAAAATATTTATATATTTATGTAACTTGTTCTACTGAGCATTTTTGAGTCTTATTCCGAGAAGAAAATATTGTACTGCACTAGAAGTATATTCTCGATTCTTTCTGAAGCTGAAAAACACACAGAACGGTAAAGCTTAATAGGGGGAAAATGGGGAGAGGATGCTATAGCGGCAGAGACGTTTTCCATCTCAACCATTCATTTTTCATCACATGTAAACAACATGCTGTGATGTTCATCAACTTTTAGACTTCTGTTTGTATTCACTGACAACAAGCTCAACTGATGAGCACAGTTAGCATATATTCAAGTTAAATAAAATCAGGCCAGGTGGCCTATGTTTATCTCTGGTGATGTTGATCATAGTGTTTTTAGACAGGGATCAATTCTTACTTCCTGTCAGATAAACAGGACCAAGCTGTTCAAAGATTGTATGCTAAAGCCCTCATCAGGCTGCAGTGCTGCATGGGGCTGTGCTTTACCTGATCAATTGGCAGGTCCACCTTCAACTGGCGATCTTCCTGCACCTCCGCTGCTCCTGCCATCTCACTTCTTTTGTTTTGTGCATTGAACACGCTGCCCTCTGAGAAAAGTGATTAATCACAATTACCTCATCTGCTGGCAGCCACCATCTCATTCTTCTGCACACTCGTTCTCTCTCTCTTCTCTCTCTCTACAACCCTCCATCCCTCACTGCCCTCCTGTCCTCTTCCCTTTGCTTTTCCTGTTCAACTTCACAAGAGATCAATGTAGCTGTCAAGCCATATATTTATTTAGAGTGGTCCCACAGACGAAAGGGCCACAGAAAGCCACAGCTGCCCTGCCACAAATATGGCCAGCCAGCATGAACTTTCAGTCCAGGGTTAGCTCCTGACAGTGACAGGTTGCTCTTGATGCATGTGGGGAATAGCTTATACGGCAACGTCACACTGTTTTTCCTTGTAAACAAACTCCTTTTTGTCCGTGGCTGCTGGATCTGATACGAGATGGAATGTGAATAATTAAACACACTACTGAGCTTGAATCTACTTCAATAGCCTTAAGTAATTGAATTTAAATAATAAATAACAAAGCATGGTTGATTAATCAGTGATAAAACAAAACGGAACAATGTATGGAAAATGTATGCGATTAATACGTTTAGCTCAAAGAGGCAATTATACAGCTACAAAACATGTATACTTCATTATGTTTTTCAGTCGAGCATTACTTTTGGATCTCTTTCTAAACTCACTCCAGTTAATAGACTTATGGAAGAAATCTGGTGCCAAAATCTGATCCTGTACCAGATGATGCTTGTAAACACTAGAACAAGAACTATTGCCTCTATGAAAGGTTCTAAGAGATGATTTAGTTACAAAGAAGACTTGTGAATTTCATCTTTAGTGATGTGTTTTGTGGGAGGAAACCATGGTAGGTATGTTAAAGTGTCCAACATGTGGCCAGGGAACAGTACTCTGGTCTACCAACAAACAGTATCATCATCATCAAGGATGGCAGGTTCCAAACTGTGACAATTAGCCCATCTATGCCACCATATCATGTCATGTTATGTTATATGTGGTACAGGATGAGTCTTTCAAGTTGAGTCACTGTATTACTGTGCACAGATGGTAAAACAAACCCATCAAACGACAACTACTGAATAACTGCACAGAGGAAGCAAACATGCAATTACTGTGTATTATGATAAACAGTCATTTTTTAAACAGAGCAACTGCTACAACGTGCAATCCCATCAATCTAAAGGAGGATTTTGTCACTTTTATTATCTTTTGTCAGCATTATTTGTGATTAATAACTTATTACCATTTTCATCCCCGCATCAGGAGAAAATTAGAGCATTTTGTTTCCCTCCACATAGTTAACAAGGCTTTCTGGATACATATTCAACAAAATGACCTGAGTGAATTCATCTATGATTTAAGCCCCCTTGACGTGTTTGAAGTCTTGTTGTGTTTATTATTCACAGAAAAGAGGGGTGTTTCTTTCAAAGAGCTGTGTTCTGTTTGGACTTAAAAGAAGAGTTTGAGAATCCAAAGAAAGCTCCTTCACCTGCCAAATGTTAGTTCTTCTCTATGTTCCCAACACACAGTAAACTCATATCCTCGTGTGCTCAAATGGAGCCCTACACATGCACACACATACTGTATCCAAACACGTGCATATACATATACATATGTCTTCAAAGGCCAACAGGTTTCTTCATATAGTCATAGAGACAAAGGTGTTGTTGGGGGACAAGAAACACTATGGAGGAAGGGGTTCCTGGAGAGAGAGACGGGAAGAGAGATATTTCCATAGAATTGCTCTGCTTACCCCCTGTCGAGAAGAGAACTGGGTTTCTGGACACCTGCCTCTGTTGTTTGGTTCTCTCCAGCTTGGCTGTGTGTTTCTTCATCTGGCCCCTGGCTGTGTGCTCAAGGTCCTCTCTAAAGCCTGTGTGAGCAAACTACATGAAGAGACAAAAGAGAGGAGAAAACAGGGGCACAGGTTAAGGCATATTTCCTCTGATTTCTCTGTGATTCATCATCGACTTTTTGCTGTTGTTTTGTAAAGAGGAAAAAGAAAAAAAGACAAAACACATCGGGGCAAAACTTGTTTCTTCTTTTCAACACTTTTTTTTTTTTTACATTTTCCATTGACCTCAATTTTTCATGAGCTGATATGCTTTGTAGCACCCTGGTGACTCCTACTGTATTGAATTCATCTGGTTCCAATACATCGTGCACAACCTATCAATCACTAGGGAGCGTGGCAAACTAATCATTTATTGATGAAATGGGGCAGCCATGAATTTCTAACTGCATTTGTCTTATTTATCAAGCCAGATCAAACAATGAAAATCCAAACAAGCTTAAAGGGAAAGGGAGGGAGTTGTAGGGAATAACTTATTCTTCAGCAGCAGACAGCAGAAGGTTATTGATGGAGAGGGGAGGGAAAAAAAGAGGCTTGGGACTTAGTTGCATGGTGGGAGAGTGAAGGAGTGAGAGAGGAAGAGAGAGGGAGCAGTGGGGAGAGTTCAGAGTGATGTTCAGACAGCAGGGTACACATCTGAATTAATGCTTCCACAAAAGGCAATTTTCTCCTCACAGGCTCCTCATCCCCTCTGTAGGTAGCAAGGTGAGGTATGTCTCCCTTACAGAGAATGAGAGACACAGACACAGAGAGTGGGAGAGAGCAGACTTAATGTTTCTTTTCAGCTACAGAGCTCTTTACTGCAGCTGCCTGGCTGGATCCCTGGGCTGGCTCGGGGGATAGTGTAGTGATCTCAGGCTTCCACCAGAATACACTTCTGGCAATGGTGTTTGCAAGCTCACTAACATGGACTCTGGGGACTAGCAGCGTTGTTTCTTCACTTGTTTGCTTTCTTTAATGCAGAGGCAAAGTCTGTTGATATTTTTTTGAATTTCTACAACCATTGGTGGGCCGAGGGAGAAAAATAGAACAACAAAAGAAGAGTGAAGTTTGCCTGGTATATTCAGCGAAAGGAGAGTTGAAACAGAGTTCACACTCCAGCGCTGTAGTGTCCACATAACCACGCAAGATCAAAGACAGAAGAGCAGTGGCACTGTCGCAGCAGTAATCTGCTAATTCAGTTTCATAACCTCAATTCGTCTGTGAGTGATGTGAAACAACTTCGCGATAAAGTTCAGAATCAAAATACATCTGGGCAATCAAAAATTGAACAGCTTGTTTTCCATGTTTGCAGCCTGGTGGTGAGATGTAAATAGATCTTATTTAAATCAACAAAGTAAAATCAAGAGTGTCTCACTCAGGGAGGGGAAAGCAGAGGACGAGGGGCGCCTCAGAGCCAGGAGAGTACAGTACAAGTA
Source organism: Enoplosus armatus (assembly GCF_043641665.1). Lineage (NCBI taxonomy): Eukaryota > Metazoa > Chordata > Actinopteri > Centrarchiformes > Enoplosidae > Enoplosus > Enoplosus armatus. The sequence continues at coordinate 11,984,658 of NC_092194.1, forward strand.
GCAGCACAACTGGAAACACGGCAGTGGAAAAGCTGAGGTCATCTCTCCTCTCGTTCGGCATTACATATCTACAGTACCATATCCTGTGGGAGCAGACAACTGTGTGTATCAGGAGGCCCCAGAGAGAGAGAGGCCAAGAGAGAGAAAGAGAGTGCTAGAGTTAGTGTGAAGGGGGCTCAGAGGGACCGAGCAGCAAATAATCTGTGGTCCTCTCAAGTAGCAGAGAACACGAGTCAACAAGAGGACACCGTGATATGATAGCCAGGGGAAAACGGGGGTCCCAACCAATTGGACTGACAAGCCTCCAGCCATACTGGCTGTGGTATCAGTAGGAGCCACTCCCATGGCCGGGTCCTCAGTGAGCAGACATGCTGGCAGAAGTGAGGGGGTATAGTTTTCCACGGGGCATTGCTACTTCCCCTTCACCAATGAGATCATCCAGAAACAGCGGAGAAAGAGGAAAGCAGCAGCAAGTCATCGCTGATGTCAGGGAGAGCAGCTATTTAAGGTTTAGTCAGCCTTTCTCTGCTGCTTTTCACGGGATGCTTCGTGTGAAGTGCATGTGAAGCACAATTGCACTGCTCATTATTATTACTATAATATGAAAGTACTTTGCTTTGATGCACATCATTATTCTCTTTTTCTCTTTGCATTCCTCTCCCCCTATTCATTTTCTCTTTATGCTATGTCTACCTCAAAAGTTTCTACCTCATCATGTCTGTGAACACCTAACTCAGCATATATGCTTGCTTCCAATGGGAACATGGTGTGCTGGAGAGTTTCAATATTACACTCTGCAGAGCCGTCAGTTTAGACTTTGGTGCTTGCTCCAGACCAGATGTCCCATTCAGCGGTGCAGAAACGCTCCGCCGGCGGTGCAGACAGGACAGGACAGACGCCGTTCCCATACAGGGAGGTTGCAAGAGCAAGGTTACATTTTACACAGCCTCAGTGGGCATGTTTAAAGGATCTTTTTACAGGCATTTCAAACCAGACTGCTGTTGTTTTGTGAGGTCAAACTGAAATTAATGACGGACATGACCCTATAAATGTATGTGTAATCAGTAAGCTAAACAGCTAACAGATCAAGACAGAGTGGGCAATTTTGTCACATGTATCTTTCCCCTCTGAAAGGTCCTTATTAACTGGTCAAAGCATGTTTACAAATTCATGAGGGATCAGACGTAGAGGCAAAGGGAGTAAAATGCGGCAGCATCATGTCCACTGAATGACTAATACTACAATGAGCTGGTGAATGCAAAACACAGCCATAGCTCTGTCTCTGTCTCCACCTCATGGCACTGTGTGAAATGGCAAAGGCAACGGGCTGAACAGTGTTTCAGATTTTCCTACCTAAAGACTGAACCTCAGTTAAGCAAAGTTTGATAACAGTGTGGTTTTCATACATTGTTTTATGCTTGGATAGTTTTTAATAAGATGAAGAAATTTTACAAATAAGCCACAGCATTTAGATGGAATGTAATATATTACTTATAAATATTTATCATATTTCAGTAGTCAACCACAGATACAGCTAGAGATAAGGCACAGAGCATTTTTCTCCATCTGAAAAAAATTGGCATCTGCCACAGCATTGACATCTTTCATGGTTAGAAAAATCAGATGTCAAACACATCTCTCACAGGGGGCCCCCCATCTCCACCTCAACCTGCTGAGTGGGCAAGTTCTTATCTTCACCGTGTGATTTGGTGTTCATCTCGGGCCCACAGCAGCGCAATCCTCATATGGATTCAAAGCACTTCACTGTCTACTTAATCACAATACAAATTGTCCCAGTTCTGGTTTGAATAAGAGATTCTTTTTTTGTTTTCAGTCAGTGAAGTCCCCCTGGTGCATATGATCTGTCTATGAGGCTCACTGCACTTGATCAAGTGGGCCAGCCTGTCTCTGTGGGGATTACCCATCAAAGTGGAAAGCAAAGGTAACTCAATGCCTCCTGCAGACAGTGATTGATGATAGCGCTGTTTCATAACGAATTGCACCCCCACAACAAGTCTCACACATGGGAAATGTTAATTGAAATGCTGTGTGTGCAAAGATACGCTTTTCAACTGTGATACCAAGGTGTTGCAGCAATAAACTAGAGGGAATTTAGCATGTCGCGAGAAAGTGAACAACCAGATGGCAAACTGCAACCCAACTCTGAAGCAACTGTACTCACCACATCCTGTGCATGTCTTGTCTTTCTAATAGCAGGAAGGATGTCTTGGCTGCAGGGGGGAAAAGGGAAACCAAAATTGGCAAACATATTTTCTCTTTCTTTTTCACATCAAAATAGGGATCCAGTGTTTATTTAAAACCTGTTGATAAAAATGTACTTCATTGAAAATCATACGTCACATACCCTCTGAACGCGTAGTTTTCCCTGATTAAATCTCTGCAGGGGATGCACTGCTCATACGGGAGAGCTTTGAACTTTTCTGCACCCACTGCGACATAGTGCTGGTTGTTCTCCAGTTCAGTGGGACCGCAGACAGGACGTCCATCTAACGTGAAAAGCCTGGGAAATAAAGTCAGGTCTATTATCTTAATGCAGAAAAACTACAGGTTATAGCTTTGCGTGGCTTCACTGGTACACGACTAACTTAAAACTATTAGGGCTCATAATGTACTGATGTCAGACATTACCTGTACACAGCACCAGTGCGAAGACGCACCTTCTCCGTCACCATGGCTAAAACATTTTCCCAGCTTTTCAGAGTATACTTTGGGATCCGTATTCGAGCTGGAGGAACCAAGATATCTCCGTTGGTAAAGACACTATGAAACACAACAAAAAAGAGAGATACACAAAGAGATAATCATTCAACTGTTGAAGAGGAAACAGGAAGAAAAACATTATATCTTTACTATGTTACACACATCAAGATAACTTTGTATCCATCTTAAAATCAACACTCACTTTATCGTGCAAGACTCATCTGTAGTTCTCCTCCAGCGAGCAGAAACTACTATTCTGCTGTGAACAACAGGTCGGATCTGAAAAGTTTAAAACTAGGGGTCAGAAAATGTATATGGACCAGTGGTAAATAAGGAATGACGCATTTTTAAGTCTCTGACTCAAACACTGATGTTATGTGTGATAACTTGTGTTTATTATCACTGTTTGGTATGATTATTGTCATTTAGACCACTGTAAAGGAAACTTTGTTGCACTAGTAGGTTTTAGGCTTCAGGCACCTGCGACCTCCCAAAAAAGCTCCGTATAAGACAATATGGTCATATACAATATAGCACCTGAAAATAAAGGTTATACTTAATTTAATCGTTTTCAGTATAACTGATCAGACATAAAAAAGTGGCATTACCTGTTTTTTCTTCTTATTCTGTGGCTTCTTGGTTGTTATCTCACAGTAGCTGGAAGGCATTAAAAAATCATGTAAATGACTCAAACCCAGGCCTCAGGTGCTGCAGTTACTGATGGCCTATAAAGATAGATGGAAGACATCTCTTGACCTGATAATGCCAATTAAATTAAAACACTTACCTATAAAAAAAAAAAATCAGGTTATACAGCTGAAGGTCGAATAGAAAGTGATTTAGGCATTTTGCTAACTGACGTTACACTTTATTATGTTAACGTTATACTATAAGCATACTGGACGGCACCTTAAACTGCAACAGCAGACTGTAAACCCACATTTACACTTTCTTTAAGACACGTCAAACCCTTAAGCACTTATGTTAATGAAATGGAGATATGTTTTAAGGACCATGGAGTAAGTTACCAAGCCAGTCAAATGCCCACCCAACAAAACAATCAAACATATAGCGTTTTAAAGTTAGCTAGCTTAAAGACACCTTCTCAGGGGCCAGGGTGGAGCCCGTCCCCACACACACACACACACACACACCTTACAGCATGGTACCTACTCCAGCTTTTTGTACTGCTCGTTTCCGGCTGCTACATACACACTCCCATGCTTCAGGTCGTCCAAATGCTGAACCTTGTGGCCCTCTGTGGGAGTGTACAGCTTCCTCACAGCGCCAAACGGAGCCTCAATCCCTCTGGTCAAATAGGTCAACAAGTTGTCAAAGGTCGACACCTGCCGCGGATTCACAACTACTTTCCTTCCGGGAAAGAAAGCATCTCCGTTCCTGTAGACAATTATTGTTTTTGTCGGCGGCGTATCACCTGTTGTACCCGGCATAATTATATCTAGCTAACAGAAGTCGTTTAAACCATAATGGCTGCCTGGTGTTTAAAGTAAATGTGTCGCTGGCAGGTGTGTTGAGCCTCCAGAGACGTAACTGGAGATAGCATCTGATATGGAAACCACTTCTTCCACGAGAGGTGTAGCATCAAGAAACCTATCCACTATCCGTCTGTATTGTTGTTTGCTAGTTTCTTCCTTCTGAATGCAGCTAACGTTAATTTAGTGTTTGGTTCCAAAATTTAAGTGTTACCAAGGCAACCAGGAGGGAAAATAAATCAAGAATTAAGATCAAGACTATTTTAATTAGACTTCTGTTATGTACAGGGTATCAAATGTCCAACAAGCTAACATATTTGACCTATATTTAATGTTTTTATTTCTTTGCATTCTTTGTTTATTTATGGCTGTGATTTTTATTTATTTTAACAGGTGTTTGGGGCCATTTTATTTTGTCAGTGGCCCTGAGTCCATATTTCTGGACCTCCATTAAGTGAACCAGAATACTTGATGATCTGCAGTTTTGAGTACTGACGTTGGCATCATGTGCTGGAACATGGGGTGAGTTAGTGCTTTGCAAGATAACCTTATTATTGTATTAAAGTTGCAATAGATGATAAATCAGTTTGACCATTTTGGAACAGAAAGACAGCAACACGCCTCGATATAACATACCCTCTATTGCCAACTGAATAAGGTTACAGTAGGGCTACTTTACACTTCAACACCACCTTTGTCCAACCCCTCCTTTGGTATGTTTTATATGTATGTTTTATATATACTTTATCTACACTGAATACCTTTTTACCCCTTTACCACTGTAGCCATGTGCTGTAGCCATATCTCCCATTTGCAGGCCAGTTTTTCATCACAGATTATGTGCCAGTCCACTTCTAGACAGAGCTGTCCAAATTGTTTACCACAAAGGTAACCAGAGATTGCACCAACAATGGCACCTAATTGGTTTATGCCAGACAACTCCTGGTCAATTAAATGCATAATTCATCTCAGCATTAATTATTCATTTCTTAAGGGACTGGTGCTGTGCTTTATTAGGAGAACTGCATCATGCATATTCAAATTCCTCTTTTTAGAGGGACTCAATAGGATATCATCTCAGCTGGGATGCCCATCCTAAAAAACAATAGCAGCCAGGGCTGTAAGACAACTTCTATTAATCACTAAACCATAGAGGATTTACAATGATGAAAATGTCATATTAACCTAAAGTATGTAATGTCTTGTTTTTGTCATTCAGGAAAAAATGTTGCCTTATTGTTACCAAGTGTAATTTATTATTATTTTAAACTCTCTTGTGTTTATACAGTACATTATTTTTAAATGATAGTCATGTCACAGTGAAACTGTGTGCTAATTTAACTCAACACTGTATGCCAGTGTGTTTAGTCCACACCATCAGATTTAAATCACTGCTTAAGATACATTTCAGCATTTCCTTAAAGGAATATTAATATAGAAAAATCACCAATAATTATGTCCAAATAAATATCCCTTAAAAAAATCAGTTAAATCTGCTGTGCAGCTTTAAAGTCCATATGGTGTTTTGTTCAAGTGGTCGCATTTTGTTCTTACTGATGTTCTTCCAATATAACAGTAACACATGTGTGACTATTCAAAGGAAAGACTCCTGTGTCTTGTCAAGTGGAGAATCGAGGAGTAGCAGTGGGTGAGTTTCCTTTGTCACATTATGTAATCACTGTGCTGTGGTGGGTAAAAGTTCCCTGTGGAGTTTTATTGTAAACAAACCAGAGTTGTGTTTACATTCACTATTACTCACCCAAACACATTGTGTGTGTCCATGAGGTCTAACAGATGTGATGAATGCATTTTTCCTTCCTCACAAAACACTTGCAAAGCAGATTTTTCTTTAAAAGTTTTAATCCTGAATTGTTCACGTCCATGTTTACTAGCAAACTGTCTTCTTCGTTCCTGCCTTTGCGTGCCATTGCTGCTTGTCTTGGTGCATTACCTGTCGATCAGTAGAATAGTGTCAGACAAGACACACAAAACAGGAACCTACTCACAGAAAAACGGCTCCCTAGCGCTACTAGAGGTCAAAAAGAGGTCACTGTTTAAAGCTAGAAACTGGAAAGTGGCTGTTGTAAGATGTTGGATGTAATTGCGCTGCTCCCTAGACAACACATGAGACAGAGATTTTGTTCACTCATAAGATCTTTTGCATGCTCCAGTGGGGGGAGGTCTTATCTATTGACAGTGGGTTAGGGTTTGGAAATGTAGCCATGTTTTCGGAGTTGTGGTTATATGCTTGAACTTATATCCAGTATGTGTATAACTTAGTTTGGCAGAATATAACATATACACAGTATTTATGCAATACCACATAACAGCTTTAAAAACGTAATAACTAAGGTAACATAACAGCTGTAAATAATTAAATGAATGGCTGAATTTTCTACTGCTTCAATTTCAGGGCCCTGGTATTGTGCATACTGTCACACTGTCATGGCGTACCGGAACACTTGAATAGAGCGGAGCCATCATTAATATTTTTCTGCTATGACAAGTCAAAATGTCTCGGGTGAAAAAGGCCCATGTAGCAGTCACAGCCACTAACGGTACGTCCCATTACAATGCAATACAGTTTTCATCCACTGGGTGGAGGCTGTCTCACACTGCTGGATGTGGTTCAGCTGCTGCACTACATTAATGAAGTCCGCTCAGGGGCAGAAAATAGTACATTGACACTGTTTCTCCTTTTCAAATCATTAGTGAAAATTTATTTTACAACAACCACCACATAACTTATTATATGAATATGAATATAGAATGAATATTGCTTTCCATTTCTCTGATTAAAAGCCCCCAACTGGAACCAAAATCCTTCTTTAATTTCATGTTTTATGCACAGCTTTCTACGTTTGCTTATTTGTCTTGCATGTTCATGGCACTGTTGCAAATATTGCTTAGTAGATAGTTTGCATAACATAAAAACTCAATACATTGCCTGGCATGCTGTCTGAAACACTAATGAATCACAGAGTATAAGAATAAGGGTGTACTTGAAATGAGTAAAATTCTCACACAAAATAACAAAACCTCTGGATGTTTTGTGAGTTAAGAAAATAAATAGCTGACAAGGTTAGCCTATAAGGGAAGGAGAAAGTAGAAAATATACTAGTTTGCACAACTTGCATGTCATTTTGTCGTCCTATTCACAGATAGAATATATACCAACAAATACCTTTTGTTCCGTTATATTTATCTGTTCTTTAAGCAGCATCTTTAGCATAGACTGAACTCAGGCACTGTCTTTGTCAAATTCACAAATAAAATACATGGTAGGGTGGCACGCCACATCAGTCCACTCCCCAGAGGCCACCATTTCAGCACAGTCCTCATCGTCATAGGCGTTGTTGGGCTCCCCTTTTCTCCATTTGCTGAAAGTGGTCATGGGGGAGAGATCCACGTAGGTGAAAACACCCTCACGGTGCAGGTCATGAATGCCGATGTAGACTCTGTTCAGGCCTGCTTCAGTTATGTACCCAGCGATGGCCGTGTTGGCTCCCTCATCCTTGGGCATGGCCAGGTGCCCCCCCCTCGTCTGACAGTAGACCTCAGCGTCGGAGTAGCGTTTCTCCTCCTTCACCAACAGATAGACCTTACTGTCTGTCTCTTTTATGCCAGCAACAGCTGCAGGGGAGGGCAGTGCTGAAAAATGAGCACTTGTATTTCTATACATTTCACATTGACATGCCCAGCATTTGAGGATAACAGGTGAAGCAATAGCATGGATACAAGAACTGATAATGATGGAGATTAAATGTCAAAATGTTTTCAAAACACACAAGTAGAATGAATGAAGAATGCTACGATCATACCATTTTTAATGAATTTCAGCTCAGAGGAGAGCTGGGTCACAAGAATGTCCATTTCTCCAATCATCTTTCTCATTGGTGTGCACTCACATGATACACCTGATAAGGCAAAAATGTGGGGGATTACCACACGGCTGTCTTCATTAGTCCTCAAATTCCACCAAATGTGTCTGTCTAATCCTGGAATAATCTGTTTGACAAATGGAACAACACGGTATAATATCTCACCTGGATCTCCGTTAGGGCCCCTTGGACCTGGATCCCCCATGTCTCCCTTTACCCCTGAGATATGAAATGTAATTATTCATAAAACATGAAATATATATAAATACACTTCATTCATTCCTAAACAACTACATATGAAGTACATTCCTGCGTGTTCGAATTACCTTTCATTCCACTTGGTCCCACTTTTCCATAACGTCCCATTATGCCTTTCTGACCTTTGAGCCCAGGTTGACCTGAAAAGAAAAATATGTAGTTACTGTGCAATCTATTTAAAAATCTATTCATGTTAGACAACATTTCTGTACCTTAAAAGACCACAAATTACTTTTAGTGCAAATAATAACTGAAATCTGTGTAATCTCCTTTTAAATAGTATGTCAACACCCTCCACTCCTCATTAAGTTCTTCAGTAAACACTTGTCCACAGCAGTGGATTCTGCAAACCATTTCTCCTCCAACTTCTCACCCAAATGTAAACACTTGGCCATCTCTGGATGGCCTGGTAGTGATGTAACAGCACATTATCAGCCCAAGCAATGTGATCTTTACCCTTGTTGTTCTTTTTCTTTCAGCTTAGTGGTAGTGGTAGTGAAGAAATAAGGAGCATGCATAAGTTTAGGTGTGTGGTAAATGTTTTTTTTCCCCCCTGCATCGGGAAACAAAAGTATTCTGCAGTTGACTCCCTTTGTTGCAAAAAACTATACCAATCTCTCCAGGAGGGCCAACTCTTCCCGGTCTCCCCGGTGCGCCTTTTTGTCCTTTCTCTCCTGGTTCTCCTTTTGCAGAAGAACAAGAAAAATATGAAGACAGATTCCATATTTTTGTTTTCTCTGTATGGTGTGCGTAAAGAAAGTGTGTAGAGCAGCATGCCTTTGAGTCCAGGGACCAGGATCTGAACAGTGCAGGGCTCCTCTGCCAAGTGCTCTCCATACGATGTCTGTAGCGTTAGTAAACTCAGCACAAACATAAGTATCATGGGCAATAACTGCTTCTCTCCTATCATCCTTTACATGGGCTGGTTGGTGGGTTACACTTGAGAAACAAGAGAGATAATACAAATACAAATCATTTCACAAAATAACTAAAGAGGTAGTAAAGATATCTTCATGAAAAATACAGTATTTCACAACTGTAACAGACTAATTGTTTCAGCAGCAAAACGGTAATGCTGTTAAATCCATAATATATTACTTTAAAGTCATTATCCATTACATCCAGTTTGCAGGCTGCTGAATTCCTGAGAGAACATGCCTCACTTGCAAAAACCCCCATCACAGATTTGAAGCCATTTAAGAAAGAAAATAATTTTTTTAAACCCATCCATACATATCCCTCTAGATGAGTTCATGCTTGATATAGATAGTTAAGGATGGAAGCAACATCCAGAATCACATTTGCCTAAACCAAAGACATATTCAGCTATTCAGCATATTTTTTGTTATAAACTTTGCCACCCCTATAACAGGAATAAATATAAGCCCAGAGAAAATAGGTTTAACGGTATATTGCATTTCAAAATCTGGACAGCCTACCTGTAGAGGTATTTCCACACAGAAGTAGAGAAGTATTGCCAGCTTGCAAAGACTTGCAGGAGCTTTGAACACTGGTGGTCCTACAGAAACATTTCATGTTCCTCCACAGGCACAACAGAATGTGTGTGATAGGACATTTCATAAACAGTTCACAGATAAAGTCCAAAGCAGCTGGGGCCCCACAGATAATTGGCTGGGAAAGTAGTCGAGTGATTGACAGTGGAGGGGCCTGATAAATATACTGACACAACTTCAAACTAACTTCAAACCAGAAATTCAGAGAAACAAGTTAATCTACAAAACCTCTTAAATAATTTCACAGAATTTTTCCAAGATTCGTAATAACTGTATAACATTTTAACATAGCCACCCTAAACTTCTCTACCCATGTAGCTGTAGTATTGATTTATGCGTGCTTCAGTTCATTTGGGGTGTCTGAATTCTTTCATGAAAGTAAAAATGTATTATGGGTTGTGTGACACTGGCTGATGCGTTTCACTGTAGAAACTGAGAGTGCCAGTTCCATGTATGTATCCTATGTATTTTATGGTCTTTACTAGCTATGTTCTTTTAAAGTGCACTATATTTTGTGTGTCTCTGCAAGTTCTTACTAAAACACCATTGTGATGTGTCAAGAAAGATTATTCCTAAATTGCAGTTTTTGACTGTCCTAGAGTCAATCCAAGTTAAGCATTAAGGATTTCACATGAATACGATACTTCGCTTATATAGCATTTCTGCCACTATCTTTTCTCCAGAGTGCGCTGGTTCCTTGTGATGATCAACTCTCCAGTGCATCTCCTCTCTTCTCTCCTCTGCCTTCCTATAAGCAAGTTAATTGGTTTGGGATTTGGCTTCACATGTACAGATCTGCTTATCCCCCTTGTGGCCACCTGAGGGAGCCATTGTCCGTGCAAGTAGTGGTATTAGTTGGAATTCCACAAAACTACTGCTCTGGATCTTAAATATACAATTACTTTTTCCAATACATTGATTAGAATTACTGTGACTAACATACTACATGATCAAAATGACAAAATAAATATTTGTAGGCTTTAAATAGACTTTAATTCTAATATTTGTCTTGACCAGAGTAAAGAAGAATGAGCAAAAATACAAAATGGTGGATGATGAATAATTCCTGTTCATATTTATGCAATAGTTGTGGTTTGGAGACTAGGATGCACTGTAGGATCCCAAAATAAAATATGTAAGTGGTGCTCGTCTTTGTTGTGCATGTAGGATGTCATGCAAGAACGAACTTGGACGTTTAACGAGTGAACAAAATATGTCATGTTAATGTTTACATGCTGTCAACTAGAGTCAGTAAGCAGATATGGTCCAATACAGGAGTGTCAGATATCCTAATTAGATTTGCAAACCCAGTGGCAGCTTTCAATGGTGGATTGGGTGTCTCCTTCAAAAATCCCCCCAAAAGTTTTAGATTACCTGCCTCTCAAATATTCATGAGTCTCAAGGCAACATTTGCTGTCTTTTCATTGCAGCCAGTGATGTAGTTGTGTGTGTGTGTGTGTGTGTGTGTTTGTGTGTGTGTTTGTTTGTGTACTCAATGTATCCTCTAACTCCAGTTTTACGATTAAACAACAATACTGTTCAAGCACACAGTTACCAGAGGTGAGTCAATATGTTAGATTTATTTCATTTTTTTACCGTATCTCACTAAAAGATTTTTTTTTAAAGTGGATGTTAGAACAAAGTCACGTGCATAGCCCCACTTGTAAATGGGTTTAAAATGGCACATCACTGTGTTCGCCGTTGCTATGAAGGGGAAAATGCCACATTTTGGAATTTGGTGATAGTTTGGAGACTAAAACACAGCCAGTAAAAAAAATAACCCGACACATGATCTTACGAGCAGCACTTCAACGCACCTTCAGTAGAGTACAGTCAGAGTGACGTCACCCGGACTCACCGGTGCGCGAGCACAGCCTGTCATCCAGTCAGCCTGCAGCTCCGTCCCTCCTGTCCGTCCTGTCCTGCGCCGGGAAGAGAGACAGAGAAAGTTGGACTGCGGCTTCAACTACGCATCCGTATGAAGGACTTAAAACTCATTACTGTCGCCCTGAACGTGAAGTTGGCTCTCTGAAGCATACGAGTTGTAAGTGTCCCCGCTTTTGTCTAACTTTTACAGTTTTTAGCGAATATCCAGGGTCAGAAACGGCTTGAGGCACTTTGTATTATCTGTACAGTAACGTGGATGGAGTGAGTACCGTTGCTGGGTATGCTAACTAGCTATAATTCTAGTGGGACTTTACTTCTATAGTAGTCATAATGGCTTATTTACAGTTTAAGGGTCTTAGTACCGTTACCCTCTTATACAGAGGGTGTTGATATTTAAGACAGGAAAATATTCTACCTCTTTTCACCTGCATGGCATCACAAAAAATGTTACTGGTTTGTCTTAATAGAAACTCATAGTTTTCTTGTAATATATTTATAGTAGCCTATCCATGATACTGGATAACCTCATAAACATGATTACATAAGGCGTATTTATTTTATTTTTCATTTGACTGTCTAATCTACTCTGGGTGCTTAATTCTACTATTTCTGACATGTTGCCACCCCTCAGCCAAGTCAGCCCCTCTTAAACCAAAACTCTATCTTGTCTGACCATGTTTTTTAAAGATAGGCCTCTGACAGTGTGACCTCTCTGTAGTTGGCCTGTTGTCAATATCCAATGCATTTTCCAAGTCCCCGTTTGCCTGGTAGAGAACAGGAAACAAGAGGCAGGAAACAAGAGGCGTGTTTGTGTGTCCTGCTTTAACTCTGAGCCGGTGTTCATACATGTATGTGTGTTTCCTTCTCTCTGTACTATGTGGGACTCTGTGTTTCATGGGACACTCTTCTGATTTGCTTTGTCTTGCAACTGATCACTTACTTTTATTTGTTAGGCTTAGATCTCACTTGATGCGTCTCACCTTTCCTGTCTGGATTAAGGTCAAACACTAAGAGGATTTAGGGCTGCAGAGTCAAAGTTACTCGTGAGGGACTGGTCTCTGTTTTGTTGAGAGGAGTCAGTGGTGCCTTTGCTTTGTGATGTAGACGTTTAGGCTGAAGGCCATCTGCCTAAGTGATATACCAGATTGGTTGGAGGTTTTCTTTGAAAGTAGCATGAGAATCCCAAAGCTGTCGGTACATTGCGAAGTACTGTATATTATGAAGGCAGATGTGTTGTGTGTGTGCAGACCTGCATAGACTGCTCTTGGTGTATGACTAATAAGCATGAGTTTTGTCTTAATTGTACAGTATGTGGAGCATTTCCATTATAGCAAAATGTGTGTCGTCATGTAGGCTTTTGGTGGTTATGTAGTTTGAACTGAGTGTATTTCCCATGTGCACATACTGTAATTACACTTGGACTGAAGTAGGGAACTGTGGGAAAGCTTTGTGGTTATCAGTCACTGAAATAGTCGGCCAATGGCAGGCTTATCCCAACAGCCTACTTCCTGTGAGTCAGACTATCAGTCATCTAACACAGACAGTCTTGAGGATCCCTCCATCCTTGATCTCACAAGATAACAGACTGGGAACGTAATCTCACCCTCCCTCCTTCTGGTGCATTTCCCGATTATGTTTGAATGTGGTTGAATGCTGCGTCAATTCGCAGTTGACAAACCTACAGTTTTAATGTTTGATTATCAATGGTTACTACAAGATGGAGCCTTTCCACTTGTTGCAGCCTGCTCTAGTGAATGTTGTAGAATCAGATTTGTGTATTGGCCTTGAGGTCAATAGTTGGCATCCTGTGAGTGTGGAGACAATTCTTTGGCTCTGCTTTCTATAACCAATGTTCAAGAAGCTTCTAGTATCTTACTGAATCAAATTCTACTATTATGGACCCAACAGACTGCATTTATGAGCAGCCATGAAGTTTCCCTCTCAGTGAATTGTCTTTTGTGCTAGTTTTGGCCTTGACAGTGGGTCGGTCCTTTGATGTGTGAAATCATTGTCTTGGCAATGGCCCACACTGGGCAAAGACATCTATTGTGAACAAAGTTTATTCCACTAATAATAGATGGGCCGTATAACAATATCTTGAGATAACGGCATGTCATTTGTCTTAATAAGTTCACTTTAAGTGGAAGCATTCAGCCCTAATTAAAGATAATTTACTTTAGATGCAAAGCAGATTTTCATTCATTCATACTTGTATAAATAAGTTGATTAATAAGATATTTAATACATTCTTGAATTTGGTTATTTTGCATTCATGCTGGTAGGCATTCCCCCAAATCATCCCATTTTTGTTGAAATTCCTAACATACCTGCATTCTGTCCAGAAATAAAGCATTTGAATAATTTCCCACAACTGTAACTTATATCTCCATTTGGGTGTGTTTACCATCTGAGCCTCATGTTACAAGGTTGATGTGAGTATGTGACTGGAAATTGCTGTAGCGTATTGACAAAAGCCAGATGGAGGTGTGTTGAACAGACATGACGTGCTTGATAACAAAGCAATAAAAGTCTGACTGCTGTCACCTTGGTACTGTCAGCACTTTTTTATAACACAAAGGAATCAAATATTCCAAAAAGTCTTTCAGTTTTTGTTTCTTGTCAACTGCGCTGTAGAAGTACTATCATGAACAATACCCGGAATATTATCTAACAAAAATGTTGCATAATGCAACATCATTGTTTTGCCTCATCTAGGTCCAAAAGAGAGACAGAAAAGCAACAGAGATGGTCAATGGTGATTGGATCCACCATTATGCTGAGTTAACGTACCTACATCAGCAGTCTCCAGCACCTATCCTCGCTGACATTTGACCCCAGTCCCTGAAGCTAATGGGATACTCAAGCAAAACGTCAGCACTGTTGCTTTGAAGATCTCTGTGGTTGTAGGATTAGCTGTCAAGAACCGCTAATGACACAGGCGCAAACACAGCTTTCACATTTGACTGAAGATGCTCTGAGATTGTCAATACAAGACTCAGGCAGAAATGTGGATTGTACTCTGCATCTGACAGGGTTCAACTGTTGTCAGTTACAGAATTAAGTCTGGTGACTTGGAATATCTATACTCAACTTTAGAAACTAATAAATCAAATACAAAATGATTTGATAGCAGTATCTCAGGACTAGCTGCTTTAGCTTGGACACTGCACAGTCCAAATATACACCGACAGACTTGAGATGCTCCCTACTGGATTGTTTGGCTGGGCAGTTTATGTCAGGTCACTTGGGGTAGTGTTCACTCACTAGAGATTGCAGGAATCCCTCAGGATCCTCTCTTACAGGATCAGTAGGAGGAATAACAGGTTAATGGAAAGTGAAGCAGACAGCAGGTCAGGTCCCAATCACATCATGCGAATGACTGAGGAATGTCACTGTGCATCACATTCCCATCTTGTTTTTTTCAGTCATACCTAGCTGCTTTAATATTAGTCTCCATGTCAAGGAAAAGGTAATGTTTACTGACAAAATGTTATTGAGTTAAAATAATTTTCATGACTTGGAGAGTGTAGTTAAGACTGTGACGATATGAAGGGGTGAAGGAAAATGTTACAGTGTAAATCAGGTTCAGGTACTCAACAAAAAAAACAGAACAGTGGCACTGAGAAATTACCCTCACGAGGGACTAATGCTTTCTCAGTTGTTAAATTACCAGTGCTGATATCAGCTTTTGTTTGTCAGCTGTGAAGAAAAGGTGAAATACATATTGCGTAGCTGTACAAGGCTTGGGGGGCAGGCAGTGGGACTTAGCTTAGAAGCAAATTCAGTAGTAAAAATGCAAAACTGTGTATTGTACTTTGCATTTCTATTTTAAGCCACGTATGTGCTTTCCTGTGTTCATGTTGCCGCTCTTCCCCTTTTTGTCTTTCCTCCTCTCCCAGTTGCGTGGTCGTGCTGACTGGAGGTAAGCCATGGAGGATGGGAAGCCAGTGTGGGCGCCCCACCCCACAGACGGGTTCCAGCTGGGCATGATCGTTGACATAGGAGCCGACACACTCACCATAGAACCACTGAACCAGAAGGGCAAGGTGGGTCATCACACACAAACACACATGCACATGCACACACCCCGGCTTTCTGGGCGGTGTGTAAAGCAAGGCCAACTGGGAAAATGTGAGGGTGAGGGGCTGATGCTTGTTTTCCTTTCATGTAGCTCTGCAAGTTGATGTGAGAATTGCACATTCATTAAGTGGGTCACATAAATGGGACGTTGTTTGCCTTAATCCCAGGAGGGTGCTCGCAACATACACAAATACATTCATGTACAATACTTTCATGGAGAATTACAATACAGTGTGTAAGAAATGAAAACGTGTATTTTCTGTAATTTTGTCGCCGTTGGTCTGAAGTAGAAAGGCGTTAGCACAACAATGTGTAAAATGTGAGAAACATGAGAGACCACATGTACAGAGGCATGAATAAATAAAGAGAGCAGCAGCAGGTGCGCTGATAGTGTTGCCTAGAGGGAGAGCTGCTCATTAGGAGGTAAAGTCCACCTGTTACACCTGAGCTGTCACGTGTCCCCAGCTAGCAGGCCTCTGATGTTTACAACAGACATATACTCGAGCAGTAGTCTCTGCATTTGTTTTGTCTGAAGTGTTCTCACTACAGCTACTGTGTAGACCTTTCTCACCTCAGAACTCGTAACATTAATGACAGCACTTTTTCATACGCCTTTATCACAGCAAGCTTTGTGACTTGTCATAGTGGGAAAAGCACATTTGTTACTAATAACACCTAATAACAATGTCTCTCAAGTGTCCCAGTCAGCCATGACAGTGTGACAGTGAGCCAGCATGGGCAATACCAGGACACTGAAACTGCAGTGGTGTTACCTGTGTTTGACCAGTCAATATGTCCATTATAAGAACGTTCTATTACTAAATTTGATCGATTAACGTTTCTCTTGATCTTTTATGCAGAATAGCTTTATGTTGCTCTGGTAAAGTCATGTTTATATACTGCAAAAATATTTGCCCTGATTAAAATACGTTAGTAGGTCCTCAGAAAACTTTGTGTTTGTATTGCAATACAGTCTCGCCTTTTTTGAGAATAATTTTGTAGAAATATTGTGACGTTTTTAAAATTGTTACTGTACTTCATTCTTATCTCAAGATGTCACCAGTTACGAGGGACCTGCTGAATCAAAGTTGCATTGGAAATGAGCAATTATCTTACCCAACTGACAAACAACTACATAATATGAAGACTCCGCACCACACTAAATGACTCGTGAAGATAAATATTTAAAGTTGTGCTACACTGAGCTGGAGATGATTTGAATGAGTTTGAAGTGAATCTCATTTGGAATAGCTGTGTACTTTGAATGATCATGATCAGTTTGTGTCTCATTGCGAGGCAAGAACTATACCCATTCAGTGAGGGTATAAAAGGCCCATTGAGTGTTTTTATTTTACTGCAGTGTGGAGCTCATTAGTGCCTCAGTTCAGTACACGACCCGCGGCCTGGATACCTCTTCTTCTTTGTCAATTTTATTGGTTAGACATTTCTCACATGGTTATTATTGTGGGCATGGGCATGTCCAGATTGAGCCAAGGCACTGTAGCAGGCACACAAAGCAGATTCTGTTTATGCTTACAGCCTGTTTGTGGTAATAAACCATGCATCATAGCACAGACTGGGTCACACACACACAAACACACACAAGCAGGGGTATTGATATAGGGAATGTAATGACATGTAAAGAGAGCAAAACAGTGCTTATTATATTGATATATAATGTAGGGAATAACCAGACACAGTCATTGTTCTGCTTTAATAATGTCACTTGGTCTGATTGACTTGATTGGTTCCTACAAGATCAGCGCAGAGCACCACTATCGTTTCTTCTCCACACACACACACACACACACACACACACATACACACACACTTACTCACTCAGGTGTTCAGATCCAGTTGCTCTCCTACCAAATTATTCATTACCCTGCCATGTCTCCCCTTGTTTCTCTCACAGCCGGCTTGTTCCATTGAGTTTATTTCCATTAACTCAGACTCTTAAACAATAGAGGGAGAATATCAGTAACTAATTTAGCCTGGGAACATGTCGCACCAAACATCATTACTGTGATCTTTAAGCATGATGAATGATTCATGTTTATGCATGCTTGCTTAGCTTTTTATATCTAATATGTCTCCCTTTTTCGGATGCTAATAAACAATTGCTTTGTGTCGTAAGCTTGTCAAAAAACAAGAAGTAAACAATGAATAATCTTGTACATAAAGTTGGCAAGGATAGGTAGAGACAGTGTCACTTGTAGCATGTCTATCTGTCCTGGAGATTACATCATGTGACTGTTACAATAAGGAAAACTGTTCGTGTTACAGACCTTTCTTGCTCCGATGAGCCAAGTCTTCCCAGCAGAGGATGATGTCAACAAACATGTCGATGACAACTGTAAGTCAACACTCAAATGACTGTTATGACATTTTTACAATCATTTTTTTTCTCCAAGAAATAATTTCTTTTTATTTGTCTTGTTTGTTTTTTCTTCTCTTTTCAGGTTCCCTTATGTACTTGAATGAAGCCACTCTTCTCAACAATGTCAGAGTGCGGTACAATAAAGACCACATCTATGTATGTTTTCTTCTCCTTCTACACTTCTAAGTATAAATCCTTTTATATATGTGCTCTTGTCACTATCCATTTGCATCATAAGGAGATACAGTAACAGGTTGGAAGGCAGAAGGAGAGAGGATCCCTATCCTTGTTTCCCTGAGGGAGGAGAGTACCAGGTGGTAAAGAGGGAAGGGAAGCTAGAAAAGGGTCATAAAGTCAGACTGGCAAACCCAATCCTGATCCCAGTCACTCACTTAGGAAATGAGGGACAGCTGCTAGATGGGAAAAGCAAGACAGGGAAACAAGTAAAGGTGTGTCTCAACAGCCTCCACTGGGCTAATTTTCACCTCTGTTGTCTCTCATTATTCAATAATTTACATGTATTTTTTGCTATTTCTTGACTTTTTCTGAATGCAGTGACTCTAATCACACCTGTATTTATTACTCTTACAGACTTATGTGGCCAATATCTTGATAGCTGTGAATCCTTACTATGACATCCCCAAACTGTATGGCCCTGACGCCATCAAGTCGTACCAGGGGAAGTCGCTGGGAACTCTGCCGCCTCACGTCTATGCTATAGGTGAGAGCTCAACACCTTCTAATCACCGTTTAGTAAGGGGGTAACGTATATAAGCTGAAGGACTTAAAAAAGAGTAAGACAATTGTATTTGAAATGCATTATTTTTTTTAAACTGATGAGAGGCTGTAATAGTACTTTCCAAAGAGGCTTTGGTGCTGGGTGTTCCAAATGTATTATCCAAAAGAGGAAATTATTTTGGTCAGAGGTGGAAATAATACAGTACTAAATAAAAAAAGAAACCTGCTAAGTCACCTTGTTGTTTTGTGAGCCTACTTGTATAAGTAATTCAAACATACAGTAATTCTCAGTGTCATCTTGAAGAAGAAACCTCCTAAAGACTTTCAAATTTCTTAAGATAATTTAAAAGCTATTTCATTACGCATAATTTGATCCTTGATTATTATACTACAACGTGAAGTGATTTTCTTTTTTGTTTTAGCCGACAAAGCCTACAGGGACATGAAGGTTCTCAAGATGAGCCAGTCCATCATAGTTTCTGGTGAATCTGGTGCTGGAAAGACTGAAAACACCAAGTTTGTTCTCAGGTATGAGCGCACATGAATCATGCTGCATCCCATCTTCATCTTCCCTTCACACTCACCTTTGGTCCTCGTCCTTCTGATCGTGTGTTTGGTGTTGAACCTTCCCCTTTCTTTCCAAACCAAGATATTTTACCACCATACTTTGACTGCAACACATTGCAAGTTACTGATATAGATGAATAGATGAACAGCTGTTTGCAAAGGAAAACTATTGTAGTGACCATTAAACTGTAAACTGTGGATTGGGTTTTAGTGTGAGTGCCTGTTTGTCTTTTAAACTTTTTTTAGCTTCTGGTGATTTAGTATACATATTCATCATTGTTTATGACAATTTCATCCCCATCCTGTAGATATCTCACCACAACATATGGAAGTGGTCAAGATATTGACGAGAGAATTGTGGAAGGTAACAAATAACATCCAAAAACCACAGCTAGTAGTAACTATCGATACTGTCTGTACTATATGAGGGCAGTGTGATGCTGATTCTGTTTTTCCCATTTCATATCCCAGCAAATCCCCTCCTTGAGGCCTTTGGAAATGCAAAGACAGTCCGGAATAATAACAGTAGTCGCTTTGGGAAGTTTGTGGAAATCCACTTTAATGAGAAGGTAATAGATGATCTCTGATTACGTTGTAGGTTGGTCTATAATTTGCTGTGTGTGGACCATGAATTTTAAAATCTGATTTTAAGACCTGATTCTTCTCTTGTGTCATCAGAATGCAGTTGTGGGCGGATTTGTCTCCCATTACTTGCTAGAGAAGTCAAGGATTTGCATGCAAAGTAACGACGAGAGGAACTACCACATCTTCTACAGGCTGTGTGCCGGGGCCTCCGAGGACATTAAGAAGAAACTGCACCTGGACTCTCCGGACAGCTTCAGGGTCAGTGGGCTTAGACAGACACCAGGGTGTCCACTCTGAATATTTCTCAGAAAAAGATCACATATCATACTGTATTGTGCAATGCAGGAGTTTTTGAAAGAGACAGAAATAAGCATTTTGAGAGCAGTTTTTTATGTAATTAAATGGACTTTACCATTTTTATTTCTTAGTATTTTTGGAGTAGAGATTGGTTAGCAGTTCTTTGAAAGCCCACTAGTCACATGAGCTTATTTTTAGTGATGTAAGGAGGTCCTCCCAAGTGAAATCAATATCCCCCCAGTAACAAAATATTTCACAATTTAATTATTTCCCTTTTGAATGCAGTTATCAACTCAGCAGGGGCAAAGTCAGAGAGCATAAAGGTGTTTACCCCACTCTTCATTTTCTTCTACAAGCTCTAGAAAACAACATTTAACGGAACAACAAGCAGCTCAAGCTGTTCCTTTAGATGTTTATCATAGTGTCATTATATCAGGTCCCTGAGGTGACACCCACATCAACAGAGGCAATTACTTCATGTGATTCACTACTAGTCAGCTGTGGAGCAATATTGGAAGACAGCAAAGTAAATCTTTTAGATGATAAAAATCAATACAAATATCCCCAGTAGGTTTGAAATGTTTTCATACTGTGTCTGTATTTAATTTATCAAAATATTAATTATGCTGAAATGTTCTAAGGCTGATTTTTCTCTGTTGCAGTACCTGAACCGAGGATGCACCAGATACTTTGCCAGTAAGGACTCTGATAAACAAATCATGCAGAACCGCAAGAGTCCTGAGGTAATGTCACGTTCAGTTGTAACCCATTACATGATCAGTCTGGACACTTGTGTTACACTTGCCTACTGCATGGCAACACATTTTATGTCAAGGAGCAAAGCTAAAGAATGTATTGTAATGCAACACTTTTGGATTTGTTCCTGTGCGATAAATCATTTGGATAGTTTTTGATCCTACATTATTCTTTCCCCAACAATAATGAGGAAGCACTAGACTGAAAGCTAATCCCAGACCATATTCAACAAAATCAGCTGCAAATGTGAAATGATACGCAGGAAACTGGTCAATAAGAATAGTTCAAGAATTGAGTTCAGGAAGTTCATGAGTTATGTATGACATGAAAAAGAACCAGTGCCCTGTTGAGTTGCGCTGCAAAGCCTTCAGGAGATGTGTAATTAATATCATGAAACAATTAGAATAAGTGTGACTCTGTTGCTCTCTCAGGGACTAATTATACACGTTCATTTCACTTCTTGTTTGCTAAGATAGAAAAATATCTTCCTTTTTGCTCATCAAAGTTTCAGGAAATTCAGGTGAGATAGTGGTAAACAAAGGAGGTGCTTTCAGTTCTCTGTTAATTAATTTACTCAGAATGAGTTTATTTATGTATATATGCTTTTGCACTGAAATGCTGCAATCATACAGAGGAAGCTGGTGCTGTGCTTCGGTTTCATTGTCACCCTACTCGCCCAGCTTTTTAACTGCTCTATCTTTCAGAACAGCATGTAGTTTGTATGTTCCTCTTTAAATAATATGCTGATCAAAATTTGTTCCATTTCCCCTTTTTATAGTTGTAAGAGGTATTATTTTACACCAACATTGTTTTGTTTTTTATTGTAGATGTCACTTATATATTGTATGTGAAAGGGTCTTTATTTAACATGCTTACTATGTGCTTACAAAATCAATAACAGTACCTTAATGATGGAAGCACTTTGTAAGTACATTGTGTGTTATTGATATGTTGCTAATGAAGTCATTGTACATCTGTCTGTCCCGCCACGTGTCTGTGTTATATAGGACAATAAGGTGACGTTTCCTTTCTTATCAGAGATTTGTGCTTCCTGCTCTTCATCCCGTATTTTTCCTAAAGTAAACACTGAGAGACTATCAGCTTTTACGTGCTGCTGTTTGTTGTGCAAACAGGAAATAAGAGCGCATGCTTCCTCTCTGTCTGCATGTGTCTGCCAGATTGGATTGGGACTGGGTGGTGCTTAGATAGAAACATACAATGGGTGTTTGCTTATTCAGCTTTTTTCTGTCACACATTGCAGGACTGCACAACTATTGTATATTTTCCATAGTTTATAACCCATATTTAATTGACATTTTATTTTGAAGGCTCACTGTTTTTGAAAATGGTCAGCATGTAAATAAAACATGAAAAACATCTGTCCACCTCAATACAAGAACTGTGAATGGTCTCTTAACTTACAGTATAATCAGGAGCAAATATTTAGCAATAATTGTGCAGCCCTCGTTAATTTTCACTGTGTGATTAATCTACAGACTTGACTCCTAATGAATCTTGAAGTGCTCTGTTCCAGTTACGTTTCACATTGCATGTCTGTTTTTTCTGCTTTCATCATCGCTGAGATATTGCTAGATATTACATTGGCTCTGTTTTTTCTTTAATTGTATAAATACAGTACTTGTCAAGACATTTGGAGATGAGGCTACTGTAGCAGAGCAGCCTTATAGTAGTTCATAGGATGGTCTGTGTGCTGTGGGAGTTTTTTTTTTTTTTTGGTTTGTCAAAAGTGCAAAGTCCATGTTAAACATGTGGCTTTTATAGTTTGGTGTGGGCTCCTCCAATTCAATTTAGAATCAGATTTACTCAATATTTAAAGAATATTTAATGAAATTGCTAAAATTTAAAACATAGATTGCCATCTTGTTTGAGTAAATCATGATTTGAATTGAATTCTCACTCGTTGTTGTTTCTCTCTTGATCTCAACTTTTTCTGACTCGCTCGTGTGTTTTATAGCATGTAAAGGTCGGCGCTCTGAAGGACCCTCTTCTTGATGACCAGGGTGACTTCAACAGGATGTGTGTGGCCATGAAGAAGATTGGTCTGGACGACACTGAGAAGCTGGACCTGTTCAGGGTGGTTGCTGGCGTTCTGCATCTGGGCAACATTGACTTTGAAGAAACAGGAAGCTCCTCAGGTTAGACAGATGCTGTAATTACAAATAGATCCAACCTTTTTAGAATAATCTGTGAGATTCTCAATGTTTTGGTACCGGAAAGATCTTTCTTGAGAACATTTATTACTGTTCATGCAAACCACCAAGGTCTTCTGTTTTTTTCTGCAAGAAATAAAACTTTACTTCCTCTATGCCAGAGATGCAGCCCATTTAGATGAACATAACAAGTTGGTATCAATTTGGTTTATTGATTACTAATATTGATACGAATATTTAATTTTTTTCATTACATGTGAGCACATAGAATTCCACAGATTTGTGTTACAGTATTAGATCAATATGAAAATATTGAAGAATAGATCTACTGTGTTTGGATATCACCACCATTTAGTCTCAAACGGTGATAAAGAGAACCCCTGTTACCCTGGTAACCAAATCCACGTCTCTCTCTATTTTTTCTGGCTCTTTCTGTTACAAACAAAGTCTCTGTGGATTAAATAAGTCAACTTTCAGCAGTTTCTCCCTCACTGTGGCTTACACCCAGTCAACCTGAATCTGTATCAGGCTCCTTCATTCTCCCGCCTGTATAAGACTCTCTGCTTGTTTTTGGTTGGAAAAAACATGACTATGCATGTTACATTGTGGGGCAAAGCTACATAACTCTGTGCATAATCATTTAATGATGGCTTGTAAAGTGTAGATTCATGACTGCAAGACCCTGAGTTCTGATCTTTACTAAGTCAAACTAGTGCTAAAATGGATCCAGCTTCTCTTCATGTACAGTGCTTGAATCATGTGAGCACATTGTTGTTTTGGAGGTGATATGAAATGTGTTTGTAATGATTTCCCTTAAAGTATGGTTGATACAAAGAGAAAGAAATTATCTTGCATATTTTCAGAACCACAGATTGTAGTAGGATGATTTTTTTAAGGCTTGTGTGCCTTACTGTATGTTTCAGGTGGTTGTGTCCTGAAGAACCAGTCAGGCCAGACTCTGGAGTACTGTGCTGATCTGCTGGGTCTGGACCAGGATGATTTGCGTGTCAGCCTCACAACCAGGGTCATGCTCACTACAGCAGGGGGCGCCAAAGGAACGGTTATCAAGTAAGAACAACTGCACTCGGCTTCAAAGATCTTTGCAACTTGTTTTTAAAATTGTTTTGTCTCTCTTAGTTCCTGCAGATGTCACTGTCATTGTTTCTGACTACTGAACTCTCTGAGTGAAGGCAGGAAGTTCATGGCTAATAATCCTACACAGAGATTAACCAACTAATTTAATTCAATTGACACGGGCAGTTGTTGCTGTTATTGTCGGTAGTATCCTGCAAAGTATTAAAATGTCTTTTTATTATAAACAGTAAATGATAGATCTGATCATTCCCTGCAGGCAAGTGGTCTACAAGCAGTAACACAAATATAGATATTTTGCTTAGGTAAACTGTAGTTATACATGATTGCATTTGGTGCAGTATTGGCACTGCTCCTGTGTACTTTGGTGGTGATGTGGTGTTTGAGTGATGGGGCCAGGTTTGATAGATTAATATTTCAGAAGGGCCAGATGCTGGCCTGGCCTGGAAGTGTTTTCTCCACATAAATAATGCAGCCTGTATCTGAGCAGGCAGGCGAGCATGGCTGCAGTACAGTAAAGGCCTGGTATCTGGGGAGCAGGTGGAGCAGAGGGGGCCTGGCTTTGTCATTAAGCCCCAGACAGATCCACCCTACCCCTGGGAGGTTGAGTGTTACAGAGGGGGTGGTGGACGTGGTGTTATCAGGGATGAGTCTCTAACTAGTGCATGTGGAACATTGCAGTGGATAAAAATGCCTGTCACTGAGATGAATTGTAAAGATCTCATGTGTTTTACTGCATTTAACTCATGTCAGTGAAATGGAGAAAAGGTTGCCTATTGTCTGGCTGAAAAGGCTACTTTAGCCTTAACAAAGGTGGACTATTCCTGTGTGTAATGGATGAGATTTTTTTTTTTTTTTGTATGCAGGCTGGGTAGGTGGAATATCAAAAGTGGGTAACAATCTATCATAGCAAAAGACAGACCTTTAATTTAAAATTCACCTTTTTTCCCAGCTGGGACGGCTGAGTTGAACCCTGGGTCACTGTGGAACTGCACTTTGTCCATACACTCAACCCCTGTAAATAATTTAAAAATAAGTTGTGTTAAAGCGCCATTAGAGAGCCTAGTAGAGTTCAAGGTTCATATTTTAGTTTTAATACCTCATCTTTGGCTCAGAAACCCTCATTTTAAAACGATCGCCTAGCTTGACTGTAGAGATCAGAAGGGGAACGGCACTATGCGGCAAAAAGTGTCACATCAACACAACAAAACTTTTGCTGCCACATGAAAATTGGGTTGATTAGGGGAAAAAAAAAGAGAGGGAGAGAGAGAGGTTTAATAAGAGACTAGCTTGTCCCAGTTTCGGACTGTCTTTCACTGCCCCACTTTGTTTTTCCCTCCAGGGTGCCTCTAAAGGTGGAACAAGCAAACAATGCCCGCGATGCCCTGGCCAAGGCTGTGTACAGCCGCCTCTTTGATCATGTGGTCAAACGAGTAAACCAGTGTTTCCCATTCGAGACTTCCTCCAACTTCATCGGGGTGTTGGACATTGCTGGGTTTGGTAATAAAATGCTGCTAAAGTGTTCGATAAAATGTGGAAGTTTCAATTAAACTTAATACACTTAATACACACATTTAGCCCAACATCACTGACAATATAATGGACTAACTGAAAATATTTGTTTCTGCAACTTCCCAGATGCATTTTGCTGTTGTGTTTTTTCATTGGTTTGTTTAGAATTCAGACTACTAAAGAGACACTTGTCTGTGCAGCCTGTTTCTTAATATAAGTACCCTAATGCATACATACACTTCATTACCAGGACTCTTGCTTGAGAATTAATTTCCCCCGACTGCCTTAATTAACACAGGCTTTGCAAAAATTTTCATTTTGGAAAATTAATTGAAATATATGTTTTTTTTCTGCTTCTCTCCTCTTAGAGTATTTTGAACACAACAGCTTTGAGCAGTTCTGTATCAATTACTGCAATGAGAAACTTCAGCAGTTCTTCAACGAGCGGATTCTGAAAGAGGTGGGTGTGGATTAAGGTGATTTGGTGTGGTTTACTTCTTCATCCCTGGAAACCTGCCATGTCATGTCACTCGCAAGCCAAACTTACTGACTCTTTCACGAGCCAGGAGGAAGTGTTTGGCACACTAAGCTTCTCTGTTTCCTCACGTATATTTTCCCTCCGTCTCTCCTGCGGTCTCTCATTAGAATGCTAATTTCTCAAGGGACGTGATGGGGCTTGTTTCTCCTGTGATCTCTTAATGTTATTTTCTTCCAAGGTCTCCAATTAATGCGCCACAATTCTGGTTTAAGCCTCTTTCTCATTATCTGAATCGTGTGTTATCGGTTTGATGGGGTTTGTTTTTTGAGGTGGATGATGTTCTGAAGCCACTAGTTTTGATTTTTGACATTTGGCCATGTCTGTGCAGGAGCAAGAGCTGTATCAAAGGGAAGGGCTGGGAGTGAATGAGGTGCACTATGTTGACAACCAGGACTGCATAGGTAAGTCTCCATGTCAGCTTCCCTCCTAGCACCCTGTTCATCCCCAAACAGTTTTTAAAGTTTCACTCCTACCCTGTGTGCACAGTCGAAAGTTTGAGAAGTTTTCCTGAAAAATGTCACAGTTGAAATTGAAAAATGTACAAAATAAAAGTAAAAAAACTTAATGTAGGACTTTGATCATATTTCTTTTTAAAGCTGATAATTTGTCTGACTTGAGCTGGTTTCAAATGACCAGAATTAATGGTATTTGTGTGTAGGAGTATATGTATTGATATCTACGTGCATCTGTACCTTGGGTGATCTTTGGAAGTGAAAACAGGGCCGATCGAGTGACACTCAGGGACATCATTAAGATGAAGTGTTGCCTTTGAGGGCTTGTGTTGCAAAACACAAAATTGACTGACAGAGGCTGTCTGTTGAGCCCACACACCACAAATGTACTGAGGTTGGTTCAAGTGTAACATCATCTCACCCACATGGCATTCATTTGGGCCATTCCTTGTGCTCAGGGCTACACGTCGGAGCAGCGAAAATACACCTGTCAGAGGGACAAAAATACAGACTTCTCATTATCCAAGAAGCTGCCATATCCACGTGTCTGAAGGGAGCAAGAGTAATGAGTATTTGTGGGTTTTATGGCCTCTTTTGTGCAACGAGAAGCCGGAGAAATAATGCCCCCTTGTTTTTGTTGTATCTGTCCTCAAATGAATCCTCGAATTAATGGGATGAAGTAGTCAGTGTATCAAGGTGAAGCAGTTTGATTTGTATTTCAAAGGCTGTGATTATTCAGGTGCGAGGTTAACTGACAGCCGTGAATAACATTTATGACTTGCAAATGACCGTTTGGGTTGGCCATTAATTCACTCATCAATCTTCAGGATTTATGCACAGGTGCTTGTTCATGCAAATTTTTTCCGAGGTCCTTGGCTATTAGATTATATTCTAAACACAGCATGCCGTATGAATAATTCAGGTATATGGCTAAATGAGCATCTTGATGAACATGTTTTCTGCTTTGAATATTCACATCCAGAAACGGTAAACAGTGGAAAGTTCCAATAAATGTCATATTCAGAACCTGAATGTTAAGTAATTTTATAACTTCTGTATCATAATGGCCACCGTGATTCCCCCATAACCCCTTCCTTAATACCTTAGTAGAGATTCATGTGTTTTATCGTTGTCCCTAAAAAAGCATTTGATGAAACTTGTGGATTGGAAATACTGCAAGTTTGGACATAAGAAGAAGTATTTCAGGTTTTGTCAACATGTGGCATCTTAGGCATTAGGATTACTTACTACTGGGCTTAAACATGAATCCTAACACTGTTGCTGATACACATATAATTGTTGTTTCCAGACCTAGTGGAAGCAAAGCTGGTGGGAGTCCTGGACATTTTGGATGAAGAGAACCGTCTCCCTCAGCCCAGCGACCAACACTTCGCACTGGCTGTTCACAGCAAGCATAAAGACCACTTCAGACTGACGGTCAGTCCCCTTAGCTGTGCTCTCTTCCCCTCTCCCTCCTTCTTCTTTCACCATGTTTCTTATTCTCTCTCTCCTTCTGTCTTTGCTTTCTCTTCAGTATTCTGCCATTATTCCCTGTCTTTGTGTGCTAAGTTCTTTTGTCAGGCCAGGCAGCGATGCTACTGCACACTGGTTTTGTCATTGTGATCATTTTTTACTCTGCCTGTTTGTAACAGCGGTTATGTGAGTGACGCACAGTCCCAGTCCCTCCCTCTGTCTCTGTCATTGTCCCTATTGTTTATCCCTCTGCCTGTATTTCTGCAAGCATGAAATCCTTTTAGAACTGCAGCCTTGACACCAATTCAAGCTTAAGATTAGAGGTGGCTGGCTGCAACCACACTCTACCGCAGGGAGAGTTATTATTCAAATAAAGACGATTCTATAGATTTAATAGGGCGAAAGACATTAATTTTAATCTAAAGTGCTTGAATGTTGAACATTTCTGCTATACAGTGTTCACAATTTAAGGATGATTTATGTTGGTTCTCCTCACCGATGAAGTAAATGGAGCTTAAAAATGCTGGGTGCTACATTTTATTTTTTATCCTAAAGAATAATGCTGGTAATGGGTTTGATAATGGTAAGGGTCCTTTTATTTAATACCTGAGCCAGATAAGAGGAAAAAAAATATATCTCGACTGTGTGCAGTTGTTATTTCCTTTTATATCCATGCAAGTAAACATGTTAAATATCTACAAATTACTCTGTGCAGAGTTTGTGAGAACATGCCTGTATTTATTACATAATTTCTGGCTTTTTTTGTTGGATTTCACTGCATTTCATTGATCCAAATGTTTCATTCTGCAAAGCAGCCCTCCTCATTCAATAGTGGTGTGGATAAACAAGATTCTGCTGTAGAGATGGTGATGGATAGAATTAGAGTGAAATCAATACATATGTGTTTTAGCACTGTCATTAAATTTGATTTGCTTGCTTCCCTCCCCCACTTAGGTTCCCAGGAAGTCGAAGTTGACCATTCACAGGAATCTCCGGGATGACGAGGGCTTTATCATCAGGCACTTTGCTGGAGCAGTTTGCTATGAAACGGTAATGCTTAACACAGATCTTATCATATAGGGATGTTGGGTGTTTACAAAATCCAGTAGGAGAATATTTTTCACAAAACACCTTTTTTTTATAATATGTCCTACATAGTTACCAGCTACATACAACAGTGGAGTTACTCGTTTTTTGGGTTAAAGCTAACTAAAACTCGATAGTCAATGAAGCCAATCACAGGTTAAACACATTTTCAGCCGCCAACTCATGATTATTTTTGTTGTTGATGAATCTTCTGATTATTTTCTCAGTGAATCTATTATTTGTTCCATCACAATTTCCTAAGGTGATGTCTTTAAACTGTTTGCTTTGGCTCGCAAACAGTCCAAATAGTTGCAAATTGATTGTCTGTCAGCTAATCAATTAATGAACTAATCATTCCAGCTCCAACACATTTGTTGCCCTGGTACAAATGTCACAACAACACATCACTTACACTTATAAAAAGTTGCTTTGGTGAAGTGTATGGTACGCTACATAAATGTAATGCATTTGCATGTGTGTCCGCAGACTCGGTTTGTGGAGAAGAACAATGATGCCCTCCACATGTCCTTGGAGAGTTTAGTGTGCGAATCGAAAGACAAATTTGTTCGAGAGCTGTTTGAGAACTCCAACACCACCAAGGACTCCAAACAGAAGGCGGGCAAACTCAGCTTCATTAGCGTCGGCAACAAGTTCAAGGTCAGAGTGGCTGTTAAAGTTTGTCAGACAAAGTCCCTGAACATAAATACAGCTTAATAAAACCTCATTTTAGTTTATGGTAATACTTCTTAATTTCACTATCGCAAATAATAATAAATAAAATGTTATTTTTTCAAACTAATGATGAATTCACTGAATCTAAACACTTAGATGCTACAATACTTTGTGTGATGGTAGATCCTAATGTCTGTTATTGTCAGAGACATGTAAATTATAATTAGAATAGCTTTATTTAATTTTATTCACTTTGTCCAACTGGATTGGTGAGAAACTGTTAAGTGCGTTGTCCAAATTAAAGATGGAATACATAAAACCAATTTAAATTTAGTTTAATATTTGGTTGTCCAGGAATTTTGCAAAAATGCGATTATGAAGATGTATTATTTGAAATACACTAATTTGCTGTATTATTAAATGTACTGTTTTCCTATTTAAAAGTGTAAAGTGTAGAATATTTCTCAACACTCTTAGCTTTAGCTTAGCTTTTTCGCTTCTTTTCAGACTTTTCTAACTCTAATCTCTAGACTTCTGTAACTTTTCACCTTTCCACTCTTCTTCTTCCCATTTCTCTTTTTCCTCCTTATTCAGAGATCCCCTCTTTTAGATTTCCTTCAGTCTCCCACCTCTTTCCTCTGAGAAAACCTTCCTTGGTGGATAAAGCTGGATAAAGTCAGCTTGAGGTATAATAGAGAGGAGTTAGAAAACAGGGGGAGTGAAGGAAATAAAAGGGAAAAAGAATGAAACTGTGTTGAGTGACCCAGAAGTACACAACTTTCAGCCACATGTCAGCAGTCTTATTTTGGCTTGAAGTTTCTTTATCACTGAAGTAGCTTCTTTGCTTGCATCACTAATTCACCTGGAATGGACTCAAGCACAAAGATGATGTGTGTGTTTAAAATATTTACTAAAAGCTGGAAAGTGTTATATGAGGAGGACACGTGGGACTAGTTGTTTTAATTTTCTACATTTGGAAACATGTTAAGATAATCTAGCAGTATTAAGCTGCTTTACAAGTATTTGTATCTTCCATTCATACACAGTATGCCCTATTTGCAAAGTTATTTTTATGGTAAGATTGTGCTTGTCGGTGCAGGCAGATATCTTATGGAAAATTTGCCTCTATGCACCATATATGTGGAAATTGAAATTGAAATTAAAACACACACACACATGACCATAGACATGCAACTGGGGGAGAGATGTTTGAGTGATGGGGCTGCCACGTAGCGGCGCCCCTCGACACTGAGCTCCTTCCATCCCGACAATTGACAAATACTCTTTATTTACATTGCGCTTTTTTTACAGCAGAGCATTGATGCATTGCAAACACATACTAAACCAGGAAATGTTGTCAAAGTAACAGGCCTGTCATATGAGGGAAATGTAGGCTATGCTTCAGCCTGTAACTTTACAATTTAAAATGTTCTCCAGCGGAGCATGCCCCCGGACCCCCCTATCTGGCTACTTTTTCCCCACTGGCTGGCTACTCCATATCCTTGTGAAAAGCCCTCATCTATTTTAGTTTATTTTATTCTTTAATCTTTAATCTTTGTTTTAACACTTGTATGTGTTTCTTTTTATATTGTCTTTTACATTGCCTTGTGTGTCTTTTATATCTTGTCCTACATTTTATGTAAAGCACTTGGAATTGCCTTGTTGTTAAAAGGTGCTATATAAAGAAGTTTGCCTGCCTTGTCCTTGCATGACTGTTAACTCTGGTTGCTCCCTTCCCTCATCTATGACGAGGAGGCATTTCACTGCTGCCTGATTTGAAATGTCTGTCTGTGCTCACAAATCATTAAACATTTCCTTTTGTCTGCTTGCACACACAGACCCAGCTGAACCTGCTGCTGGAAAAGCTTCGTAGTACAGTGAGTAATATGTCTGTCAGTTTCATTAGACATTTTCTAGAAAACTTTTTTTAAATCACCCTTTAATATATGCAGTGTGTACAGGAATGTTTCAACTTATTGCAGCCCTACATTTACATACATGTTTTTATTCAGATGCCAATTATAAAGATGGCAGTCTGAGAAGTACTGTGCCGACACAGGTTTTCCTGACTAATCTTTGTGTGTGTAGGGCTCAAGTTTCATCCGCTGTGTAAAACCCAACCTGAAGATGGTCAGCCACCAGTTTGAAGGAGCACATATTCTCTCACAGCTGCAGTGCTCAGGTAGGACCAAAATCAGTTTGTACAAGATGTACTGTGGAATTAAAAAAAAATATGTTATATTCACAATATATATTATCTTTAGGATGAGTAATTATACTAATGATACATTCATCCAACATAGCTCTGCTGTTAGTGGAGCAATTTAAGTAGAAGACCAGAATTGAAACTAAATTACTAAACTTTCCTCAAAAAGGAAAGCCTCCAGTCTTGAGGGAATGCAGGGTATGTAAATATTAGATTTCTTCCTATTGCTTCCCACAAATGTTAAATTATGTTAAACTCTAGTGACTGGAAAGACCTTGTAAGGCATTTATTTATTATACTATTTCAGTGCAGTTTGTCCTCGTTTGGCATACTGCACTGCACACTGTCATGACTTTTTAGACGTTTTTGTAAATGTTTCACCTGGACTTGGGGCAAGAACTACAATGAAAGTGGAAGTCTGCTTCATGGTGCTTTAAAAAATCATATGAAACGGTGCTAAATTATGTATTTTGACACCAATGCATACTGTTAATGGATGCAGAAGTTAATATGATCCTGCAACAGCCTTTGTGATTACATGAAAGTAACATTGATCTTTCATGCAGTGTGCTGTTATTTTATCCCTCTCCTGTAGAACTTTATCTTTATAACACACACATAAGACATTGATAAGGTACTTGTCACGGATGAAACAGAATAGTGTATGCTATGTAAACAAACAGATTTCTGCTTGCATCCATTGATGCTCATAATGTTCCTTTGATAGTCTGTCAGTAGTGCACATTTTACAGTGTGCTGTAATTCCTCAGACAATCCTGTTTGTCTTTAATAGCGCTTTATATATATATATATATATATATATATATATATATAGATGTGAAGACCATTGTTGTCTTTGTTTGTGTGTTTCTCTTGATTAGGAATGGTGTCGGTGTTGGACCTGATGCAGGGGGGTTTCCCCTCCAGAGCCCCGTTCCATGAGCTCTACAACATGTATAAACAGTATATGCCTGACAAGCTCACACGCCTGAATCCACGACTCTTCTGCAAGGTGGGATTACATAAACTGAATAGTTTTCTCCTTCACTGGATAAATACAAAGTGTACTGTTAGATTTAAATAATTAGCTAATCTGTTTAAAATAAAGCCTAATTAGTTGTGTAAAAAGCCTATAGCAACACTGACCCATTTGGGAACTGATTAACTAACATGAACAGTTAAGTGCCCTACATTCTCACCACATATACAGGGCTGCTGCGTCGCTAAATGTGAATTTGTTCCTCTGTAGGCTTTGTTCAAAGCTCTGGGACTAAACGACAATGACTTCAAGTTTGGTTTGACCAGAGTGTTCTTTCGCCCTGGAAAGGTACAGAGAAGTCAACAGATTTTACTCATTAATGCTGCAGGTTTTTTTGCGGAACTCTAGAGAACACAAATATGCCTTAAACTACAAGGATCATAGCTTAACTTGTGCATTTGTGACTGTGTGCATCAGTTTGCTGAGTTTGACCAGATCATGAAGTCTGATCCAGACCACCTCGCAGAGCTGCTGAAGAAAGTCAACACGTGGTTGGTGTGCAGCCGCTGGAAGAAGGTCCAGTGGTGCAGCCTGTCTGTCATCAAGCGTAGGTTGAATCCACTGAACAGCAGAACTTGTGATGTGTAACTCAAGCAGCCTCAAGATTCTGCCGTGTAGATTAAGAATGATTCAGATTGTCTTTCTGTTTTATCAGTTCTCTAATGGAAATTATGTTGTCAAACTTTAGTGTATTTTAGTGTGTTTTGGGATTGAGATCATTTACCACTTGGTCAGGATATTGAATATAATATGTAATGATTATTTAACATTATGTCTGTTTCAGATAGAGACCGTACCTATAAAGTCATGATTTAACTTCCATCTTTTAGATTTTAGCACTTATACAATATACAGCCCGATCTGTGTATCTGTCATTATGCTGCCAGATGACACTTGGCCTGAGTCAGTTCTTTCTAATAGAGAGGTGACAAGCAATAAAACCATTTCTGAAAAAAGTCTCCAATATGCCCCCATATTGGAAAATCAGCCACTTCACATGAGACACAAAAACTGCAAATGAATCAAAAAATGAATGATTGCGAAAAGGCCAGCAGCATAACTTTTTGTTAGTTAATCTTTTTCACTTTCCGGTGGTTGACTATAAGATGCTTTGTCATTTCCTCACAGTTTATTATACAGCTCTGATAGCTATACTAAATCATATTTCACACTTTTCCATTCATTCTGAATATTGAAAGCTGCAGCCTCTAGCAGTATGGAATAGTACTCTAAAAGCAGTTCCTTGAACCATTACACTCTGTGCCAAGTTATTGATTTCCACCATGTAACAGTGCAGGCTGGCTTCTGCTCATTTGTGTAAAAGCATCGAATGAAATTACATTAAAGTTATAACAGAACACTGCCTCTGCTTTACCAAACATTTCTTGCATAAGTGACCGGGGGGGATTTATGTCCCTGGTCCTGGTCATTTATTTCTTTCAACACTTCACCTAATTATTGCAGTTTCATATGTGTGTGAGTGTGAGAGAGAGCATGTAAGTGTTTATACGATATTCTGCACTACTTGTTTTTGTGCATGCCTGATCAGCAGTACCCATTATAGCAGTTTAGCTATATTAACAGTTTCATCATGTGAGCTTTAACTTTTCAGGTACATTTTCCTCATGCCTTTCTGATAATATATATAATTATCTTATACTAAAATGTTTTACATTGTTTTTGAATCTAAAGAGGGCATTGCTGAACTATTTCCATGGAATACCCTTTTTTTTGCAGATAAGCATCTTCATTTACTGAAGAACAAATAAGTATGTGAATTATATAAGAGTAGACCACGCTATAAGTATTTTTATACGTCTTTGTTCTTTTTTTCTTCTCGTCTTCAACAGTTCGGAACAAGATGAGTTACAGAGCTTTGGCCTGCATTAAGATTCAGAAGACTGTCCGCATGTGGTTGTGTAAGAGAAAGCATAAGCCACGGTGAGTCTCCTCCTGGTTCTTGCACCCAACACATTGTTCTTTTTGTCTTATTTTTGGCTGGACCACAGCAAAGCGGACGCAAAAGTCTGTCCGTGACTTAATGAGTGAGTGATGAAGTTGACCATTGGTCAGTAGAGTGTTGGGAGTTTCCCCACTGGGAAAAATGAACAGGCGTTAGTTATGTACCGGAACTCCAGATTCTGTGAGTATAGCCTGTCGCTAGTGGGTTCATCCACCGCTCACGCAGCCTTGAAGACTTTTAGTCTAGGTCCACTTACAACGTGGGCCCCACCTCGGTCTCACCTTGTGTGTAAGTTTAGCGGAGACCAGACACTCGCAGGGGCGCACAGCTCAGACGGCTATGCCTGTACTCTGGAGTTACAATACATAACTAATGTGCTATTTTGTATAGGCTTCTCCCTCTAAGGCTATAGCTAGTGGGATAAGGGATAAGTCCTCGGTGGTCTATGCCCCACTGAGTCCGTCCAGTACCCACAAGCACAAACACACACCCACACACTCCACACCTCGCCAATGAGTCACAGCCCAATGGTGCATCACAGTAGGCTACATCATATACGCACAGATGGCACAGAGTCAGTACAATACTTGATATTCACCATGAGGGAATGAAACCAGAAAACACCATAAAACCTACTGCTGTAGAGTAGGTAAGTAGAGACGATGGTTACGCACTGTAACAGTCCAGCAGAGAGCAGAGTTGGAGAGAAAACAGCTCTCCATGCGCTGAGAGGCATGAGGGAGAGCGCACAGTTAAAGCACCCCAAATAACCATCACTCTGACAAAACACTCAAAACAGAGTGAGGCATAGAAAAACGAGAGACATCCCGCAGATAGAAACAAATGAAAGAGCAGGGGGAGTTAATAGATAATCAAAATAGTTATAATTAGAATAAGTTCTCTTTCAAATCAAACATCTTAAGATGTGAGTGGAAAGTTTTGTTCTTGTAACTGTACTTATAAAATGTTTTGACTCAAATGTTAATCATGTCACGTGATATTCTACTTCAGTGCACTTTAAGAACAAGTATTACTGGGACCACTACAGAAAATTGCAGATGAACATTTAATATCCAGGAATTCACATTATAGACACTACCGCTGGCTATCCGTGTAACAATTTGGCAGCATATCACATTGGCCATACACGGTCCAGCCATATACTAGCCTTGTTTTCTTTCACCCTCTACTCTCTGTGTGCTTTTTATTTAAACTGATTCACGCTTGGTGGGTTTTGATGGCTTCCCCACATTGTGCATTTAGGAGTTCAAATCAATCTAGAAAGTCTTGATGTCTCACTGTACTGCTTTGGGAAATACCGCATGTCTTGCTGTATTGGGTTGCATTTGGAAAATGGCTCTGGTGAAAGCAGCCATCCAGATGATGTGTTTTCTGAATCATATTTTGATTGTGAGTGGCAGTATGTGTATGGATGCATGAGGAAATGTTTTATACCAGCAGACCCACATGTAGTCCAATATGAAGGGTGTTATTTCTAACAGTAATATGTCTATTTTTGGTGAAAAGTAAAAAAGGAAAAAGGTACCTAAGGTGTCTTTTAAATTGTATAAAATCCCTACAAAGGCCAAACGTTTCTTTTAAAGTCACGATAACGCAGGGCTTAGCGAATATGGAACGATACAGAGCTGTAAAGGAATGTTGGCGTTCTCCCTCACCCGCTTTATAGTCAGGAGGTGGACGATGGGGGGAAAATGAACCACACTTTCCTGGAAATATAAACAAAAAATATAAAGTTTTTGTGGTTTTGAGATTTAAACACACATCTCTGACCCATGACCTTGCTCTGGTAGCTACTATGACCCACAAGCTCACAGTGAAGTGCGATTTTATATGATGGGCACGGTTAGCTTGTCGTCCCAAATCACATCTGATTGAAATAATTGATGTTCATGCTGAGTTCAAGATAACTCCTCAAACATGTTTTAATGTCAAGAGAATAGAGAGGGATTTTCCCCAATAAAATGTTATTATTATTATTATTATTATTATATTTGTGTATAATATAAGACATAAATGAACAATTAAGGACACAGGATTAGAACTATGTTGTTATTTGCCTCAGTTGCATTTTTTTTGTTGTCATAAAATCATAAGCTCTCATTTGTTTATGACATGCTTATGAGTAAGTTTGCATTTTTCACTTCTCTTAGCATTGACGGTATGGTGAAGGTTCGACACCTGAAGAAACACATGGAACGGTTCAACGAGGTGGTGAACGGGCTGAAGGAGGGCAAGCAGGAGATGGCCAAACAGGTTCAGGAGCTGGCTGCCTCCATAGACGCTCTGTTAGCAAAGATAAAGGTGAGTCGTATAACCCAACGATTATTGCTCTGGTGATTTTAAAGCTGCTCATGTCAACAGTGTGATACAGTGTGGGCAATAGGGTGTCCAGGGAAGACTTTTCAGAGCACATACCTTGCTTTAAGCATGAATGCCTCACATTTATATGGTTCTCTACATTCATCCCTGTAGCTCCCCGGCACAACCAGTCTTCTCCTGTTGTACGCTTTGCCCTTTCCTACGTGTGCTGTGCCCTTTTCTCATTCTTTCTCTCAGGATCAATACTTTCAATCACCCCAGGATAAAAAAGAAGAGCTAGGTGAAGAAGAAATCCTCTCCTCTTCAATAATATAATTTAGTGAGGCTGTTTCTCTAAATTATCAAACTTGGTTAGTGAAATCCCAGCTCTCCCTGAGCAATAAGCACCCATCTTATTGGACCCTGTAGGTACAGGAAGTCATCATAAACACATCCAGACATTGAATTCCCCAATAGTGTTGATTTTCTTGAAATTTTGTACTCTGCCGTAAACTGTACACGATCAACAGGTATGATTAGAGCTCATAGGTTCCTCGAGGTATCCTGTTTGACGCTGATGCACCTGTGACTCCTGAGCCTTTCTCTCCCCTCTACCCCAATCAGCCTCTCCACCTCCCCTACGTTCCTCTTTTAGCCTATTAGCAGCCCCGCTGTCCACACTCATGGCGTCCTGAGTGCTTAGAAATTGCTCCTGGCATGGCTTCTGAGTGAATAATGCATGAGATGCCAATGGTTGTCATTCAGACCTCTATACGTTGGGGACAAGACCTTGTCATCTTCCCTCACTGTGTCACTGTTAGAGACTCCCTCTAATGAATCTTCACAATACGGTGACCTCTTCTCCCCCCGCTGATTGTCTGACAAGTATTGCAGGGAATTGAGCACTGTGGCTGTGATGTGCAAGTGACAGACACACTGTCAGTCTTCCCTTGTTGCCACATGGGACGGTTGTGCCATGGTAACAGTGGAGTGTATGCCAACTCAAATGTTCCCTCCCCAGATCGAAAGTTGTTATTCAGACAAATTCAGAATAACATCCTGAGGGAATGTCATCAGTTTTTATTATTAATAAACACCTGGTAGTAATGGTGTTCAAAGCAACCCATGGCTTTGAGCTCCACTGAGGCTTAAGGCTGAGGATTGATTGAACAGTTGGATAAAGAAAAAAGCATTTCTTCATTTTGTGACCATGACCCGCCAGTATGATCTTTCTCTTGACCCCGCAGGCCACAGTGATGACCCGTAAAGAGATAGACACGGAGTACCAGGGGCTGGTGAAACGCTCAGAGCAGCTGCTCTCCTCAATGCAAAAGAAGAAGCAGGAGGAGGAGGAGAGAGAGAGGCTGAAACACATCGAGGAGGAGATGGAGAAAGAGAGGAAGGGGAGGGAGAAAGAAGAGCAACGACGCAAACAGGAGGAAGAGGACAGAAGACTGTAAGTGGTGGCGAGGGGGGAGATTATCTGTAGAAGTTTTAGTAAATGTAAAGGCTGGAAAGTATAAGTAAAGTTTTCTCTCAGTAAAGATTTCCTTTCTCCAAACACTTTAGGAAAGCAGAGATGGAACTGAAGAGGAAGCAGGAGGAGGAGGATAGAAAAAAGAGAGAGGAGGAAGAGAAAGTAATACAGGTTTGTACCATCCTCAAATGTTAGATTCTTCCATGGTCTACTGTTTTACTCTCCTGATATAAAGTTTAAGAAGATGACCTTGGAAAATCATGAAAACTACCATATATTAGTTTGAATATCAAGTTGTGTACACAGTATGCCTCCTTTTAAGATTTCTACTGGAAGTAGATTTAATTTATTTTTAGGTGCACATGACTATGAACTCATGGCTCCCTGCAGTCTCATCTAAGCTTCATGTTTACCCCCCATGAGGTAGCTGACCCCTGCAGCGACTGAGAGCTCATACCCTGCCATTATAATCACATTTAAGCAAGATGGTTTCCTCGACTTAATCCTAATCCTAGACTGAGCAGGACCTTCACTGGGTCAGTTTCTACAGTATAATGTGCAGTATTGTTTCTGGAAAATTGAACCCTGTCACTGAATTGTTTTGGTTTCTCCTTCCATTTCCAGGTTAAACACATGAAGACATGAGTCTTATACTGAGTTATTTCAAAAAAACGATGACTAATTTCAAACCAAATCTCTGTTCCTCTAAAATAGGTTTCTGTGCTAGTGTATAGTGTATAGTATAAGTGTTAGTGTTGTTGTAGAGTGTGTGATTGTGTACATAATGGCAATAAATCTAAAACAACTATTCAATTAATGGATTAGTAAATCAACAGAAAATTAACCTGCAACAATTTTGATAATCCATTAATGGTTTGAATCATTTCTTAAGCAAAAAAGCCAAAAGTTGGCTGGTTCCAGCATTTTCATTTTCTCCGAATCTCTTTGGGTTTTGGACAGTATTGATGTCACTGTGGACTCATCAAACATTCAATGTGCATTTCAATGTCTTCTGACCTTTTTAGAGACCACTTACTAAGGTTAATTGATTAATCAAGAAAATCTGTATATTAACTGAGATTGAAAATACATTATAATCGTTAGTTGTCCACAAGCATTAGCAAATTTCATGTCACTTGAGGTTGATCTTCATACAATACCATAATGGCCTTACAAGTGAATCCCATGGCTTCTAATGGCTTCTATGGATGTAGTATAAAGTATGTGTGTTTTGTAGTTAATGGTCAGGAAAAAGAAATCATACAAAACCACCAGTGTGGTTCTTATGTCTCCTCTCAGGCTCTGTCTGCTCTCCCTTCTGAGTGAAACACTCATTAGCTCTCTGGTCTCCCACGGCAACAGCGGGGTCATGACATTGGTCAGATTCCCAGAGGGTTACCCGCAGGGTCTTGATTGATGATTCTACTTCCTGCCAAGTTTCTCCTAACTAAATTATTTTATCCCTCTGTGTTCTGTCCCGTGTTTTATTATTATGCCTTTTACTCATCTCCACTTTGTCACCTTTTATCTATCTCTGCCTGTTTCACTCACTCACATTTTTTTGTTTCATGGCTATTTCTTTCCTTAGTTTTTCTCCTCTGGCCTTTTCACTACACTCACCTGTTCCTCTTCAATTTTGCCTTCATGTCTCACCTTTCCTAACCATCCATACATCCATCTGTTACACGTACATCACACCTTCTGTACATCTATAGCCCTTTTTATTCACCCAAGGCCAGTTGGACATTTGCATGCTGTCATTTTTTTTCTTTCTAGTAGGGAGACAGTTGACACCAGGCTGTCATAAGCC
This sequence comes from Enoplosus armatus, assembly GCF_043641665.1. Taxonomy (NCBI): domain Eukaryota; kingdom Metazoa; phylum Chordata; class Actinopteri; order Centrarchiformes; family Enoplosidae; genus Enoplosus; species Enoplosus armatus. Next base: position 12,025,625 of record NC_092194.1, read on the forward strand.
GCATGTCTCAGGAGGCTCTTTGCAAAGTTTGTTTACTCACAGCTTTAAGGCTGAAAGCTGCAGCAGCAAACTTTCAGGGTGTCAGCTGTGACTTCGATTGCATTTTACTCTGTGTTCTTTGCTATTTTCTGCTGTGTCAAAGGTTAGTCTAGCACTGTATCCTGCTCCCTTCAAACTATGTATCCTGGTGTCTTTCAGCCTAACCTTATTTATTGTACCCCACCCAGGCTCTGCAGTATTTATTTTCTTAAAGGGGAACAACACTCAATTGAAGACTTCCAATGTGTCATACCATCAGTCACAGTAGTGTAATGAATATTTGTGAACATGAATAACTTATGGAGCTGTTTTTATGTCTTATTTTACAGCATCCTCTGGCCACGTATCACGGCTACTATGGGCTCATAGTATGAATAATATATTGTCAACATTCATATTTAACGCTCCTCAGGGAAAAGTATCCATTGTGGACTTCATTAGTGGCTTTCTGTTAGGAGATGGATATATATAGATACACATACAAATAAAAACCTGGAGTTTGAATCTGGGTCAAGCCTATAAGAAATGTTCCTACTGATTGTTGTTGAGTGTTTGTCTGTTGTATGCCCTGTTGTGTCTAGACAAAGTGAAGTGAAAGCTTCATTAGCAGCCCTACAACCTGGATAAAGAGGTGTAATCACACTTGGGCACATAGCAGAGCTCTAATGGCTATGATTTTCTGGCGCACAGGGCAGCATTAGTATTTGGACAGGATCTAGGTTTATTTAGATTTTTTTGGAAAATCACATTAAAAGAGGAAGTGTTGTGTGTTTGTGTGTGTTTCCAGGCAGAATTGGAGATTGAGCTGGCTCTGCAGCGTGAGGAGCAGGTCCAGCGTTCCACCATACTGGAGCAGGAGAGAAGAGACAGGGAGTTAGCCATGAGAATCGCTCAGAGTGAAGCGGAGCTCATCACTGAGGAGGGGCAGATGGACGCAGGCCTGCGCAGGTATTGTATACGTGAACACAATGCACATCTTTGATTATATATTCCTCAGCATGCGTGTATAACTGCATTTTTTTCTGTTGCTGTGTTTTCTCCCAGTGATGAGTCTTTTTCAGATCTTCCTATCTCTTCATCCTCAGCCAGAGCCATGTAAGATATCAGCTTAGGTTTCTGTTTCTGCCCGAGTCCAAATGTGCCTAACACAATCAACAACCAAAAATAATCACTCACTCACTCCCTCGCTGTCTGTCTTAATCTCTGCCGTAGTCCCAAATGTCTCCGCTCCTTAATAGAGATGCAGGATTATACCAGCAATGCAAAGCCAACATAAAAACCCTTTTGGTTTTAAGAAATCATCAGTCAAATTTAGTGTGTGTTATGTTATGTGGTATGAATCATAAGATAAGCCATTTAGAGGATAATTATGTGTGATCGTTGGTTACTCAGAAATGAAGACACCAAATCATAAATGAGCGGTGGATCAGAATGTGCAGTACGTTCATTGGCTCTGCATGAGCTCATCTGTGTCCTTTGCAGTGCTGGTGCACAGCACAAGCTCATGGGATGAGCTTGACTATCTATGTGCTTCTGCTTGAATATCTACGTGCTTCTCCTGACACCTACATTGAGTTTTATTAACTTGTTAGATGTTTATGTCCCCTGGATACATGTATAGTTTATAACTGTCTGATAGTTACATAAGAAATGTTATTGTCTTATCTTATCTCACTCACTCTACTGTACCTCTAGCTTAAATCTCATTAATGATGTCAGTGGCTTTCAATTACCAGGTGTTTAGAGTCTTACCTATTAGTGAAGATACTGTAGCTGTTAGCAAATGTTTCCTTTATTCTTACCACTGCAATAAAATAGGCAGTTTACAATATTTATAATGGTTCAAAATAGTACTATATTTATTCACTAGAGTGAGCTCAGTACTAGAGTTGACATACTCTACTGTGTGTAATACAAGAGGTGTCCTGATAGAGACAAAAACAACTGACAAGGTGAACGAAAAGAAGGCTTCATTATCTTCTATATCAGGACACCTCAGGTTGGAAACCACTAGTTTAACTCATGGGGATTTGGTCTTTGGTTTAATGCAGGTGAAGCCATTGTAGTTTCACTAAAGAGGGTTAACAGGTTATGTACAGGAACACAATGTGTAGTACTGCTCCCATGGTTATCTACAGTTTAATGTACCTTGTGCACTAGCTGTGTTTGAAATCACTCCCTTGTCCACTCATTCCTTAGTCCTTATATAACAGACACTCAGTAGTTTACTCTATGTGGAGCAGTAAATTGACTATGTAGAGAATAGGGAGTAATTTGGGACACACTCATTGATTGAGAACAATGTTTAAACTGTTAACTGTTTAACAGATACGTCTGACACCTGAAGTATATCACTACCCACTGCATACTGCTAAACCTTCCTCTTAATTTGAACCCCATGGTGTAATTGGGACAGAATTTCCACAACCCCACTCTGTGTTTGAAGCCAGGAGAAGTTCTCTCAAAACCTGCATGAGCCTTATCTGCAAGTCCAGTGAGCACAAATGTACATTTGATCCAAATAGCCTGTAATCTTGTCAGTGTTGGCTCGGGCATCCAGGGGCCACATTGCATGTCTCCTACTGTCCCTGCGAGTCAGCTGACTCCTGGAAACCAAAAGGAGATCTGTTGCAAGAAAGAAGCTCTGAAGGCCACGTGTGTTACATGTGCACGCCGCAGAGCTTAAGCAGATGAAAGCATGCGCACAGTAGAAGTGTACACACTGGCTGGCATTGCTGGCGTAGTAGTAGAGGACCACCTCCCTCTTTCTACAACCACCCATTTCCTGTTCACCTGCTGCCAAAAGCAGAGTCCTGGCCATCGCTTCACTTCCTTTTTTCCTGGATGCAGCAAAAGTAAAGCCTCAGCCCTGGTTCATCACCATCACACACTGGCACATGTCTCAGCCGGAATGATCCTGAATCAGTTTCATCTTCCCAGTCAGTATGAATTATAAATGGTAATGGTAATCTGGCTAATGATTCGTAGATCAGTAATCCTCTACTCTGAAACATTAGCAGCTATGCCGACTGTAAATAGAAGAGCTAAATCCTAAGTATTATTGAATTAGCAGCCTCCACTCAGCAGGGTTGCTGGAGACGCAGCTGACATGAGCTCAGACTACGTAGCTTACACTCTGCGCCACCAGTTTGATTCATATGTTATGCTGCTGCATAATTTCATTCATCTCTCTTTCTTGTTAAAATAAATCTGGAAATACTCAAAAAGCCAGCAGATGTAAGATGGCATCTGGCAAGTTGTAACATTAGAAGAGCTTTGCATCATTTTAAGTGGAGTTGAAACAGTAGGCTGCAGGGATATGGACAAACTCCCCTGCTGACCGGCCTCTAATGTGAAATTAATCGGCTGAGACAATGAGGAGGGCTTGAAAGAAGTGAGGCATCTGTTTTAATTTCTCACTAAGGGCAGTATACTTAAATCCTGTTTTCCTTTTAATATTCATGTATTTTGTCTGCCATTGAAATTCCACATCACACTACGCTTGAAAATTATTAGATCCAGTATAATTACACATCAAATGTTGCTTCACTGTCACTGTAAATTCTGGATTTTGTTTTCAAGTAAAGCACTTAGTGCTGTATTTATTGCATGTGGTGTTTCTGCTGTTCTTTTGCACTTGAATCACCTGCAGCGTTGAAAATTAAGAAACATCAAGCCCTTAAACTTTGTTACTCCCACCTTGTCGTACACTCACCTTTCTTTCCTCTCACACACCCACGTTCATCTGGTCCTTGCTACAGGGGTCCTCAGGTGCAGGCAACCAAAGCCGCTGCTGGTGTGAAAAAGTATGACCTCAGCAAGTGGAAGTATGCTGAGCTGCGAGATGTCATCAACACTTCCTGTGGTGAGAAATCCCAAACACACCCAAGTTCAGCACGATGCCGCCTTTATCAACTCAACAGTGTGTGTGCTACAGCCTCCTCCATTCAACATTTATTTACAGTTTTCAGCCCCCACGATAAATAATTCAACAGCAGCTCATGTTTTGACACTTTTGGTACCTAAAGTCACATGCGGTACCATCTCCATACATGCAAGTTTTTCATCTGTACTCTGTGTCATTTTTCTCTCCGTAATCTTTTGAGGAGCCAGAGCGAATGTTTAAAAAGCTGAGACTGCAGCTGTACAGAGTGTGGACACGACATGTCTTGCCTGAAAAGTTAAAAGACCGATCTGAGGATGATCCCACAGCTGCTGCAGCTCATCTGCATGTGTTTTAGTGGTGGAGAGAGGAAATGATCACCACTATGGAGGATGGCAGACTTCTGCCCTTCTTAGTCATTCCCAGCCAACCCTCTCCTCAGTCAGCATGAAAAGCAGATGCCTTTCTGCTGGCACACTTGTCGATGCCTTTGTAATTGCCACTGTATACAGTACTCTGATCAGTATTAGTGGCTCTGATATCCCCTGTGGGATTCCAAGGACATCTGGCTAATTTGTGGAACCCATTTGCTTCGGTGGTGGTGATACCAAAAAGCTGTGTTTGAAGTCTAACTGATTATAGCCTTATGCTCACTAAAGGACTGTGTGTTGTGAGTGTTTTCTTTGTGTGTCATCATAGAGATACAAACATGGCCTCTAAACACTTGTCTCCAATATATTATGCTTTATCCCCAGAATGTTTCCGTCTGTTTTGCCTTCATCAGGGTGGTATATGAGGTTGTTTCCAGTTCCTTTTATATACAATCCATCAATTAGTCATGTGGCTTCCAAATATTATAAACAATATTACAATCATCCTTTTACAGAGAGTTATATGAGAAGATACCACTCTTGTATCTGTCCATTCAATACAAAGCCATAGCCAGCTGCTGGTTAGCTTAGCTTAGCATAAAGACTGGAAACAGGGGGAAACAGCTAGCCTGGCTCTGTCCAAAGGTGACACAATTCGCCTACCAGCACCTCTAAAGCTCATTAATCAACACGTTATATCTCGTTTGTTAGGGCTAGGTTAATCTCTGCTGGATTATGGGAATTGTTATTTTCAAGATGGTAATATCACATTTTACTCGTCCAGAATTGGACTTTGTCTTGTGACAGATGTAGAGTAAATCTCTTGAGACCAGTCAACATAGGATAGCGTTTCACCATGTTGTCATCAAGTTCAGTCACTTATTTATTTATTTATTTAATCATTTATGTGAGCACTCACTGGTGTCATGTGGTGTGCACAGACATCGACCTACTGGCGGCCTGCAGAGAGGAGTTCCACCGTCGTCTGAAGGTCTATCACGCATGGAAGTCCAAGAACAAGAAGCGTAATGATGACGGAAGTGATCAGAGGGCTCCTAAATCTGTCACTGACTACGGTTAGTAGAGAGATTATTCCCTGTGTTATCTTTTTGCTCTTTAATGCTCCACCAGTGGATATGAGCACAAATCTATATATTTACCAACACAGCACATAAACGTACTGTACATTTCACACCTCACCCCAGGAACAGCAGGTTACAGGTGACAAGTGTTTAGTTTCTCCACTTCTCGCCTCTTGCTGTCATTGGCAGGAATTAATTACCTGCACACAAATAACCTGCCTGTGTTTCCTAACATTCAATTAGCTGATGAAAACTCCAGCGCCTAAAAATGCAGCCGCCTTCTGTCTGGCTCTGTCAG